>NC_143028.1:15905000-16505000 GCF_057628025.1 Oncorhynchus mykiss | reverse complement strand
AGTTAATTAATTCCTGAAGGGACGCTATAGCCCTGACGATCTCTTCTGACTCTTTTTGACAGCAACAGTGTGTGTGCGTGTGTGTGTGTGATATCAGTAATAGAAATGTCCTCGTGCAGTGAAAAGAAGTAAACAGTATCAACAACACCAACCATTTCAAATGCAGCCCAAAACCAGTGACGGGTGCCAGAGAATCAGTGGACTTTGATTGGTGTCAGAGGGTAAGGGGTCGTTTTGATTTCGCATAAAGAAATGCCTTCATGATTTGGCCATGGCAAGGGAAGAAACTTGAGATGTGATAACTTATTTGTCAGCGCTGAATAGCTTCAAAGCAGGCAACCCAAATCCTGCCTGTAGGGGTTCTGTATTAGATCAGGGTTAAAATGCTGCCAAGCCACAGACTCCTTACTGACAGTCTAAAGAACCCAGGACAGGGCTTGTCTTACATGTGGTATACACCCAGCCCATGTGTTATCCCTTAGCAATCAATCCCCTTTGCCTTCTTCCCCCCACAAGGCAGCACACTCAGCTCCCAGCTCCTACAATCAGGCGCAGGGTCAGGACATGGTTGGGGCTCTCCGTGGGCCCTCTGAGGCCTCGCTCCTCCCTGTTGAAGGCAAGGACTGCATCCTAAAGGGCGACCTATTCCCTATTTAGTGCACTACTTTTGACCAGGGCCCATAGGGTAGTGCACTATATAGGGAGTAGGGTCCCACTTGGGACGCAGCCAAGGGCTGACAGAGGCAGTAGTACTCTTCATCCTGTGGGCCGTCATGCCTTCACATTGAGCAACAGAGCCTCGCTGGGGTCACTGGGCCTTCCACTGTGTCAATAGCCATTAGCCATGGCTTTAAGGTGAGCTGTGTGGGTTTCACTCTGTTATTCCGCTGTTTGGCAGCTGTGGCTGGTGGACTGGAGAGTGGTTACAGCCATGGCTTAAGGGTGTTTGAAGAGATCCCCCTGGCTGTGGTGCTTCCCTGTCATGGCGACAGCTTCCTCTGAGCAGGAGCTTACTGGTTGGTTAACAGGTTAATGTTGTGCTAAATGGGGAGATCAGGGCGTTGCTGATCAGGGTGGCGTTTTGGGGATAAACAGTTACTCACCCTTTTAGAGCCTCAGCTGCCAACAGCAGAGATGACGGAAGGAGTCCAAACTGTGACTAAAACATGAGGTGTGTAACACAGTTTAACACATGCCATTTCACTGTTGATCAGGGATATGAAGGGCCAGGGTGTAACCCTCGTTGCTCTGGGCAATACACTTAGCGGAGCGAGCCCTGTTTGCTACTGTGAATCTGTGTTTAGAGACGAGAGCCTCCTCCTCTTTGCCTGAAGAGGCCTATATCTCTAGCAGACGAGAGAGGAGCAGTCATTTTTTGGGCTGAGTCAGGGTGACCGGCTAAATCCTCTAGTAGGTGATTTATCCCCTGAAGTGGAGTTGGAGCTATAAGCCCAATATCTGTATGGCATTGCCAGGACCTGAAGAGAACACCCACAGGATACTGCACTTACAGGCAGGGGATGGGTTCTTATCCACGGGGCTCCTCTCTTCGTCTCGCCTCCTCTCTGCTTCGTCTGTCCACAACGAGAGAGAGAGAGAGAGAGAGAGAGAGAGAGAGAGAGAGAGAGAGAGAGAGAGAGAGAGAGAGAGAGAGAGACTAAATCCAACCACACCTTTGTTTCGTCACAAAAACGGAGAGTAACCTCTGCCCTGTGTAGTCCACTAAGCATATTGCATGTAACAGACAGTTAGTTTACATGACGTACAGCATGGTCAAGCAAGTTAATATTTCCAACATTTTCGAGACCACTAAACAACTACTGATTTAGAAACACGGAGAGTTACCGCAAGTTGCAAAATGTTCAGCTCACTCAGCTCACTCAATTTAGCTCAAAGCCAAATTCTCGCTGTCTTCCCATGCATTCAATGCTATGGGCAGCAACAATGTCATACTCTTTTTGACCAGACAGCATCATATAGATGGGCTACACATACAGAGACAGAGGGGCGCTGTTTCTCTCACTCGGATGCTTTCTCCGGTGAGATACATTCAGCCTATTGCATATTGAAGGAACATTATGAAACACAGAGAGACGAACGATACATTATTTCATGTTTTTTTTTCTAATGTTTTCATGGTAAATGTTTTAGGGAAGCCCGGCTTCCCTTGGCCTCCATGAATACACGCCACTGCTCTTGTGTCAACGATAGCCCTTGTTGTGATGAAACATTTCTAGGCTAGAGACTCGTCCAGTGACTAGTACACTCCTCAGAGTGTGTTCTCAGGAGACCCTTGGTGGGCCTTTTGAGAGGGAAATGATTCACCTATTCAAATTGTTAGGCACAACAACCTTGTTTAACTTGACATTTTCTGCATACATAACAGTACTCCGAATAGTAAAGATTCTTCGTATTCAAACGCCACACCACAAGTGATCTCCCTACTTGTGCTTATAGTCATAAGCAGTATGTGGGCTGCTTTTACGTGACTACAATTTTTCAGACGTAACCATAAATTCCAGAAAGTGCCCGACGCCCGGGCTTCAGTCCCTTCAGAGAGAGGCTCGGTAGTGGGCCTGACTCTGCTCTGTGATTTTACTGCACTATTGTGACCTTTCAGTGTTCAGTCACAGTCATTTGTTTGGCCGACAGCTCGCGGTGTAATAACTAAGCGTGGTGATGGTTTGTGGGAAGCTGTAAGTAATACTCTGTGACGTGCCAAACTGCATTCTGCTCCCGGTAAAGCAGGAGACCAGCACCTGGAATGCAGAGACATACATTTTTTCCAGACACTGGGAATACCCTTCTCTCTCACGGCAGGCCATTTTGAATCCTAGGACATTTCTTACAAGAATAATACATGTATGTCAGAGTAACTCAGAACTACACCCAGATATTTTTGTTGCTCATAATTAACCATATGATACTATACTTTTTGTCCAAGATTCTTTTTCATACGGTCTAACAATCATGGCTAATGTTTAGTTCATTTCTGCCCTTGGAATTAAGAGGTTGTTCGTGAAAAGAGGATTAGATCAACAAGAGGAAAGTCTCCATTGGTTCAGCTATGAGTGGTTAAAGCTGGCCGTGCATGTTTAAGCTGTGTTTTCTCTACTTGAGTTTGCACACAGGAAGTGGACTGGACAGTGGGTTAACTGGATAACTGTACTCAATCACTTCTCAGTCTCATAGGGATGAGGAACATCTTTCCATTCCTATCTTATTCAGACAGTTTCCTGATTATTACGCTTTAACGACCTGAAACTACAATGACTCATAAGTACCGAGGCCATTTTAAATATATAATAGTTGAAGAGTGGGAACAGGATACAGCGCATTAAATCTTTACCTTTGTAGCTCGAGTAGGGGGTGGTTTCGAGACACATGGGGTAGACCCTGTACAAAATTGCAATACCTAAAACAAATTAACAAAAAAAGCCGGGAAGAGGCTTGAGCTTCTTCTCCTCTCAGAGCTCCTGAAAGGAAAGGAGAGTTGAACCTTATCGGAGGGAGCATCAGTTAAAGACCGAGGTTCTAAAACAAACAGGCATTGGTTTCAACACACAGACAGAGGCTGAATGAGAAAAGTAGTTTGTTCTTCTGTCATAAATAACCTTTTTCTGTTAGGCTTTGCATTGTTCGTTTTCACGGTTAAATGGAACATTGGGTGTCGTCTTTAAAGGTAATGGCGGTTAACAATAGGAGGTAGAAGTTCATTATTCCTCACAGCTGCGTATCTAAATCTACTGCTGGGTTTATTATCATGGTAATTAACCATCTCCTAGCTACTAAAATAATACTTGTCTATTCCCTGGCGTATATTTATTTCGCTTTTCAACTTTAATAAAGGTATGTTTTATTGTTTCTACCATCAATAGATTTAGCCATGACTCTCAGAGATAAGACTTTCATATCTTGACACAAAGGCACACACAAAATAACACACTCAGGAACACAATCTCACGCGCGCACGCGCACGCACACACACACACACACACACACACACTTGACATGAACTGAATTTCTTGTGCCATTCTTGAGAACCCATTTAGTTTTCACAGACTGAGTCACAAGCAGTTAACAGAGTGAAACAGTTAAACACGCCGAACAGAGAGTGAATTTGTAGGTCCACATTGTTAAAACACAGTTTACTGCCCCTTGAACAAGCTGGGAGGGTTGGCAGGATGTAAAAGCCTGATGGACAGCTTTGTCTACTGTCTTTACTGTTGTGGTGTCTCTTTGAGACAACCTAGCAGGTGTGGGGGGGGCCAAGGGCCCTTTTTCTCCACAGACGCTGCTTTGTGGGGAAGGTGGTAAATGTGGCACATGAGACAGTAGTGTCGTGTCATTCATTCATGTCCCAGTCAGCCAGTTCTTTGGTGTATTTAGGTTTCCATTAGTAAACATCAGTCAGGCTAGAGATTTTAGCTGCTCAATCCTCCTTCTGGTCATTCATTACACCCTAGTAATAATATGTGCCATTCACACATTTAGGTGAGGTTGGGATTAGTCTCACGGAGTGTTGAAAGTCTTTTAACTATCCGTGGATCTTATTGACATGCCCTCCTCATCAGTGTCATGGAACAAGAGAGAGGAGAGCAGACAAGAGCAGACAAGAGTGGAGTGAGCCCTGGTGACCAACAGGAGAGATCAAGCGTGCCCCTGGTCATTTGTTTACCTTGGTTCCCATCGGTCAGTGTGGTGTCTGACACCTGTAGTGTCCCATAGCTCTGGCTCTTCTGTCTCCTGTCTCCCGTCCGTCCGGCCAGTCTCCGCCGGGGGAAGATATGACCATGTGTCGCAGCTCTTCAGAGGAGGAGGGACAGTTTTACCGCTCCTCCTCCCCCATCTCCACATACCCCACTTGCACGTAGTCTGGGCTGGAGGCTAGTCTTATTAGTAAGACATCCATTATGATCTAGATACACTAAGCCCAGACTTGAGAACACCTTCAAGGAAAAATGGTTTAGATGGCTGTTTGAGGACGTTGATGACTGTGCTCAGGTCAGTTGATATTATAGTTTGCTACACCTGCTTTACACAATATAGGGTAGCTAGACAGATACACTAAGCCCGTGCTTCACGACAGGTTCAAGGAAAAACCTCCCCTATATTGTGTAAAGCACGTGTAGCAAACTATAATATCAACTGAACTGAGCCCAGCCTGCAGTCTCAAACAGCCATCAACACGCTCAAACAGCCACCTAAACGAAGAATGACTTGTCAGGCAGCGCGTCGCTTGTTTATCTTTGTTGAACCTAGCCGCTTATCTTTGGTTGCAGTGCAAACATGTAGTGGTTTTGTCCTGAAAGAAATCTAATTTGAGTTGCTGCTGCTTTCTTCCAGGACCCCAGTGATCCGTGCTACGGTTTGCTGTCTCCAAAGGTGGTTTGGCGTAACCTAGCCTGGGCTGGCATCCAAGTTTATTTAACTGTGGATCTTTTTATCAGCGCCATTTAAACTGATTGTTCAGCCTCGCTTGCTAAGAATAACACACCCTTATATCTTCAAACGTGTTGAGGAAACACATTGGGTCTCTTCAGAGGATGCGGCCTACTGTATAATGTGGCCTACTGGCCTACATATCATTGGCCTACTGTATACATAGCATTGGCCTACTGTATACATGTCACATAATGAAATGATAATGACGATGCCACCCCATGTCGTTTCCTTCAGAGCTTCTGATGTCCGGAATGGAGACCTCTGCCCCGACGACCACAGAGAAGAAAGGCTCTGGTCTGGATGGAAACGGCTTCACTGACCTCCCGAAGAAACTGTCACCTTCAGCTGTCACCAGAGGTACTGTCCACTTTTCTTCAATGACTTTAAAGAGGGGGGGGGGGGGGTTTAGTTTTACTGGAAGGATAAGGGTCCGTCTCTATTATTTTGTGCACATCCACTCCAGGCCGGTTTCTCCTGCCGACACAGGTTTCACTGTAAGGTAAAGGGTCCCTGCATCCCTACATACTGTAAGACTGTCACACAAGCCAAGGTCTTACAGAGACTGACAGGGCCGGGGGTAAGGAGGAGGTTTGAGAGAGAACATGCACATGAAATATACATATGAAAGATAAAACGCTGTCTTGGGAGAAGTTGCTCTGGGCTCTAATCGTCCCCGATAAGGCTCTTCCTGTAGCACCTGGAGCAGTCAGAGGTGACTTACAGTAGAGCTGATGGGAATCAGTAATGTAACGCAGGGCCCTGTTAAAGAGCATCATTAATACTGAACAGGTACTGCAGCGTGTGTGTGTGTGTGCGTGTGTGTGTGTGTGTGCGTGTGTGTGTGCGTGTGCGCGCATGTGTGTGTGTGTGCGTGCGCGCTTCTGTCACAGGGAGAAGTTCATAAAGACTAAAGACAGCGACGTTGCTCGATTTGGCGGCATAATCTCTGATTAATGGTTCATATAACTACATGGGGCTGGCCTGGGAAAGGTAAAATGGCTGTGTTTGTTGAAATTAATGAAAAGTAGCAGTGTGCCTCTTTTATAGGGCGGCCGGGAGAGACAGAGAGAGAATGCATGTTTTAAAGATGTCAGTGAATGTGTGATGAAAGGCCTGTATAATGAGGTTGAAAGACCTTGTTCTTACCTCCAGAGTATCACACTGATGAATTACTAAAAATGGCTGGTAGAGCAGCGTTGCAGTGGGCGACATGGCCCTTCCTTCAGAGATTGACAGAGATGCAGATTGACGACTAACTTTGAAATGGTAATACAACTTCTTGTGATTTAGTGACATTTTTACTCTTTAATGAAGGGCTTGGTGGCCTGCCATGATAAATAAATATCCATTAATTGTTTAAGGAAGAACAAAGATAAAAATAGGCCATACATTTTCTGGCCCCAACGATTGACATCAGGCCCAATTTTTTTGAAACCTTCTATAGACCTCAAGTTTGTTTTCATAACCTTGTGGAGTTTGCAGCGCAATGCCCGTTAGTCCAACAATAAATTAATGATTTTGTGTAAGAATAAGGAAAGACAATTTGAGTTGACAAAGAGTAAAATAGTAGGCGTCTATAGGGGCGATTCTGTGATGTCTTAAATGTCTACTAGGAATTCCTGCAACAGAATCCAGCAGTTTTTCTCCTAATTTAATTCAGAGTGAACCCTAATTCTATAACCTATCAGAAGGGCCAAAGCTAATTAGTTAATTAGACCAATTTCAAGATGTCACTGATAACTTCAATTAATACACGTGTATGATGACACGAGGATAGTTTGTCTTTGAAATGACATTCAAGACTAGTGTCCACCACGATGAGGAGAAACAGACATATAGAGAATGCATGTTTTAAAGATGTCAGTGAATGCCAGTATAATGAGGTTGAAAGACCTTGTTCTTACCTCCAGAGTATCACACTGATGAATTACTAAAAATGGCTGCTAGAGCAGAGCTCAGTGGGCGACATGGCTCTTCCTTCAGAGATTGACAGAGATGCAGATTGACGGCTACCTTTGAAATGGTAATACAACTTCTTGTGATTTTAGTGACATTTTCATTCTTTAATGAAGGGCTTGGTGGCCTGCCATGATAAAGAAATGAAAGACGAATTGTTTATTAGGCTAAATGAATCTAGGACATATTTTACACACACTATAAATGGGACATGAATCAAGTGGGACTTTGTTTTCAATAACTTGTTTCATGTCGACATCAATATCGTTAACTCAATTATATTGACTTACCATTTTATTTCCAGCTAACTCATTAATTTTTTATCACTCTACAATTACTTCAATCATATAACTGGCCATGAATAAGCATTTCTAATATGGAGCTTGGAATGTCTGAACAATGGTTCTTTTGTCGTGAAGGAACATGTTTCCGGACCTGAGCCTTCTGGCAATTAAGAAAACATTTGACTGCCTACGAACCTGAAATTCTAATCTGTTAATGTGATCACCCTCTCTAATTTAATCTCAGTATGCCTTCCTCAATGGAGCCAATTCACACACGCTGAGGTCATATGTGGAAATACTCTCGGCCGCAGCGAGCGATAGAGAGGCCCTTCTGTTTGGGCCAATCGTCTTCTGTGGATAAGCCCCCTCAGCCCTGTAGAGAGGGTCTTTTAAAGTAGGTTGATTTAACTTTCAAAGGGGCCTGGAGAAAGAATCTTGATTACCAGGCGCAGGGTAACAAGGCAGGCCCCCTGTGCCACCCCACCCTCTGTCTCCTCCCTGCCCTGCTATAACTATGATTTTCCCTGGTCTACAATGGCTCTGGATCTGCAGGGTCTCTGCCTGGTCCGCTTGGCCCAGAACAAGTGCTGTGTTCCAGGCTTGTGTTGCTCTGCCCCCCCCCCCCACCCCACCCCACCCCCCTAAAGTGGAGCTGCTGTGTTAAACCTGCATCCATCGGCTTCTCTCGTCCCATAACTCCTTTACCCTATCACTATTAGAATAGTGTCACCGTCCATATTTTAATCTTAATAACACCACACACTCACACCCTCAGTCCAATAGAATCCGGTCTGGGTAGAACCAGCTTATAGAGTCGCAGCTTCATAGGTCTAAAATCTGCCAGCACACCAAGACAGGGCAATTACTTATCTCAATAACATGCATTATTATTCCTGTTTGCCAGACACAGATAAGTGAATATGCAGTGAGAGTGCAGCCAAAAGAGACAAAGTCCTTGAACTTAAAAAGCACATTCCCGGGCAGAACCGCCTCCTGCTTTGGAATGAAAAGTAGACCATTGTAATATACCGCCCCTGTTCCCGGCGCTGTAGCTTTACTGTCAGTGTGTAGTTTACTACGGGCTGGTGGATCCTTGTCAGCTAAGTCGGGCCCACCTCAGAGGACCAGACATGGCCGACCAGCTCCATTATAGAATCCCCCCTGTTTTATTCTCCTGTCTGTGTTATTTATTCACAACAATATCTTCTCTATCAGAGGACAGGGCTAATGCAGAGTTTTAATGTTATTTACACGTTAAAAAAAAAACAAGCGCTCTGTGTGTAGACCGGAAGGGTGGGGGTGAAATGAATGGGCCGCTCCCATCTTTTATATCAGAGTTTAACAATCTGGATTGCTAATAGAACCATTTATCATGGAGCGGTCATTTATTTGATGTGAACATGCAGGCAGCCCAGGTCTGGTCTCATATCCCAGAGGTCTATGGAAATGGGGGGTGGAGTCGACGCGTGCACACATTGGACTCAAGTAGGAGTCACTTTGTTTAAAATGGGGGCCCAGGTGCACCGACCGACTAGCCTGTCTGGTCCTGTTGATGATGTGTGTGTGTGTGTGCGCGTGTGTGTGTGTGTGTGTGTGTGTGTGTGTGTGTGTGTGTGTGTGTGTGTGTGTGTGTGTGTGTGTGTGTGTGTGTGTGTGTGTGTGTGTGTGTGTGTGTGTGTGTGTGTGTGTGTGTGTGTGTAAGTACGTGGGTGGATGGATGGAGCTTTAGTTGCTGCTCCTGTCCTCAATCTGTCATTTATATTGGTGGAAGGACCAGGAAGGTGATGTTAACTGGACCTATAAAAAGTCTGGCCTGTGACTTCCGGACTGCAGCCCACGTTGCTTATTGAAGCATGGCTGGCCTCCCTTTTTGTGTGTGTGTGTGTGTGTCTGTATGTGTGTGTTCATTGGTAACTGCTGGGCCTGGACACAGCACAGCTAACCCTCACCACTGGGCCGTGCACAGGGTTTTGGTTCCCTTTAATGAATTGAAATGAGTTCCTGTATTTTCTGTGACAGCCCGCATCTGTCTGGTTAGTGGTTATAAAGGCTGCGGGCCCGGGCAGACCGGGTGTATAGGTTTATGGGGTTTCATGCATGACTTTTATGATTTCAAATCCGTTTCATAATTTGGAAGGCATTTATAGACATCATACATTGTCGAAATTGTACTCAGATTTTCGGAAGAGGTGAATATTTGCTATAATTTTATTCAACCCTTATTGATATGTGCTGGTGAATATTATTTTGTTCTTTGAATAAAACAAAAAGTTGTGAGCGGGTGAAATATAGGAAGGTCTGTAACAGGGGTTGAGAAACCGGAAAGGGGCAACGTTTGTTTTCAAAGGATTAAGCTATTTGAATTCCTTTTCTAACCTAGGCCATGGGAGCCTGGTGCTATTCGCTGGTAATGATTTGATTCACTGGCTTTGGTGGGCTGGTGACACACACTACCGTTAAAAAGTTTGGGGTCATTAAAATAACATCAAATTGATCAGAAATACAGTGTAGACATTGTTAATGTTGTAAATTACTATTGTAGCTGGAAACTGCTGATTTTTTTATGGAATATCTACATAGGCGTACAGAGGCCCATTATCAGCAACCAACCATCAGCAATCCAAGTTTATCATTAGAAAACCATTTTGCAATTATGTTAGTACAGCTGAAAACTGTTGTGATGGATGATTAAAGAAGCGATAAAACTGGCCTTCTTTAGACTAGTTGAGTATCTGGAGCATCAGCATTTGTGGGTTCGATTACAGGCTCAAAATGGCCAGAAACAAATAACTTTCTTCTGAAACTCATCAGTCTATTCTTGATCTGAGAAATGAAGGCTATTCCATACGAGGAATTGCCAAGAAACTGAAGATCTCGTACAACGCTGTGTACTACTCCCTTCACAGAACAGCGCAAACTGGCCCTAACCAGAATAGAAAGAGGAGTGGGAGGCCCCGGTGCACAACTTAGCAAGAGGACAAGTACATTAGAGTGTCTAGCTTGAGAAACAGACGCCTCACAAGTCCTCATCTGGCAGCTTCATTAAATAGTACCCGTAAAACACCAGTCTCAATGTCAACAGTGAAGAGGCGACTCCGGGATGCTGGCCTTCTAGGCAGAGTTCCTCTGTCCAGTGTCTGTGTTCTTTTGCCCATCTTAATATTTTCTTTGTATTGGCCAGTCTGAGATATGGCTTTTTCTTTGCAACTCTGCCTAGAAGGCCAGCATCCCGGAGTCGCCTCTTCACTGTTGATGTTGAAATTGGTGTTTTGCGGATACTATTTCATGAAGCAGCCAGTCTACACTGTATTTCTGATAAATTTTACGTTATTTTAATGGACAAACCCTAACCTTTCTGAACGGTAGTGTACATCTTGTTGAGAGTGAGTTTGTCATTGTAGAGTGTGATTGATGTGGCCCGGCGAGCACCTCTGGGCCCCTTGGTTCTCCCCCGCAATGCTCTGGCTCTTTCTGCTGAGTCGGGCTGCCCGTAGGGAGGATGCCAAGTACTTAGCACCTCCCAGTCTGGCCCCCTGGACCCGGGACCATACCTAAACAGAGTCCCACAGCCCCCACAGGCCAAGCCTAAACAGGCTCAGAGAGTCCCACTGCGCCAGGGGAGAGAAGCAGAGAGGGAGAGGAGCGAAGAGGGAGAGGAGAGACCAGGGACAAAACAATGAGATATATTTTCTTCTGAGCCTGTTCCCTCTTAGACGATGCCTTATGCCTATGTTATTCTTGAGGTAATAAACAGAGGTAATGATCAATGACGGGCGGCACTGTCGTAGCTATCTTTACCGGGCTAAACATTGCTGGCTGTTAAAGTGCTTAGGTCCTCTCATGCCTTAGCCAGTATGAAGGTGGTTAGAGCTACAGTAACATTATTTTGATTGGCTGGGAGGAATGGAATCCGAGACCCTGGTCATTGGGTCCTCCGCTAGATGGATGGAGATGGAGGATGGGTCTGGGCTGTGTAAATAGTGTTTTAAAGAGAGGTGTGTTAGCGATAAGGACGCTTTCTTTATCACCTCCTTGATGTCTGGTCCTAGGGCCGGGGGCTGCCTGGCTACAGCAGGGAATAATTGATGGCGGCTGAGGCTAGATCGAGGATGTACGGGCCCCAGCCCCCGGCCCCCACCACTGGCTCCCTCTACAGCAGCAGCACATGAGCTACTGGGGGACAGGCAGGGAGCACTCGGGGGTCAGGCCGCTGGCAGAGAGAAATGCGGCAGAAAAAGCCTCTGCATCCCCCAGTCCACCTCTTCCTACTAGTCCAAAAGGACGGCCACTAATCTTCCTGAGAAGGGAATTTTCTTTTCTTTTTTTCTCTCTCTGTCTCTCTCTCTCTCTCTCTCTCTGTCTCTCTCTCTCTGTCTCTCTCTGTCTAAATGAGGCCTTCTCAGGGAGGGTTCACAGGGCTTGGAGAAGCGAGAGGAGAAACGAGAGGAGAAGCGAGAGGAGAAACGAGCCCGCTGACACTGGGAACTAAGGTTTACTTACAACTCAGGCAGACTGGGATCTCTCATTCTTAACAGCCTTGTGGCATTTTATATCCCAAAAAGTTGGATATAAAATGCAATTAACAGTGAACAGTAACATATACTGTGCATTTGAGAGAGGATAAAGAACCATAGAGGCATACTGTGTCAGTAGTGTCTAATATGAGCATGTATTGATTACAGTTGCACATTTTCAACTGGATTTCCTCTAGTTACAGTTAGGTCATTTGTAGCTACTGTGCTTTCAGGTAGTAGTGGCTGTAGTCTTTCAATAGAGCGTACAAGTCTTTCCACATGGAAACACTCTGTTGTTCTGAGGACAGAATAATCGGCTTGGTAATGGGATTTCTTTCCGCACAAATACATTTCTGTGGCTTTTTTGTAAACATTTAGCTAGATGACTTTCCAAGATGCCCTCTTCCTTCTCCCTTTTATCTGAATGTGTACTTGGGGGACTGGCTAGCTTGGAGGCAACCATTAAGATTAGGTAGACTAAGTGAAAACATAAGTTTTTTCTAATTTTGTTGTCCATTTATAGGCAGGGCAATTGATTGCCCAGATAAATATATACTTAAAATCTCCTCTCTCTCTCTCTCTCTCTCTCTCTCTCTTTCGCTCTCTCTCTCTCAAGAAGTCGTTTCTTGTTGTGCTGGGATATCCTTGTGATTAGAGAGAGTTAAAGTTTAAAGATGAATGGCCCAGATAATTCAAGATATCAGATATATTTTAAGTTGCGTGATTTTTGTCTTCCTCAAGCAAAACAACTAATGGGGGAAAAAGCATAGCCACTGCAGCTGTATTGAATATCTAAGACTGTGAATTATTTCAAAAGGTGGGACCTGTTATTAAAATATCCCTATACCGAGGTGACTATAGTAAACTATAAATCTATGTTTTGTTAGCTGAAGTCTTGGTTTTCCGGTTTATCACTGTGAATCAAGAGCAGATTTCTAGACCTTCTTAACAGTCCCTGTAATAATGGGTATCAAACAATACTTGTCCCATTGGTTAACTTCTATTCCAAGTTCAAAGTCTAATGTAATAGTGAGCTTTGGGCAACAACGTCTAGAAACATCAATCTATCAAATCCATTAAACTGAGTTGGCATGCACTGAGCCCCAAAAACAACATGCTACATTCCTGGAGATTTACAAGTGTTGGAAGAGAGGTTTGGAGAGGTTGAGAGAGGTTTAGAGAGCGATATTTGAACGCTTCAGGGGATTAAGAGTCTAACCCCCCACTTCTTTTTTCCCTTCATCTTCTTCTTCAAGAAGCGACATACCATTCCCAGAAGGTTCTGATTTAGCGCTGCTTTCCCTGTCGTGTGTTGTGTTGTGTTCTTATAAATTCAAATGACTCCTTGTCGTCTCTGAAGAAGGTTGTGTCCATGTCTGAGTTTTGGGGCAGGTTGGTTGCCTTCTATCGTCCTCTTCAGATCACCATATTGCTCTTGTAGGCTGCAATACAGACCCAGTGAGCTACCCTTCTCAGACAGAGAGGAAAGGGGTCTGCAGTCCAGAACATGGGAATCTGCTGCCACTACCAGCGCCCCAGTGATCTCTTGCTCTAAGTCAGGGATCTAGCCCAGCCCCAGACTGCCACTGTTAGCTCACTGTCTGACAGCGTAGCCACAGGGCCTGTGGATTACCCAAACCATAATAAACAGAGACAGGGGAAGGGGAGCACGTGGGAAGGGAGACGGTACACACACACACACACACACACACACACACACACACACACACACACACACACACACACACACACACACACACACACACACACACACACACACACACACACACACACACACACACACACACACACACACAGAACAAGGGCAGCTAGCATGGTGCACTCCTTGTGTAAACAGGTCAGGGCGTGGGACCCTAGCGAGGGGTGGACGGGTCATCTGGGCTCAAACCAGACTGACTAAAAAGCTTAGACACATCTGCCCTCTGCAGAATTAAAACACAACACGTGTGTGTATGTGTTCGTTTAGCTCGTAACCTCATACGGTAAACCGAGGTTCACTTTACCATGACGCTGTGTGTTTATCTGAAACATGGAGTCTTCATTGCAGTGGGCTGGGTCAGTTGCTCAAAGAAGAGACAAGTTGAGGCTACACCTCTCTCAGCCTCTCCCCAGACAGAGCCTCTCAGAGCTCGCTCTCTGCCTGTTCAGTAGTTAACTGTTAGGGTCAGGACTGGAGCACCAGGCAACAGGACAGCAGATGTACTCATGTGGTACTGATCTGTGATACTCAACCATCCAGAAAAGAGCACATCAAGAATTATTGAGCATTGCAAATCACTGTGGCTGCAGCAGGAGTCTGTGTCTCAGGCGCTTTAGTCGTGTGCTGGTGCTCGCCCTGCTGCACACAGTGCTCATTTGCATGATGAGGGGATGATAAACAGGTGAAGGGGAGGAGACGAAGAAGCGAGTGAGAGGGAGGAGTGGAGGAGACAAGAGGACACCCTTGGGTGAGTCCTGACTGGCCCATGCGAGACACTATCAGAGTATTTGTGTTGTGGTGTAATATTGCTTTGTTTTTCTCTCTTCCTCTGTTTTTCTTCACTCGATCGTGTTGTGTTGTGTAGACATTACCCTGCCAAGGGTAGTCTGGCTGGCAGCCAGTTATCCCTGGGCTCCAGGTAAACCCTCCCTCCCCCGTTAGTCAGTCAGGCAAGCCTCACCCTGCTGGGGGAGACGAGGTGAGGAGACTCCCAGGCGTCTTGGATCTGTGAGGGCCGTCACGGCTGTGCCAAACCTTAAAAACAGGCCCCCGTCCTCCCACGTCATTCTGCCTGGTGGTGCTGGTGGGATCAGCAATGCTGTGTGTGGAGTCGATCCATTCACACCTTCAGGCACCCTACAAACATTGAGGCTTATACAGTACAGTGAGGGGAGGAAGTCCTTCATGACTAAACATGTATCGAAATATTTATCACATTAATGCAAGTAATGAATTAGGGGTCCCTACATTTTGTTAACTGGACCTGAAATAGTTTAAATTCACTTGATAACTAGGTACTTTGAATAGCTTGTGGCCTGACCCAAGTTGTTGATTTACATCCCCCAATTATTTTTCTAAAAGTATGATGAACAAATAAGAAATGCTACTTTAAGCAATGATAATAAAGGCCCAAAGAGTTGATGTGGAAATATTTCCCATCCCAGCATGGGCCCGTTCCTAACTCCATCTGACAAAAGAGAGAGAAGGAGGAGGGAAATGGAAGGAAGGAGGGGGGCAGGACATGAGGAATCTGTGGGCTGAAGCAGAGAGGCAGAGAGGCAGAGGGAGACACAGGAGACTGGATGGGTGGGTGTTGAGCAGGGTGGCGAGTCGGAGGGGGTTCCGTTTGGATCAACAACGAGACCCTCTCACATCTATTCAAGCCTCCTGCTTCATTTGTCCATCATAATGACATGTGATTCTTTGGGGGGATTTAAGACTGGTTAGTGGTAACACCAGCGTTCCCCGTGCGTATTCACCCCCATACAGTGGGGAAAATGCAGCTTCTATGAGGCAATTTGTCTTTGTAATGTTATCAAAAGGGAAAATATGAGCTATGAGGTGGGATATTTGATATTTCATTATATATATAAGGTCATTTTTCTCAGAGTTTTTTGAGACATTTACCATCAACTCCTAGCCACCTCAGTTCCCTCAAACTCATTTTTTTGATCTGATTTTGAGGCATTACCATTCATAGGAAAATAAATAATGTGGAAAAGAAATGTGGGGGACCTTTTTTTTATACAAAATAGTAATAATTTGTCCCCTTTTGTATTTCAGTTGCAATATTTAACTGCTTTACTAGTAGTGCAATAAAGTTGTACCTATTATCACACTGCTTAAAGGGGATTTGAAATAAGAGAAGGCGGACTAATTGCCCTGTAACTACGGAGACAAACAGCTGGAGATGAAGCAATAACATCTCATTAAAACTGTCAAGAGTTTAATACACAAATCAAAGCTCAAATGGAGGATAAAACACCACAGCAGTGTATTTTGTCTGCTAATTATGAATCATTACAAAAAGACCAGGTTCTTACGGTACATTTATGGTTTGAAAATAAACCTTAGGTGTTCCAACTCCTGTTTTTGTTTTGTTTTACTGTATAACCTATAACACATCCAGTCCACACATCACCAGAGGCCCATGGCCAACAATTCATGACTATTAAACAAGTGCAGGCGGTTTCATTCCCTGATTGAGCCGTATTTTCCCTCATAAACACAGTGAAGTCAACGGGCCCCTATTAGCAAGAGAATTAAAAAGACTCCAATTAAAAGGCTCTTAGTTGGAGTGTGAACCCAGACCAAATCCAAATGTGTTATACATTTCTTGAGCATTAGATTCAACGCTCTCACACCCCTCGAGTAAATACATACGTGTATAATGTACACTGATCATGTGAAAGCAATAATCAAATAGTTTAGGTAATCAATCGAGTTATAGTCCATAAAACACAGAACAAGTACACCCTTGCAAATATTGGAACTTTAAGTCAGTCAGCCTCCAAAATTCCGGCTAGACCCCAGTAGAGCTGGGAAGTCCCACAAACCTTCAGTGGAAGTGACAAATCTAGACCCCAGTAGAGCTGGGAAGTCCCACAAACCTTCAGTGGAACTGACAAATCTAGACCCCAGTAGAGCTGGGAAGTCCCACAAACCTTCAGTGGAACTGACAAATCTAGGCCCCAGTAGAGCTGGGAAGTCCCACAAACCTTCAGTGGAACTGACAAATCTAGGCCCCAGTAGAGCTGGGAAGTCCCACAAACCTTCAGTGGAACTGACAAATCTAGGCCCCAGTAGAGCTGGGAAGTCCCACAAACCTTCAGTGGAACTGACAAATCTAGGCCCCAGTAGAGCTGGGAAGTCCCACAAACCTTCAGTGGAACTGACAAATCTAGGCCCCAGTAGAGCTGGGAAGTCCCACAAACCTTCAGTGGAACTGACAAATCTAGGCCCCAGTAGAGCTGGGAAGTCCCACAAACCTTCAGTGGAACTGACAAATCTAGGCCCCAGTAGAGCTGGGAAGTCCCACAAACCTTCAGTGGAACAGACAAATCTAGACCCCAGTAGAGCTGGGAAGTCCCACAAACCTTCAGTGGAACAGACAAATCTAGACCCCAGTAGAGCTGGGAAGTCCCACAAACCTCCAGTGGAACTGACAAATCTAGACCCCAGTAGAGCTGGGAAGTCCCACCAACCTCCAGTGGAACTGACAAATCTAGACCCCAGTAGAGCTGGGAAGTCCCACCAACCTCCAGTGGAACTGACAAATCTAGACCCCAGTAGAGCTGGGAAGTCCCACAAACCTTCAGTGGAACTGACAAATCTAGGCCCAACGAAGGTGACTGTATTCCCCTCCGGTAATGAACGTCTCTTCCCCTCAGGGTTGACGAAAGACCTGCCTCTCAATGAGACCCTTTGTACTTCCCCCAAATGGGGGTTTCTCTCTCTCCCTCTCCTCTCCTCCTCCCGTCACTGCCACTCCTCCTGATCCCCCATCATCAGTCAGTCTGCCTGCCTAAAAAAGGCTTGGGACGAGAAGGGAAGGGGAAGGAGATTCCAATGAGAACAGAACAGGCATGGAGAAAGTCAAAATACCCAGTGGCCCTTGAGTGAAGTGGCAGGGAGGGAAAACCGAGGCATAGGCATTTCCCTATTTAGTGCACTACTTTTGACCAGGGCCCATAGGGTAGTAGGGTGCCATCTGAGTCGCACACAGGGTTTCCATTGATCGCGGTGGTGGAGGATGTAGAAAGTCAGAAGGTGAAAGGAGACTAAATAGTGAGAGATTGATCTGTTTTCACTAGCTAATGACTTGGCTAGCAGTCCTGCAGATTTCACTGAACACCGTGTTAAAAACAGGGCAGGGATGGATGGACCTTTTCAACATTGGCTCGAGTTCAAGATCAAATACTGATACGCATATTTAACAAAATAAAATAATTTTACCAACAAAATCTGTATGATTTAACTTACTTGATACGCTGGCTTTTTCATTTAAATATTATCTCTACCCCATGTGGTTGGAACTCAACTAAAAACACAGCGGGAACACATTTTGGAAAAACTCGTCTCTGAGCTGTGGGTGTAATGACACATTTCTCATTGAAGGTAAAACTCAATCATATCTCACAACCTGTCAGCTCTATTACCTTGTAGTGGTTGGAGGTTGTAGTTGTACAGAGCCGACCCAGCGTCTGGGGTGTAACCAGAGTAGAACGGATAGTCCTGCACAGCAGCATTCTCTCTGCTTTGGCTGTGGCCCCATAGTCATACACACACACACACACACACACACACACACACACACTGGTGTGATGCAGCATGCAGGGTTTGTTGAGCCACGCTCTCTAACCAGCAGGACCCATGATTTCTCCCCTCGTATCACAATCAAGGGGATTCCTCCCTTCCTCTCTCAAATTATACTGGAATCACTGAGCTCTACTCCATGTAATTATGCGAAAGTGGTAAGATTGGTAAGATTGATAGTAGCTGAGTCTGAGGACAACTCACAAACAGGGTCTCAGTCAGTAAAAACCTTCACTGTTCTCTTCTTTCTTTTGAGAGTGCAGCTCAAGATTGTAGTATTATTTGGAAAACTTGGATGTGTCACGCCCTGGCCATAGTGAGGCTTTTATTCTCGATTTTGGTTAGGCCAGGGTGTGACTAGGGTGGGCATTCTAGTTTCTTTATATCTATGTTTTCTATTTCTTTGTTTTTTGCCGAGTGTGGTTCCCACTGATTGGGGATCACATATAAGTTGTCATTGTCCTTTTGGTGTTTGTGGGATCTTGTTTTTGTTAGCTCTGTGAAGCCTGCAGAACGTGACGTTCATTGTTGTTTTTGTTTGGTGTGCTGAGTAATTAAAGAATCATGAACACTTACCACGCTGCACCTTGGTCTCCTTCCAACGACAAAAGTTACAGTTCTCAATTGTACTGCAATCAATGACCAAAAGTGGCCTCATGGGTGGATTGTTATTCATAATTAATAAAAATAATTTAAACAACGTAAATCCGGGGTTTCAATGTCAAACCATTTTGTTATATTTCAGCCTTCTGTGATGCATATAAAGTGTAATATTGGGATGCAAACTCAAAATGTAACACATTTCAACTCAATATCTGACATGGTACAAGTGTCTTCTTTTATTAAGCCCATAGCCACGTGTGTGAGGTGTGAAGACTACCGAGTATCACTCTGTGTGACCCTGATTTAGACCACTGCAGTAGAAGGTTAGAGTAGCAAAATTCTCTAATGGGCTTTCATTTGACTATCGGATTCTACATGTCAATGTTCTTTCTGTACAGTATGTATGTTAATTAAGGTATACGACAAATGGATGAAATGAGTGTCGTGTTTGTTATTACTGTCTCTGATGCTCTCAGTAGGCCAATGGTCCTTCTGTAGACTAATTGTTGGTGTAAAATGCTTTGCCTACCACTGCTTTAGTTGATTGCTTAATAAAAAAAATAGATATTTCCATTGTTTGAATCTCTTGTTTGTGAGTTGTGAGTTGTTGAGATCTCTGTTAATCTTATACGCGCTTAGATGAGAGGTTTGAGTTCCGTGTTTTGACTGTGTACTCTTCTCTCTTTGTGTGGCCAGCCACTTTCCCAGACTAAGCACTATCATTACACACTGCTCTGTTTGCCTGGTTTGTGTGCCCCTGCCATTGGTATTCAGCCCCTGAATTACAGGGGTCAGGGGTGTCCTATTGGGGATGTGTAAGAGAGGGAGAGAGGGATGGCTGGAGAGGGTGGTGGAGTCAAGTCACTGCTGCAGTCTTAATAAAGACCTGGCCCCAGCCTCATCCAGGCCCATATTGTTGCAAGTGTGCACAGGGCTTGTTCAACAATATTTGCCAGAATGTTAGAGGGTTTGAATAGTCTAGTGTGCACGACCAAAGGAAAGCTAGGCGGGATGTAGCCTACTGACACAGAGACAAGCAGCTGCTACTGCAGCCAGACTACAGAACATGTCAAAGGATGTGACTGAAGTTCTTGGCCAGGGTTCTGAGACTAGAGTGGAGGTATCCTCCTGGCTGAGCCCTGTTGGCTGTTTCGATGTGTGTTGCCTGGCCTGCTGCTTAGTGCTGAAGTGAGAGTGACAGCAGTGAGCACGACACAGGCAGAGCTGGAGTAAAAATGGAGCAGGCTCCCGTCGCAATGTCCAAAGAAAGGGGGATGAAAGCAAGGCAGTGGCGGAGCAGGGTCAGGAGAGCGATACTTGGTCCTAGTCAGAAACACTGGTCTGAGATTCACAGGCTAGTGAGGCTACAGGCTCCTGCCGTCATCTCTCCATAAAAAGTAAGTGTCACGACTTCCGCCGAAGTTGGTCCCTCTCCCTCGTTTGGGCGGAGTTTGGCGGTCGGAAGTCACCGGCCTTCTAGCCATCGCTGATCCTCTTTTCATTTTCCTTTGGTTTTGTCTTGTCTTCCATCACACCTGGTTCCAATCCCATCAATTACATGTTGTGTATTTAACCCTCTGTTCCCCCTCATGTCCTTGTCGGTGATTGTTTATTGTAAGTGCTTGTTCACGGCAAGGCTGTATGAAGTGGTTTTAAACCTGTTCATGCAACTCTTTTGTGGCAATTTTCATATGTTCGGCAAATAATCCTTTAGTAGAAAATGTTTTGGCGTTGGTCATCTTTAATAAAAACAACAGGCGTTCCTCATTAACTGTTGTGATAACAGCTGACGTGTGGTGCAGGCGAGCCTCTTTGTTTTTAGTGCCATATGAATAGTAAGTTTTGGGTCTTTATGTTTTTTAACAGAGTTTTGTTTCTCATTAACAGTGTGTGTTTGTTCTCTTTACTCTGACCTTTATGTTTGAAAACGTTCCATGAGGGCATTAACTCTCTTTATTCTCCTGTTCCTTATCAAGGTAGTTGTTACGAACTTGGAACGTTTCCATCCTGTGTTCAGTTACGTTCGTACCTTCTAATTGTAAACTTGTGTGATGTTCTTCTGCTGAGAGGAGAGGAGAGCAGAGGACAGCACCGAGCGGAGATCTAGGAGGGGCAGCCAGCTGATCTCTGAATCGTATTAAAAGTCTTTGGGCATCACGAGCCCCGCCCTGGGGGTACCAGCGGGAGTTGCGTTATAGGGTGAGCAGAGAGTCAGAGGGGTCAGGGCCACAGATCGTTATCTGTACCTGCCATGCACACTAGGGGCCTCTGGGACCCGGCCGGGGCCCCACAGAGCACAGTGTAGGGACAGAACCTGTGTGAGTCAGCATTCCAAGGCCATTCCTCTCACTTTGTAGTCTGACAACATGATGGACAGGCCCGTCCCCACGACACAGGAAATGGCCCCACTCCAGCAGGTCTGCACAATGCCACAGAGTATTGTGATTTAAGAGGAGTGGTTATTTGAGGGTATATGCTTTGTCTCAAGATGGCCAATGTTTGTTTTTACCTTTCCTCTCTCTGGTGTCTGAGCTTTATTTAGTTTTAGAGACTAGCAACAAAAATGCAAGCTCTGGTGAAAAAACATATGGCTTAAGAAATGTGATTGTGTTCTAGAATAAGGATGGTAACTTGACTGATTGATCATATTAAGTCATTGCTTTTCAATTGAAAACACGATTCAGTCCTACAGCCACAGCGCATAGTTACTGTAGTGTTCAGTAATGTTTTGTACTGCAGGGCTTGGGCTTCTAGTGGCGTTCTACCACAGCGGGGGCCTTAAAGCTGTTGTGTGAGTGACTCATGCCTGAGTCATATTCCGCCTCTGAAGTGTTCGTCATGGAAACATGCCCGGGGTTCTGTTTAATTTATCTAAAACCTCATAAAACAAAGTACACCTGACATTCAAAACTCCAGCAGACAGGCAGGCAGGAAGGCACAACAATAATGCTCCACAGCTGTTTTAAACACAACATGGAAAACAGAGGAGCGTTGCTGCTGTAACTAAGTCCCATCCCCTCAGCAGATCACTGGCGGTCTTCTCCGTAGTCTGTAGCAGTGGATCTATCTGACCGGCCTCTGTGTGTCTTTCTCCCCTGTGTGTGGGACAGGCGTTTTCCACCATAGTGATGTTTTGACACCAGAATAATAGCCCTCTTTGTGTGACTGCGCAGGGTGGTTGAGTGGGTGCAAACCAAACAGGCTCATTCAATGTGCCGGCCAAGTTAATGCACCATTAATAATGGTTGGGGGTGAATTATGGGAGGGGATAATAGGGGAGCGAGGGGTTGAGGGGTCGAGGTGGGACAGGAGACAAAGAGTAGCCAGAACTAGGTCACCTAAACATGACGGAGCGAACAGGCTCCCAACACCACACCATGGTGTGACCACACTCAACACTCACTGACCTATTCCGGAAAAGTGACTTTGCTGTGACAATGAAAAAGACTGCAAGCTGCTATTTTAATTCCACAAGCGTGCATACAGTGTTAGCCACTAATTCCATCCCTTACCTGCTATTACATTTCTCACATGTCAACAAAAAGGCTTCACCACTCGGGGGGGGACGTTGTCTGTAGCGTAGCCCTGAGAGAGCCCCGAGGCAGGCTGAAGAGGCAGCATGGGCGTCCTGAGCCAGTCAGCTCAGTGGACCAGTGGGGGGGATTGACCAACCCTGAGCAGGGTTTATTCCATCACCCAGACAGGTCCATTGTTCACACGCAGCGGGGGAGAACAAAAGGCGAGCGCTCTGGAGAGTTCAGGAGGCTGCATGCGTTCACCTGATTCACTGACTGGGCCCAATCCCCCCCATGGGGGAAACAGTGTTGGAATGTCCCGGTGCTTAGGCCCTCACATCTATTAGTCTTTGGGTGATAACATTTGTTTTTACATCTGGTGGAGCACCGCAGCAGGCCCTCTCACTTTCTCATAGTCACATACACACCCTTCCACACATACACACACAGAACACACACCCTTCCACATGCAGAAACACTGGGTTCTAATGGGACCGGACGGTACATTGCATTGTCTGAACTGGCCTGGCCTGGAGCACTAACACATTTGATGGTGGAAAACTCTTTTATTTTTTAAACGTTCCAACTCTTCATGCTATTTCACACAGAGATCCATCCACTTAGGGACATTCCCACAATTATACGAAGTGGAATCCGTTCTGTGTCTGTCTTTAAGTCAGCGTATACTTACATCAGGTGTTGACAGTCCTATTGCTTTTCTGTTATACAGGCAAAAATAAATCCCTCTTGTTTCAGGTCCAAACTGATCCCAGATCTGGATGGCGTAATAGGCTCACTGGGATTAATGGATATCCTGGGAGGAGAGACCTCAGCAGTGAAATTAAAAGCTTTTCTGTCTTACTAGCAGAATGATGGGGGGAAATTAGCCTCACTCAGACAGGAAATACCTCCAGTACAATCTGCCTGGGGTTCTAACTACAAAACCCCATGCCAACTGCTGTTACACACAGGGCCTCATGCTGCACGGCACTCTGGGAGATGACAGGGGAACAAGCGGCTTTAGATTTTCAGATTGGCTTTCGGAATAGCTCTCAGTAGCCTCTCAATTTTAAAGCTTTGAAAATACAAATGTGATTATAAGGAATTACACCAAAAGCTCCACCATGTCCTTCCTGTTATTGGTCAATTTGAATTGTTACCTTCAGTGTAATATTTACGGTACCCCACCATGAGCTGTGGGACAGGGAGAGAAGGGGGAAGTTATCAGAATTTGCCAGCTGGGTCCTGAGCCACCTACCAATAACCTCCATGCATCACTGTGCTGCGTTGTGCTGGTGGCTACCTGGCTGGCATTAACAAACATCCTGATGGGCCTCTGTCCTCCGCCACGGCCCGATACAAGCGGCGTGGTGTTAGCATGCTGTTTGTGTGATTTAGGTACTTAACGACTGCAAGGGTCTCCCAGAGACTGATTACACAGTGGATGTAATCACCCAGCAGCATCACACCATCGCTACAGGTCTGATTAATCACCACACCGCCTAATAGCACTGCTTAACACACAGGTTTGTCCTGATTTAAGTAATTACCTTAAACCAGAAGTTTATTATCTTTACGACTGAGCCCAGTGATAAAAAAAAAGGAGACTGTGGAGAAAAGCCAAGGAAGATTGTGTACCTGGTGAATGAGGGACATAATTAAATTACAATACATGAAATATGCCGCGGCTGTCAGAGTGCTCGCCTGCCAACATTCATATTACCCCACTGGAACACTTTACAGGGGGCGGCTGGGATTACACCTCAGTGAAGGGTGTAGGTACCAGCTGAATGGGGAATTACTCCAAAGGCCCATTTAGATCTGCACCTTTAAACAAGGTCCTAGTTCATCTCAAACAGAAAGGGGGAAAAACATGTTGTCGAGCTCTGAAAAGAACAACTGAAAACGAGTGGCTGTTTGACGGCGTGTATATAAGACTGTGTATTAGCTGTGACCATGTCAGCTGATTTAATGGTGTGAAGTGGCGTCTTGATGAGGTTGGATCTCAGTCTGGCAATCGGAGTGTTCTCTTTCCATGGTGTGGGACGTTACTGAAAGGAGGGGGAACTAAATAACGAAGCTGGGACTGTTTGTGAATGATGCACCATTCTTCTCCTCTTCTTCTCCTCATTGTATACAGCCCTGTCGGTGATGGATGGTTGTGAGCCAGAAATAGCCACCGCTTCCTGCCTCCTCGCGCTTCTCACCACTCCTCTCCTGCTTCCTAGTCTGATCCCTCTAACAACGCTAAAATAGAACCAGTTTTCCAACGGCCCTGTCCTTTCAGCACGTTATAAACAGTCTCTTCTGACTCGATGGGACGCTGCCCAGTATCCATGACCTGCCAAGTGAAATGTGCAACTCTATAACTTCTGTATTTGCAAACAAGGCAACGGTCTTCATGACACATATCCCGTGACCTTACTAGTGCTGCCTAGTGGTTTGACTTCTCACTGTTTGTTTTGTCCGAGGTACTTCACTGCTGTTTGTGATGTAAATCAGGTCCCCTCTCGACTGGCTTTCATACAGGGATGTTTAGAAAGAGCTCCAAGTCTTCCCAGAATGGAAAGCTCCACTACAACTAAGCCCTTCAAACAGGCCAACAGTGGTGGCCACTACAGAAACCACTCTGTGGTGGTGGGTGGACAGAACAGCTCCTATTTCAGCCCAGATTACCAGAGGTCTCCTCTGTGAATGCTAGTATAAGAGGATTGGCCCGGCTCCTCTCCGCCCACATTGTCCTCTGACCTCTGTGTCCTTAGCTTATACAAACTCTGCCCTCTCTATACAAAGAACTTGTTCAGCTCCTCAGGAGTGACCTGCCTGCCCAGCACTCTCTCCATTAAAGAGGTGTGGTCAGGAGAGAGATAGTGGGGGGACTTTAGCTTCTAACCTCCTCACTGAATTCCATTTGATCACCCTCAGGCCAGAGTCATCCAGGGTTGCTTTAGAAATCTCTGCTGTGAAACACGGCAATGCTGTTACAGTGGACGCAGCATAGCGTTCACTTCAACAGGTTCTGGATGGAGAAACAATCTCAGCCAGGGAGTTTCTTGTAAAACATAAATTAGGACCAGCTGCTGTGGGATGCCGCATGTGGAGGGATGCCTCCTGTTGGTTTGGATCCAAGACTGACCGGTGCCTTAGCAGGGGGGAGTTCCCGGTTGGAGACCGGCCTGCTCCTTGACTGTCTGCTTGGGGGCCCTCAAATGTGTCTTGAAATGCCTAACACCAATGTTTTATAAAAAAAAATGACCTGACCCTCATAAAACCTTATTTTTTTTCTCTTGCTTTTTTCCATTTTCCATGCGTGGCCAGCTGTGCTCTCTTGTGTTTCCGGACATAAATAATACAATTCCTGTGTCCCTGGGTCTGGTTTTGGTTAAGAGACTGTAAAGCTGTTTTTAAAGCCGTTTCATGCTAACCCTAATACACTAACGTGACTTTGAAAAGTATCTTAAAATGATCTGTGTGTCTTAAACAAAAATTAGGCCTCTTCCAACAGCCTTGCTGAGAAAGCGGCTTCGATTACTAAGCATTTACTAAGACATATTTTGTAAATGTACTAATATATCTTAAGTAAATTAAACAACAATTTATTTTATGTGTGTTTCATTGGGCTCTGACTCTGAGCTGTAATCCTGTATAACCCTGAATAATAATTTGTCTCACAGCTAAATAATACTGTGGCATTTCGGGAATTTGATTCTGTCATGTTCACAAGCATGCTTTAGACTAGAGTGTGACTGAGTGAGTAGCTGGGTACACTATACTACCCAGTCACTGCTGTCTACGGTGTCTACTGTCTACCGCCTGCTCAGACGTCAGAGGTGCTGTTACTGTTTGGATGGGTAGTGTTGTTGCAGGGGGCTAGAAGAAGAAGCCTCTTCCCAATGCTGTCAGGCCCAGTTTGCGTCGGGACTCCAGTTCTCCTTGATGCACTCCATCATCCCTCTTAGTTCAAAGACTGACTAGCTGCAGGTCTTTGTCAAAAGCCCAGTTGGAGATCTTTTATGTTCAAGATGTAGGATTTCTTAGGATGACTTTGATTATTTATTTATTCCACTCCTCTTGTGTGATAGTGCCAATATTTTAGGCGAAACTGCTCAGCTTGCACTGAAATTCATGTTGCTTTATTGTAGCCCCGTTTTGCCTTTGAAACAAAGCTTTTGAAAAGCCCAGCTCTTATTTTTGAGTCTGAACAGTTTTTCTCTCCGTCTCGCCCTTTTCTTCTCTGTTCTGCAGCCCCTCACCACGTCTTCCCGACGTTCCACACGCCCATCCCGATTGACATGTGTCACCATGAGGGAAGATACCTCTATGAACCACACACCCTACATGCCATGCATGGGTAAGTCTTCTTCAGGCTGGTCTCTACTGTATACACAAGCTGTTTACACTAATAGATAGAAATGAGCTATTAGATGGCCTTGTTTTAGCCAACACTGCATAGTATTTAAAGGGCAACCTTCCCTTTAAAGGATGAGAGCAAAAGTGTTGGCCAGATTTAATATCACAGGTGAAATATTATTATCTTTACAAATTACTATCCAATGTCATTTCATACAGAATGTTAACATTATTCCTTACATCTCTCATTTCCTATAACAGTTGATGATTATGGGGGACAGCGTTGCTTTTTTGCCAGGTATCAACCTACAAGCCTGTGGCCAGCCAATACACATCCTCTTTCCATTAGTTAGCTGTACAGGGCTGGATCCATCACAAATGACTTGACACACAGACACACAGACACACACACACACACACACACACACACACACACACACACACACACACACACACACACACACACACACACACACACACACACACACACACACACACACACACACACACACACACACACACAACCTTTCCCCCTCTACCTACAACAGTCCTCTATGTTCCTTACTGTGTTATAGTGGACCTAATCTGTTTGGTCCCAAGAAAACAACATCATTACTCTCCCACACAGTACAAGTACAGAGGTCTCCAATACAGTATCGTAATTGGTTCTATGATGCTTACATGTACATTCATTCAACTTTCAGGTTATTGTGCTGTCTGTTGGATATTTAGCTTGCTTAGTAGTGGCCATGATTGGTTTGGTAGCAACATCTCAGTTCTTTAACAAGTGAACCAGAACATCTTTTGACTTTGCTATAGTAAAGACGTTATCTTTATCTTCACAACGATAGTAGTAAAACACAAAAAAGTCAATAGAATTCTGGAAATAGTGTTCGCCTTAATTTCCATTTCAATTCAGTAGATTTGATGGTGATACATACTGTTTGCCTGGCTTCAGCAGGGCTATTTATCACAGCACCAGGGAAGTAGAGGGGGAAGAAAATCTGTCTCTACACACGGCCACCTTGATTAATGTGATTTGATCTTGACAGTGGACCCCTAATTCATCAAGACCTTGATCTAGCTGTCTTTCCCCGTGCCTGTGCCAAATTCACTCTAATTACAGGAACATTGCACAGCAAATTAAGTGTGGTGTCATTTGTCGAGGAGACGCGGCAGTCAGGCCCACTTTATTATACGCTGGTGGCTGCGTGTCAGAGGTCCTCGGCTTGATTGTCGAACATGACATCTCCATACAGTCCCCTTTATCATTGTTTGCATATAACATAATGAGAGGGCTGGTTATTTTGTCACAGCTGTCATAAAGTGGGGAGGAAGTGGCGGCAGTGGGAGGAAGTGGGAAGAGTCTCTTCTTCTGGGGTTTTTCTACTGTATGGAGGAGAGATTTTTAATCACTGTCAAATGAGAGGACAGGAGCAGTCCTGGGCTCAAAGCAGTGGTTCAGCTAGAGACAGAGAACAGTAGGGATGGGGATACTAACCTCCTTTGCTGTGCCGAGTAGCTATGCAGGAGCTTGGACTCAAGCTATGATATAAACCACCCGCATGGAGTGTGTGCGTCGGCACAAGCTGTCCCGGCATTCATGACACTATGACAAATCATGGCTGTTCTAGAAACCTCCCAAAACATTTTAGGAGTAGTTTTTCACCCGAAGACCTGTTGTAAGATATAAGCTCAGCTACAGCATAGTTAGGTACTTTCCAACGAATGACAATCCAGAGAGAATATGATATCATTTTAACACGCATTATTCCCAGAGAGAATCTTTTTTTTGTTTGTTTTTACCTTTATCAATATGATCATTAAAACAAAGTGCACGTTGTGGTTCAGTTTCTTTAGATGTTGTTGCTCCCATCCTGAGTATCCCAGACTAGGGGGTGAAAAAAGAACAGTGTCTCAGTCTGCCCATTATTATCTATGAGGCGGATTGCGTCTACTAAACTGCCCAGGGCTATAAGATCAGATCAAGTCATTGACAGAGGCTGCCAGTGAGTGCAACACTCCCATTAATATCATAACACTGTAGCTTCTGGCTCTGTTGCTCTGTGACTTCAGTTCTAACGACTCTATAATCGCTGTCTCATTCCCATTTCCCATCTGTTTGTTTAGAGCTACCAGGAACAACTCTGCAGAGATGACTTGTTTGGTTGATTGGTAAAGTGTTGTCAGCCCAGAAGGTACATTTTTAAAAAGGGTGAATCATGTAGTTTCTTCCCACAGTGGATCGCTATGAGTCAGGCAAGCAAGACTATTTCTAATGTTATTACGGCAGTGCTGTTTCTACAGTTTTACCTGTCAGCTCTAGTTTTAAACACAACAATTAGTAGATGTTTTATCAATCGGCAAATAATGCTACAGGTTGGCCAGCTTTCCTAGTAGGTAGAAGTCAGTGGAGGCTCCTCAGAGGAAGAAAGGGAGGACCATCCTCCTCAGTGAATTTAATACAAATAACATTTTTAAAACATTTAAAAAGTTACTTTTTAGATACAACTATGCAAAATATATTCCCATGTCAACAAATAGTTGATTTAAAACACTCTGTTTTGCAATGATGGTCTACAGTAACCTCAACAGCAATCTGTAGGATAACACCATGGTGTAGCCGGAGGAGAGCTTGCTTCCTTCCTTCTCTGGGTACATTGACTTCAATACACCCCCTTCCATAGACAAATTATGATAACTTCCAGAGGAAGCCTTTCAGAGCTCTTGCAGAATGAACTGACATGCTGTCCACCCAATCAAAGGATCACAGAATGAATCTAGTACTGAAAGCATAGCATCCAAGGAATACACCTTGGATGCTATGAAAGTGAACTGTGTTTACGCGTAATCAGGGGTGTACTCATTACACCGATTCTGTTGGGAAAAGTTTTTTAAACGGAAGCAAAAAAAAAAACTGAATTTGTCCAATAGAAACTCTCATTTGCATCTGTTGGACTAATGATTACACCGTAGATAAGCTCTCTTGACCTATGTTGTAAAAAGAATATATATAAATTGTCCTCCCTCAACATAAACGGCACTGACCGCCACTGGGAGCAATACCGTGCTGACCCGAGTCAACAAAGGATGGTTGTGTCCACAGAAATAGTGATATGTTAACATTCCATTGTTTCAAACCCCACAAAACAACTGTTTGTTGTAAGTAATTACCCCCCTCGTTCTGCATATGTGGAACTGCTGAAAGTATTGCATGCTAAGTTTAAGCCCAAATCATCCATATCATGTTGCAGTCCAGGCCCATATAAATCTACAGCAGTAGTTCATTCCAGCCCTGCAGTGGACGATGTGATTTATCTAAATCACATCTCCAGCACTGAGGTAGCTACAGAGGAGACACCGTCACATTGTAATTCATCTCTAGTGTCGCTCACCGCAGCGGCCCAGCGCAGGGTGATGACACACACAGACAGGCACACACAAACACACACACCAGCCATACATGCACCACACACACACACACACAAAGCATACGCGCACACATTATTATCCACACCTCATTATACAAATTATATCTCATATTGAGCACACTTTTAAATCCAGACAGCCTATATAAAACCACCGTCAACTGAACAGCCGGGGGATAACATACACTGTTCAATTACCCAAAGTGTTTCAGACAGAACACTAAGTGGACTAATTAGAACAAGTATACAACTGTATAGGCTAGGCTAGCAACTCGTTGGTCTAGTCCTAACAGCCAGGGTAGGACTGGAGGAGCCTCCTGCTCTGCAGGGCGACTGAGAACCCCACAACCTCCCTGATCTCACACCCACCGGGCGCCAGGCCCAGATACGCTCCACAGCCTGGCATTGTATGTTTGAAGCTCCCGTCGCATCTGAAGCCCAGGCCTCCGCAGAGTAATGATGAAACCATTCCACGGGAGGGCCTTCAACATTTGAATATTGTATTACTTATTTAGGGTGCTGCTCTCTCTACATCGTATCATTTTAAGTAAAGGCCTACTCTTCTTTGTGGACGAGGGTTTTGTTTAAGTTAAGCATTTCTCGTTTTTTGCATGACTGCTGGCTAAAGAAATCAATATTTATGTGATTCATATTTAAAAGTCAGTTAAATCTATTCAGGTCTATGATCTTGTGACGGGACTGATGCCTGATGTAGGTGCTTGCTATTGTTATGATATACGAACATCTCAGGTCCTATGCAAATAGCTTACTGTAACCCCGGCAACCCCGGGGTATTCTATGACAAGGTCTTGTCAGTTCATGCAGATGACGTGTTAATAGTTAATGGTGGTGCGAGGGTTAATGACGTTGAGACATTTTAACTATCAATCAGATCGTTATCTCCTTCAGATCCAACAATAGGTCTTGCTTCACTCGTGACGCAATCACACTGTATTGCTGCAATAGAATACGACCGTTGGCTTCTCTCTCGAGTCACAATGTTACATAGACTACATGACCAAAAGTATGTGGACACCTGCTCATCGAACATCTCATTCCAAAATCATGGGCATTAATATGGAGTTGGTCCCCCCCTTGCTGCTATAACAGCCTCCACTCTTCTGGGAAGGATTTCCACTCGATGTTGGAACATTGCTGCGGGGACTTGCTTCCATTCAGCCACGAGCATTAGTGCACTGATTTTGGGTCGGCCTTCCAATTCATCCCAAAGGTGTTCGATGGAGTTGAGGTCAAGATTCTGTGCAGGCCAGTCAAGTTCTTCCACACCGATCTCGACAAACCTTTTCTGTATGGACCTTGCTTTGTGCACGGGGGCAATGTTATGCTGAAACAGGAAAGGTCCTTCCCCAAACTGTTTCCACAAAGTTGGAAGCACAGCATCATCTGGAATGTCATTGTATGCTGTAGCGTTTAGATTTCCGTTCGCTTGAACTAAAGGGCTTAGCCCGAACCATGAAAAACCCCCAACCATTATTTATCCTCCACCAGACTTTACAGCTGGCACTATGCATTGGTGCAGGTTCTCCTGGCATCCACCAAACCCAGATTCGTCTGTCGGACTGCCAGATGGTGAAGTGTGATTCATCACTCCAGAGAACGCGTCTCCTCTGCTCCAAAGTCCAATGGCAGCAATCTTTACATCACTAAAGCCAATGCTTGGCATTGCGCTTGGTGAGCTTAGGCTTGTGTGTGGCTGCTCGGCCATGGAAATCCATTTCATGAAGCTCCCAACGAACAGTTCTTGTGTTGACGTTGCTTCCAGAGGCAGTTTGGGACTCGGTAGTGAGTGTTACAACCGAGGATAGACGATTGTTACGCCCTACGCACTTCAGCACTCGGCAGTCCCGTTCTGTGAGCTTGTGTGGCCTACCACTTCGCGGCTGAGCCGTTGTTGCCCCACTTCACAATAACAGCACTTACATTTGACCGGGGCAGATCTAGTAGGGCAGAAATTTGACCAGCTGACTTGTTGGAAAGGTGGCATCCTCTGACGGTGCCACGTTGAAAGTCACTGAGCTCTTCAGTAAGGCCATTCTATTGTCAATGTTTGTCTATGGAGATTGCATGGCTCTGTGCTTGATTGTATACACCTGTCAGCAACGGGTATGGCTGTAATAGCCGAATCTGTGAGGACAGATGCTGGGAGACGAGAAGCAAGTACAGGGAGTGAATATTTAATAACGTACATGAAACAAAATACAGACAGCGTCTGGCCAAGGGAAACAAAACAACATTAATGCAGACACAGGGAAGAAACTGAGGAAGTGACAGATAGAGGGGAGGCAATCAAAGATGTGATGGAGTCCAAAGAAGTGCTGATGCGCGTAACGATGGTGACAGGTGTGCGTAATTGTCACGTTCTGACCATAGAGAGCTGTTTATTCTCTATGTTGGTTGGGTCGGGGTGTGATTTAGGGTGGGTTATCTAGGGGAATTGTGTATCTATGTTGGCCTGATATGGTTCCCAATCAGAGGCAGCTGTTTATCGTTGTCTCTGATTGGGGATCATATTTAGGTAGCCATTTTCCCATTGTGCTTTGTGGGATCTTGTCTATGTATAGTTGCCTGTTGAGCATATTATTAGCGGCACGTTTCGGTTGTTCGTGTTGTTTTGTTCTTTAAGTTTTCTATTCAATAATAAAGGATGGAAACATACCACGCTGCATCTTGGTCCACTCCTTATAACGATCGTGACAGTAATGATGGGCAGCCTGGCACCTTTGAGCACCTTTGAGCAGGGGAGCGGGAGCAGACGTGACAGAATCCATCAATTTGAAGGGGTGTCCACATACTTTGGTGATTCCTTTTGGCTCTCTGGACCTAGTAGACTCCTTCCCATGGTACAGGTAGACTCAGGGAGATGAAAAGGTCTGTGGCTAGAGCGACTGACTGAGCTATAGGCAGATAAGCGCATTTTGCAGCCAGGTTCCAGTCCATAATATCAAGTTGAAGTTTTAAGTTGCCCAGTAATCTAAAGTCTTTCTGTGTATGGAATATCTGTTTCTTCTCAGGCCAACGACAGAGCCCTTTATGGTCATCCGTTAGCTAAGTCCCATGGCAGAAAGTTGGCTTTGAGACAAGCCTTGCTCGTCTGGGGGGCATTTACTGGAAACGGAGTGGACTCACTTTGGGTCAAGCACAGACCAACCGGCCCCTAGAGACAGACAGTACTGGGGATAACTGAGAGATTGAGGTCAATATGGGTCTGTATTCAAAAAGCGTCTCAGAAGGAGTACAAACAGACGAAGATTCCAGCTTCAGACACTAAACTGTACACTCATTTCTCATAGGGTAACTAGAGAAACTCTAGAAACTCAACCTGCTTTAAGTCTTCCGTCTGGGTATATCTATATTTGAATGGAGGTAGTATGTACTAGTTTCTGGTGTGCTGAAGGAAAATGAGTCCGGTATCTCCTGCATAGTGAGTAGTCTGGCTTTCCAGACTCATGGTTCCAACCCCAGAGGTTCAGACATACAGTGGCTGTGGGAAGAGACTACCTGGTGTGTGCTACTGTATCCTCGGATCTTCAGCCTGTCAGAGGATCTATCTGTACAGCTAGCAGCAACCAGGCAGGAGACACACCTCGCATTGACATGCCATGAGTTCCTCAATTTCTCCTCTCCGGGTCAGGTTAGAACTCATATCAGACACAGTGTGACTATCTTCAGTATCATCCCTGTCTGGGATTAAAGGAACAAGGACAGGTGAAATGCTGAAACCAGCTACAGTGCCAGAGCCAGACCAACGTCTTTTAATGTTGAGGGTTGAACCTTTTGTCTATCTGTCTGCCTGCCTGCCTGATGTTACAGTATATTTGTCTGTGGATGAGGTAACTTAGGGTAAATTAGTACGACATCAGGTAATGCCGTAGGGCTGTAATATCATTACATTGCATGGTTGCGTTACACACACACACACAGTCTGCTCCATGACCCCATCTCACAGGAAACCTCTGTTGCAACGTATTTCCAGATCAAAGCCCTGATAGGATGTGGAATGACCTGCGTCCCAAATGGCACCCTAATCACTATACAGTGCACTACTTTTGACCAGGGCCCTATAGTGCACTAGGGGATAGGGTGCCATCTGGGATGCAGGCCATGATATTAGACGTGATCTCATTCTCATTCCAGTCTATAGACACAGAGCAAGGAGACAGAGCGTATCAGATTCACCTTAGATTCATTATTCAGGCTTAGACCTGGCTGGCTGACACACTTATACAAACGTCTCAGGTGTGTGTGTGTGAACGAGTGCTCTGACTGCATCGCGCAGCACGGTCTGCACCGCTCTGTAGTATCAGATGGGGAAATGGTTAGGCCTTAGGCTATGTCATGTAAGGACTTAGGTCAGGTGAGATACAGCAGAGGGTCCCGTTGTTTTACTTTCATTTGTAACTGTTTGTATTTCCATTGTAACTTAAAGAAAATCACAGGAACTTGAGATACAAGAAACTGTTCAATAGTTTCCGTCTAAATACGCCATGAACCACAGTGTACGTGAACTAAGATAATAACGCACCCTCTCCTCTCCTCTCCTCTCCTCTCCAGTCCTGGACTAGGTGGCAGCCCGGTCATGTCAGACATCTCTCTGATCCGTCTGTCCCCCCACGCAGCCGGAACGGGGGAGTCCCCCTTCAGCCCCGCTCACCCCTACTTCAACCCTCACATGGAGCACTACCTCCGCTCCATTCACAGCAGCCCAACCCTGTCCATGATCTCTGCGGCCCGCGGACTCAGCCCTGCAGACTGTGAGTTCAACTGCATGCCTAGATTGTGCAACATCCAAGGTCATTCACTGCCATGAGCATCACCTTACAATGTGGATCCCAACAGAAGGAATTGTGTCATTGATCTATTACTGAAAGCTTGGTGGAGAATTGAAGGATTCTCACTTCTGAAGAGTTACGCAATTGTTTTCAGTGTGGAGAGGGGATTTGCTGTTGTGATTGTCAGTAAACAGCATGTTTGAGTGGGCATTCAGATTAGGTTAGACACATGGAGACGGTGCTACATCGTTGCATAAATTAGTCATATATGATACATATTGCTCTTTGTGAAGCTCTGACCTCCCTCTTCTCACCACGTGTTCAATATAACAAGGGTGTTATTGGAAAGCCATGGAAATTGATCAAACAAAACAGTCCCAATGGAACTCCCCCCAACTTTCCCCCTTTACCTCAGAGCTGAATTACAATAACGGGTGGAGGCGAGGAGCCAGAATAGGAAATAAATCACCTTTTACAGTCTGTCAACAGTAATGTGGTCCTGCTTTTAAAGTTAAATAAGCAGTGCAGGGTTGGAGATCTCGCAGTGATAAAGCCATGGGAAAGAGGGAGCAAATGAAGGAGGCTATTTTCGGTTGAGGGAACGCAAATAGGTGGTTTGGCGAGAGAGGAGAGACGGCCTTGGATTTCATTGAGAGACGGCGGACATTTAGTTTGACGTTTGATGTTCCTATGTGAGCCTTTTCAAAAACAACTGTTATATCTTCTAGAATAGGGCAACCGTGTTTCAGTCTGGATTTTGTTCCTTTAGTTTTCAATTAAAACTGATTTAATATAGAACACTACCCATGGAAATGAAATGGTTTCAGGAAAATCTCTTCTTAGTCGCTGGCCAACGCATATAACAGAGGTATAACAGGGGTAGAACAGGCAGAGTTTCTGCTGCTCTTTTCTTATTGCCGTTTCTGCGCTACATCCCATTAGCATGACATTAGCATTGACAGGCCTCAGGATTCCTTTGGGCCCAGTCTGCTGTGTTCTATTTGTCATTCACATTCTCTTTCTATGGACTTTCTGTTCATTTGATTGAAAAAAAAGAACAGTTGCATGGCAGGGACGGCTCAGCTCTGCTCGGGCCTTCATCGGACTGCTTCAAAAGATATGTTCCTCATTGTGCTGATCCAAAGTGACTCCCTCCATTTAAGTGGTTATGTGATCCAGGAGAGAGAGAGAGAGAAGGAGAAAATAAAGGTCTGGTTCTGCTATATGAAGTCAGTACAAGCACATGTCTGTTTTCTTTTAGCGCAGCACGGCCTAATTGTGTCTGAAAGATCACTTACAGTGGGAGAGGTGACACATTAGGGGGAGAGAGAGAGAGGGGAGCGAGAGGGAGAGAAAAAGAGGGGAGTCCTGGTCTCTTCCTCCTCTGGAACTTGACCCAAACTATAAACAGAGCAGATATTTCCTCCTAAATTCCTGGAGAAACAGATGGACTTTGGAAGCCTCTGGGACAGAGTGCTGCTATTCAACAGCAGCTATAGGCCATATCCCACTCTTATTGCCCCTGACACTTTTAAAAGGGCTTTACTGGGTGTAGTTGTTAACAGACTAACACCATTGTCACTGTAGGATTCAGGGTGCTCCTTCAGTGTGTGTGTGTGTGTGTGTGTGTGTGTGTGTGTGTGTGTGTGTGTGTGTGTGTGTGTGTGTGTGTGTGTGTGTGTGTGTGTGTGTGTTCAAAGAGAGAAACCCCAACACTACTTTGTTTCTGAGTTGGAGGAAATGCAGGAATATTGAGTGGGGCCCTTTCTCTCTCTCGCTCTGTCTCTCTCTTGCTGTCTCTCTCTCTCTCTCTCTCTCTCTTTAATCTGCAGGACTTCTGACATGCCTCACTGCACATCACTAACCTCACTGCCCAGCCAGCCTAGCCCTCCCGTTCCTCTTGTCCTGCATCAATGACTGCGTTCCAAATGGCACTATATGCTCTATATAGTGCACTACTTTTGATCAGAGCCCAGGTCAAAAGTAGTGCACTATATAGGGAAGTGGGTGCAATTTGGGATGTAGGTAATGTCTCCCTAGGACAGGGCCATGATGTCGCCAATCCTAACCCTAACCCTTTTCAAACTGCTCTGGCAGCATGTGGTGAGACCAAGTAGACCAACCGGGGCTGGAATCTGGAATGTCTTTCTCCCCCCTCACTCATTATCTCTCTCTCTTCATCTCATTCATTCCCCCTAAACCGTCCTTCCTCTCCCTGCAATGTTCTTGTCTTCCCTCACTCATTCTCTCCCTTGTCTCCTCCTTCCTCCCCTCACTCATTCTCTCCCTCGTCTCCTCCTTCCTCCCCTCACTCATTCTCTCCCACGTCTCCTCCTTCCTGCCTTCACTCACTCTCTCACCCTCCTCTCCTCCTTCCTCTCCTTTAATGTCGGTCTTCCCTCCCTCATTCTCCTCCTTCCTCTCCCCCTGCAGTGGCGCATGAACACTTGAAAGAGCGGGGTCTGTTTGGGTTGCCCCCTCCCCCTCCTGGAGCCAGCCCTGCTGAGTACTACCACCTGATGGCCAGCCACCGTAACCCCTACGGAGAGCTGCTGATGCAGGGGGGTGGGGCGGCAGCTGCACACCTGCCAGACTACATCACCCCCATGGATGGTGAGTTAGACTGGGACCACAGAGGCCCACTCCTCTTTACCGTATATCTGTTGTATCTACACAACAGGTTGATACTGTCTGTGTGGGAAGGGCTGGAATGCATGGGAACAAAAGGGGAAACATTTTTACGAGTATTTTTTCACTCAATTCCTGGTGATTTACAGTGGGGAGTTCTCAGACTTCGCCAGTTCCCAGACTTCCACCCTTGGAAGTGTGTGGGTATGAATTGTAACATTCATTTTGGGGGAACGATTTTCTTTGTGTCCCCTGCCCCTTCCTCTGTTGGTGCCAGTGTGTACTCTAAGACTATGATATGGTGGCATTTGTATTGGAAGGTATTTAACTTTTAAAAGCAACAGTGAGATTGCAACGACCTCACCTTAGGAGAATGATGAAACCCCAGATCAATGGAACTGTAGGCAGCAGAACATAAAAAAAAAAAAGGATTTTATACATTTTTCATTACAAACAACTTCAAAGGGCGGGCCAGAAGCCCTCAGGTACTGTAACCACAGTATAGCTTCAGTAAGTATTTTCCCTCTCTCAAGTCTGTGCCAGGACATTCCATAAACTACAGACCTGATTGTACCGAGACGACATTTACTGGAGGAGGTTGCTCATTCAGAGGGGAGGAGGGGGACAGGGGGAGGAGGGGTGAGGCAGAGGGCGCCTGGGTCAGAAATATGTTTTAATGTAATGAATGCCTACTTTCATCCTCGACTACCTCTGTCACCTTAAAAGGGTAGTGGTGTCTAAGGGGGAGACGGACTATTATACACAGGGATAGTGTTACCGTGCAGTGGCGTCACCCATTAGGCTATAGTGTGGTGTGAGGGAACACGACAACAAAAACCAACCGATACAGAAGCGTGGACATCAAATGAGTTGACTGTGTTTTATATAACAGATGGGTTCAGATTAGGACAGCCACTGATATTCACTTGCCTTTTACTGTATCGCTGCGTGACATTTACAGGAATCCCGAAAGACGTCAAGGCAATAGGAGACACTGTCGGCCCTGATCCGTCACCATATGAGGCTCACTGCTACCGGTGTTGCTATGGTAGCTACTACCACTACTGCTTCCTCTGCCAATTAAAACACACAACTCACCCCATAGATGTCGCCTCAAGCAGCTCACACTTCGCTCCAAACACTCAGAGAAAGAGAGATCCTGCCCCAGGTGAAGGGTAGGGTTTGATTTGACACACAGACAGTGAGTTTTGCTACCTGTCCTATACAAGTTCAATTATTGCTCTGAGGCTAGTCGGTCTACCTGGGTGTACTGTGAGAGAGTAAACATTGTCCTCCAGTCTCTGAGTTGTACAGCATCCAGCAGGCCCGGGGTTCTGAATGAGCTGTTGTGCTGCATTGTGTCTGGGCCAAGCTTCTGCTTGCTCAGGCCAACCAGGGGCACGCAGCCAAAGGCCTCAGCTTGCTGTGCGTATAAAAACTGTCATAACTTCATTCCCAAACAGTGAAATACACTGAGCAGGCCTCTCTGTAGCCCAGCTCCCAAGACAAATGCTGTGTACTGTATGATGCATTTGGCTTGTTAGTAGTGTAATATCTATGCTACACAGAGACACAATGGACCTTAACTACCAGGAGAAAAAAAGTTTAAGTAAGACCACAGACACTTTGGCTCACACAGCTTCTCCAGGAGGCCTGGCCAGAGCAGGCTGTGAGTGTGAGAGCCAGCCTTAATTAGTGACAATGGCCACTCAGGACTCAAGGCCAGCCCAGCCTCTGGAGGAGGAGGGGTCCACTTCACACACACACACACAACCTAGCAGTCGGTCGTCCACACACACAACTTAGCAGTCGGTTGTCCACACACACAGCCTAGCAGTCGGTCGGTCGCTGCCTGGTGCCTGGCTTGCTGACATAAATCACAGGGGAAAAGGGAGGAGAGGTGCTGCGAGGGGAGGGGGGACGAGGAGAGGTGTGGTGAGCGCCAGGCCCGGCTTTCCATTACCTCATTTATCAGGGGAAGTGGCACATTAATAAACACATCTCCCCTGAGGTGAGCCGCTAACACAGATAAATAAGGCTGCCATTTCTGAATGGCTTGTCCCAGTCACTGAAACTATAGAGCCAGTAATGCAATGTAAATACTAAGGGCTAAATTCAGCTCAGCTTTTTTTTTAGGATGAACCTGAGTTATTAACTAGTTAACTACCGCTAAATTACAACACCTATTCTCCAACGCGAACCCCCTCCCCCGATCGTGTGCTCAATGTCTTTAACAGCTCATGTGAGAAATGTATTTATACTACGTTTGACAGCAGAAATATCACCTGAGAGACAGTGGTGGAGTCCCTTTCAGGGCTGGGATCCATTTTAATTTAAAAGTGATTTTTTAAATTTTTATGTAAATGGTAAACTTTAAAAAATAAATATCTTCTACTCATCTGTTTATTGAGAAGTCATTGAAAATAGATGCATTTAAAAAAATATATTGTTGTTATTCAAGTTTACTTCCTGAACTGACTGCCTTCAATTCGAATTGACCCCAGCCCTGGTCAATATGTCCCAGGACATTTCCGAAAGTCCCAAAACACTAAAACTGAGCACGTGTGTGTTACTGTATTGGAGATAAAATGTAGAAATGACAGTTAGCCATTAGAGCTTCTGCTAAGAATAATGGCTCAGCATGTTATTCTCTGTGGTGGTACAGTAGCCTGAGTTTAATCAGCCGAGGCACTGTTTGTGTAGAGCTGCTGGTGCAGTGCCTGGTGTTGGCAACACATGTTATTGAGCCATTATGGACGTCCGGTTGCAGTGTCTTTGGTTATTATCCCACAGGTCCTAATGACACTGTTGCTCTGGACTGGCTCCACTAACACCACTGCTAATGTCTAGCACCTGTTGAGCCCTGAACAACTGGCTGACTGGCTCTCCTGCTGACATCACTGGCCCCCCTAGAGCAACGGACTCCAGAAGCACACCGGTTACATATCATAGGAAATTAGATAATAACCAGCTTTATGAATTTCACCTGTGATTTGGTGTTTGAATTATTTATTTTTTTACAAAATGCCATTACCGATACAGTTTAAGGCTTTTAGTCTTAAAATATGTTTAAACAGCTGGTTACAGTAACTGCTGTACCTGGCTAGTAGCAAATTAAACCCAGTGGCACTTTTTCATTAAGTAATTATTGGATTGTTATTATGTAATTATTATCCTACCTTGTCATTTTTCAAAGTATGACCAGGTAGCTTAGCGACGTATACAAAACAAACTGTGACAAAATGCACATTATAAACCATGAACATAAGAGTGATCAAAAACACTTTGCATGCATTTCAGTTGAAATCAATTCTCTAAATTGGCCTCATTTACCAAAGTGAAGTACAGAATGTTATTTCGATCACAATGAGATTTTTATCTGTTTTAATTAAAGTACATTATTTAGACTTAGATGTATTATCCTTTACACTGAATCTTAATGAGGTCACCGTGGCCTATGGGTGCATCCCAAATAGCCCCCTATTCCCTTCATAAGGCCCTGGTCAAAAGTGGTGCACTATGTAGGAAATGGGTTGCCATTTACGATGCATCGATTTTGAAAGACAACAGAGCTAAGATCTTTTCAAACAGAATAGAAGCTGTTTGTTTGGAGCATTTTGTGTTATTGAAATTTTAGACTGTGTACGTGGAAAATGTGTGTCACTAGGGCACATTAAAGTTGTTTGAGGATTGTTGTTTTAGGTTTTTTATTTTCATCTTTCATCTCCATCCCGTATCCGTCCTCTGCTTTACTTCCTTCCCCTGCTATAATTCCAGCACCGGATAAGAGATGAGTTTATTTTACTGCAACAATATCTTCTGCCAGGCTCGGTTTCCATCACCTCAGACAAATTGTTTACTGTATTAGCTGGGAATCAATCTTGAGCACTTATTGATAGTGCTGCTCTTTTCCCAGGGGGTTTGGGTGTCGGAGGGAGGCTGCGTTAGCATCCATCACCCAGTCCCAGGCTGGGCTAGAGGCTAGGCTGAGCTGGAGCATTCCTCTAGGTCTGTCTCGCTCGCTGGAGCTCCAGAAATAGCACAGAGTTGGGCAGGGTAGGATGGGGAAATGACACAATGATAGTGAGAAAAAAAGATTGACTCGATATAATTATTTCTGCCTGTATGAAATAAACACAAATATTTGCAAACATTCGTAATATCTCACAGTGGTAAAGTGGGTGCCTTCCCTTAGGGAGAGAGAGAGAGACACTGGGCTTTTAAATTGGCTTGGAGTGAGCGATAGGGGGAGGAGCAGAAAGCAGGCTACATACATGGCATAAAAGGTTAAACTGATAGCCATTATAGATCAAGCATGGTGTGGGATAAATATGTATATGTGTGTGTGTGTGTGTACAGTACCAATCAAAAGTTTGGACTCAACTACTCATTCCAGGGTTTTTCTTTATTTTACTATGTTCTACATTGTAGAATAATGCTGAAGACATCAAAACTATGAAATAACACATAAGGAATAATGTGGGAATCATGTAGTAACCAAAAAAGTGTTAAACAAATCAAAATATATTTTATATTTGAGGTTCTTCAAAGCAGCCACCCTTTGCCTTGATGACAGTTTGCACACTCTTGGCATTCTCTCAACCAGCTTCATGAGGTGCATGGAATGCATTTAAATTAACAGGTGTGCCTTGTTAATTTGTGGAATTTATTTCCTTCTTAATGCGTTTGAGCCAATCAGTTGTGTTGTGACAAGGTAGAGGTGGTATACAGAAGATAGCCCTATTTGGTAAAAGTCCATATTATGGCAAGAACAGCTCAAATAAGCAAAGAGAAATGACAGTCCATCATTACTCTAAGACATGAAGGCCAGTCAATATAGAACATTTCAAGAACTTTGAAAGTTTCTTCAAGTGCAGTCGCAAAAACCATCAAGCGCTATGATGAAACTGGCTTTCATGAGGACCTTCACAGGAAAGGAAGACCCAGAGTTACATCTGCTGTAGACGATAAGTTCATTAGAGTTACCAGCCTCAGAAATTGCAGCCCAAATAAATGCTTCAGAGTTCAAGTAACAGACACATCTCAACATCAACTGTTCAGAGGAGACTGTGTGAATCAGGCCTTCATAGTCGAATTGCTGCAAAAAAAAAACACTTCTAAAGGACACCAATAAGAAGAAGAGACTTGCTTGAGCCAAAAAACACGAGCAATGGACATAGACCAGTGGAAATCTGTCCTTTGGTCTGATTTCCGCATGTGTAGTTCCCACCGTGAAGCATGGAGGAGGATGTGTGATGGTGTGGGGGTCCTTTGCTGGTGATACTGCCGTGATTTATTTAGAATTCAAGGTACACTTAACCAGCATGGCTACCACAGCATTCTGCAGCGATACACCATCCCATCTGGTTTGCGCTTAGTGGGACTATCATTTGTTTTTCAACAGGACAATGACCAAACACACCTCCAGGCTGTGTAAGGGCTATTTGACCAAGAAGGAGAGTGATGGGAGTACTGCAACAGATGACCTGGCATCCACAATCACCCAACCTCAACCCAATAGAGATGGTTTGGGATGAGTTGGACCGCAGAGTGAAGGAAAAGCAGCCAACAAGTGCTCAGCATATGTGGGAAGTCCTTCAAGACGGTTGGAAAAATATTCTAGGTGAAGCTTGTTGAGAGAATGCAAAGAGTGTACAAAGCTGTCATCAAGGCAAAGGATGACTACTTTGAAGAATCTAAAATCTAAAATGTATTTTGATTTGTTTAACACTTTCTTGGTTACTACATGATTCCATTTGTGTTATTTCATAGTTTTGATGTCTTTACTATCATTATACAATGTAGAAAATACTAAAAATAAAGAAAACCCCTTGAAGGAATAGGTGTGTCCAAACTTTTGACTGGTACTGTATATATACTGTATGTAATGCATGTGTTACAGGTCCCAGTTTTGGGACTGGTGGAGCAGATAATCGTTCCTGTAACACAGGATAAATGATGAAACAGGAGAACGTGGCTTCTCTTTCAAAGGTTCTCTCAATTATCTTATTCAACATTTTCTCAAGTACAAATCGTCGTTTTCTGTCTTTTCATTGCATTTACATTTTTTGTTTTGTTTTCTTTAAGGTGTATTTAATAATTTGTATTATAAATCCCTGACATATTATTTCATAAACATGTCAAAAATACATAAATTCACAAATAAAAATGATTACATTCCAATCGAATTCCAATCCAAAAATTCCTTACATTTATACCCCACACACATTTACTCTTAACTGGAATTCACTTGTTTAGGTTATAATTATGTGGTTGACTGTTGCTCACTATATCCCAATAGGAGACTCTAAAGCATGAACACTTTTAAAGACTGGTATAACTCATTAGAAGTTACTTTATAAACCCATGCTCAAAATACATTCACCCAAGTGTAAGAAGGGATAATAGAAAGACAATACTATTGCAACTGAGATTAATGCTAATTATTGAAAAATGACTGAACAAGCTAGCACAGCGCTAACCGAAGCTAGCAACCAACTGACCGGAGCTAGCAAACAGCTAACCGGAACTAGCCAAAAGCTAACCGGAGCTAGCTCTAAGCTAGCAGCTTTTCTAACATTTACAGTACAACAATTACAAAATTATTAAACATCACAGTTGCAACATTAAATTCTCTAAATCCTTAGGATATTGTCAGGAGTGTCTTTTTTTTTTTTATAAAAATGTTCAGGAGTTAACCATTTGTTTTCTTCCAGATCAAAGGAATTCCCCGCCATCATTTCACTTTACACTCGACATACGTTTTCTATCTAGTACAAAGTTATACAATTACTATGTTGTTCAAAATCATTACATTCACTTCAACGGACAAGTTACATAACTATATTGTGATATTCAGTGTATTTTTGCACTTTACTGACAGGATAAATTATGAAACAGGAGAACGTGGCTCTTTCAAAGGTTCTCTCAATTATGAGCAGTGGTGTAAAGTACTTAAGTAAAAATACTTTAAAGTACTACTTAAGTCATTTTTGGGGGGTAACTGTACTCTACATTACTATTTATATTTTTGGCAACTTTTACTTTTACTTCACTACATTCCTAAATAAAATAATGGACTCTTTACTCCATACATTTTCCTTGACACCCAAAAGTACTCGTTACAATTTGAAATGCTTAGCAGTACAGGAAAATTATCCAATTCACGGACTTATCAAGAGAACGTCCCTGGTCATCCCTACTGCCTCTGATCTGGCAGACTCACTAAACACAAATGCTTAGTTTGTAAATGATGTCTGAGTGGTGGAGTGTGCCACTGGCTGTCAAATAAATAAATAAATAACAATAAAAGTAAGGAAACCGTGTCGTCTGGTTTGCTTAATATAAGGAATTTGATGTATAGCATTTACTTTTTACTTCTACTCAAGTATGACACTTCAGTACTTTTTCCACCACTGTACTTAAGTACATTTAAAACCAGATACTTTTAGAGTTTGAATCAAGTAGTATTTGACTGGGTGACTTTCACTTTTACTTGAGTCATTTTCTATTAAGGTATCTTTACTTTTACTCAAGTATGACAATTTAGTACTTTTTCCACCTCTGATTATTAGAACACACACGTGCAGGATCGCATATAGTTCCAGTGCGAAGCGAACACGTCTCACTGCCCCCTACTGGCCAACAGTAGTATCAACGCATAGCAATGGCGAAACCTTGGGCGACTGACAATTCAGTAAAAGCATTCTTCCCCAATACAAAGAAACAATACATAAACACGAATGTGACCATACATTTTGTGTGCGTCACACATGTACGTATGTATTCAGTATATGCAAACTACGACAATAAGTCTCTACATACTTGAATCAGATGCAACTATGCCCAGCTGAGAGGAGAAGTTCAGAGGTTGTCAGACTAACGGTCTGTATGTGTCTGTGTGTTTTTCTTTTCCACAGTGTCACGGTTCTCCAGTCCCAGACTGACCCCCAGGCTGAACAGAAAGCGAGCCCTGTCCATCTCTCCTCTCTCAGATGCCAGCATCGACCTGCAGACCATGATCCGTACCTCACCCAACTCTCTGGTGGCTTACATCAACAACTCACGCTCCAGCTCTGCAGCCAGCAGCTCCTACGGACACCTCTCTGTTGGAGGCATCAGGTACCCTAGCCAGTAACTAGTCAATATGTAGTAATAACTGATTGCTCAAACTATTGATATAAGATGCTTGGATAGGGTTAACTGATATACTGGTCACATGATTATAAACTCCATTTAAGTCATATAAAGTTATACATGCCTCCGGAGTGGCGCAGTGGTCTAAAGCACTGCATCGCAGTGCTAGAGGCGTCATTACAGACCCAGGTTTTATCTCAGGCTGTGGTCCGACCGGGAGACCCATAAGGCCTATCCCATAGGCCTATATATTTTGATAAAGATTGTATCACAACTAAAGTGGCCAAATAACGTCATAAAATGAAGCACATGAATCCGCTTTACAATGGGTGTAGAGCCTAACTGGCATAGTTTCAAGTTTGGGGAAGATAATTTTCACCATAACAATGCACCTTGATGATAAAAGCATTACATGCATAATCGCATTTGTGGACACTTTTGAGAATGGTGTTTTCCTGCCTATGGAACATTCGCGCTTATAGCCTACTGCCATGTGCATATTGCTGCGCTTATAATGTGAAGAAATTGCCTTTTTTAAGCTAAACGAAATTTAAGGCATTATCAAGTTCTTGTCAAATTGTGAATGAGAGACTGATGAAGTGTGTACAACCTGCGTAAAAAAAAACAAAGCAGAGCTCATGCCTTTCAAGTTTTTTCAAATCATCATTAGAGTCGCAGTATGCAGCCTTAGAATGTATTAAAAATCCAAACATATAGCCCAACGTTTATATCACAACTAATGTAACTCTAAATTAAGCATATGGGAGGACCTGTTTCTTTGTTAACAACTCAACACAGAATAGCCACTTGTGCACTCCCTCAAATTGTTTGGAGAAACTATCCTTTCTATTTTATTCAGCTATGTTCAATTGTATTCATGATACTATAAAATAATATAAAAAATGCTATGGAATTCTAAGCAAATCTTGTCTGCTGAATGAACTAGTGTAGCCCACAGCCATCAGGGCCTAGCATCAGGACAACTCAGAGTATGCTATTCTGTTCTTCTGAAATAGACTACTTTTCCTTAATATCATGTTTCTTTAGACCTCTCTAAAATAAATAATGGATTTATTGTGATGGTGTACGCTATATTACATGGATGTATTAGACATTTTAAAATGTAGATGTTCCAAAGATCTGCATCAGTGGCTTGTAAGGCTGTGTGTGGAAGCCAGGAGTTGCTAAAAGTGTATATGTTAATTCATGTTCAATTACCGTGAGACCGACAGTTATTTGCTTGACAATCACCGGCTGACAGAACTGCACGGCTGCCACAGTCTTATACATGACTAACATTGGGTTCGGGTGAAAAGTTTGCAACGTGTGAGTTAGATTTTTGTCATTTAGCAGACCCTTGAATTACAGGAGCAATTAGGGTTAAGTGCCTTAACTCAAGGGAACATTGATACATTTTTCACCTAGTTGGCTCAGGGATTCAAACCAGCAGCCTTTCAGTTACTGGCCCAAGACACTGAACCTCTAGGCTACCTGGGTTGAAAGTGGAATTTTGTGTCACAGTTGGAGATAAGAGACACATCTCTCATTTGCGTTAATGTCTTGTGTTCCAGTCCGTCCTTTACATTCCCCCATCACATCAACCCCATGGCCTACCAGCAGCTCCTGTCCCAGCAGAGAGGCCTGAGTGTGTTCGGCCACACCCCTCCTCTCATCCAGCCCCCACCCACCTTCTCCAGTCGCCAGTCTGCCCTGGGTCTCTCCTCTCTGCCCCCCGCCTCACACAACCACAACAATGGCTCACAGTCAAAGGTGAGACTGCTCTTCTTCTTTGGTAACGGTGGTATGCAAACCAGCTTTGATGTGCGTAGACTTTTTCCTCCAGGTTGTCAATCTTCTTCCTGAACTGTGCCTAAATTGTCTGGTACGAGGTAGATCTTCTCATTATCCATAACCGCCAAATGTGAGCCTTGCCCTGTGGCCTTCTGGAAATCCTGGTATTGTGTGGGACGCTCAAATCAAACCAGTATGACATCTATAGCCGTACAATTTTCTTCTGTTTGTTTGCGTTGTCAGTGAACTTGTTTTAAGATGATTTAAAACATAAATACTGCTGTCCCTTTCCCTCATCCATTGTGTACGTCCACTGTGGTTTGTGGTTGTCTCTGTGGTTCTTATCATACCATTCATTGAAATGCCCCTCCGTAAGGTAAACTCCATACCCATGAATAAGGGGACTGGGGACGTTAAACCCTCATTCTCCAAACACACACGATCCCAACCACACGGTTCTGTTACAGACCACAGTAAACACAGTGGGATGCTGAGGAGAAGCAAAGTCTTCCTCTGATTAGGAACACTTTGCTGTGGTTTAGTGCAATCCCAGAATCCCAGTCTAGCATGACTATTAAAGTCAACTGCCAGATACGGCCTATGTCAGCTTATTGTGAAGCATCAACTGTGTAGGTGGTGGGGTGTGCCTACTCTCGTTTCTCCAGGAGTCACCTGAGGTTTACACTGAAGCCCCGGGCAGTGGTCTCACTCTGTAGATGGATGGGATGTTTTCATATTGTACTCCACCCTCTCATCATAAAACACTTGAAATTGTTTAGTCTCTGTGGTGACTCAACTCTGATATATGATTGTCTATTTGACTCGAGCCCTGTATTAACCCCTAACTTTTCTTCTCTTCTTTTCTCCACTCCTCTCCTCTCCTCTCTTCTCCGCTCTCCCTTCCTCTCCTCTCTCCCCTCCTCTCATCTCGTCTCCTCTCCTATTCTCTCCGCTCCTCTACTCCAGAACACAAGTGGGGACTCGGCAGTGAGCAGTACAGTCAATCCCATGATCACCAAGAGGTCAAAGGTGAAGACAGAGGTGGAGTGTCCGAGGCCACTGTCCCCATGTTCTCCGGTAAGAATGGGATTAGGATCTACTACTTTATAAATCAGTTGTCATGATGAACTTTGTTGCCCTGTACAGGAAGTGAGACGTACGGGCTGATAGGATCTAAAGAGAATGATGTGTTGAGGGCAATTAAAAAACGATCAGTCCTTTGCAACTGATCAAGAAAAAAAAACTGTTTCCTTTACTTCCTTTCCTCTGCCCAAATACTCCTCTGTCCTGAATTGACACAGACCCCTGGGAACCATCCAGTCCCCTGACCCCGTTTCTTTCTCTGCTACGGCTGAAAGAAGAAAAACTCTGTGTGATAAGAGCTTTGCATCCATTCGTTTGTTCCTCCCTCTCTTCTTTTCTCCCTGGCCGCTGTAAACTGTGCCACAGCACTTCATTTCAATGAAATATTGGCCCCACGTTATTGTCATCTGAGGTGCTTTTTTCTCTCTCTCCCTCCCTCGCTCTCTCTTTCACTCTCTCTCTCTCTCCCTCTCTCTCTCTCTCTCTTTTGACAAATTTGCGGAGCCCTCCTCTTCGACTCAGAGGCAGGTTTGATGCATGGGGATGGCGGTGTACATAGTCGTCTTGGGGCCAGTAGAATTGATGAAGATAGTGGCGAGGTGCAGAGATAAACATGCTGCAGTCAGCACATTGGAGCAGGGAAGGGTGGGAGGCTGGCGCTGTGGAGAGGGAAAGAAGAGACCAGGGGATGTGCTGCACGTCACACAAACACGCACACGGCCTGCAGGCCTGGGATCTGTCTTAGCCGTGTCAACGAATCCCTGCCTGGTCAGAAACAAAATGAACACATCTGTCTGTTCCTCCAGTCAAGTCAATCTGGGCTCTCTCAGATAATGCCAGGGTGTCCCCTCCCCACATCAGTAACAGTTAATAGTGTTAATGGCTTGTGTTGGGTTAAAATTCAAATTAAATACACATTTCCTAGACAGTAAGATAGAATGAACTATAAAGTCTTCCTCTTTTCTTTTCTCGTAACAGGATCATCTAGGTGGGATGCTGGACATGAAGGAGGACTTGGATAAAGATGAATGCAAGCATGAGCCAGAGATGGTGTATGAGACCAACTGCCACTGGGAAGGATGCTCCAAGGAGTACGACACGCAGGAACAACTGGTCCATGTAAGGAGGGGACGGGGGACAGGGACACGGGACAGGGGACAGGGACACGGGACAGGGGACAGGCATCAGACAAGAATTTCCTTATCTTATCTAGCTCAGAAAATGTTCCTGCCTGTTTTAAATCAACCAACCTGAAGCCGGTTTCCTAAAAGCACCTTACGGCTAAGTATATTACCTGTGGTTCTAACGAAGAAACCAGGCCCTGGGCCAAGAGCAGAGGAAGGTCACTATCTGATGAGTGTGTGGTGGGAGAGAGGAGGTCTGCCTTTCAGTGCAGCTGGAATAAGTGCAGAATAAATCCCACTGACCTCTTGGTCTATATGTGCTCCCTAACCTCTGACCTCTGAAGCCCAACATAAAGCCGTCCGGCCAGGAACACTAAACCCTTAACCCCTCCCTGATTTCCCTGTCTCCACAGTAACCTCTAACATACTTAAGAGTCCATATTTCAGTGCTTTCTAAGACTGAGGCTTGTCAATGTACTTCAACTGGGCTCCTGTTTTATTATGCGTTCCTCCAGATAGATACTGAGAGTCAGCTGATTCATTGGTTGTTCACATAAAGTAAGCTTCGCTAAGTGTTTAGCTTCCATGAGACTGGGATTGTTTTACTCGATTGGACTTTTTGGCATGTAGAGTTTTGGACGAGCAGGGGCATTCCAGGCCATCACTGAAGCAGAGAGAGACGGGGACAGACGGAGAGAGAGACTGAGAGAGAAAGAAAGAGAGGGGTGGCAGAGAGAAAGGGAGGGGGGGGGAGTGAGAGAGAGAGAAGATGAAGAGAGAGAGATAAAAGAGAGGGAGAGAGATAAAAGAGAGAGGAAGAGAGAGAGAGAGGGTGGGGGGTGGGGCACTGTGACGCAGAGCTCAGACTAAGGCCTCCATTATCTGTCCTCATTGTTTCCCTCAGTCACCAACAGTTACACTCCAGCTGAACGTTAAACCTCTCGGAGATCCTTCCTAATGATAGGCACACACACACACAAACACCTTCCTAATGATAGGCCAGGATGGTTTAGGTTAGGCAGTTACGGACAAAGAGCTGCTTGTCTGAGAGAGCAGTCAACGCACGCTCAACCGTGTCTTTGGCTTAATTATCATGGGCCAGACATCAAACCAACAAGTAGAGAGAGTAGCCTAAGGAATATGCTGGCATTTAGCTACCACAATGATGGTCCTTGGCACTGAAGTGTGTGTGTGTGTATGTGTGCGTGTGTGTGTGTGAATGCATACATGCTTGTTAGCTCTATAAGCTTGCATGGTTGAAACACACGCCTCCTATTGGTTACCTGGTTGTTAGTAATTCCTGATGTTCTCAGGGTATTAGGTCTATTTCTGCAGATGTGCTCATCAAGGGATCCCAGGAAACGGTGGTGTTTGAGATGTAATCCCCCCACGCTCACTGGGCCCCTGCACTTAAAAACTACAGCCCTAATGAGGGAAGAGCACAATTCCTGTCCAGACCCATTTGTCCTAGGCTATGCACGCCAGCCAGCGGGATGCCACATCAATCTTGGATAAGAGAGTTGGAAATCCGTCACGGGGCAATTCCATTAAATGAAAGTGTTGAGAGGCTGCCCCTTTAGACACATACAAACAGAGCGGAGCAAAGGAGCATTTGCCCGTTTGACGACTGATTTTAATTTCCCTAACCGAAGAATCCCTCTTGTGGAAAGAGTGTAGACCAGTGGAACTCATCTATCAAAGACTAACGGAGCCACACGGCAAATAGTGCGTACCCGACAACACAATCACGTCGTCTTTCTTCACTGTCTGACAAAACGGAAAGTTACCGGCAAACTTTGATTGATGGCTTTACTCCTAATTTCTTCGAAAGGCAAATAGCTGCTCCGCCTCTGTCACAAGCTGAAATGGGCTTGTTCTAACGGACCTCTGTCACAGAGAAAACCTCTGTCTCCAGGTGATAGTGTGTTCTCTCGAAGTAGTACAAATGCACTCAATGACAGACAGAACAGAACACAACTAGAGACCTAGTAAAAAAAGACAACCTCAGAGGGACTTCTGTGGGGAGAGAAACGTTCAATCAAAACAAAACAAATTGTGTTGGTCACGTACACGTTTAGCAGATGTTATAGCGAAATGCTTGTGTTTCTAGCTCCGACAGTGCAGTAATGTCTATCAAGTAATATCTAACAATTTCACAACAATACACACAAATCTAAAGTAAAGGAACTAAGAATATATCATATTTGGACGAGCAATGTCGGAGTGGCATAGACTGAAATACAGTAGAATAGAATATTACATACACTAAGGTTGGAATCATTTAAAACTTGTTTTTCAAACACTCTACAAGTTAACAAACTATAGTTTTGGCAAGTCGGTTAGGACATCTACTTTGTGAATGACACAAGTCATTTTTCCAACAATTGTTTACAGACAGATTATTTCACTTATAATTCACTGTATCACAATTACAGTGGGTCAGAAGTTTACATACACTAAGTTGACTGTACCTTTAAACAGCTTGGCAAATTCCAGAAAATTATGTCATGGATTTAGTAGCTTCTGATAGGCTAATTGACATAATTTCAGTCAACTGGAGGTGTACCTGTGGATGTATGTCAAGACCTACCTTCAAACTCAGTGCCTCTGCTTGACAACATGGAAAGAAATCTGGGTTCGTCCTTGGGATCAATTTCCAAACGCCTGAATATACCACGCTCATCTGTACAAACAATAGTATGCAAGTATAAACACCATGGGACCAGGCAGCCGTCATACCGCTCAGGAATCAGACGTGTTCTGTCTCCTGGAGATTAACGTACTTTAGTGTGAAAAGTGCAAATCAATCCCAGAACAACAGCAAAGGACCTTGTGAAGATGCTGGAGGAAACAAAAGTATCTATATCCACAGTAAAACGAGTCCTATATCGACATAACCTGAAAGGCTGCTCAGCAAGGAAGAAGCCACTGCTCCAAAACCGGCATAAAAAAGCCAGACTACGGTTTGCAACTGCACATGGGGACAAAGATCGTACTTTTTGTGGAAATGTCATCTGGTCTGATGAAACAAAAATAGAACTGTTTGGCCATAATGACTATCGTTATGTTTGGAGGAAAAGGGGGAGGCTTGCAAGCCGAAGAACACCATCCCAACCGTGAAGCACGGGGGTGGCAGCATCATGTTGTAGGGGTGCTTTGCTGCAGGAGGGACTGGTGCATTTCACAAAATAGATGGCATCATGAGGCGGGAAAATGATGTGAATATATTGAAGCAACATCTCAAGACATCCATCAGGAATTTTTAGCTTTGTCGCAAATGGGTCTTCCAAATAGACAATAACCCCAAGCATAATTCCAAAGTTGTAGCAAAATGGCTTAAGGACAACAAAGTCAAGGTATTGGAGTGGCCATCACAAAGCCCTGACCTCAATCCTATAGAAAATGTGTGGGCAGAACTGAAAAAGTGTGTGCGAGCAAGGAGGCCGACAAACCTAACTCAGTTACACCAGCTCTGTCAGGAGGAATGGGCCAAAATTCAACCAATTTATTGTGGGAAGCTTGTGGAAGGCTCCCTGAAACGTTTGACCCAAGTTAAACAATTTAAAGGCAATGCTACCAAATACTAATTGAGTGTATGTTAACTTCTGACCCACTGGGAATGTTATGAAAAAAATAAAAGCTGAAATAAATAATTCTCTACTATTATTCTGACATTTCACATTCTTAAAATAAAGTGGTGATACTGACCTAAAACAGGGAATTTTTACTAGGATTAAATGTCAGGAATTGTGGAAAACTGAGTTTAAATGTATTTGGCTAAGGTGTACGTAAACTTCAGACTTCAACTGTATATATAAGATGAGTAATGAAAAAATATGTCCACATTATGTAAACCTTATTAACAACAGGAGAAGTTGCAGGCCATGCACAGAAAGAAAATCCCGCCCCCTTCGGCACTTATGTAGATGTAAAATAATTACTACAATCGAATGACTGTTGCTTTACACCTATCCAAATCCCTTAGATCGACACAAGTGTTTAGGGGCTAGGGGTTGTTACTGGACAGGTCCGCAAGTCTCACAGGTTGTAGAGATCCAGTCTCATCCGGGCGTGTCTCCCCCACAGCACATCAATAACGACCACATCCACGGGGAGAAGAAGGAGTTTGTGTGCCGCTGGGATGAGTGTTCCAGGGAGCAGAAGCCGTTTAAGGCCCAGTACATGCTGGTGGTTCACATGAGGAGACACACGGGGGAGAAGCCACACAAGTGTACCGTGAGTAACTGATCGTCGCCAGGCTCGGCCTTTCGCTGAGCATTTGCCTCTCTAAACACTTGCAGAGTGTACCGTCACACACACGCACGCACACACACACACAAATATAGAAATGCCGTTTGGGCTTTTCTCAATATTTCACGTGATCATTCTAGAAAAGAAGGAAAAATGTGCTCACAGTTTGATTACATTACATATTCGCATAGAGGATGTCCCTAAGCTGGTTAGTAGGGTGTATGTTAGTAGTTCCAGCTGTTATTACCATTATATCATGTAAGGGCAATGGGTCCTTCTTACAGTAAGACCTAGATATATCCTCTACGGTACTGTATTGTAAGTCCCTCATGTACAACATCTAAGATTTTCTCTCTTCAGGCCAAATCCTTAACTTTTCACATAAATCATGCACTGGTGTCAGGGGGAGATTTGTTTCTGAAGTTAGGATTGGTGACTATGTAGAAAGTATTCAGACTCCTTCACTTTTTCCACATTTTGTTACGACCCAGCCCTGTTCTAAAATGTATTCAAATAGTTTTTCCCCCTCATCAATCTACACACAATACCCCATAATGACAAAACAAAAACAGATTTTTTGACATTTTTGCAAATGTATACAAAATTAAAAACAGAAATATCACATTTACATAAGTATTCTCAGACCCTTTACTCAATACTTTGTTGGAGTACCTCTGGCAGCGATTTCAGCCAAACTCCAAGCGGGCTCTCATGTGCCTTTTACTGAGGAGGGGCTTCCGTCTGGCCACTCTACCATAAAGGCCTAGTGCAGTGCTGAAAAGATGGTTGACCTGGAAGTTTCTCCCACCTACACAGAGGAACTCTGGAGCTCTGTCAGAGTGACCATCGGGTTCTTGGTCATCTCCCTGACCAAAGGCTTTCTTCCCTGATTGCTCAGTTTGGCCGGGCGGCCAGCTTTAGGAAGACTCGGTGGTTCCAAACTTCTTCCATTTAAGAATGATGGAGGCCACTGTGTGTCACATTGTTGACGCTGGAGAGACGAAACAGGTACGGGGAGTAAAACATTTAATATAGAACGGACATGGAACGAGACAGGAACAGGGTCAGGAAAAAGGTAAAACAAACAAAAAACAACTAATGCAGAAGTGGGGAACAGAGCTGGGGAACTGACAAATATAGGGGAGGAAATAACAGGTGATGGGTGAGTCCAGGTGAGTCCAATATCGCTGATGCGGGTGACGAGGGAAGGCAGGTGTGTGTAATGGATGATAGGAGTGCAATGATGCAGGGCAGCGGGAGCAGACGTGACAGTACACCCCCTTCTAGGGGCGCCCCCCGGCGAACCGGCCGAGTCATGGGCGCTGGGCAAGCCGGTTGGGGCATGGAAGCCCAATGAACCGGCAGGAACGTGAGAGCAGACGTGACACTGTGTTCTTGGGGACCTTCAATGCTGCAGACATTTTTTGGTACCCTTCCCCAGATCTGTGCCTCGACACAATCCTGTCTCTGAGCTCTATGGACAAGCCAAGCCATGTCAACTGTGGGACCTTATATAGACAGGTGTGTGCCTTTCCAAATCATGTCCAATCAATTGAATTTCCCACAGGTGGACCCCAATTAAGTTGTAGAAACATCTCACGGATGATCAATGGAAACAGGATGTTCAATAGCCCCCAAACAGGCTTAAAATAGCCCTGCAATAACCCCTAAACAAGAAACAGGTGAAACCAATAAAGACATAACCAACAGAAAAGGGAATCGGTGGCAGTTAGTAGACCGGTGACGACGACCGCCGAGCGCCGCCCGAACAGGAAGAGGAGCCACCTTCGGTAGAAGTCGTGACAGAGGCTGTAACGTAACAAAATGTGGAAAAAGTCAAGGGGTTTGAATACTTTCTGAATGCGTTGTACATGCCTCCACACCAGAGTGTCATTCATTACACAATAATTGCAAAGGTCATCTTTATAGAAATGAAAAGGAAATGGAGAACTAGGATAGATGTGAAATAAACTGTACAAAGATCCTGTGTTTGACTGCTTTGGTGTTTTCCTTTCTCTCTCTTGCAGTTTGAGGGCTGCTGTAAGGCCTATTCTCGCCTGGAGAATCTGAAGACCCACCTGCGATCTCACACCGGGGAAAAACCATATGTGTGTGACCACGAGGGATGCAACAAAGCCTTCTCCAACGCCTCGGACAGAGCCAAGCACCAGAACCGCACACACTCCAACGAGGTGTGCACACGCGCACACACACACTTCATTGAGGTCCTACTGGGGTAGCCTCCCAAACACCACCCTATTCCCTTCATAATGCACTACTTTCAGGGCCCTGGTCAAAAACTGTGCACTACGCAGGCAATAGGGTGCCATTTTGGATGCAGACACGTTCCCACACTGCATGGCACTGCAGCTCCATTCTGCCCTGCCAAGACTTCAGACAGACTCACTTATAGAGCCCATTAGATATTCTCTTAGACAGACATCCATAGGATCAATACTCTTCTACCTTTTGTGACTTACTGTAAGGTCCTGGGCCAAAAGATTGTGGCATCAAGAAAATGATGTTGTCTGCTAGCCTTTTACATATTCAGGCTGAAATGAGATGTGTGGACTTTTTCTCATCACGCACAGTGATTGTTCTTGCATTAAACCACGGCCGTGCGTGTGTTCCTAAGTGTGTGTGTGTGTGTGTGTGTGTGTGTGTGTGTGTGTGTGTGTGTGTGTGTGTGTGTGTATGCAGGCGTGTGTATGAGTAAATAATGATGTACAGAACTAATGAGCATGGCAGCCCCACAACGGATTAGTGTGAATCAAGCGTAGGCATCCCTAATGGAGACCCAGACCACCTGCAGATCACCAATACAAAATGAACCCTGGAACCGTTTCAAGCCTCCTACTGGCCTATCCATCAGGAGATAGAGGAGGGAGGTGTAGGGGGAGAGCACAGCATCCCATGGATCCACACACACACACACACACACACACACACACACACACACACACACACACACACACACACACACACACACACACACACACAACCCCTCGGGATGAAAAATAAGACTGGATCCATCCCACCAATATAACTAACTTTATTACTGGAAACCATATAAATCTTAGTGATACTCCGTGGCTGTAAGCAGAACCAACAAGTCACTGGTCTTACATACATAATTTATACACTCTAATTGCGTGTTTACAACAACTGCTAGTCACAGCTAATCTGAGTAAGTAGGAGGGGATGGATATTCTAATTCCCAGTCATGTATTTGAATGTTATTAAACAGAATATGAACTGCATGATATTCATCTCCCTCTGGATCCTATGTGGCTCACTTGGTAAGAGTGTGGTGGTAACAACGCCAGGGTTGTCGGTTTCCTTCCCGCTGGGGCCACATTTAAATGTATACACTCACTGAACTGTAAATCGCTTCAGATTAAATACAGTTGGAGTCGGAAGTTTACATACACCTTAGCCAAATACATTTAAACTCTAAACAATTCCTGACATTTAATCCTAGTAAAAATTCCCTGTCTAAGGTCAGTTAGGATCACCACTTTATTTTAAGAATGTGAAATGTCAGAATAATAGTAGAGAGAATGATTTAATTCAGCTTAAAAAGATTTCATCTTATTCCAGGTGGGTCAGAAGTTTACATACACTCAATTAGTATTTGGTATCAAACGTTTCAGGGAGCTTTCCACAAGCTTCCCACAATAAGTTGGGTGAATTTTGGCCCATTCCTCCTGACACAGCTGGTGTAACTGAGTCAGGTTTGTAGGCCTCCTTGCTCCCACACGCTTTTTCAGTTCTGCCCGCAAATTGTCTATAGGATTGAGGTCAGGGCTTTGTGATGGCCACTCCAATACCTTGACTTTGTTGTCCTTATGCCATAACTTTGGAAGTATGCTTGGGGTCATTGTCTATTTGGAAGACCCATTTGTGACCAAGCTTTAACTTCCTGACTGATGTCTTGTGATGTTGCTTCAATATATCCACATAATTTTCCTGCCTCATGATGCCATCTATTTTGTGAAATGCACCAGTCCGTCCTGCAGCAAAACACCCCCATGATGCTGCCACCCCCGTGCTTCACGGTTGGGATGGTGTTATTCGGCTTGCAAGCCTCCCCCTTTTTCCTCCAAACATAACGATGGTCATTATGGCCAAACAGTTCTATTTTTGTTTCATCAGTCCAGAGGACATTTGTTCAAAAAGTACGATCTTTGTCCCCATCTGCAGTTGCAAACCGTAATCTGCCTTTTTTTATGGCGGTTTTGGAGCAGTGGCTTCTTCCTTGCTGAGCGGCCATTCAGGTTCCTTGCTGAACGGCCATGTCGATATAGGACTCGTTTTACTGTGGATATAGATACTTTTGTACCTGTTTCCTCCAGCATCTTCACAAGGTCCTTTGCTGTTGTTCTGGGATTGATTTTCACTTTTCTCAGCAAAGTACGTTCATCTCCAGGAGACAGAACACGTCTCATTCCTGAGCGGTATGACGGCTGCGTGGTCCCATGGTGTTTATACTTGAATACTATTGTTTGTACAGATTTCTTTTGATTTTCCCATGATGTCAAGCAAAGAGGCATTGAGTTTGAAGGTAGGCCTTGAAATACATCCATAGGTACACCTCGAATTGACTCAAATGATGTCAATTATCCTATCAGAAGCTTCTAAAGCCATGACATCATTTTCTGGAATTTTCCAAGCTGTTTAAAGGCACAGTCAACCTCTGAACCACTGGAATTGTGATACAGTGAATTATAAGTGAAAGAATCTGTCTGTAAACAATTGTTGGGAAAATTACTTGTGTCATGCACAAAGCAGATGTCCTAACCGACCAAAACTATAGTTTGTTAACAAGAAATTTGTGGAGTAGTTGAAAAACAAGTTTTAATGACTCCAACCTAAGTGTAAGTAAACTTCCGACTTCAACTGTAGATGTACATGACATGTCTCTATTGTATGTATTTTATCTCTCTGAGTATAACCTTTATAAATAAAGGTGAAATAAATACACTTGTGTCCACAGAAACCCTACGTGTGTAAAGTCCCCGGGTGTACGAAGCGCTACACGGACCCCAGCTCTCTCAGGAAGCACGTGAAGACAGTCCACGGACCAGAGGCCCACGTCACCAAGAAACAGCGCAGCGACCTGCCGCCCAGCAGACCCATGCCACCCAAAGAGAATGGAGAGAACGAGACAGGCCGGGGCATGGAGGAGAAGATGGACAGCACCTCGAGAGGCACGGAGGACTACCTCCAGGCCACGTCTATCAAGACGGAGAACTCTGTGGTAAGTGATCATCTGGTGTTGCAGCCTATCATCCAATGAGAGATCATTTGGGGTTGCAGCGTGTCATCCAATGAGAGATCATTTGGGGTTGCAGCGTGTCATCCAATGAGAGATCATTTGGAGTAGAAGTATAATTCAGCAAACAGACAGTTTTACCATACGGTTATGTTTACCATACGGTTATGGCAAGTAGCCTAGTGGTTAAAGATTTGGGCCAGTAACCGGAAGGTTGCTAGATCGAATCCACAAGCTGCCATGGTAAAAAGCTGCCGTTCTGCCCCTGAACAAGGCAGTTGACCCACTGTTCCTAGGACGTCATTGTAAATAACAATTTGTTGTTAACTGACTTGTTAGATAAAAAATGTGTGCCTCCCAATCTATGGTTAAGCCACTTTATAGATTTGTGCAGTCAGACAATGCCCTTCTACTTTCTCAGTCTGAGCCCCTACTAACAATGGCATGCAAATCTTACCTAACAAACTTTTATCCTTCCTATTTAACACTCTCTGCACATTTCCTTTCCATTTCTCTTCTCTTTGAACTTTTCCTTAAGGACAGACATTACTAAGGTGAGCACAGCTTCAGTTTGAGCTTCAGTTCAATACAGAATATCTTTCATCATTTCATGCACTACTGCTGTATGACAAGCCACAGCCAGTAAGGAACACAGTCCAAAAATGTGTATAATAGTTATTACAGAATTTTAAGTCCCACGTACTGTACAACATAAAGAGGGACTGGGGAGCCCAACAACCCGGAGAGCCATAGATTCATAGCCCTGTGTGCTGGCTTAGCATGTACTCAAGCATCCTTTCATCTCCCCCATTTCTAATTCACAGACGGTCTTAAGGGAGCTGTAATCTGTAGCCACCCCAACCAACACTCGTTATTCACAATTAAAGTTGTGGAGAAAAGAACTTGCATGATTCACTGTACATCTCCTTATGTTGTTCTGTTATCACTGTTCCACTTTCTCTTCGTTAGATGGCGATCCCTTTCCTTTTTAGATAGTTTATAAACATGTTGTCTCTCTCTCTCTCTCTGCTTCTCTTTCTTCCACTCTCTCGCTCTTTCCCCTTCCCTCCCTCTCCCTCTCTCTCTCTCTCTCTCTAGATGTATCAGTCCAGCCCTGGTGGTCAGTCGTCATGTAGCAGCGAGCCGTCGCCACTTGGCAGTTCCACCAACCATGACAGTGGAGTAGAGATGGCCCTCCACAGCAGCGGGGGAAGCATGGGGGACCTGACTGGGCTGGACGACCCCTCAGGGCCCCTCATGGACTCCTCCTTCTCTGGCCTCTGGTCTGGGACAGCAGGGGTCGGGGTGGGCCTCCACCTCCGTCAACACCTAGGCCTCAGCCACATCCACAGACTAGAACACCTGAAGAAGGAGAAACTGAAGATGGTGAGGGACTCCTGCCAGTGGGCCAATCATCATCCAGCTCCTCCAGTCCAGAACACCAAGCTACCGCCCATACCAGTAAGCGGTGAGTGACCGTAAAAAGAAAGAAGTAACCAGTGTTCTCATAATTATCTTTTTTGAGTATTCAGTACATTCAGAAAACCACTCTATATTTCTCCTGTGTGAAATCCATTTTTCTTCTCTTCAGGGTCCCTTCTGGAGAGAGGAAATATGGATGGTGGGCCTGGATCGTTCCTCAGCCTCAGTGAGCTGTGTTCCAGTAAGGTGACTGTCCTGAACCAGCTGGACCATCTGATGGAGCGCAGGGACAGCGCCACCAGCACCGTCTCCTCTGCCTACATCAGCCGGCGCTCCTCTGGCATCTCCCCCTGCCACTACAGCCGCCGCTCCAGCGACGCCTCCATGTTCAGTGGCCACCGCCACCACAACATCAGCTCCACCGGCTCCTACGACCCCATCTCTACAGACCTGTCCCGGAGGTCCAGCAACGCCAGCCAGAGTGGAGGAGGGGGAGGGCTGCCCAGTCACCTCAGCCTCACCCCCGCCCAGCTCTACCACCTCAAGGCTAAATATGCGGCGGCTACAGGCGGAGCCCCACCCACACCTCTACCCAACATGGAGAGGATGAGTCTCAAGACCTGCATGGCCCTCTACAGGGATGCTTCCCAGGGAGACTCGTCGTCTGGTTACTCCTCCTTCAACCCCATTGCCCCCAGTGGTGTTCCCAGGCGCTGCAGCGGCGATATGGGAGGCTATAATGGCCGCAGCATGATGCCCCACGAAGCTCCGTCCAACATTCCCCGTCGGGCTAGCGACCCCGTCCCCCGACCGCCGCCCCTGGACCCGCTGTCCCATCAGCCTCAGGTGCAGCGCTACAACAGCACGGGCAACATGCAGAATCTCCACCCACACGCCTCCCAGCCCAACCAGGCCCCGTCTGCAGCCGAGCGGCGCCACCTGGCGCCCCAGAGCCACCAGCCGCGCTCCGACGGCAGTCTGCAGCGATACCCATACTGCCCCCGGCCGCCCAGCATCTCTGAGAACGTGGCCATGGAGACCATGGCCGGCGACATGAGCGGTAGTCGCAACAACAGTGAGGAGGAGATGATGGTACTTCCTGATGACGTCGTTCACTACATCGCCTCTCAGGGCGGAGCTGGAGAGTCAGACTGTGCCAACGGGTACAACCGACAAGCACAATGTGGTTTCCATGGAAACACAATAAACCCTAACCCCCAGCAGCAACAGCAATTTTACCACCAGCAAAGGATGGCTGTGGTGGACACCAATATGAATATGAACCCCTCATCTGCACCACAAACCATGCCCCTCTTCTGTGCCCTAAGCTCAGGCCATCCGCAGCAGTCTTTCCCCTCCTTACCCAGTAAGACGAGCACCATGCCGGTGCAGTGGAACGAGGTCAGCTCAGGTACTGTGGAAGCTCTTCACAACCCAAGTCAACAGCTGCCGTTCAGTCGAAGCAACCCAAACCTCACCATGGTCCAACAGAAACAGAACTTTGTCTCGTTCCAGAATCAGAATCTTAACTCCAACCAACACATTGCACAGATGATTCACAACCTGGCTCACGCAGCCCAGCAGGGGAGATACATAGAGCTGCAGAAGGCGGACTCAAGGCTGAGCTGTGTCCAGCAACAGAGCCTACAGCAACAGCAGCCTGCTAATGCTAACCTCAATGAACCAGTGAGTCTCGGGCATGGGTTTAACCAGGGTCTTGGTCCTAGCGATGCTACCGCTAACGCTAACCAGCGGTCCTCCTGTAGTAGTATGGCAGTTGGTGGCACTCTGGGTATGTTGAGCCAAAACAGTAAACAACAACAGACGGTGCACACTGTAGACACGCAGAACAGCCGGCTGGGGGCGCAGCCAGGGGGGAGTCAATCGTCTCAAGTCACATTTAAGGATAGCGGTGTGAATTCTTTGCGGATGATCTCACAGAAGTATAATATAGCGTCCCAGGTTCAGCATCCCATCCAAAATGGAGGTCAAATACTCTTCCAGCCAAGGCCGCCCACAGAACCTAAGTCTCTAAGCAGACAGCATTCAGGGTCAATGACAATGCAGCGACAAAACTCAATTGGCAATCACTGCAGCAATGGCAACAACAAGAACAGCAATGTTATGTTATACACAGGACAGATACACGTGTTTGAGCCAAACGGAAACGTCAACATGCAGATGATGGCATCATCAGTAGTGGACGTCCTTCAATGTCCCTCAGACAGCACTGAGACCGCCATGACCTCACCGGGAGTAAGCAACCAGGTCTCCAGTACGGTGGACTCGTCCAATGGGACAGGGGCAGAGGATCCCCAGATTGACTTTGACACCATGCTGGATGACGGGGACCACTCCAGCCTGATGTCAGGCACCATCAGCCCCAGTATTCTCCAGAGTCTGTCCCAGACCTCCTCCAGACTCACCACCCCCCAGAACTCTGTCACCCTGCCCTCCCTGCCCCTCTCTGCAGGGGGAAGCAACATGGCCATCGGCGATATGAGCTCCCTGCTCACCGCGCTTGCAGAAGAGAACAAGTTCCTCAACATGATGTCATAAGGACGATCCCAAATACACTGAAGGCAGACAGAGGTAAAACCAGGGTACCTACCTTGGTGTATTTGGCCCAGGACGTGTGTTAAAAGAAATGACCTATTGTGACCCAAGCTCTATGAACGATAGTATATCTACCACCAAGAGTTTAAACTGACTGTGTGAATGACAAGAGGGGGACCTACTAGTTAACATTGTTGCAGAGGTCCTCCTGACCATGTGATTGAACACTAAGCACCTCATTGGAGAAGTTTGACGACCACCAGAGACTAAGGAACCTATGAGATTCTGAAGACTTCATGCTAAAACACCACTATGTTTGTGCTACTTATTGTATTATCCTGTACAGTATCATTATGAAGCTAATATGGCGATTTCATATCTATTGAGAAGCCATATTTTGCCTTAGATGAGTAAGTAAGTATAATGTAATCCACAGCACAATTCTGTTAATGTTGTACATGAGATAGTGTGCAGTTCTGCAGTAAAACAAGTTTACCAAGTGCCTGGCTATGCCGCAGAATATGCAAGACGAGCATATGACACAGTTCACGTTGAAACGCAACCAAGTCCTTCTGTATGATACGGATTTGGGATTTTTCGATCTTAAAGACACACGTATATATGTAAATAGTGTAAATGACTTGATCTAAAATGATTTGATTCTTTCCTTCAGATCTTATTTGAAACTCATTAAAAAATATTCTGTCAGAGAAATTGCTAAAAAAAAAAAAAAAAAAAAAATATGGGAGAAAAATGATTAAATAATTCAATAGAGTCAGAAGAAATCTTTTTGGAATCTATTTAGTCATGTCAGGTCTACTTCCATACAGTGTCTTCAATATGAGCCATTGTCTTATTTGTCTGTTTGGTTGAGTTGGACTATTGAGATGAACAGTGACGTCTCAGTTTCGGGGACAAGTTGTGACTGGAATTAGGCAACAATTTCAAAAGAATATGCAAATACTTGATCTGATACGTATTCTGGGGGTGACAACGTTGCCATTAACGCTTGGTGATGAATTAGGAAAAATCGAAAAGGGAAAAAGGATCCTCCTTTTCCGTGTCAAATGACTTTTTCTCCAGTCCTTGATGATGACGAGGATAATAAGATATCATAGAGTATTAGGAATCAAAGTTTTTTTGTATACTTCCATGCAACTCTGTTGTGTTGGATATGTATATATATTTTGTACATTTTTATGAAATACAATCTTTTTTTTTTTTTTTTTTACAGAATTGCTGTCTGGTGAGTTATTTCAAACCATGGGCGTTTTTTCTCGTGGAATATGACATGTTTGAAATTAGGTTGCGTTGTTTTAGCTCTCTCATATACAGTACCAGGCCGATTTTAATTCAAATTGGCCTGTAAATTCATGTTACACTTTACTAGAAAAGTAAAGTACAGACATCCCCGCCACAATATAAATGGTACGTTGTTGTATTTCCCACTCCTTGGTTCAAAACTGAACATGGAGACAGTCGACACAATACACAGTAGCCGGTACATCAGAGAGTTGAACTGTTCTTTGTTAACCTCTCCTTTAATCTCAGAAGTATATGAGTGTTGATTGCTTAAATAATTCAAGAGAAAAACTGTCTTCTTTGAAGCCACACAAGTTCTCTCCCTCCTTGCTGCCAGCAAAGCATTTCTTCCCCTCCACACCGTATCATATCAGACATTTATAAGACACCGGCTATCTTTCAAGGTGATTATGGAGGCTTTGAAATAGGCTCTTCTGACCCTGTCTTGCCCCTGCTTGTAATGTTGGCATGGACACAATACTAGTTTCACTCTAGAAACCGATGAGAAAGGACACACTTGTAAAAGCGCAGAGCGCATACAGAGCAGTTTAAAAAGTTAGCCTGTGTGTAGTCCAACATTAGCATTGTCAGATTAGCCCAAAGGAAATGCCTGTTGAAACCACATAAAACACACACCAGTTGGAGAGAGAGAGAGAAAGAGCGAGAGTGAGGTCCAGGGAGGGACAAAGCGTCAAGCAGAGTGTAGGCGCTGAGGAACAAATGATTTTATTCTGACAGCTAATTCAGCCGAGAATACGTTTGATCTGAGGTTTTTGAGAGCTTTTGCCACAGGCATTCCTTATTCTCTCAGAAATGAAAGCGAGAAAATAGCCCGAGGATATGAAGTCGTATCAGTAAAGGGGTTAGTGAGACTCAAGTCATAAATTAGCAACACCTCAATGTATTGGTAGATCTAATAGTATGATAATAGAGAGATGTACTGACTTGTGCAGTATGCATAGACTACAAACACATCATCTATATTGGGTAGACATTGAGGGGAAAAAAACTTTGGTCCTTAGAAATCTGGAGATGTTTTAAAAGAACCCAGGTTTATTACAGCCTTAACCTCAATCCTAGCATCCCTAACCCTAGCCTCATGTCCACATCCCAGTTCAACCCTAACCCTAGCTTCATGTCCACATCCCAGTTCAACCCTAACCCTAGATTCATGTCCACATCCCAGTTCAACCCTAACCCTAGCTTCATGTCCACATCCTGGTTCAACCCTAACCCTAGCTTCATGTCCACATCCTGGTTCAACCCTAACCCTAGCTTCATGTCCACATCTTGGCTCAACACTAACCCTAGGTTCATGTCCACATCCTGGTTCAACACTAACCCTAGCTTCATGTCCACATCCTGGTTCAACCCTAACCCTAGCTTCATGTCCACATCCTGGTTCAACCCTAACCCTAGCTTCATGTCCACATCTTGGCTCAACACTAACTCTAGGTTCATGTCCACATCCTGGTTCAACACTAACCCTAGGTTCATGTCCACATCCTGGTTCAACACTAACCCTAGCTTCATGTCCACATCCTGGTTCAACCCTAGCTTCATGTCCACATCTTGGCTCAACCCTAACCCTAGCTTCATGTCCACATCCTGGTTCAACCCTAACCCTAGCTTCATGTCCACATCCTGGTTCAACCCTAACCCTAGCTTCATGTCCACATCCTGGTTTAACCCTAACCCTAGCTTCATGTCCACATCCCGGTTCAACCCTAACCCTAGCTTCATGTCCACATCCTGTTTCAACACTAACCCTAGCTTCATGTCCACATCCCAGTTCAACACTAACCCTAGCTTCATGTCCACATCCTGTTTCAACACAAACCCTAGCTTCATGTCCACATCCTGGTTTAACCCTAACCCTAGCTTCATGTCCACATCCCGGTTCAACCCTAACCCTAGCTTCATGTCCACATCCAAGTTCAACCATAACCCTAGTTTCATGTCCACATCCCAGTTCAACCCTAACTCTAGCTTCATGTCCACATCCCGGTTCAACCCTAAGCCTAGCTTCATGTCCACATCCCGGTTCAACCCTAAGCCTAGCTTCATGTCCACATCCCGGTTCAACCCTAAGCCTAGCTTCATGTCCACATCCCGGTTCAACCCTAACCCTAGCTTCATGTCCACATCCCGGTTCAACCCTAAGCCTAGCTTCATGTCCACATCCCGGTTCAACCCTAACCCTAGCTTCATGTCCACATCCCGGTTCAACCCTAAGCCTAGCTTCATGTCCACAGTAAGTCCTCAGTCCTCTGTGATAATATTAGCCGAGTTCATTTTCAACCCTTTCTCATCACATGGCCCTCAAAGGAAAGCATGTCCCTCTAAACCCTGCAGTAAAGCAGACACGTCTGTTGTGAATTAAAATGGCTTTCGAAGTATGCGTTTTACAGCATGTCCTGCATTCTTCACTCCCCAAGGGGAGAGGAATGTGATTTACAGGGTCTCCTTGTGAGTGACAATGTATTCAGAACACACACACACACGACTCTCCATACAGCTGCCCACAAACATCAGCCACAGACAGTCTGGCACACGGCACAGCGGGGCAGCTACATGCTGACTAACACTGTTACTGGTCTGGAATGGTCTCCACCGCTGCTGACCACTGGACCTGGAACAACTCAAATGATACACTGGCAACATCCACAGACAACTGAGATACATCATCTACATCCAGTCAAACCTGTGGGACATGGGACTAGTGCTAGAGCAGTGTACTGAGGCACAGGCCCAGGAGAAGAGCACAGTACTAATGATGCTTTAATATAGCGCTGCTGTCCTCTGGAACAGGCCCTTGACTGATTGGATGAGCAATGAGAGCAGGGCAAAGAGCTGCAAGCACCATGCTGGAAAATCAATCAATTAACCAAGCAGGCAGATCCAGGCTGGCTCGATTACAGGCAGCAGGCAGGCAGGCCCCCCTAATTACCACACAGGAGTAAGTCCTTACATCGCTCAGCATGGGGTCTAAAACAACCATCTTTGGGTCATTGAATAGAACAACAATTGCATTTGATTATTCAACAAACGAAGCATTGCAAAAGATTATGTATGTAATGATTTGTCATTTTAACCTCAGTAAAATTGTGCTGTGACAGTTTCCTAAACCAGCCCTGCCTGATAAAAATTCTGAACACCTAGTTTGTCTTCTGCAGCACCCCAGACCTTCATCAGAGAAGACTTTCATCCTCTGTCCCCTAGTCAGAACATCACCATCCACGGTGGTGCATCAGATCAGCCTCAACACACACACACACACACACTTCCCCCTGCGGAGGGGCCTGCACATGTCTGTTAGTGATCTGCCGGAGATCTGAGGGTCTCTCCGTTCTCACCAGGCCCCCGTGAGAGCTTCCAAGAGGGGCAGCCAGCCCCCCCCCACCGCTCCACTCTACTGGTGCTCGCTCTCATTTAACTTCCAGAGTGAAGAGCATTTGCTGCATGAGACACACCCGGGCCAACACACTTGAAGTGCCTCTCCTACATCTCCTGGATGTTGTTAATTAGATATAGCACAATACCAAAGCTCTCCTCTCCCAAAGTGGTGTCATGGGCTTCTGTCAGAAAGAGAGAGAGAGATCGAGCGAACAACCGCAAAGTTGTCAGCACAAGCACCCCCGATGAGGAGGAGGAGAGGGGGGAGATGATGGTTTTCCCTGCATATAGGATGTAGCAGTGCCTGGGCTGGTCCTTATTAGGGAAATTATTGTGTTTGAAATGTGATTGTCCCAAGGCTGCTCAGATGGACCAGCACATTTTATATATGGGCAGCCAGTCTACACGACGACAGTGTTGCTCTCTGTTTGACTGGCCGCATGGGAACTCAAATTGATTCATAAATGAACGTTGTCTTTCAGTGGCAAAGAGGCCCGGCTAGAATTCCGAGAAACGTACATGATATTATTTTAATAAAAATTAATGCCCTATCAGGGATTTCCGTGCATGATCCGTCAAGGATGACATCACAAGCAGGAACTAAAGCTGCGGGGATATTTGTGGGGAAGATTCGGCCTTGTTAGCATGTAATATGTAATAATATGTGTGATAATGCACAGCTGGGGCTTGAATGGTGTAATGTGGTGTTTGATAAGCAGCACAAGGGAGTGTAAGGGACGGGGACGGGGACGGGGGGGGGGGGGGGGGGTTAGAGGACATGCAGTCTCCTTCACCATCTCCTTTGTGACAAAGTAGATTTTCTTTGACTGACAGGGTGGATCCGGTGCTCATTGGACCAGCAACATTGCAATCATTCATTTAATCAGAATTCTCCATCAGTCAGAGACACCATTCAACCCAACAACTAGCATTGGCTTTGAGTGACACCACGTCTGCTTGATATCCCTGGTCATTATATGATCTCAATGATGGTTAAACAACCACATTACAGGATTAGTCAAAACAGCACATGAATATATATTTTAGTGCTAAGTTTTATTGTCAAATGCACAGTTAACGTGAAATGCTTAACTTGTATGCTCTTGCTAACAGTGCAGCAATCAACATAAATGTTTAATTCATAAAATAAAAAATATATATAATAAAGAAAAGATGAGAAATAAGAAATTAAATAGGAAGTTATGGTGGTTCAATGTTAAGGGAGCACTGTCGGAGTCAAACACTAGATACAAGTGTTTTAGAGCAGGGTTCCCCAACTGGCCAAATGTTTTCTGCGCAATAACAAAAAAGTTTATATGTTTTATTGTTAGACATAAGACTGTAAAAACACCAGCAAATCCACTCCAAGTGATTTCAATTTTTTGGAAATATGTTACAAAGTATTCCCAAGCATAACAGAGACATACAGTTGAAGTCAGAAGTTTACATACACCTTAGCCAAATACATTTAAACTCCGTTTTTCACAATTCCTGTAAAAATTCTCTGTCTTAGGTCAGTTAGGATCACCACTTTATTTTAAGAATGTGAAATGTCAGAAAAGTAGTAGAGAGAATGATTTATTTCAGCTTTTATTTATTTCATCACATTTCCAATGGGTCAGAAGTTGACATACACTAAATTAGTATTTGGTAGCATTGCCTTTCAATTGTTTAACTTGGGTCAAACGTTTTGGGTAGCCTTCCACAAGCTTCCCACAATAATTTGGGTGAATTTTGACCCATTCCTCCTGACAGAGCTGGTGTAACTGAGTCAGGTTTGTAGGCCTCCTTGCTCCCACACGCTTTTTCAGTTCTGCCCACAAATTGTCTATAGGATTGAGGTCAGGACTTTGTGATGACCACTCCAATCCCTTGACTTTGTTGTCCTTAAGCCATTTTGCCATAACTTTGGAAGTATGCTTAGGGTCATTGTCCATTTGGAAGACCCATTTACGACCAAGCTTTAACTTCCTGTCTGATATCTTGAGATGTTGCTTCAATATAGCCACATCATTTTCCTGCCTCATGATGCCATCTATTTTGTGAAGTGCACCAGTCCGTCCTGCAGCAAAGCACCCCCAAAACATGATGCTGCCACCCCCGTGCTTCATGGTTTGGATGGTGTTCTTCGGCTTGTTTCCTCCAAACATAACGATGGTCATTATGGCCAAACAGTTCTATTTTTGTTACATCAGACCAGAGGATATTTTTCCAAAAAGTACGATCTTTGTCCCCATGTGCAGTTGCAAACCGTAGTCTGGCTTTTTTATGCCGGTTTTGGAGCAGTGGCTTCTTGTTTTACTGTGGATATAGATACTTTTGTACCTGTTTCCTCCAGCATCTTCACAAGGTCCTTTGCTGTTGTTCTGGGATTAATTTGCACTTTTTGCACCAAAGTACATTCATCTCCAGGAGACAGAACACATCTAATTCCTGAGGCACTGAGTTTGAAGGTAGGCCTTGAAATACATCCACAGGTACACCTCCAATTGACTCAAATTATGTCAATTACAGGCTGACTAAACCGCTCGCATTGCGTGCGCGAGCATGGCAAAATAAATTTAGAAATCTATATTATTCAATTATTGCACCCACACTGCTCGCGAGCGTCTGAGTTGCCAAGGGCAAAAATAGAAGTCAGTTCTATTTCTGATGCAGATCGCGCTGCAAGTCCTGCCTCTCACATCTCCTTATTGGTTTATAGAAGCTGGTACCCATGTGCCATCTCCTCATTGGTTATACCCACGTGGGTGACTGAAAGACAAAATAGGTCGGTGGCGGTAATGCACCTAATTTATGAAAGTTGACAATCGCAATATAAAGTCAAGAGAAGAAAAAGCCTGGAAGGAGGAGAGATGACTAGAAACGATTCGGTTGACTTTTTAACATATGGATTAATTGGTGGAGTATAGGACCTTGTGCATTTCAGGTAAAATAACAACTCAATGTTTATATCCCAGGACAAATTAGATAGCAACTGCAAGCTAGCTAAATAGGACACATTTGCTAGATTGCCATAAATTGCCATAAATTAGCTAGATTGCCATAAATGTTTAGTACTTTTCGACCTGTCCCCAAATTAATATAATTAGTTCAGAGTTTGTTTTGATATTTGAACCTGCCTGTCGTGATCGTGATGGCGTTTGGTGTGTGGGACAAAATACATTTATGCACGATGCTACACGCGCGTAGCCGGTTTGGGTTCCGTGTTAGCCTATCAGAAGCTTCTAAAGACATGACATATATTACTGGAATTTTCCAAGCTGTTTAAAGGCACAGTCAACTTAGTGTATGTAAACTTCTGACCCACTGGAATTGTCATACAGTGAATTATAAGTGAAATAATCTGTCTGTAAACAATTGTTGGAAAAATGACTTTTGTCATGCACAAAGTAGATGTCCTAACCAACTTGCCAAAACTATAGTTTGTTAACAAGGAATTTGTGGAGTTGTTGTAAAATGAGTTTTAATGACTCCAACCTAAGTGTATGCAAACTTCTGACTTCAACTGTACATGTATGTGCTCGTAAACAACTGTAAGCAAGGTTTGAAATTATTATGTTTTAGTCAAATATGATAAAATATGATAAATGGAGTTCCTGCCCCCTGACCCTCCCCCTCAAGAAAAAAATTGTCCCTCGGCTGAATCTAGTTGATGATCCATGTTTTAGAAGGTCCAAAGAGAGAGAAAGATCTCCTTGAATATTATTCTCCTGCAGCACTGAGGTGAACGGTGCAGCAACCTGGGAGTCATAAACCCTTCTGAGGTGGTTTATAAGGAGAATTAATAATATATTAATAACTCATGGTGATGTCCTACTGACTTCCTGACTTCTGATCCGCTCATTACAATAGGACCACCAAACAGCCAATAGGAGGAGAATGGCTAGGAAGAGTAGGACGTCAAGGGCCATGTCTCTGTACCCGGTGAATATTAACAACGCTCCCTGCATAATCTACCTCTGCTGAAAGGTCAGAGTGGAGTGGGAAAGAAAGACACCCACTGGCTGAGTTAGTGAGGGAGAGGGAGTCACTCACTTCAAAAGCTGGTGTCTTACTCATGATAAAGTCTTATAAAATGGCCAAGTTCATGGATTTAAATAGCTGCAAACTTGTATTTTATACGTGTTTGAATGTGTGTATCTACCAATACTGTACGACCGTGTGTGTGTGTGTGTGTTTGTGCGTGGGTGTGTACTTTAAAGTACCACATAAGTCTTTTTTTTTTAGGTATCTGTACTTTATATTTAGGACTACTTTTTCTCCACTATATTCCTAAAAAAACGATGTACTTTTTACTCCATACATTTTCCCTGACACCCAAAAGTACTCGTTACATTTTCAATGCTTAGCAGGACAAGAAAATGGTCCAATTCGCTCACTTATCAAGAGAACATCTCTGGTCATCCCTACTGCCTCTGATCTGGAGGACTCACTAAACACAAATGCTTTGTTTGTAAATGATGTCTGCGTGTTGTAGTGTGCCCGTGGCTTTCCATATGTAAAAAAATATATATTTTTTAAAATGTGCTGTCTGATTTGCTCATAATTAGCCATTTGAAATTATTTACACTTTTATTTTTGATACCTAACTATATTTTAGCAATTACATTTACTTTTGATACTTAAGTAACCTTAAAACCAAATACTTTTACTCAAATAGTATTTCTCTGGATGACTTTCACTTTTACTTGAGTCATTTTCTATGAAGATATCTTTACGTTTACTCAAGTATGACAATTGGGTACTTTTCCCCACCACTGGTGAGCACCTCTGTCACGCAGTCATGTTGTAAAGCTTTGTGGGGAATGTCAAATCAGATGGCGTGGTTTAAAGTTGAAAGATTTACTGAAAATGGATTCCAGATGCAGGTTCAACAACACCAAGTCCCAGTTGTGATGCTCTGAGCAGCTCAGCAGAACTCTGGTGGCAGACGGCCCCTATCCAAGCAGAGGAGACTAAGCAGTAGGCACCCTCATACAGAAGGTCCACCTTCTCCTCAACACACAGAAACACCAACCCTGTGTCCCAATAAAAGTGCATTTCTCCTGCAGGGTGTACTTTTTAACCTCACTTCATGGATTTGAAAGAAAATGACTGGTGGAAGAAATAGGCTTTTAAAATCGTGGCGAGTGGTTCACGAAGGCAAGAAAGGACGGGTTATTAGAGGGTAAAATTGTCTTTGCGTCAAGCAGAGGCCCGACAGTGTCCAGCTTGGTCCCACATCCACAGCCCAAAAACAGGCTCTTTCACCTGGGACCCACCTACTTACACAACAGTCTGTCAAGAAGGAGTGGAGGCTTTCTCTTCTCTCTGCTCTGCAGCTTAAATGCAGCGGTTTTGGGGGACCTATTCATCCTAAATCCCAGACAATAAGGGTGGGGAGAAAGTGTTAAAAGATGCAGAGGGGCGTCAAAGTGAAGTTGTTGTCCGTGTTAATCACACGATGGAAATGAGAACATACAATGGAAAGGAAAGAAGTATTTTAGTTTGGAACATTTTTAAACCAAGAAGTATTCATCGATTCTTATAAATCAAATGAGATAGAATATGACAATACACTTTCCCAACAAAAGCAGTGTTGGGTTTCATTTTGACAAAGAAAAAACATCACAGCAAATTTGATCAAAATATTGCCGCACAAACATCACAGTACAATTTTAAATAATGTGTATCAGTATAATCCTGGATAGGTATGCTAGTATTTCAAAAACAGTTTAAGAAGGCTTATCCAATCGGTTGCGAGGCCATCAGTGTCATTAACTAATATAACATACATATTCATGATGTGTTGCTATGCAAAATAGCATCTGTCTTTCAATAGCCTACCATCTGTTTAAGGGACTTTGTAATATTGATTGTTTATGAGAGAAATACCACACAATAAGGTGTTGGGAAAACAATTGTGATGCTCATTACCTTGAAAGTGTATACACAAAAATAGGTATCAGTGGTATTTTGATGCATAGTCATTTATTGATGTGGATGACGGAATATCCAATTTAGTATTTGTACAAAATCGAGAGGAGAGGAGAGGATGAGGGGGCAGTGTGGTGAACCTGAAGTCAGGCTAGGTTTTTTTTAATGAGTGCTTCCTGAAGCCCCAGAGAGGGGAGACCTGGAAGTCCTGTGAACAGCAAGGTGCCATTCCTGACCCCCCTCTGCTGCTGCCACTACCCTGGCTTCCTGACTCTCATAGACCCCGCTATCTGCAGAGTTTTAACACGCTCCATCAATCCCATCCCTCCCTCGCTGTCTCAGCCTGGAACTTTCCTGAAATGCTACTAAGGGCCTGGATATTAGAGTCCAACAGCTGATCACTACTGAGAATCACTGCAGTGGGACTGGGCTAGAGATGCTAGAGGTGCTTTGACCGTGGTCACACTCTCTCTCCCTCTCTCGCCCTGCACTACCCAGGATGTCAAGCGATCCCTCATGCCAGAGATGTTTTCCCACCTAAAATGATGAACACCTTTCAAGTGCTAAAAGTGGAGGTTTTGCTGTTATTGTCAGGTTCAGCATTCAACTAAATGGGTATCCAGTGTTTTTACCACCCTCTCTGGGACAGACTAACGGGGGATGGTGATGTTTATACGGCCAGGATGGTGGTAGTGTTGTATCACTGGCAGGGAAGGGCTAATGCCCTTGATGGTGTGATTGTCCCTGGACTGTGATGAGCAAGGACACAGTAGTAACAAGGCCCTGAGACGGTTACTACGGAACTATTTCAATGAGCAGAACTGATACAAAATCTATTTAATTTGAGATTCTTCCAATCAGGACAGAGGATTTCACTTCTGTGTACTTGGGCACCTTTTCCATGTATTTGTTTGAATGTTTCTTACTTTGTCACGAACAAATCTATACTGAAAGGGATGTTTCATAAGGCCTCAATAGAATAAGTTTCATAAAACCTACATCTGCCATACAATATAAGTCTGTGGAGTACATTGTTTTCTACATCTAGTGCTGGCTTGAGAAGGTGAAATAAAGGTTTGACTGGGAATGCAGTTGAGACACAGAATATCTTAACCATGAAGCTGTCAAGACAATCTCTCCCAGAACATACCCACTTACCCCATAACGGAGCAAACCTCCCCAAAACTCTTGACGTGTTCCCTCAGAGAGCAAAGACCCAAACAGGAACCATCCCTCTTTGATCTGCATGCCACACAAGGTCAACAATGGTGGTTTGGTTCAAACATGAATAATAGATTTCTACATCTTCACAAAGAAGAGCTGGTTTGAAGATTGCATTCCGTTGCGGTCTGAGAAGACAGGTTCTCCTGAAAGGAAGTTCATTTCAACCCAGAATTTCAAAACAAAAGTGTACTGTAGCTAAGGCCCAAAATAACAAAGGAGCCCTGTGTTGGCTTTACATAGGGTGAAAGTACATGTCCCTGTTGACGATGGGATTGTGCTCCTCCAGTGGCAAAGACTATACTGTTTAAAGTAGAGTTTAAACTATTGTAGCCATTGAAAATAGATACAGTTTATGTCTCCATGTAGAAAATGATCTTATTTGTGAAAAGGATTTAACAGTGACTAGGCTACTGATATCATGGATTTACAGACTGATGCAATAACTCCACAGTAACACATGCTAATGGTTTTCCTAGCGAGAAAATAATTCACGCCTGCCAAAAATCTACCAAGTAAAAAGGCTCCAAAACATGATTATTTTCCTCTTTTTTTTGTTTTAAAGAAAACCTACAGTCATTCTCAGTTTATAAATCACCGTGGCTATTAACACGCCTTTTCAATAAGCAGGAAAATGCAACATCATTTTCCACAGCAATTAGACAGCCTGATGTAAAGTAACTTGGCTGAGGCACCAGGCATGTTGTGTGCCTCCTTCTAGCCTTGTTGGAAGGACTTAACAGGGCTACAGCGGCTGAGCAGCGCATGCTTTGGCTGGGAAAGCAGGGCTGGAGTTGGGCAAGAGTACATGGTGATGTAACGCTGCTTACAGAGAGCGAGCTGGCCTCCTCTCCCCCTCTCCTCTCCGTTCCTCTCTTAACCCCTTTTCCTTTCCTCTGCTCTCCTATCCTCTCACCACATCGCCTCTCTCTCTCGCCAAAGAAAATCCACTCCCTTTTTCTCCTGTCTGATTATCAGCACCGTAATAACCTCACAGAAGGCCTCTGCAGACAGACAATATCAAAAATCGTGGCTATGAAAAATAGTCCTTCTTTCGCTCTCTCCACCCCTCGCCCCTCATCCGGACTGCCCGGCATTAGAACCCAGTTATGCAAAGCAGCCAGAGCCCGATGCCTGTCACCGGCTAATCACCACAAGGATGATCGATGATGTTTATTTTGTGATGACGGAACGCAGCCCCCCGACTGATGATAATTGTAATAAAAAGGACAGATCAAGCCTCTAAAGTTAAATAATCAGCCCATAATTTGCATTAATGTCTGGTTGGGGTGTTGGGGGACTTGACAGCTATCTAGGGCCCCCGCGCCTCTCTGGTTTGTTAGGACGAGTCCACCTTCAAGAGCACCCGTTGTCCTTGGCCTCCAGAGAGTTATTGACTTACATCCCATATGATGATGGTCACTATCATAAGGACTCATTACTAACCTTGAGAAAGATGGCCTGAACTTTGCTTCAATCCCACTGGGCACAGCCGTCAATTCAATGTATATTCCATGTTGGTTCAACGTTATTTCATTGAAATGACGTGGAAACAACGTTGATTAAGCCATGTGCACAGTGGGATGTATTCAACATAGTATTCTCAACAGCATAAAGTGTCCTGATATCTATACTCCATTGGTTTGTTGGTGTTAGTCCATTGACTCCATTCCAGCAATTATTATGAGCCGTCCTCCCCTCAGAAGCCTCCACTGCTGTACTCATTTTATACCGATTTAGTATATACAGTTGAAGTCGGAAGTTTACATACACTTAGGTTGGAGTCATTAAAAGTCATTTTTCAACCACTCCACAAATTTCTTGTTAACAAACTATAGATTAGGCAAGTCAGTTAGGACATCTACTTTAAGTAATTTTTCCAACAATTGTTAACAGACAGATTATTTCACTGTATCACAATTCCAGTGGGTCAGAACTTTGTCATGGCTTTAGAAGCTTCTGATAGGCTAATTGACATCATTTCAGTCAATTGGAGGTGTACCTGTGGATGTATTTCAAGGCCTACCTTCAAACTCAGTGCCTCTTTGCATTGACATCATGGGAAAATCAAAAGAAATCAGCCAAGACCTCAGAAAAAACATTGTAGACCTCCACAAGTCTTTCAAGTCACAAGTTTCATCCTTGGGTGCAATTTCCAAATGCTTGAAGATACCACGTCCATCTGTACAAACAATAGTATGCAAGTATAAACACCATGGGACCACACAGCCGTCATACCGCTCAGGAAGGAGACGCGTTCTGTCTCCTAGAGATGAACGTACTTTGGTGCGAAAAGTGCAAATCAATCCCAGAACAACAGCAAAGGACCTTGTGAAGATGCTGGAGGAAACAGGTACAAAAGTATCTATATCCACAGTAAAATGAGTCCTATATCGACATAACCTGAAAGGCCGCTCAGCAAGGAAGAAGCCACTGCTCCATGAGAAATGCAATCTGGTCTGATGAAACAAAAATAGAACTGTTTGGCCATAATGACCACCGTTATGTTTGGAGGAAAAAGGGGTATGCTTGCAAGCCGAAGAACACCATCCCAACCGTGAAGCACAGGGGTGGCAGCATCATGTTGTGTGGGGGGGGGGGGGGGGCTTTGCTGCAGGAGGAACTGGTGCACTTCACAAAATAGATGGCTTCATGGGGAAGGAAAATGATGTGGATATTTTGAAGCAACATCTCAAGACATCAGTCAGGAAGTTAAAGCTTGATCACAAATGGGTCTTCCAAATGGACAATGACCCCAAGCATACTTCCAAAGTTGTGGCAAAATGGCATAAGGACAACAAAGTCAAGGTATTGGAGTCCAAATACTAATTGAGTGTATGTAAACTTCTGACCCACTGGGAATCTGAAATAAAAAAATTCTCTCTACTATTATTCTGACGTTTCACATTCTTAAAATAAAAGTGGTGATACTAACTTACCAAAGACAGGGCATTTTTACTAGGATTAAATGTCAGGAATTGTGAGAAAAAAAACGAGTTTAAATGTATTTGGCTAAGACGTACGTAAACTTCCGACTCCAACTGTATTTACAATATGCACAATTCTCTGTAAGCACATACTTTCCTACGGTTGTCTCTTTCGATAAATATATACAGCAGTATCATCATACCAAAGCTAGACACTGACCATTCATCTGACCCTCCATCTGTCCAATATCACCGACTAGAGTGACCCGAACCGGAGACGTTCCACTGGAACAAGCCCCTTAAACCCCCTAAGCAGAGCAATGTTCATTAGACGGCCAAGCAGCCAAGGACTTGGAAACATTTGCCTCAGTCAGTTCAGTTGTCCTGTTTTTACTAAGTGTTTGAACCGAGGGGTCTCCAAGGGAAACGGAGCCTCTGATGGAGAGCCAGCTGGACTAAAAAGAAGAAGGCAGAAAAAAAAAAAAGGAGTAGGAAAATAAGAGACGAGGCTAATGGGGCTCCACTTTTAAGTGTGATGTACCAGAGGAATAGATGAATGTGGAGAATTCCCCACATGCACCAATTCACACTAAGGAGGAACACTGTTTTTTCTTCTCCTTCTCCGTCTTTTGGCTGAGGAACTTTCAAACCTATATCTAAATTAGGACTGAGGTTGAAGTTAAACAATATCCTGAAATGAATACACTGTTGACATCCATCAACTAACGGAGATACTTTAGTGAGACAAAATAATATTGGGGGGGTGTATTGATGTGCTTCTTTTTAGATATTCTCTTGAAGATCAGAATAGTATGTGTTGTACTCTATGTATAATACATGAGAATTTAGACTTTAACTAGCATCAAGTCATACACATCGCCTTAGAGAGCTAAGAAATTCTACAAACTAAATGAAACAAAATGGCCTTTTCTATTTTTACCACAGATGTCGATGTCATCGGAAGGAGTTGTGTTTGCATTCATTCAGAGGATTGTTGAAACAAAATGTGATTCTCCTTCCCCTCATATCACCTTCATGAATATTCAGTAGCCTCAGCGCTGAGGTGAAAAACAAACAAAAAACAAAACACAATTATCACAAGTGGCAATTTCAACCAGATGTCTATAGGATTTGCCGGGCTGCGGCTATGGTAACTACAGTGTTTGATGGAGAACAAGCGTTCCAGAATCCTCCGTCCAGCCAATCGGAGAGACTCTGGGGGTTCTAATGACCCCTAGGTCAGAGGGGTCACCAGAGTAAAAAGCGGATCTGAGAAATGGCGGGCCCACTGCCAAGACAGGCCCATAAATCCCCTCTCTCAGAGGAAGCCATCTTGTATTATGCTGTTAAATCAAACCATAATCACAGCCTTGCATTGTGCTGCTGGCCCCGACCCATGGCGCAGAGAGGAGGCTACAATACGGAGGGAGATCAATTAGCCTGTGAGCTGAGCAGGAAAATAATGTGCTGCCTCCGAGAGAGAGAGAGAGCGAGAGAGTTCTGCTGCTTCACAAAAATAAATTTTGGCAGCTTTACCAATTGTTTTAAATAAAATGTTTTCTACATGAAAAATACGAAACAAATTATTTTTTATATGAATATATACATCCTAAATGATAACATATATCTACTTTGAAGTGCTTACTGTAAGTTGAGAGAACATTATAAAGACAGAATAACAAAAACATTATATTATATAGCCTACATATGAAATGGTGTTGATCCATTGTAGAATGCATGTTCAACAGGTTGAAGTGTCTAGCTCAATTTAGCAGCCCGTAAGCGCTCCCTAGTGGACACACATGGAACAGTTTTAACTCAACCAATTTGACAGAACACCTTTAAGATCTTTACCATACTGTACATACAGTGTGTAGAATTATTATAGTTTAATTACAGTGTAATTAAATTACTACTTTAAAAACATATACAGTACTCTTTTTACAAGAGTGTGCCAAGCTGTCATCAAGGCTAAGGGTGGCTACTTTGAAGAATCTCAACTATAAAATTATTTTGATTTGTTTAACACTTTTTTGGTTACTACATGATTCCATATGTGTAATGTCATAGTTTTGATGTCTTCAGTATTATTCTACAATGTAGAAAAAAGTAAAAATAAAGAAAAACCCGTGAATGAGTAGGTGTGTCCAAACTTTCAAATCAGACATCTTCAGAAGGGATACAAATCACAACAGGCGTTGAATTAGACTGTTTGTAAGGTGTTCTCGTTTTTTAAAAATAATGTCAGATTGAATTATTTTCTGCAGAACATCCTTTTAACTAGAAGTGGCTCTCTGCTGGCTTGAAAGGACTTGAAACGTGGTGTGCTGCTTAAAACACCGAATATCACATCAATCCCTGAATCCTACTTTGTTCCAGTTTCTTATCATCCTGTATAATAAAACAGAGAAATTCACCTCCTGGATTCCCAGATCAGCAGACATCTAGGTGTCAGTTTGACACTGGTGCTGCTCTGCTCTCTACCGCTGGGGGACTAAGCCAGGGGCCTGATGAGGGCCCTTCCATATTAAACAGGCAGATTAGACACCTTAAACGGAGGGCAGCCTGGAGAGGTGCTGTTACCGAGACCTCCGGGGTCCTGCTGCCTCTCATCAGCCAGGTAAGGAAGTGAGGTCACACACACACACACACACACACACACACACACACACACACACACACATACATATACACAACATGGGCTACAAGAAGAAAACCTCTCCTCTCTCCCCCACTGCCTGCTCTGCCTCACTGTCTTCCTCTCCTCACTGACCTCTTAGTCTGCCAGCGTCTGCTGCCGCGGTAATGCTACCACCATTCCCATCATGCACAGGGGCATACGAGCTCCCATGAGTCCTCACACCGCTCCCTGCCATCTGCCGTGATTTATAGAAAATGGCCGATGATTTATGGCCTAGTCATCTCACAATGAAGTTGTTTTCTTTCATTATGGCGACCTCCCGACCCAGCCGCCACTCCCCTGCCTGCTTGGGGAAATGTGTGCTAATCACACACCATAAAGATCTTTAAACAGAAGGGGGTTGGCCGGGGCAGTGGAAATGGAGGGGGCTTTAGTAGAATACATTTTCAACAGCGTGTGAATACTAATAGAGCTGAATTGAGCAGACCTTGGTGGTGGCGTGTCGGAGACGAGACACGGCCACCGCAGAGAGATACCTGCCTTAATGAGACTGTTTTAGGGTATTAAGGACGGTGGAGACGAGGTAGCTGCTTGACAGGCCGCTCACTGCAGCTACTGCACTGTTTCTCCTTCAGCTTTCATCTCTAAATGAAAAGGACCTTTTTGGAGTCTTGGGTGATCCAGAAGAGTTCAAAGATGAATGCCTAGTTAAAGCTTGTAAACCTGGATGTCTCAGCGGTGACACATTTGCCCCAATGTTAATTGAATCATATGCCGCTGATTGTATTGTTTGTTAGAGGGAATCCGCTTCAAAGCTGGCCAGCCTACTAACACTTTCTTTTTGATCACTAATGATGCAGGTAGTAATAGTGTTTTTCCACTCTTTATTGGGGAGCCTTCAGATGACTGGAGAACGCACACAAGCCAAGGGTGCTGCAGTGACAAATGAGTGTCTGTGGTCTGCCGATTCACCACATCCTAAGCGTAATGGCCTGTGCCCTCTAGCCTACCCCTGAGTAGGGAAGGCTACAGTGCACCTGTGAGCCCATAAGAGGAGCAGGACAACTAATAACTGCTCAATTCCACTTTCAGTTTGCCTCCTCTAAATGCCCCGTGTACAATGGCACGCGGTGCCGCGCGGTGAAACACCGCTTCCCATTAATTTTCAACGGAAGGAAAGCGGTGAGAAGCAGAGAGGGCGGGGTAACGTGGTAGCCTACATTTGCTGCTAAAATGATTTCCAAAATATATATTAAATACACAGAGGATGCTTTTTTTCCTGTCAAGAAAATGCAAAGAGCGCCATCTGCTGCTATTCCCATGTCCTGCAGGAGATGTTTCCTCCCACATTCTCGAGAAGATACTGTACGTCTGCTCTCAATTTATACTTCAAATATACAACACATGTGATTACATGCTTCGGACAGGGACTGAAGTTGGTTTATTTCAAGTTTAAATTTCAACAAATTCTATCACGTGAGAAAGAAGTGAACAAAACATGAAATATGTACAGCTGTCATAATACACAGAAAATATAACAGACTGCATATAAATATAGGTACGGGAGGGATAAAACAATGACTGAAGCTAAACAAAAGAAGCATGCATTGTAAGTGGTTCACAAGGAATAGAACAGCCAAGCCAATATTACATCTGTGGAAAATACTGCCATTAAACTATTGGCTTTATTTACAGCAGCCTTGGGATGCATCCCAAATGGAACTTTATGCCCTATATAGGGCACTACTTTTGACAGAGTCCCATAAGACTCTGGTCAGATGTAGGGCACTAGGTAGGGAATAGGGTGCAACTTGGGAAATAACCTTGGTCTTCAACGCAACACATTTCCTGTATAATTCATGACATATAATACAGTATTTCAAAATGGGGGCAAAAATAACTATTCAAAAGCAGTATTCAGAAGCTATTAGTATGGATTAATATTGCCAGGTGTACTGTAAAAAAACAAACAAGGCACAAGCAAATACACGCTCAAGATACATGGCTTGAGGATAATAGGGTTTGGTTTTTGATACAGGCCAATGTGTGCACACAGCATACAGTTACAGTATAGTATAGAATGTTTGGTCTGTTAAATCAGCCCTAGCTTGGTAGCTGTGATGGATATCAATAGTGTGTGTGTGTGTGTGTGTGTGTGTGTGTGTGTGTGTGTGATATAATACAAGCTGACCAGACATTCATAGATTAGAAGCAACGTTTCTTCAACATAAAGTCAGAGTTGGGAATGTTAGTTAATCATTGAGGTTGCTGGGTATAATATTGCATGTTCCCTCGCATGCAAATGAGGTCTCTCTCTGACTCTCTTTCAATAACAAGTTTGTGAATCAAGGATTAAAAGTACTGTACAAAACACTAATTTTGAGTTTCATTTTTGATTCAATTGCAACAGGCAGGTCTAACAAAAGAAATACTGTGTTTTGTATTTGACAACATTTTGGACTTGGTCATAGCCAATGTTCCATCTAGTCTGTAGCTGATAAAATTGCTAAGAGTTCTCACATTTGAGAAAAAAATAAATCATTGTGCACTGTTACAGTACATTTTAACAGTCAATGTAGTGAAACTATACTACAGAAACAGTAAGGCCCGATAGTGTTCTCAGTAACACGCCACCTTTATCTGGACTTTTAACAAGGGATGGGTTCAATTCCTTTCAATCAAATCAGGAAGTAAACTGAAATTCCAATTTCATTTTTTTTATCCCCATAGACAAGCATTGAGGAAAATAGGGAAATGAAATTTCTGAATGGATTGAATTGAAATGGAACTGACCCAAACTCTGAATTGTAGTTCTAACTGAAACTGTAACCTTTAACATTCATAATAAGGAGAGTAAAATACATTAGGTTTAACGCCATGATTAGTATTTCTAAAGCAGCAGTAGCATTTCATAGGAGAGCTAAAAAATGGCATCTATACATTTCAAACAAGGACGGTTAACTTACAATGGTCATTTACAGTGCTTTGACAAAAAAAGGTTCATCCAAGTAGTTGGATTTTATGTTACTAATTCATTATTGCTGGATTCAACATTTTTTTTTGCCTCCTATGTCTTTAAATGGTAAAGATTTTTTGTTGAGCACTGGCACTTACAATGTCCTTCGATTATCGACTAATATGTCAGATTGTCAAGGTCTTTATACTATATGACAAATAGGTATTGCCCATATTTTGTTCTTAGACAAAAATATTTCACATTTGAAAATTCTAGGACTCGTCATTACGGTTTTACATTGCAAGAATACTTCAGATCCCAGTAGTTTTGACTCATTACAACGTGCCCGAATGTTAAAGCACAAAAAACAGCAGACTCAAACCTCGACCAACTCTACCAATAACTCCCCTTTCATAATAACATATTGTAATCCTTGTGAAAATTCAAAATATTCCTTCACAAGTTGTTGGGGCCCAAACCACACAGTCAACACAGGTGTAACACATAGGCAGTTTACAGAGGCTTATTCAATACAGCTTTTCACTGCATGTACTAATCATTGGCCAGCCAAATGATCTTCTCCCTCTAACGGAAATGAACGTTTTTAGATTCTCACTAACTGAGAAATTCTACAAGGATTATTCTTTAAATACAGGCTTAAAAACATAGCATCGTCACCAAGAACAAATTATTCAGGCGCCAAATACTATGGAATAATTACTATCAAAATCGCCATTTTTAAATTGCCCCTTTACAAATAACCAAACACGTTTCCAAATAAGCCTCTCTGTCCATTGCGAGAAGGAACACTAGAGGCAATGAGGCGGTCGTGTACAGAGTGACACTCGGCTTCCATCAACATTAAAACCTTTCAGACGGTTTAAAAAGGACTCAGGTTTCCTTCAAAGCTCTTTACATTCATTTGACTAGGTGTGAAGTAGTGTTGCATTCGAATCTTAATAAAATGTGGAATTAAAAGTATTTACAAGATGACAAAACAGAGGGAAATAAAACGTTGATTGCGACAGGCATAGGGTTTCCCAACCAGGAACAGCCTACAGCCTTTATTAGAATACATTAAAAACGACAAGGAGGTCTGGAAAGAAAGATTGAGGCACAACTGTTTCCCTATCTGGGTCACGTTCATTAGGGCACGCCATGGAAAATATTTCAAAACGGTAAAAATATAATACAATTAGTGTTTCTGATTGGACCAGTAGTCCACGCAGTCCCTTCCTGTTTCAGTCTGTTTTGCACCGTTTGGTGCCCTATGAACACAACCCTGTACTGTATGTACCTGCACACACACGGATGGAGCTGGAGGGTAATGTTCATTAGTATGAGGAGATGTCTGAGGAGCTGCTACTGTTGCTGGTGGACGTCTGGGCTCTCTTTATGTACAGGTTCAGCAGCTTCATCTGGTGGGATAGTAAAGACGCTGAATGAAACCAACCCATCCTAACACAACGTTTCAAGACATTGAAAAACATTCTGCAACCTGTAGATCTTGGAAAAAAAACAGAAGGGAATTAAAAGACATTGTCTGCATCCCAAATTGCGCCCTATTTCCTAGTGCACCACGTAGGGAATAGGGTGCCATTTGAGAGCGACCCAGACAGGGTGCTGAGATGAAACGGTAGTGTACCTTGCTTCCTGTGAGCTGGGCCAGGTAGGGCTTCAGCTCTTCACCAATGACAGAGTAGACAGCCACCAGACAGAACACACTGGCCTTCCTCACACTGCTCTCTGTGTTGTCATATCCCTGTACACAGAGAGACATGAGAACAATATTAGACAAACATTAGGAACACCTTCCTAATTTTGAGTTTCTGCCCCCCCTCCCCCCCTCCCCCTTGCCCTCAGAACAGCCTCAATTCGTCGGGGCATGGACTCTACAAGGTGTCGAAAGCGTTCCACAGGGATGCTGGCCGATGTTGACTCCAATGCTTCCCACAGTCGTGTAAAGTTGGCTGGATGTCCTTTGGGTGGTGGACAACTCTTGTTGAGTGTCAAAAACTCAGCAGCGTTGCAGTTCTTGACACAAACCGGTACGCCTGGCACCTACTACCATACCCCGTACAAAGGCACTTAAATATTTAGACTTATTCACCCTCTGAATGGCACACATACACAATCCATTTCTCAAGGCTTAAAATTCCTTCCTTAATCTTTCTCCTCCCCTTCTTCTACACTGATTGAAATGGATTTAAAGGATTTTAAGTGACATCAATAAGGGATCATAGCTTTCACCTTGGTTCACCTGGTCAGTCTATATCATGGAAAGAGCAGGCTTTCTTAATGTTTTGTACATACTCAGTGTATAGAGAGTGTGGCATAATCCCAAGGTCAGAGAGTAATTATCTTATGTAACTAAACCACAACCATCAACACTGTACTGGAAGTAGATACATTCCAAGTGTTTCTATTGGACGTAGATACATTCCAAGTGTTTCTATTGGAAGTAGATACATTCCAAGTGTTTATATTGGAAGTAGATACATTCCAAGTGTTTATATTGGAAGTAGATACATTCCAAGTGTTTCTATTGGAAGTAGATACATTCCAAGTGTTTCTATTGGAAGTAGATACATTCCAAGTGTTTATATTGGAAGTAGATACATTCCAAGTGTTTATATTGGAAGTAGATACATTCCAAGTGTTTCTATTGGAAGTAGATACATTCCAAGTGTTTCTATTGGAAGTAGATACATTCCAAGTGCTTCTATTGGAAGTAGATACATTCCAAGTGTTTCTATTGGAAGTAGATACATTCCAAGTACTTCTATTGGAAGTAGATACATTCCAAGTGCTTCTATTGGAAGTAGATACGTTCCAAGTGATTCCACGTCAACCAATCAGTAAGTACATCAATAAATCAACCAATGGACTAACCAATCAGTCAACTTGATCTATAAAGCCCTTTTTACCTGCAGTAGTCCTGGTATGATGTCAGGCAGCAGCTGGTGCAGGGACTCCTTGGTGATGCGTTCGATCACCTTGGTCTGCATCTTGATGGAAGCCAGGTTGATGGGGTAGTCAGCCGTCTGGACGATGGGACACAGCACCTTGATACACTGTTCTGGGTGGATGGAGCCGGCCAGGGTGGAGGCGGACTCCTCTGCTGCCCGCACAACCTGGGTAGTGAGGGAAGGGTGGAGTGAGGGGGGTGAAATGTTTGATCATGGAATGGGATCATTTTGGTTTACTGACAGAGAAGGGTACATGTACAGTACCAGTCAAAAGTTTGGACACGGCTACTCATTCAAGGGTTTTTCTTTATTTTTTACTATTTTCTACATTGTAGAATAATACTGAAGGCATCAAAACTATGAAATCATGTAGTAACCAAGACAGTGTTAAACAAATCAAAATATGTTTTATGTTTGAGATTCTTCAAAGTAGCCACCTTTTGCCTTGATGACAGCTTTGTGCAAGGTTGGCATTCTCTCAACCAGCTTCCTGAGGTAGTCACCTGGAATGCATTTCAATTAACAGGTGTGCCTTGTTAAAAGTTAATTTATGGAATTTCTGTCCTTCTTCATGCATTTGAGCCAATCAGTTGTGTTGTGACAAGGTAGGGGTGGTATACAGAAGATAGCCCTATTTGGTAAAACACCAAATAGGGCAGTCGCAAAAACCATCAAGCGCTATGATGAAACTGTCTCTCATGAGGACCACCACAGGAAAGGAAGACCCATAGTTACCTCTGCTGCAGAGGACAAATTCATTAGAGTTAAATGCACCTAAGATTGCAGCCCAAATAAATGCTTTACAGAGTTCAAGTAACAGACAGATCTCAACATCAACTGTTCAGAGGAGACTGCATGAATCAGGCCTTCATGGTCGAATTGCTGCAAAGAAACCACTACTAAAGGACACCAATACGAAGAAGAGACTTGCTTGGCCTAAGAAACACGAGCAATGAACATTAGACCAGTGGAACTCTGTCCTTTGGTCTGATGAGTACAAATTTCAGATTTTAGGTTCCAACCACCGTGTCTTTGTGAGACGCAGAGTAGAATGATCTCCACGTGTGGTTCCCACTGTGATGCATGGAGGAGGAGGTGTGAGTGTGCTTTGCTGGTGAGTGGAGTGCTGCAACAGATGACCTGGCCTCCACAATCACCAGACCGTAACCCAATTGAGATGGTTTGGGATGAGTTGGACCGCAGAGTGAAGGAAAAGCAGCCAACGAGTGCTCAGCATATGTGGGAACTCCTTCAAGACGGTTGGAAAAGCATTCCTCGTGAAGCTGGTTGAGAGAATGCCAAGTCTGTGCAAAGCTGTCATCAAGGCAAAGGGTGGCTACTTTGAAGAATCTCAAATATAAAAATATTTGATTTGTTTAACACTTTCTTGTTTACTACATGATTCCATACGTGTTATTTCATAGTTTCGATGTCTTCACTATTATTCTACAATGTAGAAAATAGTAAAAATAAAAACCCTTGAATGAGTTGGTGTCCAAATTTTTGACTGGTACTGTACATCCACAGGCAAGACTACACTTCATCCCAACAGTCTTTTCATAATTTTATTTCAAGAGCTATCATCTCCATAAAAAAACTAACACATCATCACAGATTTGAAAGCTGTTAATTCAAGAAGTGTAGACTTAGCATGTCCTCTAAAGCAGAGCCTCATAGACGGAGAGAGCCAGTGAGAGCTACCTCTTTGTGGGAGTCTTTGTGTAGCTCCAGGGTCTTCATGATGGTGAGTTCTGCGTAGTTCTTGAAGCGGGCCGGCTGGTTGCGTAAGATCTCCTTCAGCACTCGTAGCGCCAGTGCCCGGATGGTGTGCTACAGGTTGGGGGAAAAGGACACGACATGCTCAGAGACAGTGGAAGGAAGAACAGTGGATTCAAGCATCAGATTGTGGCATTGCTCCTAAAATAGAGTTAACTTGGTTGATTGCTGTTTTTCTTCCTATCTCTCTATCCATCCATTTATCCATTCATCCAGAGTCCTTACATCTTGGTCTGACAGAGTCTCCAGCAGCAGGAGCAGCATGGTTTTGAAGTGTTCCTCCCACACTGCCAGGCTGTCCTCCCGGGCTATCTTCAGCAGCTCCACCAGGGCTCCCCTCCTCTCCTCTGGCCTCTCACTGGGGTTAGACAGCTCCTTCAGCAGCTCACCCACCTTTCAACGACCACAATAGATATTAGTCAGTGTCCATAGAATTACATATAGATCACTAAATGGAATTTAATAGGACCTCCATGTCCGTGACTTCAAAGTGTTATTATGTAGCTATCGTAAAACATAGAAAACATTGTCAAATTAATTCAGTCAATCACCAGTCCCAGCTGCTCCGCAGGGGAACTGTTCTTGGTGTGCAGCATCTTGTTTTCTCCACCACACTCTTGGCGGCCTGCGAGGAAGAGGGTTGGGGGGGGGGGGGGTCTCCCTTACAGTTAATATATAGCTTATTATAAACAGGGTGGTTCAAGCCCCGAATGCTGATTGGCTGACAAACGGGTATGATGAAACGTGTATTTTTACAGCACTAATTACGTTGGTAACCAGTTTATAACAGAAATAAAGCACCTCAGGTGTTTATGTTATATACCACACCTGGGCCTTATTGCTTAAATGTATTATGACCATCCAAAATGGCACCCTATTCTCTATATAGCTCACTACTTTTGACCAGAGCTATGAAAGGAATAGGGTGGTCAAAATTAGTGCACTATATAGGGAATAGGGTGCCATTTCAGAAAAGTAGCATAGGGAACAGGGTGCCATTTCAGACCCTTGAGACAGCCTCACCATCTCGAAGCTGCTCCACGTCGTCCTCGTACACCGTCTCTCTCAGGGCAGCCTTGTCGTAGGCGCTGATGGTGTCAGAGTAGTTGTAGGGGTTGTAGTCGCGGGCCCGGGGGCCGGAGAAGGAACGGGGGGAGGGGGTGTTGAGTAGGGAGGTCTTGTTGTCCAGGGCCGTGCGACCCCCGGGCCCCTCCACCACGTCGGCACCAGAGTGTGATGCTGTTCCAACACCCGGCTGAGGAGAAACAAGACTATTGTTAAAACGTGACATAACAAACATAGAGTTTTATAAAAATAACTAAACGTATATTGACCAGAGAACAGTTGCCAAACAAGTGCACTTGTTCAATCCCCCCTCTGGATTTAAAAGGAATGGGCTGTTGGAAGATACTCCCTCTAGTCCATTCTAACAATCCAAATCTTTTAAATCAACGAGGGAGGGAGTGAGTGGAGAATAGTAGGGAATTGCCCAAGCCTCTCACCGTGTCCTCTCTCTTGCCTCTGCCCGGCTCCATGAGGTCCTCCTGACTGCGGAAGCTGAAGTTCTGGATGGCCTCAGTGACGCCTCGCAGGGAGCTATAGATCTGATCGGTGTTCAGGTTCTCTGTGTCGTACTCCAACATGCTTCAGGTCACACCGGGAGGGGAGGGTTATTATTCAAGTAGGACACCAACATACAACACCGCCACGGGACGAAGACGTCTGCCCAGTGGGAAAAACTGGTTGAAACGACACCATTTTATTTACCTAGTATGTAAAGATGTCATTTCAAGCAGTTTATCCCGCTACACGACCATCCTTTTCATATAAAAGATCAACCGTGCTTAACAGTACGTGTTGACAGAGAGAGTGGAACAGGCTGGTGAGTCAAGGTGTTAATGTGGTGAACTGTTGCTGCAGAATGGAGGAGAAAAAAAGGAAGTGAAAGGAAAAACAAACTAGACCGTGGGGTAGGGACAAACCAAGGGTGACACAGCTATGTGACATTGTACCTGGGAGAGTAAGCACTCCGTAGGGTCTTGAGGGAGGGGGCAGCAGGGGTGGAGGAGAGAGGAGAAGGGAAGGGAGGGGGGTACTTTGACAGGCCATCAGCACTCCAACCCCATAGCCGGCTGTAACGTACACAGAGCACGGCAAGGGAGGGTAAGAGGGAGGAAGGGAGGGAGGGAAAGAAAAGGGGGAATAGTCGCAAGGGAGAAAAAGAGAAACGTGAGGAGGGAACAGTGCGGAGAGGGGGGACTGCTTGTTGTCGTTGTTAGTAGCGATGTAACTAACTTCTATGTTGTGTTGGGGACCAGGTATTAAAGGTCAGACCTACCTGGGAGAGAGCCCCCCATGGGAGCAGTTGGTGGGAGAGGTGAGGGGGCTGCTGCGACTGCTGGGGTGGCGAGGTGGGGGAGGAGTACGTCCCATGGTGCTACTGGGAGAAGCCTGCGGATCACACAGAAATCGGAGAAAGTACAGTACATTATAACCTGGGTGGTTCGAGCCCTGAATGGTGATTGGCTGACAGCTGTAGTACATCAGACCGTATACCACGGGTAAGACAAAACATGTATTTTTACTGCTCTAATTACATTGGTAACCAATAGCAATAAGGCACCTCAGGGGTTTGTGGTATATGACCAATATACCACGGCTAAGGGCTGTATCCAGGCACTCTAAGAACAGCCCATAACCGTGTTATATTGGCAATATAACAAACCTCCTCTGTCTTTATTGCTTAATTATATAATGCTATCCCAGTATATTTAGATTACAATACAACTACTGTCCATGTGACAGCAAACAAAGTTCAGGTTGCTGGCTAACACTACCAGCGAGAAGATATTCAGCGTATTCGAGAGGACCTTCCTGAGCAAATGCGCTATTCAAGTTGCCCTGTGTAAATTCACTGCTCATCTTCTCATGGCGAGTAGATATTTGGGACACAGCCATTTTATCCCTGCTCAGTCTCATCCTCTCGATGATGTGGATTACACGTGAACGTCAGAGTCAGGTCTTACCACTCTGGTGTTGCTGGAGTTCCGCAGGTGGCTATGCAGCAGTTTAGTGGCTCCGTCCTGGAAGGTCTTGGGCAGGGCCCCCAGCAGCATGGTGAACTCTGGGGTGTTCAGCTCAAACAAGGCGATCAGAACCACCTGAGCCGCCTGGGGATTAAAGGGTCACAGAGAGGTCAATGGCTAGAGGTCATCAAAGAGGGCGTTCACTTTTTCCCCATTAACATCGACATATGATATCACGCGATAATGTGCATTTCAAGGTAATATCTGACGCTTAGAGAAGCGACAGAACATTCGACAAGCCCATTCTGCTCTTACAGAACCATCAGTCAATGGATTTACAAATACATGAGCCAATAAACACTGCACAGAAATACAGTAGCACATATTTGTTTAGGTTCCGTTAGCATTCAGTTAGTCAGGCGAGTTAAAACCATTGTCAGTTCTTGTAAAACAGTTAAAAACCCGTATCAATGTTTCTCTCGTGTGAATCCCATGCATGTCGGTCAACCAAACCTGGTCACCGCAGATAAACAAGACAAGAACCATGAGGAACAAGTAACAGCAGCACAGGCTACTATCAAAACGCAATATTAGCACACATTCAGAGCCATTATGCTGCCCATTCCCACCCCGTCGCTTAAAGGGGCAATCTGCAGTTGCTAGATGAATGTTTTGACTTCTACGTGAATTGTATATGCACCCATTGATTCTTGAACTTATGAAATGCCTCATGAGCTCAGCTCAACTGTCGTACCCCCATCAGAATCCTAAATGTAAGCTTGTTCAACGCCTCCGTTTGTAAACAAAGTCAATGTAAACAAACCCGGTATAGCCTCAAAACATAGTTAAAACTATCATCTTGATATCATGCATGGCCAGTCCCTTGCATCCCTCGCTCTGTCTATGAATTGGAGAGTGGTTGCATTTCTCCAGCCCAATCGCTCAGCTTTGTAGCGAAACAGTGGTGGGGTCTACACCTTCGTTATCATTTCAACTGCTGATTGCCACTTTAACATTCACTCATTATGAAGAAACCTTTGAAAGTAGAAACAACTATTATGGCTCATTCAGAGCCAATTCAGTCCCCAATCCCACCCCTGCACTGTCCTTTACATTCAGTTATAAAGCAGAAACAACTCTATGTGCCAGCAAGGCGAAGTTGGGTTAGAGACAGAGAGCCCAGGCTTGAGGAAGTTATGTGAGGTAGACTGCAGACCGTGCAGCTGACTGATGGGTCGGGGGGCTCAACTACCTGCTTGCACCTCTCCTCCACGTTCCCCTCTCCAGGTAGAGAGGCTACGGTGGTGCTGGGCCTGCCTGACAACTCTTCACCTGCCCAGCTATGGTGGAAGCTCTGGGGTTGGGGGTCGACCAACAGGTAGGTTGGGGAAATTAGCAGTTTAAAATAAAATTAAAATTAAAACAACCAAAAATGGATGAAGCCAGCAAACAATAGTTATTTTGGAGCTTTGGCTGATCAGTTGAAAATTGGCCGGCTGGTTAAATCTGGGACATTTACAGAAATGCTGATTAATGTGCATTGCCCCTGTGAAATATAAAGTCAATTAAAGGAAAAGTGCTTGATGCTATTGCTATGGAAACAAACCCAACTCTGCCCACCTTCCGGACGTCGGAGCTCTTTGGTTCCGTGGTCCAGGTGATGATGCGGGAGACGGCCAGGCGCGTCTCGCTGGAGTTGACAAAGTCTGCGGGGTCCATTTGACGGGCCAGGCACTCAATGTACCTCAGGATGGCCACCTTGACCTTCAGGTTGGGGGTCTGGGTCTGGTCCACGATGAAACGCATCAGGATGTTAAACTGCTGGTCGAATGGGAACGAGTCCCTGGGAAAGAGAGAGGAAAATAAAGAGATAAAGGCATGAGATGAGAGGGGTTGATCCACTAGAACAAAGATCATCATCTAGATTCAGGCACGGGACGGTTTCTTTTGCTGAGTGGATTTTCAGGGGGCCGGTACATAATTACAAATCACTTGTAGACTGCAAATTGACTGCAAGAAGACCAAACAGATATAATATTTGACTAAAACATAATCATTTCAAACCTTGCTTACATTTGTATATGATCACGTGTATATGATCTATTATGCGTGGAAATATTTGGGAACAAATTTACAAAAATAAAATCAGATGGACCTGATTTCCTGGTGTTTAATTTGAACAATGAAAATGCAAAAAAATGTAGATATTTTTTTTAATTCTTATTTTTTTGCTCAGAAAACATGGGGGGGTGTCAGTGGGCCGTCAGTTGGGGAACCCCGCACTAAAAACTCCACAAACTACCAAAAGCAACATCTAAGGGCTTTTCACACTACCAAGCCGAGCTAAACCAAGCTGTACTGAGTAGCCCTGGTTACACATCCACCAGTTGGTGGAATTGTGCTGAAAAGCAAGAAGTGGGGAAAAAGACCTGTGTGAGAACAGGAACAGAGATGGAGCTTTAGTTCTGACCTGGTGACATCCAGAGCCTTCTGGACCTTGGCCTGTACTGAACCCAGGAGGTCAGCTCCCATCTTCTTCAGCAGCTGGGTGAGCAGGACAAACAGCCAGTCCTGCACGTCCTCTCTGTGTAGGGTGATAAAGTCTACCAGGGTCTCCAGAAACATGCTGAACACCTGAGATCAGACACAGTGACCACCCAGTCAGTCACTCAATAATAGGCTATAGGTATTTACATCACTGTTAATGATTATTACAGTAGGACAACATACAGAACAACAATAATTCATCAATCAACTATCTGAATAGTCGGAATCGATTGCATTACTATTCAAAAAGGTGACGGACAAAACCAAAAACACTTACTCGCTGATGTTACAAGTCCACCGCAAAGACCACCATGCGACACAAAAACAGACAGTTAGTTAGTACAGTAACTACATTAGCTTCACGTCAGAACCCAGGTTATATCAGACATGGGGCGTTTCTATTGTGGGCTCACCTTGCTGTGTGGGTCAGCAAACATCCTTGTGAAGATCTCACACAATCGCTTCAGCTCCACACGACTGAGAAACACGAGCGGGGGGAAAAAAGTAAGGCGATCAATCGTACAACACCTTTTGGTTTCAGCCAGATTTTTCATCTAGAGGACAGTTGTCTCGGTGACGGCCTCAAATGCATCACATTGCAAAAGTTCAAAAACAGATGGTCTCTATCCCACCTGAGAATTCTCTGGCTAACGAGCAGGTTCTGTAGTCCCAGCAGCCCCTCCTTCCTCTCAGACCAGTTGGAACTGGCACAGTGGTTCAGCACCTCGGCCACGTCCTCCGTCTGTCTCATGTAGTGGGGGGGGCCGCCGTTCCGCGAGCCATACGAGCGCTCAGAGCAGGCGCTGCTGGCATCGCTGTTAGCGTCGTCGTCTGAGTAGATCCCCGGGGACTCGTACCGCCGTCTGACTGGCCGCCGCTGGAGGGGTCAAGGGTTAAGAGGTCAAATGTTCGTGCGGGTACATACACAGCGTGCTCACTAAGTCATGCCACCGAGTGAAGAGAAATCGATGACACTTCCTGTTCAACAAGCTGCCATAAGACTGCATTCGAGAGGCAAATACGAGTCAACATAGACGTAAATCCAACAAAATGTCCCCCCGAGAGAAAAAGCCGTCAAAGCTATTATGATCAGCATACGCTATGATTCAGATGGTAAAGAGGATAGAGAATCTAAGTCGCACGTGACGAGGTAAACCTCCACCTTGTTGTTCCTGGCGTCGCCTAGTAACAGGGCGTCGGCTACAGCTGCCTCCACCTCGGTCCCAGTGTTGAGGATCCTCATGGCGTTGACAGAGGCTGAGATACGGGCCTGGTGGGCCAGACCTAGACGCTCTGGAGGAAACACAGAGATATTATAATACTTTTAGAATAGTATTGTAGTATTATTAGGAGCACAGTAATACAGTATTACAAAGGAAAAGCAGTCGACCTATAAACTAAAATGGGGAATAAAAGTCATGGGGGGAAAACAAATGAAGCAAATTACATCAGCAGGTCATGAGAAACTCAAGAGAAGATACAGTGTATAGCACAAAATAATATGATGAATTTAAGTTTTATTTTACAGCACAGTATAAGGACCAATAAAAACAAACGCGTACTAACAAAAACAGTGAAACAAAACAACAGATTGACTTGAAAAATAAGACGCATCCAAACTGAAATAAGGAGGATGCTCAGCCGTCGCCCCCTGTGGGTGATTGAGGTGAACTGCACCATGGAACACTGACATGCCATTTGTCTGGTCTAATAGAGACATGCAGGACATGTCACCTGAGTGGCCCACAGACTCAGCCGAGTGGAGAGCACTGGTGGAGCGGGAGACACGTCTGGATGCTAGAGAAGGAACATGGGAGGGAGTGGGGGGGTTGATACTTTATTTGGATAGTCCATCTACTAAGCCTAACCCCTACCCTAACGCTTATTCTAAATCTAACCGTAACCTTAGCAACCAGTTGCTTATCAATAGATAGTATGACCATCTATAGAGCTACAGATGGAAAACCCGGACTATCCAAATAAAGTGTGACCAGGAAGTGAAGTTAGACACTTCTACAACTCATACAGTACATGCCTGTCAACCTGAGGAGGAGGTATTCTACCATGTGACGACGCTAACTGGCTTCATGCAAACATTGGCGCCAAGAATGCTGAGAGGCATCCCGGCATTGGACACAAAGGCTCTGATCGCAAGTCTATAAGCTGACAGCGGACACCAGCGTCAACTCATCCCATGTCATCAATGACTCTGGCATGACTAGTAAAAAAAAAAATGGTTGTTGAGGAAAATGTTGTTGTCACTCAGGAGTGAAAGGGGAAATTTGAAAGACAAGTAAAAAGCATGCAGAAGATGGAAGCAGAAGAGGTTCGTTTCGGTTGATTTTCTTGTGGTCTGATGATGGCCTTTGTGTTCTACTCTAGATAGGGCTAGTCAGGGTTCAGGCCCCCGGCAACCAGCCATTGAGGGTCTTGGTGGCTATGGTCTCTGGGCTGGGCACGTTACTATACTGTACTCACCCAGAGGAGAGAATCCCCGAGCGGGGCTGGTATCTCGGCTGCTCTCCCTAGAGGTGTCCCTGCTGCAGCCCTGACTCATGCTGGGCCGGGGGATACGACTCCTCGCTAGCATAGTGGTGGTGGGGGGCGGGGGGACAGCGAGAGAGAGCAGCAGGAGGAAGAAAGAGCTTTATAACACACAGCCAGATAGACAGTCCAACACACTCAGAGAGAGAGAGCTCAGCGGAGGTAGAGGAGTTAAGTTAGCCAGGACAGAGGAGGAGACAAGGTTGCACTCAGTGACAGACAGGAGATTAGGTGGTTCAGAGAGCAGAGAGGTTGGAGACTCGGAGTACAGCTGTAGAGGGCTGTTTTCTGTCTTCCGTGTGTCTGTGTGTGTTGTCCTTCCTGGTCCTTACCCAGGCCTGATCTGTCTGGACTGGTGTCTCGGCTGCAGCCATGGCTGCGGGGGACTTTAGGCCTCCTTTCTGCTGGTGTTGTCCCTGCAGTGGCCCTGGAGATCCTGCCGTATGTATGGCTCAGGAGACGACCAGGGGAGCCAGAACGACTGCCAGCTGCAACACGACATAGCATGGTGTACTTATAAAGGGAGAAGAATGCATACCCACACAATGCTGAAAAGGTGGTAAAAATGTCAAACAATTGCTCCAGATCAGTGTTTCTTGATCCCGGGGACCCATAGTTGCACAAATTTGTTTTTGCCCTGGCACTACACACCTGATTAAAAGTTTGATGACTTGATTAGTGGAATCAGGGCAAAATCAAATATGTGCACCTATGGGTCCCCGGGATCAAGAAACACTGATCTAGAAACCGTGTGTTTTTTTAAATTCCGGCATGATGCACATATATCGGGGGAAGATACTCACGTTGAGACACTGACACCATTTTGGCTCGACTCCTCCCCCTACTGTCTATGACTGAGGGACTCGCCCCCACAACGCTCCCCGAACTTGTTCTCCTGGTACGCACACGGCCTGGAAGTGAGAGAGACAGAGAGAGAGAGACAGAGACGGTGATAGAGAGAGAGGTCGGGGAGGGAGAAAACAGACTTCAACTTCACGTGGGCAGGGACCCATTCAACCGCAGACACACCCAGCTCGGCGACACCAGCCCTCATCACCTACAGTCAGAGACTTCATACATAGACCACACAGAAACAGAGACACACTCGCTAGTCTATACTTGCAGGTTGCTACCAGCCATTACAACAGACACATGCACTCAAATCTCGATTAAGCTGGTTCGAGAAATCTCAAGTCACAAATGTCTCATCCTCTATAAAAAATGTTTCATCTCAACATATTCCCTCACCACAATAGATATAAATATAGAAACATAATTCACAACAAGTATATTTCAGTATTCTGTTCTAGGTAGGACAATGGATCATTCAGGAGAAAAGGAGAGTACAGCACAACATGACTTCATGAAATTACAGTTAAACAGGCAACGATAAAGGTCAATAACCAGACAGACACTGAGGCTGCCTGTCTTTACAGTCACGTGAGTTGGACAGGTCTATTTGTGGACACAATCAATGTCTCGGTCTCCTCTCTCAGGCTACCAACCCCAGTCCTGATGACCCAGTTCAACGTAGTTCTACCATGCAGACAGTCCATGCAGAGTTCCACAGATGAGCACCGTATTCAACGACGTAGCACACCACAAAGACGACCACTGTAAACATGGTGCAGTACATTACACAGACCAAAAGGGGACAGAGAAATCTGGATGAAGTCCTCCAGCTCCCACACAAACACACAGTTAGCCATCTCATCTTACCCACTGGTCTAAAGTTACCAGGTGTGTTGTCTAAGGGCAAAAACAAGAGGAGGAGAGTCCAGGAGAGAAAGGTTAGCAGAAGTTAGCAGGATAATCCCCATATGGAAGACTGAGGGGGGTTACAAGAATTCGGAAAGGCCTTAAGATGTATTTTAATCATCATATTTAATTAATAATAAAAAATAAAAAAGTTAAATAGAAATGAGGGTTAAATCTCCATGCTATGGTCCTATATCCCTCGTAGTCAGTAAAAGCGTCTGCGAGGGTATGAGGCTCATAGAAAGAGTATTATAAACGGGGTATGAGGCTCATAGAAAGAGTATTATAAACGGGGTATGAGGCTCATAGAAAGAGTATTATAAACGGGGTATGAGGCTCATAGAAAGAGTTTTATAAACGGGGTATGAGGCTCATAGAAAGAGTAATATAAACGGGGTATGAGGCTCATAGAAAGAGTATTATAAACGGGGTATGAGGCTCATAGAAAGAGTATTATAAACGGGGTATGAGGCTCATAGAAATAATATTATAAACGGGGTATGAGGCTCATAGAAAGAGTATTATAAACGGGGTATGAGGCTCATAGAAAGAGTAATATAAACGGGGTATGAGGCTCATAGAAAGAGTATTATAAAACGGGGTATGAGGCTCATAGAAAGAGTATTATAAACGGGGTATGAGGCTCATAGAAATAGTATTGTAAACGGGGTATGAGGCTCATAGAAATAGTATTATAAACGGGGTATGAGGCTCATAGAAATAGTATTATAAACAGGGTGGTTCAAGCACTGAATGCTGATTGGCTGACAGCCGTGATACATCAGACCCTATACCACATGAATGACAAAACATTTATTTTCTACTGTTCTAATTACGTTGGTAAGTTTATAATAGCAATACGGCACCTCAGGGGTTTGTGATATATGACCAATATACCACGGCTAAAGGCTGTATCCAGGGACACATAAGAACAGCCCTTAGCCGTGGTATATTGGCTATATACCACACACCCCTCGGACCTTACTGTTTAATTATAACACACACAGAGACAGAACACATGTTTTTGGCTCACCTAGAGAGGCATAGGAGCCGGGTGGCAGAGCCGAGGCAGCGCTGAATGGGGCGGGCGAGGCGGGCACGGGAGTCATCCTGGTTTTGGCACTAGCGGTGGCAGCAGCGTTTACGTCCACGTCGCTACGGGAACGCTGGAGAGAGCCCGGGGTGGAGGGACCTCTGGAGGGAGCCGCTTTCGCTTCGGGGAGAGGAGTGAAGGGAAGAGAGGGAGGGAGGAGAGGAAACAGAGAGGGAGAAGAGAGGAACAACAGTTATCAGCCAAGCTCTCCACCCAAACGTATTTCATAAAGAGAGAGGAAGAGAGGGTGAGAAAAGAGGGAAAGTTAAGTCATTAACCAAACTCACGTTGTAAGTCGTAACGTCACGTGCACAACTACAGTGAAATGCCTTTCTTGCAAACTCTAAACCCAACAATGCAGTGATCAACATCAATGTAGTACCACAAATAACACGGCGGTAGAACCAAAACAAGAAGAACGCCAGAAAGTAAGACGCTACATACAGGGTCAGTTCCAATACTAGATTTACAATGTGCAGGGATACTGGATATAGCTGTTGTTGTCTGACCTGTTGTTTTAGCTAGCTCTCCCAATCAACACCTGCGATTACTGTATGCCTCGCTGTGTGTCTCTCTCAAATGTCAATATGCCTTGTACACTGTTGTTCAGGTTAGTTATCATTGTTTTAGTTTACAATGGAGCCCCTAGTCCCACTCTTCATACCTCTGATACCTCCGTTGTCCCACCTCCCACACATGCGGTGACCTCACCCATTACAACCAGCATGTCCAGAGATACAACCTCTCTTCTCATCACCCAGTGCCTGGGCTTACCTCCGCTGTACCCGCACCCCACCATACCCCTGTCTGCGCATTATGCCCTGAATATATTCTACCATGCCCAGAAATCTGCTCCTTTTATTCTTTGTCCCCAACGCTCTAGGCGACCAGTTTTGATAGCCTTTAGCCCTCATACTACTCCTCCTTTGTTCCGCGGGTGATGTGGAGGTAAACCCAGACCCTGCATGTCCCCTGGCACCCTCATTTGTTGACTTCTGTGATCGAAAAAGTATTGGTTTCATGCATGTCAACATCAGAAGCCTCTTCCCTAAGTTTGTTTTACTCATTGCTTTAGCACACTCTGCCAACCCTGATGTCCTTGCCGTGTCTGAATCCTGGCTTAGGAAGGCCACCAAAAATTCTGAGATTCCAAACAGTTCAAACTACTAATTTAAAAAATGACTCTTTCCAGAAATAAGTCTCTCACTGTTGCCGCCTGCTACCGACCCCCCTCAGCTCCCAGCTGTGCCCTGGACACCATTTGTGAATTGATCGCCCCCCATCTAGCTTCAGAGTTTGTTCTGTTAGGTGACCTAAACTGGGATATGCTTAACACCCCGGCAGTCCTACCATCTAAGCTAGATGCCCTCAATCTCACACAAATCATCAAGGAACCCACCAGGTACAACCCTAAATCTGTAAACAAGGGCACCCTCATAGACGTTATCCTGACCAACTGGCCCTCCAAATACACCTCCGCTGTCTTCAACCAGGATCTCAGTGATCACTGCCTCATTGCCTGTATCCGCTACGGGTCCGCAGTCAAAAGACCACCCCTCATCACTGTCAAACGCTCCCTAAAACACTTCTGCGAGCAGGCCTTTCTAATCGACCTGGCCCGGGTATCCTGGAAGGATATTGACCTCATCCCGTCAGTTGAGGATGCCTGGTCATTCTTTAAAAGTAACTTCCTCACCATCTTAGATAAGCATGCTCCGTTCAAAAAATGCAGAACGAAGAACAGATTTAGCCCTTGGTTCACTCCAGACCTGACTGCCCTCGACCAGCACAAAAACATCCTGTGGGGGACTGCAATAGCATCGAATAGTCCCCGCGATATGCAACTGTTCAGGGAAGTCAGGAACCAATACACGCAGTCAGTCAGGAAAGCAAAGGCCAGCTTCTTCAAGCAGAAATTTGCATCCTGTATTTCTAACTCCAAAAAGTTCTGGGACACTGTAAAGTCCATGGAGAACAAGAGCACCTCCTCCCAGCTGCCCACTGCACTGAGGCTAGGTAACACGGTCACCACCGATAAATCCATGATTATCGAAAACTTCAACAAGCATTTCTCAACGGCTGGCCATGTCTTCCTCCTGGCTACTCCAACCTCGGCCAACAACTCCGCCCCCCCCGCAGCTACTCGCCCAAGCCTCCCCAGCTTCTCCTTTACCCAAATCCAGATAGCAGATGTTCTGAAAGAGCTTCAAAACCTGGACCCGTACAAATCAGCTGGGCTTGACAATCTGGACCCTCTATTTCTGAAACTATCCGCCGCCATTGTCACAACCCCTATTACCAGCCTGTTCAACCCCTATTACCAGCCTGTTCTCTTTCATATCGTCTGAGATCCCCAAGGATTCAGGGTGTCTCCCACTTCAAAGGGGGAGACACCCATGACCCAAACTGTTACAGACCTATATCCTAGTCTAGTCAACAAACAGATCACTGACCATCTCAAATCCCACCGTACCTTCTCCGCTGTGCAATCTGGTTTCCGAGCCGGTCACAGGTGCACCTCAGCCACGCTCAAGGTACTAAACGATATCATAACCGCCATCGATAAAAGACAGTACTGTGCAGCCGTCTTCATCGACCTGGCCAAGGCTTTCGACTCTGTCAATCACCATATTCTTATCGGCAGACTCAGTAGCCGACTTTGCAGATAGAGTTCAGTGTGTCAAATCGGAGGGCATGTTGTCCGGTCCTCTGGCAGTCTCTATGGAAGTGCCACAGGGTTCAATTCTCGGGCCGACTCTTTTCTCTGTATCTATCAATGATGTTGCTCTTGCTGCGGGCAATTCCCTGATCCACCTCTACGCAGACGACACCATTCTGTATACTTCTGGCCCTTCCTTGGACACTGTGCTATCTAACCTCCAAACGAGCTTCAATGCCATACAACACTCCTTCCGTGGCCTCCAACTGCTCTTAAACGCTAGTAAAAACCAAATGCATGCTTTTCAACCGCTCACTGCCTGCACCCGCACGCCCGCCTAGCATCACCACCCTGGATGGTTCCGACCTAGAATATGTGGACATCTATAAGTACCTAGGTGTCTGGCTAGACTGTAAACTCTCCTTCCAGACTCATATCAAACATCTTCAATCTAAAATCAAATCTAGAGTCAAGCTTTCTATTCTGCAACAAAGCCTCCTTCACTCACGCTGCCAAACTTACCCTAGTAAAACTGACTATCCTACCGATCCTCGACTAAGGCGATGTCATCTACAAAATAGCTTCCAATACTCTACTCAGCAAACTGGATGTAGTTTATCACAGTGCCATCCGTTTTGTTACTAAAGCACCTTATACCACCCACCACTGCGACCTGTATACTGTAGTCGGCTGGCCCTCGCTACATATTCGTCGCCAGACCCACTGGCTCCAGGTCATCTACAAGTCCATGCTAGGTAAAGCTCTGCCTTATCTCAGTTCACTGGTCACGATGGCAACACCCACCAGTAGCACGCGCTCCAGCAGGTGTATCTCACTGATCATCCCTAAAGCCAACACCTCATTTGGCCGCCTGTCCTTCCAGTTCTCTGCTGCCTGTGACTGGAACGAATTGCAAAAATCGTTGAAGTTGAAGACTTTCATCTCCCTCACCAACTTCAAACATCTGCTTTCTGAGCAGCTAACCGATCGCTGCAGCTGTACATAGTCCATCGGTAAATAGCCCACCCAATTTACCTACCTCATCCCCATACTGTTTATATTTATTTACTTTTCTGCTCTTTTGCACACCAGTATCTCTACCTACACATCTGATCATTTATCACTGTAATTATCCGCCTACCTCCTCATGCCTTTTGCACACAATGTATATACTATTTTTTTCTTTCCACTGTATTATTGACTTGTTTATTGTTTACTCCATGTGTTGTCTGTTCACACTGCTATGCTTTATCTTGCCAGGTCGCAGTTGTAAATGAGAACTTGTTCTCAACTAGCCTACCTGGTTAAATAAAGGTGAAATAAAAATCAAATTTAAAATTTACAAAAAATTCAGCCAGTAGATGTCACGGACATTGTTGCTGTGCTTGAAAATATGTCTATATGAAAAATATATCTTCTGGAGTCTGATTATATCCAGAGCCGTGGATCATTTAAACGATAGAAGAGATCGGATACATTTTCTCCAGTATGCGGTAGTAGTGTCTGTGGTAGTCGTGTCTGTGGTAGTCGTGTCTATGGTAGTCGTGTCTGTGGTAGCCGTGTCTGTGGTAGCCGTGTCTGTGGTAGTAGTGTCTGTGGTAGTAGTGTCTGTGGTAGCAGTGTCTGTGGTAGCAGTGTCTGTGGTAGTAGTGTCTGCGGTAGTAGTGTCTACGATAGTAATGTCTGCGGTAGTAATGTCTGCGGAAGTAGTGTCTGTGGAAGTAGTGTCTGTGGTAGTAGTGTCTGTGGTAGTAGTGTCTGCGGTAGTAGTGTCTACGGTAATAATGTCTGTGGTAGTAATGTCTGCGGAAGTAGTGTCTGTGGAAGTAGTGTCTGCGGTAATAATGTCTGTGGTAGTAATGTCTGTTGTAGTAACGCCAGTCATGTAATGCCAGTGTCCTTACTCCTGGTCACGGTGTTTCCCATGGAGCTCTTGGCAGACTGAGGGCGGCTGTGGAGACAGAGAGAGAGATAGACAGTGATTCATCTGACTGACTAAGATCAATTCTCCTTCAATACTACTACTTCTCATATCACAGACAGACCAAGAGGGAGAGAGAAACTGAGACAGAAAGATAAACTCTCTACTAGAGAGCGAAAAAACTGAAAGAAACAGACATAAGGAGACAAAGAGACAGAAAATGAGAGAGAAAGACAGAAAGGGGGCCAAGTAAGAGAGACGTGGCGAGAAAGAGGGAGACAGGAAGACAGAGGGGGAGAAGGAGAAGAATAGAAAGGGTGGAGCGTCTCACTTGAGGCTCTCCTGTGAGGAGGAGGAGGAGCGGTCTGAGGCAGGGAGGGACAGGATGCTGTCAGAACTCTTCATGTGGGACTGGAGAGCCTTCTGATAGGACGACTCTAGAGCCTGGAACAGCTGCTCCGCCTCCCGGCTGAAGTGGCCGTGGAACGTCCAGTAGCACCTGCACAAGTCAAGAGAGAGGACAGAGGCCCAGAAACAGTGAGACAGCCTGTCGTCAGCGGGGCAACGTTTCAGGTTGGCGGATAAAATATCAAACGTGGAGGAAAAGTTGTTGCCGTGACAACGTGCAATGTTGGTGAACTCATATTTTCAAATAGAAACATGGTTCATGCATGTCCGACATAGTGTGAGAGCGACTTACTTCCTGGCCACTGATCTGGCCTCGGAGTCTGCATCATGGACTCCTTTCTTGATGGTCTCTGTCAGAACAGCTACATTCCTGTGAGGGATCAAGAAGAGTAGGAACACCAACTTCATTCTCCCTGCATGCAGCATGACAATACCCCCCTCTCTACCAAAACCACCGCAACATAAAAAGCTACAGTTTCGTTCCAAATACCAACACTATTCCCTATATAGTGCACTACTTTTGTCCAGAGCCCTATGGCACCCTATTCCCTATATAGTGCACTGCTTTCGACCAGGGCCAACAGGGCTCTGGTCAAAAGTAGTGCACTATACAGGGAATAGGGTGTCATTTGAGGCGCAACGTAAATCAATGAGAAGGGGACCCGAGAGCTCCCCTGGCCTCCCGGTTAGAGATTTGGTTTCACATCAATGATGAAGCACAGTGTGCTTTTATGGGATAGATATCCCTCCCTGGCATTGCCATGGAAACTGCTGAGATGAGGAGCCACTCACTGACAACAACGTTGTTTCATATTACCCAGACGGGCTCATCACAAAATCACTGGACAGTAGCTAGAAAAGATGTTTACAGTACAGTACATCTACAACACGACAGTACAATATTGTGTTATTGAGGAGGGGGGACAACTCTAAGTATGAGTCTATAGGCCTGTCTAGTAGCAGCCATTTAAACATACCTCTCTAGAGAGTTGGTCTGCCACTCCTGCAGCAGGAGGTCCAAGAACTCAAAACAGCGCCTGGAAATAGAACAAGAAGACTGTCAGGGAAAACAAACAGACGCTCAGCTGGCGTGCGATCAGGGATAAGTCTTTCTGAGGCTATTTCTTTGTTTGTTTACCTTCTTACGGCCACAGATTTCGACTGGCAGCTGCTGGTCACGATAGGAATGAGACGAGGGTAGTGTGTATGCTGGAAGACAGAGAGAGGACAGAAATATAGTCATCGTCATGTCGCAGGTCTAGTTTACACTCCTTACGTTACTAGCTGTTCTAGGATAGAAGTGTGAGGAACACACGAGGCATCTTTGGAAAACAAATCGCAATAACCACCAACAACAAATGCCCACATGGGAATGCGGTTGAATGTCATTTGCAGCCATTCGGGAAGGAGACATGTGTTCGCGTTCCAAACAAAAAAAGGCTAGCCCCATGACCATCTTGTCTGACTGACACTCAACTCAACTGAACCCCCCCAGCTCAATTCAACTCAATTCAAAATGTAAATAACTTTATTGTTCACTCACCCTGATGATGAGTCGTATGACAGCGATGCCGGATGTGGCCATGACCTTGGCCGAGTTAGAGACCAGGGTTAGGAGAGTGGGCATGATGGACTCTGCACAGTGGTCAAACCTGTTCCCCAGGATGTAGGACAGGTGGCTGCAGGATAGAGGGACCATACGGACACAAGTTATTATGATATCAATACTATCTTATTTCATACTGATGGGGCTGTACAATAAAGAGTGTAGGGGGGGTATTCCTAAAATTCTTTGTAGTTAATAAAAAAAAAAAATGTATTACATTGATATTGTATAACGTAATTATAGTATGCCTTTGGTGACATTAAATAAAGCTTGTTTGATTTTGAATTGATACCGCGAGTAAGAGAACAGGACGAGAGGTCTCCTTACCCCAGAGTGATACAAGCCTCTCTGACCACCTGAGAGCGCAGGTCTTTAGAGGACATCTTGAAGGCTGCCTCCGTGAGACGCAGCTGCTGGGAGAAACCGTCAAACTCCACCGCTCCCGCCAGGAGCAGAGAACGCATCTTCTTCAACTAGAGAAGAAGGAGACGCAGCGAAAACCAGCAGGCCGTCAATCGACGTCACACTTCCAATCAAATGATAGATGTGACCGCGTAATAGAAACAGCCACCTAATAGTAACTGGCTACAATCCAAAAATCCACACTTGGAATGCATGGCCAATACATGGTGTCAAGTGGTACGCTAGCGTGGATACTGGAAGGCAGCCAGTGTGATGAAGTCATCTGGAGGTGAGGGCCGATTGGTTGGACGTCTCTTACCGCAGTGACTCTGTGCTCCCAGTCTCGTTTGTCGTCAGCCAGCACCTCCCTGATCTTGGTCATGGCGTCCTCCATTTCCCTGTTAGAGAAAAGCTGAGAGGAGGAGAGAAGAAGAATCACTTAGCGGAAGCACATTCCTAATGGGTTTAATATACGACGTGTAACATAGGACCAGTTTCACGTGCCCAAGCGAGAATAGCGCAGAATGATTTTGCTAATGTGATTAAAGTGAACACGTACTTCCATAGTGGACACTTCCTCGAAGGCACGGATGAAGTCCTCCTCATCCACAGCCCCTGCAGCAGCCGCACTAGGACCATCTCTCCCTGATAGAAGCAGAGGAACACCGGGTCGAATTGTTAACTTTACCGGGAAGCTATTCTAGTAGGCTATTATTCACACAAATGTTAAACTTGGATTGGCTGCAGCCTTATGGAGTTCATGCCGGGTATATCACGCTCAATGCTCATTATCCCATGTTTCTATCAATTTGTATTCTGTTTCTCTCTGTGTTCTGATTCCATTACATCATCCTCACCATCTGCACTGTTCCAAGGGTACAGATAGACACTAGACAGCTCCACAGTCTCTATAACCCAGTGACTGGGTTATAGAGACACTATCTCTGTTATAGACAGCTCCACAGGGACTGGGTTATAGACACTATCTCTGTTATAGACAGCTCCACAGCTCCACAGTGACTTGGTTATAGAGACACTATCTCTGTTATAGATAGCAGAAAGCTCCACAGTGACTGGGTTATAGACACTATCCAGTGTCTAGCTCCACAGTGAATTATCTTCCATACAAATCCTGGACAGAGGTCATTATTCAAGGCTCTACGCTGACCTTTTTTACAAAAAGTAGAAAAATGTTTGCGCACACAAACAAATTTAGGAGCACAATGAAAAGTATTTGAGATATTAAAGCTAGAATCATTCATTTTTCGAGGCGCACTGGTGCTCTTAAATGAAAATTCCATGTGCATACGTGAGTAAAATGGTTGCAATGCAGAGCCCTGTTATTACCCGTTGCCAAATAAAGGCTTATCTCGATAATCTAGTCATCATAATGTCTAAAAAACAGAAACGCACGCACGCAGACAAGGATTCTCGAGGAAGCAAATGAAAGGAATACTGTGGTAGGAGAAAGAACAAATCCCATTTGACAGTGTTAAAATACACATGGCTCGACGTAACATCACTTATACTGCTGGTTCTGCTGGTGCGAACCGGAAGGGGCGTCTCACCTGTTGATTTGGTGCTGGAAGCAGAGCTGGGCCTACGGAACGACCCCATGCTCACTGCCTTCTTCCCTGACGAGGGGCCCTTAGAAGAGGAGGACCGCCCCCCGTCCACCGAATCATCATCATCATAGTTCTTATCTGAGAGGGAAGGCAAAACAGAAGATTTGAGTTATTTACAGTCCGGCACAATTTGAATGCCGACTGTACTAAACAAACTAAGAACGTTTTATATCAGCACCATGTGCTCAATCCCCTCCTCTCCTACAACAACACAGAAGCCTGCATAACCTTTTGGCATTTACACACACACACATTGGGGGGAGGGGTCATCAGAGTTCATTCTGTAGGTAATTGTCTCGGTCTGATTCCGGTAACCGGTGGTTGCGCCCTCATGCTGTGGAAGTGAAGTGACTTCCCCCCCCAAACGGTAGTGTACTGAACACGTCATCCCGGTCAGTCGGCCCGGAGGGAGCAGAGTAATCTGCCGGACCAACGATCAATGAAACACAACCCTGTGCATTATTCAGAGGTCCACACAACACAGGGGCAGCTCACCAACACATCAGTTATCAGTTATGTGCCATCTACCTCACATTGTTTCTCTCCCCCATTGCAATATTAAAACGAGGCACGCTGTCAATATCACAACAAGGTGAGTGTCGAATAAACCAGCCTCATATAAAATCATATAAAACCCAGCGCTGAGCATACCGCTGTCATCAACACCAGCTGTGATGAGCGTAGCTCATAAAATCCAGACATTGTTACCGATAGCCTTCAGATTGTCTGAGCCTTCAGTCTTTATAGTGCATACTGTGTACCCAGCTGTCCTCTCTGGTCTGTCACTCCTCAGCTGAAAATGTCTGTCTCCCCAATCTTCATCTTAGTGACAGGTGACTCCCTCCCACACTTTTGACCTGACCCACATTCCTCCACGGCGCTCATTAATATTAATACAATGGGCCTCTCCTCTCCTCTCCTCTACCCCCACCCCCCACCACGTGTCAAGAAGAAAGAGAAGCAGAGCTTACAGGCACAGATCTTCCTGCAGACGAGCTTCCTCAGCATGTCGACAGACAGTCCACTCCAGACCCCCTCCTCTCATAGTCTCCGGTCTCCACAGGTCTCCCAGCTAGCTCCCTCGCTGCAGGCAGCTAGCAGTACCAGCTACACTCTCCCTTCCCTGGTGCGTGAGCACCCGTGGCTCAGGCTATGGCTGCCCTCCTGATGCACAGTTCACACTCTCTCCCAGTAACACACAAGCGCTTGATGTGCTGTGATGCTAGGTGCCCCTCCCTACTGAGCGCAGTGAGCCGGCCCGTGGAGCAGGGACGACAGAGAAAGCAGATGGACAGCTCCACCTCCCACAGTAGGGAGAGGAGGCAAGGGCACACCCTCTCTATCACCATGATATGACACCCAGCCTGGGAGTGGGAGGAGCCAGACAGAAAGTGATGAGCGGTGAATTCAATCGCTCAGGTCAGTGAGCCTAGCGCCATCACTGGTGAGTGATGAGAGAGACATGAGGGAATATCATATAAAAAGGGCCTTAGTTGGTGGGTGTGGCCATGGGAGTGGCCATGGGAGTGGCCAATGGTGCAGTCACAGTAGAAAAACTTCAGAAGCTGTTTTAAAGCAAATTTCCTGCAATTATTTTGTCATGGCTTATGCTATCTGAGTGACTCAAACGTTATAACAAAATCAATGGGGGCCCCATGCCAAGACAAAAATACTCCATTTTTTTTTATTTTCCCTGACTCTCTAGCTTTTATTTAGGTGATTGTTAGTTTTACTTCCTTTAAGTTTACACTGAAAACGTTCCATCCGAGAAAAATAACACTTAGGCGCCCCGCCCAATACTTTTCTATGCAGAAAAACCCTGGCCTCTGTGTGAGCAAGGGCAGTACAACTGGTCTGAATACAAAACATCCTGTCTCGTTAAAGAACATAGACAACAGTGTTTGGAAAGACAATTTTAGACACATTACCTATGGTTCCAGGTCAAAATGCATGAGTGCATCCTAAAAGAATACAACAAAATCAGCAAGGAATCATAAGCACGAGACCTACTTTATAATGCAGTAATGTCACGCAAACCAGACGTTCACTAATTCATCCCCTAGATGGCAGTGCCCCCTGATAAATGCACCAGTTGTTTGAGAAGAGAGCAACGACAGCGTCAACCTGAAAGTGATACTGTGGTATTCAACCTACAGTGCCTCTGAGGAACAGGCTTATTCTCCACGGTACCGGAGGACACCGGCTATCAACACACATCTAGCTCTTCCTCTTCACCATCCGATACCTTGAACACAAACCAGCCATTCTCTCACACAGAGACTTTCTCACCGGGGAGCTACTCAAGCACCGGACAACACAGGAGCAGCACAATTCAACAGCCCCATTCGTTTCCAAGCATGAACGCAATTTCTGCAAGGAAACGCATACATTTCAGGAGTCATTTCTCACAATCAACAAGACAAATAGGAGTGAAACGAAGCCAGCATCAAAACAATCCATCCGGTGTGGCCTGAATGAATGAATGTTGAATAGGCTTACATGTGCACATAACCCATCCCATGCATCCCATCTCTTCACTCTGGTTAGATCTCCATAATAATTATGAAAGAAAAACTATGTAAATTAACATAAAATAAAAAAAATCTATCATAGAGGTGAACAAATTGTTTCTGGCCAGTAACTTTAATAATGAGAAACCACCTGGTATTGACAATTTAGATGGAAAGCTACTGAGGATAGTAGCAGAGTATGTTGCAGCTCCTATTTCTCATATCTTCAATCTGAGCTTGGAGAAACATTCTTTCCCTCAGACATGGAAGGAAGCTAAAGTCATTCTGCTTCCCAAGAACGGTAAACCATCGTGATCAATTTCAGTGCAGCCTTTGATATTATTGACCATAATCTGTTAGCGGAAAAACGTATATGTTATGGCTTTACACCCTCTGCTTTTGAGCAAGTATATGGCAATCTAATAGAAATCCGTTTTTTCCCTCAATGGAAGCCTCTCTAATCTAATGCATGTAAACTGTGTAATTCCGCAAGGGAGCTGTCTTGGCCCGTTACTGTTTTCTATTTTTACTAATGATTAACCACTAGCCTTAAACAAGCTAGTGAAAACACTGCAACTCCAAACAAAGAGTTGAAGTTAGTTTCAGAATGGGTGGCCAACAAATAAACTAGTTCTGGATATATCTAAGAGCATAGTATTTCAGTACAAATCATTCCTTAAGCTCGAGATCAGTGGTCTACACACCTTTTCTAATATGAGAGCTACTTTTAAAAAATGAAACATGTCACGAGCTACACATTTTTTCTAGCTTTCAAATAGGAACCCCAGTTCCATACTGTACAAGAGAAGGTAGCGCACTGTTTTGTCAATATACCTGGTAAAATAATGGTTAATAAACCACTTAAGGGGGGGCTCTATAAAAATAGATTGTTTTATTTGTATTCTCCCTGGGTTTTAGATTTTCTTTTGTTTTTCACTCTCAAAAATCAAATTGTTCATAGAGAAACAACGGAATTAGATGTTCTGAGTCGGAATGTCATTGGTTAAATCGCATTTTTGTTTTAGGTCTGGAAGAAAACAAACAAATATTTTTCGGGGTGCAATTCCCTTTAATTGCGCATCTGGCCCTTTCATTTGAGTGACGAATGTGCCGGTCCAGTGACAATTCTGCACTCCTGCTTCTCATTTCATGGAAAAGTTTGAAAATAACAAATAATATGATACAAAGGATATAATTCTGCCAGGTAAGCCTACTTTGTATATAACATTTAATTGAGATGGTTTTGGGGAAAGTATTTCTGTCAACCCACAAGATGGTCATCACATCAACTGGCTACACACAAAGTGATAGACAAACATGCGCAACACCCAGACAGTTGGGCAATATTGCTGGAAATGAATTGGCGGACATTGTGTTAGGTTTGGCTTTTTATGCCAATAGCGGCTAACCAGGGGTGGGATAAATGTCAATGTTGAGTTGATTAAACAGTAGCTGTGAGCTTGCGGTGTCTGATACTTATGAGATTTGTTTATGACAGTTTGCAGCAGAACACGTGAAAATTACATGTACTTTCAGAATTGTTTGGCGAGATACTGATAAGTGGCCTGCGAGCGACTGGTAGCTGGCGATCAATCTGTTGGAGACCCCTGCTGTAAACCTAAGCTGGATCTGGTTATGACAGATGTGGTTATAGAACAAGTTGAGGAAACTAAACTTCTTGGTGTCACCTTAAGACTGTAAACTGTCAGGACAAGGTTACCACAACTGATCAAACAAGTCCTACAGGCTCAATTTGATGGTATCTTGACTTCTGCCCGGTAATATGGTCAGGTGCCGCGAAGAAAGACATACTAAAGCTACAGCTTTCTTGTCCTGCAATGTTCCAAGAGCGCTACGGTCAACAGCATGTTGACGTTTCCTGGCTCATAGTAGGGAAGAAAATTGTCACTTCTCGTTTTTGTTACTCCCAAACTGTCTATTCAATCAGCTAACGCACAGCTCTGGCAGACATTCATAGTCCACAAGGCAAGCAACTTCTTATTCCCTAAAGCCCAAAACTAATTCAAGGCAATGCACCCTAACATATAGAGCCATGATACTTGTAGCGTGGAACTCCCTGCCATCTCAAATCACTCAAACAAGCAGCAAAAGTAGCTTCAAAAAAACAAAGAAAACAGCACACCACGGCACCTCTGACCTAAATAGCTGTAAGCATCTCCCTCGCAAGGACATTTGGTGTTTGGGTTCAAGTTATAGCTAGGGTGTGCCCTTGGTCTCAAGCAAAGCCTCAGTAGAGTAAGAATGCACTGCTCCAAATGACATGATAGTCTGGTCAGCTGACAGACGTTAGTCAGTAGAGTTTTATGAGAGCGAATTCTTATCGTGTGTGGATCCTACTGGGTGTGAGTGTGGCGCGGGAATGAAAATGGACATGCAAAACAAGTTGATGAGAACAGGAGGAAACTCCATATCAAGGGGACTTTGTTAATTTGATGAATAAGTCCAAAGGCCACGCACTAAACCTTAGCTAAGCCTTTACGGGTAGACTAACACGGCAAATGTTGGGTTTAGCTCATTTCTATGCATCTGACAAGGCGAAGGAGGTAGATGAAGCCCATCTGATGATGACGACGACTCTGTTCCAATTTATAGAACGGACTGGAGTGATGGATCTCTAAAAGGTAGCTAAAGTACGTCGCTAAAGTGAAGGATTCCATTGAGACTTTAGCTGGAGAAAACTCCGACACGGTGGCTGAGGTGAAGGATTCCATTGAGACTTTAGCTGGAGAAGACTCCGACACGGTGGCTGAGGTGAAGGATTCCATTGAGACTTTAGCTGGAGAAAACTCCGACACGGTGGCTGAGGTGAAGGATTCCATTGAGACTTTAGCTGGAGAAAACTCAGACACGGTGGCTGAGGTGAAGGATTCCATTGAGACTTTAACGAGGAGGAAACTCCACCTGTAGCTAATTTAAGAGCTGAACGACACAGTTGCTGGGGTGAAAAACTGTGGTCAAAGCCCTTGGCTGGAGGAATTGTCGCATTTCCATTGTCGTTTTCGGGTGCACTTGCATTCAGGAGAATCTAGGAATCACATTATTGTTATGAATAGTATTGACTTCAAAAGGGAGAACCAAGGACACGGGTGGCTCCTAATGTGAGATTCTCGCTAGTGTTTGCAGAACATCTGGTTCTGAGACATTAGGATCAGGGTCTGCAATTGTAAGAAACAAATGGATGACTGCAGTGTAGCTGTTATTAGGAGTACATGCTGCATGGATTGCTAAGGCATAACAATATGAAAGTGTGTAATCTTACTATAAAATTTATGTACTTCATGTCTATTTATGCTATGTATTGTAATGTATTTTCATTTTTCTAGTTCTGCACCCGTCTATTAATGTTATGTAATATGTTGTTTAATGTAGTTCTGTAGTTCAGCTGTAATTGTCTATTAATGTTCTGTATTATGTCATGTTTTATGTTTTGTGTGGACCCCAGGAAGAGTAGCTGCAGGTTTGCCTGTAGCTAATTAGGGAGCCTAATAACATACAAAAATGACTAAATACTATGAAAGCACTACCTAGCTGTAACTCTACCCAAACGACAGAAAGCACCTCTGCCAGTCATTCAGTGGCCCCAATTCATAATTTGTGCGTCACAAATGCACTGGGCGGAGAGCTACTCACAGAGCACAGTGGGCACCTTAATTGACTACTGTCTACTGGCAACAAGGAAGTAGACAGGAAGTAACACTCAGTCCTCCTCTCTTTCTTCTGACCAAAACATGTGTCCAAGTTATCCAAATAGGAGTTAAAATGAACCAAGCCTAATTTGCCTTGTATCTAACATCATCTTAGTACAATGTCAAACACAGTAACATAAATAGCCCAAACTATTTCCTTTATAAGAAATGAAAGAAAGATACTTCATGCATGAAATCTCCTGCAGTTCTCAACAACATCGCTTCCTTTCATTTACCTACGGAGGCCACCTGTAAACACCATATTCATAACATAGGCTAATAATCCCAACGCAAACACGACTATAGCTCATCTACCTATGCAGTAGCTATAAAAGACCTTTGTAGAGAGGAAAGAGATCCATACCTTCTCCTGTGGTCATAGCAGGGCTGTTGATTCCACACACTAAACAGAGCTAAGTAACAGTGAGCAACAAGGACAAACACTGCCGTAGGTCTGTCTCTTCTCTATTGTGTCTACCTACCGTACTCCGGGCTACTCCTTCCCCTCCCCTCTAGCTAGGTCTTGTGACTGCACGGATGGCAAAATGACACCACTCTCTTCTCCAAAATAAGAGCCTGCAGCAGAGTCCCTGGTGTTGCTACCTCTTCCTAGGCTAATCCTCTCTGTCTCTCCCTTTCCCGTCACCAGCCCAACAGCCCAGATACAAATACAGTATTAGGGCTATGCCGTTAAAAAAAAAAAAGAAAACGAGTGTTTCTCATTGGACAAATTCAGATGTAATACCTCCCTGTTTCAATCTGGTTGGTACCAAATGAATAGGACATAAGATTCCTGGGCAGAGAGAGAGAAGTTCTTTCCACTTGCTTGGACAGTTGACATCCATGAGCTGTCAGCTGCACAGGAGAGAGAGCCCTTTGATGTATCTGGTGTGGTAGAGGCAAGGCCAAGGCATTGCCTTTATGCCTGGTTAACCTTCGAACCGCACGGGGGGGGGGGGGCTGTGTTAACAGCAAAGGGTTTTCCCCTTTCTTTGGCCCACTAGGTGAATAGAAAACTTCAATGAGATGTCGGGCAATGACGTCATTGAGGCATTACCATAAACAAACTAGCATGACACCTTGCTTTGGCCAATTTGCTCAGGTTTGATATGAAGTCGTTTCTAAATGAAAGCAGAGATTACAGCAGCTCCAGTCTAATCTCTACAGGGTGAACTCATGTGATGAAAGTGAAGCCTCGCGACCACAGCAATTACACCCTTTTTGTCCCAGACTAAACAGGGCCGAGGAGAGGAAAATCAGACGGCCGCAGCAACAAAGATAAAAGATACACAGCTCCGATATCGGTCGGTCCTGCTTCAATACTGCTGCGTCAGGGTAAGGCCCTACTCCGTGTGCAGAATACCAAGAACATGTCCAATAGAGAGCAGCTGAAAGGAGAATCTGACCCCCTGCCTGCAGCCCTGCATTGCTGCAGAGAGACTGCTCAATGCATACTAACTGTTCTCTTCTGAAAGAGCATGGACACAGAACTGGTTTCTCTGTTGTTGGTTTTCTGTCCAGCTCTAAGTGGTCTGAGCCCAGGTTCTGTATCTACAAAGCGCCTCAGAGTAGGAGTGCTGACCTAGGATCAGGTCCCCACCTGTACATACATCTCATCTTAATTTGACCAGTTTCACAGCAGGAAAATAACCCTGCAGCAACAGGAAATGTGAATTACTATGTGCATTATAATTAATAGAAATGTTCGTAGGTGTTGATCCATTTTTCCGTTAGGGCAAATTACAAACTTTAGAAGCCTTTTTGAACTTCAAATACACTATAAGTTGCATTTCATGCTGGGCAGGAAAATTCTCTGCACGAACAGTGATCAAATGAAGATAGCAGCTGTGTAAAATTTGATGCATTGTGATCTAAAAGCCAAAACTGATCCTAGAACAGCAATTATGCTCAGATGCTTTATTGATATGGGCCCAGATTGGATATGAGATCCCCATTACTCCCTAAGCATAGTCATAATCCCAGGGCGCTGCTTGCACTACACCAAAACTTTTCAATATAACAAAGCTCAATGGAAAGGGATGAATATCTCCATGTGTTGTTGGACAGAAGGAAAGTACAACAGTGAGAGCAAAGGAAGTACTGTGCTTACCTGAGACAGGGGACAGGATCATGTTCCCCGATCTTTGAACTTCATCAAATTTACTGAAAATGACATTCAACCTGGAAAGACAAAAGACAGTATATTGTTTTAAAGGCATCATCATACAATTATGAGGAGGCGCAAGCCTAAAAGCAGACAGTCGGGCTCCCTGGAGATACCAGAGAACTGGGTCATGGTGATTGCACTTCCAACAGAAAGCCTTGGTATCAGAAACACAACAGAGGATGAAGGTACCGTGACTGTGGCAGTCCCTTTTTCCCCAGGTCCATCCGCACCCTCTCCCCGACGTGTCTGTAGATTTCAACAAGACAGTTCATGGCCCCGTCTCGCACCTGTGTGTCAGGAAATAAAACAGAGCAGATTAACACGGCTTCACTCATCCGTATGTCCACTAACCGCTCAACATAATCATTGGTCTGGATTGAACATAAAATGAGATCCTCTCTTATTGACTGTAATAGTCAATTTAGTTGTGCATATGACAATGATAAAAGATGGCTGGCACTATATCAGTACAGGAAGAGAGGTCCATGGACACAGCTTCCAGTTCCCGACAGGAAGTGGGAAATACTGTTGAAGTGCGTGATGACAGGAGAAAGAGCAAAGCCTTTTTGAAAAAGTCTACAAAACAGGCTAATTGCAAGGAATAAACAGACAAGAGATATCAGGAAAGTACTGAAGTCTGACGAGTTCACATGGAATCTGTAACACTGTTGGTCAACCACCAGAGTTCTAAAACACCAATAATGCTGGCGTCAAAGTCAAATCCCGTTTAACACCACAATGTATACTGAACAAATATATAAACCCAACATATAAAGTGTTGGTCCCATGTTTCATGAGCTGAAATAAAATATCCCCGATTTTTTCCACATGCACAAAAAGCATATTTCTCTCAAATTGTGTGCACAAATTTGTTTACAGCTCTGTTAATAAAAGGCCAGTCTAAAATGTTCACTTTTGTCACACAACACAATGCCACAGATGTCTCAAATTTTTAGGGAGCATTCAATTGGCAAGCTGACTGCAGGAATGTCCACCAAAGCTGTTGCCAGAGCATTAAATGTGAATTTCTCTACCATAAGCCACCTTGAATATAACTTTAGAGAACTTGGCAGTACGTCCAACCGGCCTCACAACCGCAGACCACGTGTGACCAAACCAGCCCAGAACCTACACATCCTGCTTCTTCACCTGCGGGATCGTCTGAGACCAGCCGCTCAGACAGCTGATGAAACTGGGGAGTATTTGTCTGTAATAAAGCTGTTTTGTGGGGAAAAACTGATTCTGATTGCCTGGGCCTGGCTCCCAGGTGGGTGGGCCTATTGCCTTCCTGGCTGAACCCCTGCTCAGTCATGTGAAATCCATAGATTAAGGCCTAATGAACTTATATAAATTGACTGATTTCCTTATATGAACTGTAACTCAGTAAAATTGTTAAAATTGTTGCGGTTATATTTTTGTTCAGTATAGTTTAATAGCCTAAAATAATGTAACTATACCTGGCTTGTAGGGTCTCCTAAAAGATTACATATGTGGGGGACAATTTTGCTGAGGGTCAAGCCTTGAGCTCCATATCTGTAAGGAAAAAAAAAATAATAATAATAATTAACTCACGCAAAGAATGTGTAAGACAAAACAGATTAAATAGTACGTTTAAACCATTACTGGCTATTGTGAACTTACACATTTAACGTGGCGATAAGGCAAATGCAGACACTCTCCCGGGTCCTGTTGTTCTTGTGTTTGAATCCTCCTAACATTCGGTCCCATACATACTGCAAATAAATACATTTATTGTAGTCCGTATTTTATTATTATAATGAAACGGCTTATTTTCTATACTAACACGTAGGTGAGTCTACGGTACGTGCTGACATTACCTGTGGGTTAGCAGCTTGGTCCATGATCTTTAGTAGAAGAGCTTGGTCCTGGTCTCTGACTTGGTCCTTTGAGTCGCCTAATCGATCTATCAAACTCGGCAAAACTAACGGGAGGGAGGGAGGGAGAAGGAAAGGACAAAGATATGAATTGTGTGACAACAACTCAAGGTGACGAGGACTCAAGAAAACTATGAATCATAAAGATGTGTTGTAATGCATACAATGCATACAGTTGCCAGGGATAGCTTACCAGTTCCAATCTGTGTCCTAAACCGTTCCTGTAGTCTTGTTACCAAAGCTGTCAGTATTTCCATTCCCAACAAAGCCACCTAAGAATGAAGATCAAAATATAAAAAAATGTAATACTTACATTTTTATCTAAATAACATAGGCTATTCAACAAAAGCATAAATGTTAGACATTTTGAGAGAGAAGAATGCATAACATAAAAAAAATAATCCTTTGAAATACAAGCTCCATTGCAAAGGATTGTAGGTAATGTGATAAATCTTGGTTTTGTTCCCTTTATAAAAAGCAAAGTAAACCCTCAAACACATATAATATATATATATATATATATATATTGTAACAACCTACTGATGCTGCTGTAGGACTATAGTAGAAAATAAAATACTAACCATGTCGGAAACCACTTTGAGATTGGATTAGTTCTTGGCTGGCACTAAGGAAGGCATCTTCCATTGGGGTGGCAAAGGACACTCAATGAACGTGTAGTGAGAGCATCCCTGCTAACGCCATAATCAACACGGTTGCATCACCTGAGCTTCTTGCTCGGGCTATGGTGCAATTTTTAGAACCCCAGGGTTTATATTTGTAGAAAGAGAACAATTTCTCAACAGTTTCCTGCTGTCTAAAGTTCCCTAGTAGATAAGTTCACATCGCACATACAACATTATTGCTGGTTGTAAACGCAAATTCATAATTGCTGCTTATCAAAAAATGTGTCTGTGTAAATAGCTTTAATTGCAGAAGACAATTCAGAAGTGACAGAATACAAAAACACACCATTTCAGAACAGGTTGTATGTCAACAGCTGTGTAGAGCTGTGAGCCTGCTGCAGTGCCCCCTCCCTCTGAAAGTCCTGCAGTGTTTGACTAGGCCTGCCTTCCTTTCCTTCTTCATTCCCATCTGATGCTAAAACAAAAACACAGCACTTCTGGCGCTGATAATAAAAACTAACTGGTCTTTACAAGTAGGGCAATGACAGAAGCTAGAGAAAAGAGAAAATCAACTAAATCCTGATCATTCTTCACGTAGGGGTTTAGCCTATTCATTGATTCCTAGCCATTCATATGTGGCATTCTCCCCTCTACTTGTGGGGGCCAGCCCAGGTAGATAATACCCAGTTTGCCCTGGTGTCTATCTGGGGTAGCCTAATGATAGTTTGTAAAATAAGCTCACCACTATCGCCGTGGGAGTCCATGTCCCCATTACTCTACTGTTCTCTCGGAGCAATCACTCTGATTGGAGGGGACACCGTTTCTAGAGCAGCACAGGGTGCAGCATTTTGATTCGCTGCGAGAGAGGTAAGCTGTTTTCTATGCGTGTGAATGCACACGCGCGTGTGTGTGTGGCAGCAGAGTTGTTGCCATGGCTTCTCCCTTCATCACACACAGAGTTCATAGGTCAGCTCCAGCCTGAAAGCACAGACAAATCAAAGCAGCGAACCCCTTGCTTGAGCTCAGTCAATAGATTACTCAACATCAGAGCTGGACAAAAACAAGCTGTGATACTGTCGATAGTGTCCCGCTCCGCCACCTCAATGGAAGAAGCCGTTAGAGACCATTGACAGTCCGGCTGGACATTTGTGGAGTTTGAATAGCTGTCATAAACAGTCTGGGGAATTGTATCAGCTAGGATAATAGCCTAAAGCTTGGGTAGGGGGCCTGAAATGGTCTGCTCTGCTGATAACATTAGAGTCCCATATTATACTATGGCCTTTCAGCAGTACAGTGATTGTGTAGTTAGCTAGTGTTCGCAGGACAAATGTCCCTAGGGGAACACCATCTCGAGTGGATACAGATCAAACACAAAGGATTCAGGCCACCAAAACAGATAACCGTCCCCTTGGTGAAGAATGAATTCCTTACTGCTCAGCCATCATCTTGTGAAGACCTAATAGTGAAAGAATGGGTGGGTGATGTAATGTTTTGGGGTGCTGGACATGTAGGCTAGCTAGGCTTAGGCTACATCTGATGTATCACAATCACACATTTTCTAGGACTGGCAAGGTGAGATCTACTCTGGTGGGATCTGGGGGCCAAGGAGACCTTCAAATTAACAGAGTCCTAGGATACACAGGGATCACAGACACCAAAGGGTTTAGAGTCCATCCACCTCATTCTGCCCGGTTCTTTATGACAACCAGCTATTAAAAGCCCCATGCTAGTGAGCGGCCATCAACGGTCGTCAGGATCTAACCCACTGGTCATTTACAAAATAGCCTCCAACACTCTACTCAGCAAACTGAATGCAGTCTATCACAGTGCCATCCGTTTTGTCACCAAAGCCCCCTATACCACCCACCACTGCGACCTGCATGCTCTCGTCGGCTGGCCCTCGCTACATATTCATCACCAGACCCACTGGCTCCAGGTCATCTCTAAGCCTATGCTAGGTAAAGCTCCACCTTATCTCAGCTCACTGGTCACGATAACAACACCCACCCGTAGCACGCGCTCCAGCAGGTCATCTCACTGGTCATCCCCAAAGCCAACATCTACTTTGGCCACCTTTCCTTCCAGTTCTCTGCTGCCAATGTATCACTCCAGTGTTAATTTGCTAAATTTCAATGACTTTGCTACTATGGCCTATTTATTGCCTTACCTCCTCACGCCATTTGCACACACTGTATATAGACATATTTTTTTCTATTGTGTTATTGACTGTACGCTTGTTTATCCCATGTGTAACTCTGTTTTGTTGTTTGTGTCGCACTGCTTTGCTTTATCTTGGCCAGGTCGCAGTTGTAATTGAGAACTTGTTCTCAACTGGCCTACCTGGTTAAATAAAGGTGAAATAAATACAAATGAAAAATACTGGTCAGCTCATTACTGCAGTACACATGAAGAAGGCCTATAAAGCAATTCACCTAATAGTGTGCACAACGACCCTTTGTGTGAAGTTTGAAGCCACAGGGCCTGTAGGTTATATTCTCCCCCCAGGTGACAGTCTCACACACCCTTACTGAATTATGTCCCAGTGAATGACAGATTCTTTCCTACACTTGTTACACCAGTCACTTTCACCTTGTGATTATTGCGCAGAGTTTTTGGCTGCCTGTGACAGTGCCATCCTATGGTATCCAATACCTTGAAATTGCTGGAGTTGACCCAGTTGGTAGCGACACCATCCACCATTCTGTCCAGCATGGTCTGGTCCTGCTCCAGGTCCTGGGACTTGTCCTTGTCCAGGATGGAGTCTATGATGTCTTGGCCCACCTGTAGTCTCCGACCCAGGTCCTTCTGCATAACCTGCTCCATACAGTACTCCATATTCCACTCCATAGTGGTCTCACCAAAGGAATAACACCACAATATCACGAGACAAGGAAAAATGTATAGGCCTAGTCTGCTCACAGAGAAGATCTCAACTGTAGTGTAGGCCTATATCCCAGATATATTACTCACTTTCCTATATCCCAGAAAGTGTGTAATGTTTATCCCAAAAGGTTGACCCTTTATTTCAAGGGTATGCTGTGGAGATGAAATCACGGGGAAGGCGAGAATGCAGAGGTAACAGCAGTCCAGTCAGGAACTGTCCAGAGGTTTTAGGTCACTCGTGTTCCAGATCAAACTACAAATATGATCAGTCGTGGACAAGAGGACTGAGGATGAAGAAGAGGATTGCTGAAATGATTGTACTTCATTCTTCAGTAACTCTTCGCTTTCTTGTGGACCTAAAATCCCAAGGGAATACAGAATTATTATAACAAGTACGCCAAACAATAGGCCTCATTGTAACACAAACTAAGCAACACAGTGTAATTACAGTCAGGGTAACAATGAGTAGCTAGTTAATAACAACAGTATTTAGGTGAACTACTGAACTGAGAATTACACACTGACGTTACACAGCAATAAAGCCCCGTGTTTATTGAAGCATTGATACACAATTTATTTAGTTAACTTTAGTTACCTAGCTAGCTACTGCACACGCTGTGAAAGTTGCTAGCTGGTGTTATTGGTTTAGCCAAGCTAGCTGGCTAGCTTAGTATATTAGATAGCTTTTGTGCTAAACAAAACGGACAGCTAGCCAACTTGAAATATGACGAATTATTTGCTATACAGACAAATAACTATCGAGCTAGTGAAAACATTCCTGTTAAATAGTTAGCTAGCTAACGTTAGAGTAAATGCAGCTAACGTTAGAAACCAACACTGAGTCAAGGAGAGCAAACGTAGCTGACGTTAACTAGCTAGATGAAGCTAACTAGCTAGCACGCCAATCTGGTTCACTGTCTCCTCCAGCTAGCCAGCTTCCGTTGGCTAACTGTCTCTAGCAGCTACCAGCAAACACTGACATGATGCTAACAAATATCAGCGGTCAATTAATTTACACTACAATTAAACAATTATGGTCACTAATTCATCAAGGGATTATTAACTAGCAAGTTATCCAATTACCAATCATCTGCATGCAGCCGCTCGTCTCAGTTCAGAATCGTTCCGGGAAAAAATCAAGAGCCAGGACACTGGACTTCCAGCGGTACTACTAGTAAGTTAGCAGACGACGAACCCGTACGTACTGTATGCGTGGAGCCAAGTACAGTACTCACAACGAACGTCATGTAGTCTGCTAGCTAGCTCGATCCAATGTGTGATGATTTCATCTAGCTAGCAACAGTTACTTAAAAAATATATTCTGCTAGCTACGTTAGCTATTTGGTTTACAGTAATAGTTCCCAATGAACGTCATACATTTGTAGCTTGCTTGTGCACGCCAACAGTGCCCTCTGTTGTCTATTACCCGAAAGCTCACTCTCACTTTCAAATATTTTATTGCAAAACAGTAAACACTGACAATTAAGAGTTTGTACAGTGTGTTGTTTTGCATATCAAATGGTTTGTCTTATTTTATAATAAAACATGTATTTACACTGTGTGTATATAACCCTATTTCACTTTGTAGAACTAGCCTTTGAATTTTAAAACAGCGCAGGTGTCAAACGCCGGCTATTATGGGGCGACCTTATCTTAGAACTTGGTCATCCTTTTTAAAATAATGTGACCATAACCTGTTTGTTAGTAGAACCTCGAAATAATATTATAGCAACCCTTAATTATTCCTTTTTCCACATGGTTCATTGTGTTTCAACATCACATATGACAAAGATATTACTAGCATGTGACGAGTATCATATGCCTCCTGCAATTTAATTATGTCTTAAACTTTGTATCTATGTTATATAATACAATTACATAAATATCATCTCATTCTTGTTGACACCGCCCCTTTTATTTAATGTCAGAACCTTGTACATTGCAAATAGTATATATTGTGCATCACTTACACGTTATTTACAAACACCAACAAAAGTGCAAATATCCGTTTTCTGTACCAGTTCCAAGTTACAGTAATGTTGAACAGCTCATATTAGAATAATACATATAAAACAACTACAGTAGTGTTCAATTGCTCGAGATAATGACAAATCGATAGTTTCTCAATACAGTAGTAAAAATGGATGGATGGATTTGAAAAAAAGATGAATAAATATGGAATTATCTTTCAGTATGAAATGACAAAGAAGGAGAACCTAGTGTGGCTAAATCCACACAACCACTGTGGCTCTTGTCTGGACTGATATGTATCAAATTAAACAAAAAGAACCGAAGTGAGGCAGGTTCAATATTTCCAACAACAGCATATTAAAACAAAACCTATGAAACTGGTGAGGGACAGCATGGAGTGAGAACTATAAAGTAACAAGAAAAGCATTGGACTTGGTGGCTCTTTCTGGTTCAGCTATTTCTCTTCCAAAGTCCATTCTTCATTGCAAAAAAAAAAAAAAAAGTCAGGATAAACTAAATCAATTGACATGATATGCTGTCTTCTAGTAAATACATACAGTGGGGCAAAAAAGTATTTAGTCAGCCACCAATTGTGCAAGATCTCCCACTTAAAAAGATGAGAGATGCCTGTAATTTTCATCATAGGTACACTTCAACTATGACAGACAAAATGAGAAAAAAAATTCCAGAAAATCACATTGTAGGATTTTTAATGAATTTATTTGCAAATTATGGTGGAACATAAGTATTTGGTCACCTACAAACAAGCAAGATTTCTGGCTCTCACAGACCTGTAACTTCTTCTTTAAGAGGCTCCTCTGTCCTCCACTCGTTACCTGTATTAATGGCACCTGTTTGAACTTGTTATCAGTATAAAAGACACCTCAACCTCAAACAGTCACACTCCAAACTCCACTATGGCCAAGACCAAAGAGCTGTCAAAGGGCACCAGAAACACAATTGTAGACCTGCACCAGGCTGGGAAGACTGAATCTGCAATAGGTAAGCAGCTTGGTTTGAGGAAATCAACTGTTGGGAGCAATTATTAGGAAATGGAAGACATACAAGACCACTGATAATCTCCCTAGATCTGGGGCTCCACGCAAGATCTCACCCCGTGGGGTCAAAATGATCACAAGAACAGTGAGCAAAAATCCCAGAACCACACGGGGGGACCTAGAGAGCTGGGACCAAAGTAACAAAGCCTACCATCAGTAACACACTACGTCGCCAGGGACTCAAATCCTGCAGTGCCAGACGTGTCCCCCTGCTTAAGCCAGTACATGTCCAGGCCCGTCTGAAGTTTGCTAGAGAGCATTTGGATGATCCAGAAGAAGATTGGGAGAATGTCATATGGTCAGATGAAACCAAAAAAATAACTTTTTGGTAAAAACTCAACTCGTCGTGTTTGGAGGACAAAGAATGCTGAGTTGCATCCAAAGAACACCATACCTACTGTGAAGCATGGGGGTGGAAACATCATCCTTTGGGGCTGTTTTTCTGCAAAGGACCAGGACGACTGATCCGTGTAAAGGAAAGAATGAATGGGGCCATGTATCGTGAGATTTTGAGTGAAAACCTCCTTCCATCAGCAAGGGCATTGAAGATGAAACGTGGCTAGATCTTTCAGCATGACAATGATCCAAAACACACCGCCCGGGCAATGAAGGAGTGGCTTCGTAAGAAGCATTTCAAGGTCCTGGAGTGGCCTAGCCAGTCTCCAGATCTCTACCCCATAGAAAATCTTTGGAGGGAGTTGAAAGTCCGTGTTGCCCAGCAACCGCCCCAAAACATCACAGCTCTAGAGGAGATCTGCATGGAGGAATGGGCCAAAATACCAGCAACAGTGTGTGAAAACCTTGTAAAGACTTACAGAAAACGTTTGACCTCTGTCATTGCCAACAAAGGGTATATAACAAAGTATTGAGATAATCTTTTGTTATTGACCAAATACTTATTTTCCACCATAATTTGCAAATAAATTCATTAAAAATCCTGCAATGTGATTTTCTGGATTTTTTTTCTTCTCATTTTGTCTGTCATAGTTGAGGTGTACCTATGATGAAAATTACAGGCCTCTCTCATCTTTTTAAGTGGGAGAACTTTCACAATTGGTGGCTGACTAAATACTTTTTTGCCCCACTGTACATTACCAGTGTTAAAACTATGTTATTACAGTTCAATATTGAGAAACATTTGAGAAGCCGCAAATGTCAAAGTAACATCAACATGTGAAATATACCCTGGGAACAATGGGTTCTAAGGGCCTCCAACTTAACATTGACAACTTAGACTCAAGTCAGTTACAGCAGGCGTTGAAGCGTCACTGAAAACATAAATATGGCGTCAGCGGCACATCAAACTAAAACAACTCATCATCCCAGACATAAGGTGCTTCCCTCCTTGCCATGATTGACACCTCTCTCCCTTCATCTCTCCATCCTGGTCCTCACACCCCTATTCCTCCTCCCCTCCCTCTTGGTCCCCCTTTCCTGGTCCTCACACCCTCTTCTTTGATCTTCCTTCCTTGTCCTTACACCCCTCTTTATTCATCCTTCCATTCTGGTCCACACACCCTTCATTTATCCATCTTAGTCCTGATCCCCCTCTTTCTTCACCCCTCTTTCTCCACCCTACATTCTAAACACTGGGGGCCTGTATTTGAGGAGTGACTCTTCTTCATTACAGGTTACAGTAGCGTTTCACTATTTACAATCTGATGGAGGGGCAGAGAGGTCCTTGGGATAATAATGCTTTGTCTTCTTGGGCCACTAGTTAAACATGATGGATTCTGGGTCCTGGTTCATCATCTGGGCCATGTGACGGAGGACATCCTTCTTAGTGATGATGCCCAACAGACGCCTAGAGACGGGGACGGGGGGGACAAAACAAAACACAAATCATTCCACCATCCAATAAACCTCAGAATGATTATAGAATGAATCTATAGTCTTCATAAATCTAACACCAAAGTAAAATGTGCCTATTTTAGAATACTGGGCCCGTTTTACCCAAAAGCATGTTAAAGCTAAGTTTATTGTTAGAACCTTCATTAGGAGCATACTTAAATCTCCGAGCAGTTTCCCAAAACCGTCGTTACTATGGCTGCACTTGATTAAGAGCATTGTTATAGGGTAAGCATTAGAACTAGACCCTTCTGTAGTTGTAGCCATAGGTGATAATATCTCATAAGAGCTGATCTGTCGTCAGTATCGTGGAATAATTCTGACGTTAAGGCAAGATTTGAAAGGGAGAACGCTGATCCGAGAGCAGCGCTGTCTTTCTTTCGATCCTGTTATTGTCGCCACATGCATCAACAACGCATTTAGCCGAACCGTCTGTCTGCGTGGCGTTTCGGGAAACGCACGTTACATCTTCGGCCGTCGTAGGAAAGGGCCGTTGTTAAAACAGTAGTTAGCCTAAATCCCACCGCTATCGGGAAACCGGGCCCTGGACTGTATTGGTTAATTGACTGATGACAGACTCACCCGCTTCTGGTGACCAGACACTGTCGGAGGCCCAGCTTTCTGAAGATGTCCACCACGGTCTCCATGGGGGTGTGGTCCGTGACGGTGAAGGGGCTGAGGTTGAGGATGCGCCGCAGCTTCAGGGGCTGGGGGTCGCAGGCCTCGGCCACCTGGGGGTTGTCCTCCGTGAAGTAGACCACAGAGCTGCTCACCACCCCGTCCTGCTTCTGACGGGCAGTCTCTGAGAGGGAGAAATATCAGCTGTGGCTCCTCAGACACGACAGATAATAATGAACCGACACATTAAATACAATATTGTTCAACACATGCTGGTGGTTTTATATGGGACTGACAGCAGCTATGTTCACAACTTGCTATTCATGTTCTCCAAACAAAATGTTGAATATTTAGCGAATAATTTCACAGTCCCACTATTTTGTTAAACGGAAGCAGGACTTTTAGCACGTCAGATGTTGACGTCGTAGAGAGAGGTCGTTTTGGAAGTGGGTTGCTCATTTGACTGTTGGATGGAGTGGGCCTTTGCCGAAAAGCTTCTCAAATACAAGCCCCTCATACCACGCTTGTACAGCCTCGGATATGAGTGCAAGTCGGGTAGCACTGATATTAGGCAGCCTCGGCCACGTTACATAGGCTCACAGTACATGGCCTTCAGATTGTGGGCCCGCCTAAGACTTGAAGCAATTAGCAAGGTGCAGTTCTCTACCAGCTGTTATGGGCATCCTAGCTGTATGAAGAAGGTGCTTTTTTGTATCCTTAAGTGTCTATGCATCCAAGACTTTCGAAATATCTGAATCCTTCTTGATTGTAATGTGATTTGTATCAAGTAATTCAAATGTGTGTGTGTGTGTGTGTGTGTGTGAGAGAGAGAGAGCCAGGGTTAACGTCTTACTGATGGCCACAGTGAGTTCCCTGCGCTGGACGAAGCCGATGAGGCGCTCTGACTCTCGGGACACGACCACAGGGAAGCCGTTGTAGTCGGTGTCCTTGATGAGTGTCTCCACGTCCTCCACCGTGGTGCTGTCCTGGGTCAACACGGCCAGGGGGGGCTCACTGCGCCTGGGACGCATCACATCCGTGGCCAGGGTCCTGTGTACGGATCACATATTGGGGATTCTTAGGGTCTGTTTCTCAGACACAGATGAATCCAACTCCTGGAAGCAAAAGCATGGAGAGTCTCCATTGAAATATATTTTTAGTTCAGGATGCTTCATTTGTGTAAAATTGGCCCTTAGAAAAGGGGTGACTCCTGACTACTGCAGGGTTGAGACCTGATTAGGGGAGGGGTGAGGTTCCTCCTCCTCTGAGGAGAAGGAGGAATGACAAAGTTCCTAATATGTATCCCATAATACCTGTGTGTGAACTCGTCCCTGACGTCCAGATAGGGGTAGCCGTTGAGTTGGATGTGGGACTCGTAGATACCCTCCTTCCCAAAGGCGTCCGCTACCCACTTACTGGTGACGGCTGCGGCCATGAGGGGGACGATGTACTCCAGACCACCGGTCAGCTCAAACATAATGACCACCAGGGACACGGTCATCCGGGTCACACCTCCTATAACGACAAAACAAAAAAAAGGTGTCAACCTAATGACTTGAGTGTTTATTTAATAGAGTGGGAAGTAATCCCTCCCTGTTTCAGTCCGTTTCCTTCCGTTTGGTGCCTAATGAACACAACCCAATGACGACTCACCCAGACATGCGGCAGCGCCCACCATAGCGTAGAGACCTGGGGTAACACAGTCGGCTCCGGGACGACACCAGTTCTTAAAGATGATCCAGTCGTGGTGATGGTAGGCCATCTGCTCCACAGCGATGCCCACGATTCGCCCAGCGATGGCCCCCACAGCCATACTGGGGATAAACAGCCCAGACGGGATCTGAACACAACACAGAGGACATAAAACAACATGGTTGAGAGGAGATCTGAAGACAACACAGACGACATAAAACAACATGGTTGAGAAGTGATCTGAAGACAACACAGAGGACATAAAACAACACGGTTGAGAAGTGATCTGAACACAACACAGAGGACATAAAACAACACGGTTGAGAAGTGATCTGAAGACAACACAGAGGACATAAAACAACATGGTTGAGAGGTGATCTGAAGACAACACAGAGGACATAAAACAACATGGTTGAGAAGTGATCTGAACACAACACAGAGGACATAAAACAACATGGTTGAGAGGTGATCTGAAGACAACATGGTTGAGAGGTGATCTGAAGACAACACAGAGGACATAAAACAACATGGTTGAGAAGTGATCTGAAGACAACACAGAGGACATAAAACAACATGGTTGAGAGGTGATCTGAAGACAACACAGAGGACATAAAACAACATGGTTGAGAGGTGATCTGAAGACAACACAGAGGACATAAAACAACACGGTTGAGAGGTGATCTGAAGACAACACAGAGGACATAAAACAACACGGTTGAGAGGTGATCTGAAGACAACACAGAGGACATAAAACAACATGGTTGAGAGGTGATCTGAAGACAACACAGAGGACATAAAACAACACGGTTGAGAGGTGATCTGAAGACAACACAGAGGACATAAAACAACAAGGTTGAGAGGTGATCTGAAGACAACACAGAGGACATAAAACAACATGGTTGAGAGGTGATCTGAAGACAACACAGAGGACATAAAACAACACAGTTGAGAGGTGATCTGAACACAACACAGAGGACATAAAACAACATGGTTGAGAAGTGATCTGAAGACAACATGGTTGAGAGGTGATCTGAAGACAACACAGAGGACATAAAACAACATGGTTGAGAGGTGATCTGAAGACAACACAGAGGACATAAAACAACATGGTTGAGAGGTGATCTGAAGACAACACAGAGGACATAAAACAACATGGTTGAGAGGTGATCTGAAGACAACACAGAGGACATAAAACAACATGGTTGAGAGGTGATCTGAAGACAGAGGACATAAAACAACATGGTTGAGAGGTGATCTGAAGACAACACAGAGGACATAAAACAACATGGTTGAGAGGTGATCTGAAGACAACACAGAGGACATAAAACAACATGGTTGAGAGGTGATCTGAAGACAACACAGAGGACATAAAACAACACAGTTGAGAGGTGATCTGAAGACAACACAGAGGACATAAAACAACATGGTTGAGAGGTGATCTGAACACAACACAGAGGACATAAAACAACATGGTTGAGAGGTGATCTGAAGACAACACAGAGGACATAAAACAACACGGTTGAGAGGTGATCTGAACACAACAATCACCCAAAGAGCACGGTTATCATACTCAAAACTTGGTAACACTTTATTTGAAGGGTACCTACATAAAAGGACCTTTTCATATTTTATAACCCATACATAAAGCATTCATAAGCAGCTCAGTAACACTTCATAACTGCTTACGTCAGCTATCATAACCCCATCTAGCCATGCGGTACAGCAAACTGACCTTCATGCCAAAGGTGAAGATAGTTATTACAATCTTAAAGATAAGAGCCAGGGCCAGCTGCCACAGAGCGCTGTAGACCCCGGGTCCAGCAGGGCGGTCTGGGATGTCGTCCACCGGACGGCTCATGTTGGGGTTATTAACGTAGTCACACAGCTGAGAGGACTCCAGGGCACCGCAGTCGTTGAACAGCTCGGAGATGAGCTCGCTGGTGCTGCGCCGCGTGTACGGGTTAGGGAATGCCAGGACCGCGGTAATACCCGTTATCACGATCACCTTAAATCAATCAAATCAATCACGTTTATTAATAAAGCCCTTGTTTACTTCAGCAGTTCTCACAAAGTGCTTTACAGTAAACATTGCAAAGATCCCAAAAAGCAAGCAAGAAGCAGAACCTGACATTATGCTTGAGTCATTTAGCAGTTGGCTCTTATCCAGAGCAACTTAGCCACAGTCAGTGCATTCAAATTCAGTCAGTGCAAGGCCAAATCACAATCATTGCATTAAAACATTCTTCTGAGCAGCTACTATCCGCTAAATCAGTTAGTTACCTCTAGGACTGGGTACTTCCCCAGCAGAGTGGTCTTCCTCCTCCTACACCAGGCGATGTTCCCCCGGATGAAGAGGGCTCCCCAGAGGCCCCCGAACACCCCCAGCAGGATGAAGGGGACCAGCTCAGCCATGTACCAGGGGGTGTGGTACTCCACGTAGAACAGGACCAGACGGCTGTTGCCGAACGGGTTGATGGCGCGCAGGGTGAAGGCTGCCACCAACGCAGCGAAGAAGGAGCGCCACAGAGTCTTCAGAGGGAAGTAGTAACTCACCTGAAGAGGACAGAGGTTACATAGCGACGGCACTTCGACCGCAAACACTTTAGCGTTTCAAAGGTAATGGATAGGAAAAATAAACGGCGACATATCTGGGTGTGAGATGGCATTTGATTGAATGGACACAGCAGGTGATTTATAACGGACTTAAGTTTACAACACCTCCTCCAGGCTGAAGAGAACTCCTCCAATCGGAGCCCCAAAAGCCACGGACACCCCAGCAGCAGCAGCAGCCGATAACACCTGCACAACAGACCAGCCGAGTTACATACAGGCTACACGAAATACTTGGATAAATTGTTTAATTTCCCCAACTTATATTATTTCCGCAAAAATGGGAGCGTAATGGGCTATTACTGTACCTCTCTGCGCTTGCCCTCGTTCTTGCTGTACTTGGAGAACAGGGAGCAGAAGAGGTTACCACAGCAGCAGGCCACGTGGACCAGGGGCCCCTCCTTCCCCAGGCTGAGCCCCGACGACACAGCCAGGACCAGGGTCACCGTCTTGATCAGCAGGGTCCACTTCCCCAGGTACCCCCGGATGATGAACCCACTCAGGATGGTTTTGATCTACCCAAGACGACACACAGCAGCCCCCTCGTTGGTATAACCTTTGCAACTGCGCAGTTGTCGGAAATGAACGCACACTCTTTTCAGCCAATGAAAACGCAGTATTTAAAATACTATCGTATGGTTATTTTCTATTAGTGAGCGGTACCATTTCGAAACACTCACCTCAGGAATACCTGACCCACAGGCGTAGGGGGCAAAGACCCTTACTAGAGACACGGCCAAGAAAGAGAATAACAGCGCCCACAACACATACAGGAAGTAATTCAACACATACGCCCCGGCACCCTGGAGAAACAAGAACAGGTGGAATGTATGGGTTTAAGGACCTGATGCACAATCATCCCACCCTCTATCGCAACAAACACCAAGTTAAACCTCAGAAACTGAGAGAGGTTACACTCCCCCAAGCCACACCCCTAAATCTAGCCACGTGGCGGCTGCCGTTCGTCGGGCTAAAAACACAGACTCAGCACTGTGGCTTTAAATCAAGAGGACGTCTGGTTAGCGGTTTAGTGATCTGCTGACCTCAGAGTGACCGGTCATCAGCTCGGCCCACTTCTGCCACTGCGGACACTTGTCTCTGTCGTCGAAGGTGGTCTCGTTGGAGGTCCAGCAGCACTGCTCATGGCTATAGTAGAATGCAGACAGACACACCCCTTCTTTCAGGTCGGTCATCCAGTCCACAGCCAGGTCGATCACTCCAGCCAGCGTGCCTACACGGGAGGACACGCAGCACGAGATCACAGATCACACTAAGCAAGGGAACAACGGGCAAGCCTATCAAAAGGATTCAGGACCAGGCGTGGCATTTCACAACCTCCGGCTGCGTGACTTCGGATTGGCTGTTAAGAGAGCCACGTGTCACGTCATGTGCGTGCAGCACGAATCCCGGCGGCCAGAAGCAAATCTCATGTGCGCCACACTACAAGAGACTAGCGCGGCACCAAAGGTGTAAGACCTTTGCAGGATGCCTCTGCAAAGGTTCCTACCTGTGAGCATTCCTATGAGCAGCATCACCACCCATCCTGACCAGGCATCCAGAAGACTCTTAATCAGCTCCCAGTAAGACTCCTTACTCTTGGTGGTGATCTAGAACAAGCATCAATCAACCATCAGCGGCAGGTTCAGCGGATCATCAGGTTATTAAGATAATCAGGTGGACATCAAGAGTTTTTCTATGGTGATTATGAAGAAGAAGAAGAGGATGAAGAAGACAAATTATATCCTCTGGGGATGAAGAAGAAAATGCTTAGAGTGTAGAGCTGTGTGTGTGTGTGTGTGTGTGTGTGTGTGTGTGTGTGTGTGTGTGTGTGTGTGTGTGTGTACTCCCCTCACCTTCCTATGGCGGTCTGTGTCGCGCGACTTCTCCCGGAGCCAGTCAATGGTGTGGAAGTCTTCGTAGGTGCCTACGTCTGGGAAGGGCTCGTCCAGGAAGTCCATCAGGTTCCCAGTACCATTCATCTCCTCTGAGGGAGTGGCCCCAGTACTGCTGGCCCCTGGACAGAGAGACAAAATACATTTTTTTTTATTGTCTAATGATGGTCTTCACACATGTCCAACAGCGATAAGCTTCTTCTTTATCCCAACCCCTCTAAAAGACACACACAGACAGAGGTTGAAGAGACCGCGAACCCAGCCAAGTCAGGTCTCCGATTCTCAACACTGTATGAAGCCCAATAATGCCCATGAGATGTATGAAATTGTCATTCTTGGTATTCGGATCACCAGACAGACCTTTGTGATACTGTGTCCAAGTTTTAGCTTCATTTCGGACAATTGTCCTGGGCAGAGACAGTGGGCCCTATTTTTAGGTTCTTACAAGCATTTTATTGCACATAACTACATTAGCAGCTTACTTGGATACATGGTCGCTATAATGCTGTGATGTTATTTCCTCTGAAGGTAGCTACGTCATGCAGAGGCAGTGAAAACAGTAACGTTACTGAGCAGTCAAGAATACAAGAGTAGACTAGCTACTTGCGGGCCATGCATGAATACTGAATTACAAATCATTGATCAGTGACATATGCCTTCATGGAGCTATTAGATATAGCTAGCTATAGTAAGTAGATATGGATCTAATGAGACCGATAATGTTAATGCTAGTTAAGATTTGGCCAGATATGCTTCTCCCTTTATTAATTATGGCACTATTAGACATGCAATGAAATTCATGCTTACCGTCTCCGTCCATTGTTCACACGATCCGACTCCTCAAAACAAAGACATCTATATCTCTTAGCTATATAATCACCACTATTGAATGCATGTTGATGCTGCGTTAGGTCGTCACCAGCCAAACATGTTTAGAAAATACAGAGAAGATGACGTCATAGGTTTCTGCTTCCCACAATGCTTTTGCGCAACCTGTCAATGCATGAAGGTGGAATTGTGAGTAGTGAAATGGCGACTCCTTGTGGCTGAATATTTTTTTTTTTTTTTTAATAATTATCCGTTTATTCATCTGTGCGTAGGCTACTGTTCACTCAGAGAGACCACCAGACCACTCAACTGCCTCTATAAAGAGTGTTACTCGTGTACTATTGTGTGCTGAAATTTTTTGTTCTTCTCTCCTTGACATGGCCTGCATATTCAGCCTCCTACTTGGGTCACAAGCTCTGTATGTCAGAGATCTGATACAGGAAAAATGAATGTATCACCGGATATTGTTCCAAATCAAAGAAATGCACCACTTTGAGTATCAATTCAGAGTCTCCTAAATCTATAGATGACATGTCAATGCCCAAGTAGCAGCATAGCTTGTTTTGTCTTTTCAGTTGACATAGCAACCAAAGGATCGGATGTCTTCTCCCATTTCCATTAGCCTTATTTGAAAAGGTACACACGGTCAGTTTTATTCTTATTTAATCTCATCTCCCTGGCAACACTCCGTGGGTCCCCACAGTTCTAAAGAAACAAAGCTAGTATTGAGAGAAAGAAGTAATTCCGTAAACTTAAATAGCATTTTCACCCTGTTTGTGTGTGTTCAGTGGTGTCATGCCCATAAAGGGCACATTAACCGCCTCCAACGTCGTTTAAGAAAATGTGTCAGTGCGTCCAACCGGCCTCACAAGCACAGACCACGTGTAACCACGCCAGCCCAGGACCTCCACATCCAGCTTCTTCACCTGCGGGATCGAGACCAGCCACCCAGACGGCTGATGAAACTGATTAGTATTTCTGTCTGTAATAAAGCCCCTTTGAGGGGGAAAACTCATTCTGATTGGCTCGGCTTGGCTCCCCAGTGGCCTGGCTTCCAAGTGGATGGGCCTATGCCCTCCCAGGCCTATCCACGGCCTGCCCAGTCATGTGAAATCCATAGATTAGGGCCTAATTTATTTATTTGAATTGACAAATTCCCTTATATGAACTGTAACTTTGTAAAATCGATGAAATTGTTGCATGTTATGTTTATATTTTTGTTCGGTATTATTTGGCCAAGCTATGTAGCCTATTGATTCCTTCTTGATGAATAAATCAAATGAAAATATTTAGTTGTTTCTCTGTAATATTGTTGGCATTATGATTATGGTTCTAGATTGCAGGGGAAAATGTTCTTTCGGGGGTTTGAAAAATGCTAAATTCTTCCAGAGGAGAAACATTATGCCCCCCCATATCCCCATATCCCCCCATCCTCACAACACCCCTTTGTGTGTGTGTGTGTATGTTTTGTGAAATAAATCAGCATCTTTATAACATCCTGTCTGCATTTTAAAAGCATCCTGCGTTAGGCTACAACCTCCTCACTGTGTGTGTGGAAATGGGCATCACCATAGATCTGAATGATGCTGTTGTTCAATGCGTCTGACTCTCACTCAGTCACTCTCTCCTGACCACTGAGCAAAGCCGCGTCGGAAGCGAGCCTCCAAGGGGAGGGCAACATGTCAGCAAGCCGCTACTTTCCTCCTCTCAACTGCAGATGATGTGTGCATGTTTTGAGTGAGCTACTGATCGTTTGAAGAAGTTACTCCCTCCCAGCCCATGCTGGTAGTTGTAAACCCTAATTGGGCGTACGGTCTTTTGAACAAATTGAGCCTCGATCGGAACCTACTGGCCGTATGCTTCCTCTCGCTTCAACTGGCTGCAGTTCAGAAGGACAGGAGTAGAGAGAAGCAGTCGGGAGCCAGAGCTGAGCTGAGCCAGAGAGTGGCCTCTCAGAGTGGGCTGCACTATGGATCCGGGGGTGTGCGTTCTGGAACTCCTCGGGATCCTCTTCTCTATTGGTGCCTGGATCTGCTCGCTGGCCACCACCATCATGTCCACCTGGCTGACCCTGTCCACCGACCTGCTGCCCGCGGAGAGCTACGAGCTGGGCCTGTGGGAGACGTGTGTGGTGCAGGACCTTGGAATTCTGGAGTGCAGACCCTATGACAGTCTCCTCGGCCTGCCTCCGGACATCAAACTAGCCCGGATCCTCATGTGTGTAACAGTGGCCACGGGCCTCCTGGGTCTCCTGCTAGCCATTCCTGGAATCTACTGGATCAACAGCTGCAACCAGGGGCCTGAGGGGTTGAGGGTGAAGAGATTGATGAAGATGCTGGGGGGGATATTGTGCTTGGTCGCAGGGATACTGGGTCTCATACCTGTGTCTTACATCGCTCACCTGACGGTCATGCGGTTCTTCGATGAGGCCGTGCCGGCAATCGTGCCACGCTGGGAGTTTGGAGATGCCCTATTCTGTGGCTGGACGGCGGGGTTTCTACACCTGGTGGCTGGCTCTCTGCTGGTCACCTCCTGCGTGTGCCTACAAGAGGAGCCCTGCACCTTACAAATGCCTATACCGCTACAGAGAAGACATACACACGTACACAGTACCAATACCCCACATAGGAAGAGGTCCATGGAATATGTTTGATAAGCTATTGAGAAGTGAGAACAGTATTCTCAGTAGCCTCTGCCCTGTCTCTATCAATGGTGAATAAAACTGCTTACCTAAAGCTTTTTCATGCTTATTTACATTAGCTATAGTTATTGAGTACACTTGCTGGGACAAATCTTTCCCCATATATTGAGACAGAATGCTGGTACTTATTTCAATCACTCAAACAGGGTTTTGTGCATGTCATGTTTGCAAAAATATCACCTACTGTACATTTATCAAACAGAAATTCTTTATGGAACCAAAGAGACTACAGCTTTAAAAGCTGCCATTTCGTCCTAATACGTCGCTGTGCCTACTGTTGGTACTGTGGAAGAGATAGTGTGTGCAATGCTGCCAGAGAATTTGATGACAAGCAGTATATCATCTGTGAAAGGACTGTAAAACTACAATTCTGACCAAGGTTGATTATTCTGTATGTCAATGTCAATGATTGCCTTGGATATCATGTCTTATCACAATACCAATTATTTTTTAAAGCATCTATTATCCTTTTTGTCCAATAACTAAATGAAACCGGTTTGAATAGTGCATATAAAAAATGTATCCCTTCTTGATATTCTACACGGTTACTCAATCAACAATGCATTATGGGAATAATTAATCATACAAATTGTAAATCGAACAAAGAGAAAAAGTATAACATTATACTGTAGAAAGCTAATAATAATTCAAGTGAGGAATGTACTAAGTATTTGGGAATGTGTGTTTCAAATGGCGAAAGATCAGGACTTGCTTGCAACAACTGGACAAGACAATGACTTCATGGATATTTGAGGATCTGATTGTATTCGTTGCATTTCTGCTGAAATTTCCACTATAGATTCTCTCTAGTTAGAGGCCAATATTACAGATTTACCACATACATTATATCAGATATATACCAATATACATTATATTGTATATTGGTCTGTAGAGGTTTTCTGACTCTGAATTGATCAGACATTATAGTGCCACAAGGCTACATATCCTACATCAGTTATATCCATACCGTGGAGAAATCTGAATATTAAAAAAAGTTGATGTTATCAAATAAAGAGAAAAAACGGACAAAAACCTGACCATGATTCATTCCTAAGCATCACAAACCGCCTGCTTGTGTTACACAAGCTCAAACTGTTGCTAGACAACAATGAGGAAGTGAGTTTAAGTAAGGTGAGGTGACAGACCAAGTCCAGTGGAAACGGAGCTTAAGTCTAATTCCCGCTGATTTCGGTCTTGGCTCCTGGGCTAAGCTGTAGTTAATGAACATCAGAATAATGATACGTAATGTGAGGATTGTCAGATTTCCTGGACATCGCCCATTACACACAAGCTTAATCAGGCAGGTCAGGTTCTTATACTACATTTTTAAAATTCAATTTCTCCTTTATTTATTTAGCCAGCTGAGTCCCATTGAGATATGAATCTCTTTCTCGGGGGTTCCCTGCGCGGCCAAGCGGAAGCAACAGCCGTAAAATACTTCCTGTCCATTTCAATGCTATAATTTCATTTCCAAATGAGACCATATTCCCTATGCAGTGTATTACTCTTGACCAGGACCTATAAGGAGCTGGCCAAAAGTAGTGCACTATTTAGGGAACAGGGCGCCATTTGGGACGCACACTTGCTCCTGAGTGTGCTCTGCTACAGTTCCTCCCAGGTCTTCACATTACGAGACCCCGCCTGGACTTTGAAATGCTCGGACTGCTCCCCACTGCCTCCTGTGTCCATGTTGTCATCTGAAAGATCCCATTGTTGTCTCCTCACAATGGAAGTCATTATAGCTTCCTATGCTAATCGCTTGATCTATCATAGGCAGTGGTTGGTCCTACATCAGAGAAACACATGGAGCCAACCACTATATGTTAAACAGCAAACAGCTCTGTTGTCACATGTCACTTTGAAACACAATGAAAGGGAACATTCGAAACTGTTCTATCCTACTTCAATCTCACAGTCACAGAACACCACAACAGCTCTGTTGTACAGTGCTGATACAGTTATGCTCCTTTCTCAGCAGATTGTGAAATGCCTTGTGGGAGATGTCTATCGCTTGATGGTTAATGATTAGGGCCAGGGTGGTTAGGGTCACTATTAACGGTTAGGGTTTGGGTTACGGGTTAAGGACAGGTTAGGTTCTGGTTACGGGTTAAGGACAGGTTAGGTTCTGGTTACGGGGTAAGGACAGGTTAGGTTCTGGTTACGGGTTAAGGACAGGTTAGGTTCTGGTTACGGGTTAAGGACAGGTTAGGTTCTGGTTACGGGTTAAGGACAGGGTAAGTTCTGGTTACGGGTTAAGGACAGGGTAAGTTCTGGTTACGGGTTAAGGATAGGTTAGGTTCTGGTTACGGGGTAAGGACAGGTTAGGTTCTGGTTACGGGTTAAGGACAGGTTAGGTTCTGGTTACGGGTTAAGGACAGGTTAGGTTCTGGTTATGGGTTAAGGACAGGTTTGGTTCTGGATCGATGAAGTTCAATGAGTTGTATCGATCTATTTCTTCACTATCAACGTCACTGTACCAACTTTAGTATTGTTACAGACTCATTTACAAAAAATAGTACTGTGTGTTCAGTCTTAGCAAACATCGTAATATTTCCCCCCCTGAAACATTATGCTGAAGGCAATAAGGAGGAGGTAAGACAATGAAGTCAATGCTCTGAGGACAATAACAAAGAACTTCAATGCCAGGGCGAGTGATGACACAACGGTGGGGAATCCAGAACATGTTACACAACATCTACAAAATGATAAACCTGTCATCTCCTTTCAACCTTCTACCTTAATGTCTGAGATTGTCAACCACAACACTATACCACGCAGCTATACTGTAGTAACGCTGTGCTAACTATAGACTAGACCAGGACTCTCCAAGTTAACACTGTTCCTGGACAACTACTGTCCTGTAGGTTTTCACGCCAACCTTAATCTAGCGCACCTGATTCTAATAATTAGCTGGTTGATTAGATGAATCAGGTTAGTTACAACTGTGGTTGGAGCAAAAAACTACAGGAACAGGGTTGGAGAGCCCTGGACTAGAGACAAGACCCACAGTCAGGTATTTTAATATGCTCATTCTGCCTATGGTGAGGGTGTGTCCTGCCCACTATAAAGGCCTCTGCCTCCTTTAGCCAGACCACAACCAATCGTCTCAATGAGTTCCTCTGCAGACAAAAAAAAAAGAGTGTTGGACCCCTGACTGAAAAAGCTTCTTTTTTTTCCTCCCAACACAGTGTACTGTCCACTGGTTCTGACTATCCTGACTTTCAGCCAGAGTAACAATCCCCACTGTGATGGTCCTTACTCCTGCTTTGAGAGGTCTGGTAAAGACTGCCAGTCTCAGCCTCCTCTCCTGCACTGTTCACATGAACGGGGCCCAAATGACTCAAATAGAGGCTTCACAATACACATCACTTCTTCTTGGCCTCAGGTGTCTTCATTTTTTAACCTTAGTTAACAAGGACGTGTTTTATGTTTTAACTTGTCAAAGCAAGTAAAAAACCTGAATAAAAACCTTTAAAAACCTGAATAAAAACCTTTCAAATCCTCAAAAGAGAGCAATGAATGAACCAATTTGGGAAAGAATCTAATCCCTTCCTCCTTCCTCTTCCGTAGCACAATCAAATGGATTATGTGATTTTGTGGGTCTGCGACTGTCAAAACACCTACGACTGTTTCTGCCAGAGCCATATTTGACTTTAACACGATAACACCTTATGGCCGCTAACGGAAGCCTTGTTACCAGGAAACAATGTGGTCTATGTGTTCTAATAGGGGCAGACAGTGGATGTGTTCCTAATTACACCCTTTTCCCTTTATAGTGCACTACATTTGGTCTCTGGTCCAAAGTAGTGCACTATATAGGGAATAGGGTGCCACTTGGGACAAAGGCAGTAAGTACTCAGCGTTCACCAGTCAGTGGGGGAGCGCTGCAGACTGCAAGGCACAGTCAGGGAAAGAGGATAATTGAGGTCCTTGCCGTACCGTCTAAAACCAGACTGAGGAACAATCCTGTTGCTACTCCACATCAAAACAAATAAAATTGTATCGATTAAAACATTGTCTCTTTTAATCACATGATTTATCACAACTATTTCTGACTGAATTGTGTGTGTGTATAATATTGTACCTGGATGTCAAGAGCCCTTAAAAGTTCAAGAATACATTTTCAATATAATCAAATAAACAACAACAGTGCATAATTTACAAACAAACACATTCAATGACACCAGCAATACAAATTAAATGTAAAACATATTTAATGTAATCCGTTTTCAAACTCCCTTTGGAGTGATTGCAAGGCAATGACTAAAAACAAGTGTGTTGCAAGTACATCCTCAAAAGAGAGAGTGTGTGTGTGTGTGCGCGCGCGCGCTCCCAATTACTGCTACTCTACAGGAGCAGTATTCACTGAATACAACGCAAACGCACAGTGACTGTAAAATAAAGGTGTTTTTTTTGTTATCAACTATAGTACAACCATTAGGTATAAGAATGTTACAAATCAATGTATGATCAATGTAATGACATATTTGAAAGGTCTGCAGATCAAACAATAACAAAGTGACCATCCATCCATGATACCGAAATGATAGTAAACCACAATGACGCTATACAGCGTTTGTTTACAATTACATTGTTTACAAACAATGGAGTGAAACAAGCTTATATTTGGGGTTCTGATGGGGAATGACAGGTCATGATGTATTAATAAATTATATTCTTCAAGATTCAATGGAGTGTACACAAAACATTAAGAACACCTGCTCTTTCCATGACAGACTGACCAGGTGAACCCAGGTGAAGGCGATTGATGTCACTTGTTCTGAGGTTCTGAGGAGGGGTTCTCATACTAACCACATAGTTTCATCAAACGGCTATTCCTGTGTTATGTCACATCACTTCTGCTTCAATGCTTCAAATACAAAATTGGATATGGCCAACTCAGACAAAAATCACAAGTGCTCATCAGAGTGGAAGGCAGGATTGTCCCTGGCCTGAGAGTTACTCAGATTATCCATACTGTGTCCCACAGACCCAGGGGGTGACCCATCAAAGTGCCTTGCCTCTGGACCAGAAGGCTCCACTCTGGGTCCCATCTTGACAGGGAACCTGTAGAGGATGAAGATAACTCCACTGACGATCATCATAAACGACCCTATGATCCCGACCCCGATACCTGCCCCTGGTTTCTGGGTCACAGGTGCAGGGGGCATGTGGAAGTTCGAAGGGAACGCAATCGTTTGATTGGTCACCACCGAGTTCAAGTTCCACAGGAGAGGTATGAGAAAACACACAGCGGACAACAAGCACAGAGTACCAGCCACTGCGAACGCACGGCGGATAGGCGTCTGCTTCTCCAGTCCGAAATAGACGCTCCTGAGGGCGTAGACGGCGGCGGCGTTTCCACAGAACCCCACGACCAGCCCTAGCAGAGTGAGCACCTGTGCCGTGGCGACCTCCGGGGGCGTGAAGGAGTCGGACAGCGCCATACTCTGACAATACATGACCCTGAACCCAGAGGTCACGAGTGTATGGCTATAGAAACACACCCTCCAGAGACCGACCCAGGCCTCTCCTGAGGTGATGAAGGTCAAGTCGGCCACCTGCCAGACCCTCCACTGGATGAGTCCAAGGGTCACCGCGGTAAGGGCCCAACCCACGGCGCTCAACCACAGGCTTACGAACTGAGGGTGAGCCGTGTGAACCAGGTATGCCATATCACAACACACAGAGAGCTTCACCTTAAACGGACAGCCAAGATAATCCACCGACAGTCCTCTTTGTCTGCCTACAGACAAACAACATCTTCTGATCAGATGAACTGAAGCCCCGTCATCTCAACAGAACTCATCTCAGAGAGCTGCCGTATTGAATGAACAGCGATCTATTAAATGATCCTCTTTTTCACCCTCAGACTCCGGACTCACACCTCGTATTAAGGAAGAGGCTTGGATACGTTGTCGCTTTCCCAGATCCGGTCCCTTTCCCAAAGCACCTGCTTCTCTCTGAGAGGTAAAAAAAAAAAAGCATGGATCTGGTGAGAGCAGGCAGCTAAACAACACACCTGTGAATGTGAAGAGCCTCAACACAATGCATACTTGAGGAGGAAAGACAAAAAGTGAGAGAACAATGACTGAGGCAACTGTTGCCATGACACAGTCTACAAACAGGGAAATTACAATGGGGATTAAATGCAGTGGATCGGGACGCATTAATTAGATGTTGTCAATAGGCTATATGTCCCCATTTGAACTACCTCAAAGGCTGTAGTATGACCCAGGTTTATTGCATGCCATAAAGTAACACAATCAACATTTGTAAGAGTATGACGAATGTGGGATAGTAACAGGGAATTTATATGTCATAACTGAGGTTGGTGTTACAATGAACAAATTAGACATGCAGTAAGGGGAAGGGGGTTACCTAGTCAGTTGTACAACGGAATGCCTTCAACTGAAATGTGTCTTCTGCATTTAACCCCTCAGAGAGGTGCAGGGCGCTGCCTTAAATCGACATCCACGGCGCCCGGGGAACAGTGGGTTAACTGCCTTGCTCAGGGGCAGAAGAACAGATTTTTACTTTGTCAGATCGGGGATTCGATCCAGCAACCTTTCAGTTACTGGCACAACGGTCTAACCACTAGACTACCTAACCAATAACAGTATTTGAAAACATTGATTGAATATAATACACAGTGGGTTAAACCACATGGTAAACTTTTAGAAAACCCTGGCTAATGTCATTAAACAACGTAATCCCCACGTCTACATTGAGCACCCAAGAAAATCTAGCAATTTGTCTGCCTTGTCTAAAAACTGCCTTTATAAAATCAACTGTGTGACGTAAATTGCCGGACAAAGCATGCTAGATCGGTAATCAACCACACAGGTTGTGCTGATGAATCAAAAACAAACTGACAAACAACACATTACCTGTTAGTTCTGACAGGTTAGTAGTGATGAGAGCTACAGATCAGTAAGTAGTCAGTGTGCCGGGCCATCAATCGTCCTGGGTTCATTTTTTAATCCACTGTAAGCAAGACCGACGCTTCCTCATCTTGTACTACATGAAGTCACAGTCATAACATCTCTGTGAATGATTGACTCTTCAATTGCTATTCACCAGAAAGAGGAACGGGAAGGCGGGGCTAATTAACTGATCCTACATCAGGCCACACTTAAAACCCTGCCATTTCTTGGCTTAGTCATTGTTGTTATGGCCACTGGCCAGTCGGGTAATAAGCTCAAACACCAAGACCATCAGTCATACTGTTTATTGTCTTCAAATTGATGTGAGAGTACAATGTATGTATGGTTATACAAAGCATGGACATACAAATCCTTTAGTGTTCACAGTGGCAGACGCCCAGGCACAAGTCAGGTTGAGATGGGTCCCTAAACAGGGGAATTATGAGACTATAAAAGTGCTAATTCGCTCTTTGATTTTAAGATACATTTATTGGTAAATTGCACCGTCCGCCTTTAACCCAACTCCTCCAAAAGGAAGCTAAAAATACACATGCATGTTTTGGAGTGGTGCAGGGGTCTGCCACACTGGTTAAGTGCCTTGCTCAAGGGCAAAATGGCATGCAATGGCATCTAGGATTTGTTTCCAGCAACTGGCAACCCTCTGGTTTCCTGGATCACCTCTATAACCAGGTTACCTGCTGCCCAGAACTGATTCCAAACCTTTAATGACCTTTTTATACTTTTGGAATTAAAAAAAGACCAGTAACCCATCAATCCCAGCACATGACTAAGAAATAAACATTGTCAAGGAATACCATACTATTGTACGGGAAGTGGGGCCTGAGAACAAGATTGGTTGAAAACGTACATCTGTGCTGTAGCTAGTAGTGGTGTGTGTAATATGATGAAAGACAAGTACTGTTTGGGCAAATATGAAAACAACTTTAGACTTCTCAACCAAACCAGCACTGTCCCATTGAGGAAAAACCCTGTTAATGATCTAATTATAAAACCTATCCTTCACATTAAGAATATGTATATATCATTTGTATTGTAATTAACTACAACGTAGGTTTATAGGTGAGTTTACCTGAAATGTCAAGTCATCTGTAAATATTTAAAAGGCTACAATAAATTACTAAAATCATCTTTCAAACACGCATTATATAAAAACAGACGCTCCGCCTCGTCTTGAGAATCATTTGAGAGCATAGGCCTCACCAACATCCCTGAATCAAACACGTTTCATCGATCTTAATGAATTTCCTCGAAGGAGCTACTTTAAATCCAGAAACGGGGTGTTTCTTCAGCACAGAAAAACAGCTCCTGTCTGTACTGTGGAACTGAAATGTAACAGGCTTCAAGTCAGTCAGTCAACGACCACAAAGCACACAGAGAATCCTCCATCATATCCAAGTCCAACAGCACCTCTGAGGCCCTCTAGTGGCCAATCTGTGTCAGTACACCACATTACCTGTGTGGCCATTGTCAGAAGGAATAGACTAAATGAGACCCCTGGGACGTCTCAACTCTGATGTCACCCTATTGAAGTTGAAAGGTTAAGGTAGGGGTTAAGGTTAGGGTAGGGGTTAAGGTATGGACGTCCCAAGGATCTCAGGTTGCACTAGCAATCGTCAGAACAGCAGCCTCTGCTCCAACAATAAACTATCCAGCAGACATTTCAGCTGCTCCTCTCCCAGTTTGATCTTGTCGTCCAGCTTGCGCTGCTCGATGATGAGGGCTGACTTCATCTTCACAAAGTGCTGGTAGTCTGCCAGGCTCTCGTGGCTGAGGTGAGCAGCCATGATGCTGTAAACCAGGCGCTCCCGCCGGTCAAGGTTCTCCTTGAGCTCTTTGGCGTCTTCGTGTTGTCTGATTAACAGCTTCCTCTTCTCTGACAGGGTGCGCTGAGAGAGGGAGGGCAGACAGAGTGGGCAGATCAGTAGGAGGGATACTAAAAAAAATGCAGGCAAGCAACTTCCTGATTAACTTACAGTACACACATCAATTAATGTTGAACATGAATATTGTAAGTTGGTAAATGCAAACATCCCTTTAGTCTGGTGTGTAATACCACTATAGCTCTGAGCTAATGAGGACGAGTGTTAACCATCTAATCCTGCCTCACAAGCAGCGCGGGGAGTGAGCAATGTCTTGCCTTAACCTCCACCCTAACCCCTACCTTCTCTTCCGGTGTGGTGTCTTCCTCCAGACTGTTGAGCGCGTTCTCCACCCTGGCCAGTCGGCCGGACAGGGAGAGCAGCAAACTGACCACCTTGTCCAGATCTCCCACAAACATCCTGAACTTGTCCAGCTCGTTGGGCTTGCAGACCCTCTGCACCACGGCCTCCACCTCGTCCCCCAGAGAGTTGTTATCGTGGAGGTCCTCCTGAAGGTTCTCCCTGGCCTCGCGCAGCACCTGCAGCTTCTTACCCAGGCTGTCAATCAGCTCTTGCTGTGGGGGGGAAAGACAGGGTCGGACGAGGAGATGATATTCAAGAGAGCCATTTCACATACTGGATAGTACTTGAAGCCCTATCAGACCTGCCAACCCTGTCCAACTTAGAGTACCAGAAAATTGGAGATTCGACTTGTGCGCATAGCACAGGCCAAATTGCCTCTTCAACCTCAAGAGGCTGAAGAAATTTGGCTTGTCACCGAAAGCACTCACAAACTTCTACAGATGCACAATCGAGAGCATCCTGTTGGGCTGTATCACAGCCTGGTACGGCAACTGCTCCACCCACAACCGTAAGGCTCTCCAGAGGGTGGTGCGGTCTGCACAACGTATCACCGGGGGAAAACTACCTGCCCCCCAGGACACCTACACCACCAGATGTCACAGGAAGGCCATAAAGATCATCAAGGACAACAACCACCTGAGCCACTGCCTGTTCACCCCGCTATCATCCAGAAGGCGAGGTCAGTACAGGTGCATCAAAGCTGGGACCGAGAGACTGAAAAACAGCTTCTATCTCAAGGCCATCAGACTGTTAAACAGCCATCACTAACATTGAGTGGCTGCTGCCAACACACTGACTCAACTCCAGCCACTTTAATAATGGGAATTGATGTAAAAATGTATCACTTTAAACAATGCCACTTAATATAATATGTTTACATACCCTACATTACTCATCTCATATGTATATGTATATACTGTACTCTATATCATCTACTGCATCTTAATGTAATACATGTATCACTTGCTACTTTAAACTATGCCACTTTGTTTACATACCCTACATTACTCATCTCATATGTATATGTATATACTGTACTCTATATCATCTACTGCATCTTAATTATATACCCTACATTACTCATCTCATATGTATATACTCTACTCGATACCATCTACTGTATCTTGCCTATGTCATTCTATACCGTCACTCATTCATATATCTTTATGTACATATTCTTTATCCCTTTACACTTGTGTGTATAAGGTAGTAGTTGTGGAATTGTTAGGTTAGATTACTCGCTGGTTATTACTGCCTTGTCGGAACTAGAAGCACAAGCATTTCGCTACACTCGCATTAACATCTGCTAACCATGTGTATGTGACAAATACATTTGTATTTAGTGCCAAGATGTTTATATTTATTTTGATTATACTTTTGTAATGCTCTTTGTGACGTGGATCATAATTACAGTCTATCAGGTTGCGTGATCCTCGTCATGTTACGTGGAAAATACAACTTATGGGACGCAGAATTAAATGTAATTCACACTCGCACAAATGACACCAGTTATTTGTCGTATTTGCATTTCATTTCTTTCACTAGCAAATGCGAGTGAACTGCTGACACTTTAGAGCCCACTGAATATCCATCTTATGTTCGCTAACGTTGGCTTGAACCAATTAGTGTTCACCTTCCCACAACACACGGAGTCGAAAAGGGATTTGTCCATGTGTTTACGTACAGCTGACAGTCTTCAAACTCAGCACCACATCAAACAGGAGGGGCAGACACCGGGTAGCTACGTCCAATAATGATGTATTCATCTCCATGTCTGTTGACACAAACTCTGTACATGTCTGTGTGTTGCAGCTCGAGAATCGGGCTGTTAGATTTACTCAGTGGATTTATTTGTATTCAAATGTATAAAATCAGGCCCTATTGATTTCTGCGTACTTTTAACTTGGATCTCATACCCGTGTACATGGACAGGTAATTGCATAGTTGGTAAGCAAAATGCGTGCATGTTGGCAGGTCTGCACTATTCCCAAATCCTGGTCCTGGAGAACTGCAGAACAGCAGGTTGTCGTCTTGGCTCAGCAATCAACTAATCAAAGTGATGAAGATCAGTTGAATCGGGTATTACGACGATATCTGCAGTCCTGTGACTCTCCAGGAGCTGGATTGATGATCAGTGATTGATATGGTATGAAACAGTCAGTATTAATAATATATTTTATTGTCACATACACCAGACAGCTGCAGTGAAATGTGTGGTTTTAGAGCAGGGCTCTTCAATCTTGTTCCTGGACAGCTACTGTCCTGTAGGTTCTCACTCCAACCTTAATCTAGCAGACCTGATTCAATAATTAGCTGGTTTATTAGATGAAATCAGGTTAGTTACAACTGGGGTTGGAGCAAAACCCTACCGGAGGATAGCTCTCCAGGAACTGGGTTGGAGAAACCGGTTTTACAGGGTCAGTATACTACGCTGTGTCTCTGTACCTTCTTGTTGGCCAGGTCGATGTCCAGTTCGTCCTCGGAGTCTTCCTCCAGCTCCTCCTCCTGCATGTCCTTCATCTTGTTGAGCAGCTCAGCCTTGGGGGCAGATGTACTGTAGTAGGTGGAGCTGGTCACCAGGGCCCCTGTGGCAGCAGACATGCCCCCCTCCTCTCTCCTGGAAGGGATGGAGACAGACAGAAAGCAGAGGGTTATTTAACCAATAAGGCCCAAGGATGTATGATATATGGCCAATATACCACGCCTAAGGGCTGTTCTTAAGCACAACATGAAGCGGAGTCCCTGGATACAGCCCTTAGCCGTGGTGTATTGGCCATATACTCCAGAGACCCTCTCCGGGATAGCATCATCGGGGTCCTGGGTCTGGCTGTATCCTGTCGGGCACAAAACTCAACTCCCTCTTGTTACCTCAACCGCCAACAATAAAATGGGAGTCCTTTTTTTTTCTTTTTTTTTTTCCCTTCTTCTTCTTCTTCTCCCTCCCTTCCTGTGTGCTGCCCTTCTGGCAGCTTTATGGGCCTCGCACAGCTGGTGAGCAATCCGCCCTTGATTACCCACCAGCTCACAATAAGCCCCAATTAGTCCTGGCCGGAGAGCCCGTCGAGACCTGGCACGTCCAGCAGATGGAGCCATCGCCTCGTGATGTATACTCCATCTGTTACCAGGCCTCAAGTATTCGGCCCCCTTGAACTTTGCGACCTTTTGCCACATTTCAGGCTTCAAACATAAAGATATAAAACTGTATTTTTTTGTGAAGAATCAACAACAAGTGGGACACAATCATGAAGTGGAACGACATTTATTGGATATTTCAAACTTTTTTAACAAATCAAAAACTGAAAAATTGGGCGTGCAAAATTATTCAGCCCCCTTTAGTTAATACTTTGTAGCGCCACCTTTTGCTGCGATTACAGCTGTAAGTCGCTTGGGGTATGTCTCTATCAGTTTTGCACATCGAGAGACTGACATTTTTTCCCATTCCTCCTTGCAAAACAGCTCGAGCTCAGTGAGGTTGGATGGAGAGCATTTGTGAACAGCAGTTTTCAGTTCTTTCCACAGATTCTCGATTGGATTCAGGTCTGGACTTTGACTTGGCCATTCTAACACCTGGATATGTTTATTTTTGAACCATTCCATTGTAGATTTTGCTTTATGTTTTGGATCATTGTCTTGTTGGAAGACAAATCTCCGTCCCAGTCTCAGGTCTTTTGCAGACTCCATCAGGTTTTCTTCCAGAATGGTCATGTATTTGGCTCCATCCATCTTCCCATCAATTTTAACCATCTTCCCTGTCCCTGCTGAAGAAAAGCAGGCCCAAACCATGATGCTGCCACCACCATGTTTGACAGTGGGGATGCTGTGTTCAGGGTAATGAGCTGTGTTGCTTTTACGCCAAACATAACGTTTTGCATTGTTGCCAAAAAGTTCAATTTTGGTTTCATCTGACCAGAGCACCTTCTTCCACATGTTTGGTGTGTCTCCCAGGTGGCTTGTGGCAAACTTTAAACAACACTTTTTATGGATATCTTTAAGAAATGGCTTTCTTCTTGCCACTCTTCCATAAAGGCCAGATTTGTGCAATATACGACTGATTGTTGTCCTATGGACAGAGTCTCCCACCTCAGCTGTAGATCTCTGCAGTTCATCCAGAGTGATCATGGGCCTCTTGGCTGCATCTCTGATCAGTCTTCTCCTTGTATGAGCTGAAAGTTTAGAGGGACGGCCAGGTCTTGGTAGATTTGCAGTGGTCTGATACTCCTTCCATTTCAATATTATCGCTTGCACAGTGCTCCTTGGGATGTTTAAAGCTTGGGAAATCTTTTTGTATCCAAATCCGGCTTTAAACTTCTTCACAACAGTATCTCGGACCTGCCTGGTGTGTTCCTTGTTCTTCATGATGCTCTCTGCGCTTTTAACGGACCTCTGAGACTATCACAGTGCAGGTGCATTTATACGGAGACTTGATTACACACAGGTGGATTGTATTTATCATCATTAGTCATTTAGGTCAACATTGGATCATTCAGAGATCCTCACTGAACTTCTGGAGAGAGTTTGCTGCACTGAAAGTAAAGGGGCTGAATAATTTTGCACGCCCAATTTTTCAGTTTTTGATTTGTTAAAAAAGTTTGAAATATCCAATAAATATCGTTCCACTTCATGATTGTGTCCCACTTGTTGTTGATTCTTCACAAAAAAATACAGTTTTATATCTTTATGTTTGAAGCCTGAAATGTGGCAAAAGTTCGCAAAGTTCAAGGGGGCCGAATACTTTCGCAAGGCACTGTATATATATATATATATCTCTCTGGTGGTTATTAGTACTGTATATTCCCTATGTAGTGCAATACTACTGAGAAGAAAGTAGGCAATAGGATGTCATGTGAAATGCAGGAGGTGACAGCTCCTGGGAGGTGACAGCTCAGTATCGACGGGGCCAGAGAGTTATCCTACAGTTCTAGAGAGGTCGGTTCAAATTGTAGGTAAAATGGAAGGTTTGTGCCCCTCTTCCATTGTATTCAGTTGTAGTCTGTGGTTTAATATAGCGCCAACAGGGGGCATCTGTGTAAAGTGTTTCGAACTGAAATACATGTTTTTGTCATGTATACATTTCTCTCTACTCATCCTCTCAATGGAGAGAAATATAAAACACCATAATGTGTTGTTTTTTTTAAACTCATCTGAACAAACACCTCTGAAGTGGGAGAGGAAGTCAGTCTGATAAAAACGCAATTACAACAAAAATACACAGCACCATGTGTGATTATCTAGATGATGCTATGACTACCAGTAAATGCTCAGTTAATTTGTTCATAAATGTTAGAATTCTGCACTGCCAGATCCCATTCCCAGTCAGCTCACCTGTCATCCATGCCCCTGGGCGGCAAACACTGTTTGGGGGAGACTTTCCTCCTCTGGTGCCCCCCATCCAAGATCTGCTCCCCCTGGGGGAAGATCCCCCCCATCAGATCCATGGTGGTCTTCATCTTACTCTGGTCCAAGATGTCCACCAGGGACTTATCCTTGTCCATGATGTCTCTGGCCAGCTCCTCTCTCTTCACATCTTCCTCCGAATTACTCTTCTGAGGCTGCTGGGGACCCATGACGGCGGTACCGGAGGGACCGTTGGTCTGAGACCGCCCAGGGGACAGGGCCTCTTCTGGGGCTACAGTGAGGGTTGGGTCCCTGGGGGGACTCTGAGGCCCATGGCGTGTGTAGGGGGTGTAGGCACGGAACAGGGAGTAGGGCTGCGGCTCAGGGGAGGGCAGGCTGGTCGGTAAGGGCGGGGGAAAGTCGGGCCCCTCTGAAACTCCAGGGGCCCCATTTCTCTCGCTGTGCAGCAGGTACTGGCGGCTCTCCCTCTCTGTGGTGCTCTCAGCATGGACGATCTTCACAGGGACCTTCTTCCCTACACTGCTCATCTCCATCACAGCGTTGGTCCGGTTCTCTGGCCTGTAGAGACAACAGTAACTAGTCTTAACTTACAGATATCCAAAATATTATGAGAAAAATTAGTGATAGATGTTGTCATTTAAAAATGACATAAATGATTGTTATGAACACATTCTTTAACCTTTAGTCTCCTTTCCAGCTCAGTTTACTGAAACAGAAATAGGATTTTATGTCAGGAGCCAGGAGTGAGTGACATCTACCACATCTAAGCTTACAGTCCATGTTACTGACTGACAGTGGACAGGTTGAGTCAATGGTAATTAGAGGGACGGAACGGCGCCGTCGACTGAAAGGTCATGCAGTCAATCATATGACCAAATAAGATGACAGCCTTCTGTCGCCAGGTTTAATGTCCTGGCTACTGTAGCAAGAATACTGTGTGTGCCCCAATGCTGAGCAGCTGAAACCAAATCATTGGGAAATGGATCATAGGAAAACTCTAAACCATTCTGCATTCTGGTCTGTGGCACATCATGCCATGTAATTCCAAACAATCTACCATAGCCTCCTCTATCATAGCCTCCTCTACTACGACAAAGATATGAGACTTCAAAATCGCACTGCCTCGCGCTACAGAATCAGGAGAGAGGTTCCTGCAACTAGGGGCCGTTCTGGCTCGGACAAGGCTTACTTACTGTAATTAAAGCAACACAGGACAGGGCAACAATCCCCAGTTTGTTACGCAAGGCTGTACAGTAGTTTGAGCGGGAGCTGAGGAGACGGGCATAAGAACGCCAGTTAAGCTGCTTAGCGCTTACCTGCTCTGGGCTTCATCCTGCACAGACACAGAGACAGGGGGCTGGTCCGTCAACCTCTGTGGAGCAAACTGAGGAGAGGGAGAACTAGTCCCACCTGAGGAGGGAACCGTCAGACTGGCAGTCTGGTAGGAGAATAAAGGAGAGTGGGAAGAGGAGGGTGGCGGCTGTAGCGTTGAATCAGCTGCTCCCTCCTCCGTGCCCAGTCCAGCGGTTCTCCCAGGGGAGGGAGAGGGGAGCTGGGTGGAGCAGGCTTGGTTTGGGGCAGGATCCAGCTCTGTGCCATGGGAGGAGCAGCTGCTGCTGGATGATGGTTCAGCCTGATGGGTGCAAGGGCCAGGCAGGAATTCCTGGGAAGACAGTCCGTAGGTGGAGGATGTGGCTGAGGGGGTTTCCAGGCCTAGGAGAGGCCACTGTGGCATGATGATGAGGCCTGTATTCTGGGGCTTGGGAGCCACCGTTGGAGGTGGTAGTGGTTGCTCAGACACAGAGCTGTGGGTGTGGTTGGAAGGGTACGCGGGGAGGTTGTGGCCGGGGTCCGCAGAGTCACATTTGTATCTGTGGTCAGAGGGGTGAGGGAGAGGGAGGGGGGCGGGGGTGGCCACGTCTCTGCTGCTGTGTGGCTCTGTGTCGGTCAGTCTTGGAATAGACGGTTGTGGAGGCTGTGGGAAGTGGTGGAGCTGGGCTGGCTGCTCTTGGCTCTCGCTCGGCCCTCTGGCAAACAGAACAGGAGAGGCGAATATAAGACAACACTCACACTCACACTAAGCACATATTCAACTGAAATGAGGAGCAGAGGCCTTTCTGAATTGATTTATTCACAAATTCAGCACTTACTGTACAATAAAATAAAAGATCAACTAATCTCTGTAATAACACCCAGGGAGCAGCGAGTGTGTTTACAACCTGAGACCGGAGTTGAATGTGATAGCCTGAAACAGGATTGGTTTACACTTTTACCTGCAGCTTTACCTGGGCAGGGAAGTTCCCCTCCCAAACCCTGATCACCTGATAACTACACCTGGGCTGAACTGGCATGCTCCCCACTCTCCCTAACTCAAACTGATATTGTTATTATACTGTAGCACACACTCATGTACATGTGAGTGTATGTTACTGCACCGTCAACAGATAACGATCACCTTGAAATGTGTTCCAACAAAAGGTGGATAGGTTGTAACTGATCTGAGATCAGAAACTAGAGTAGAGAAGAGAATCATGTGGAATGCTCACCTGGTGGTGTAACTGCCTCCTTGCTGGTCCTGTCTATGGTCCAGAATTTCAGCAGTCTCTCTCCATGGCACAGGGATCTTCTGAAAGAAAATGAAGAATACACTGAATTGCCATAATATAACCTTCTGCTAAAACAGCACTCTGGCCAGCTGGTTTAATGTTTAGACGATACCACGTGGACTTTTATATCTTTAAACAAACTCATGCATGTCTGTGCTGACGCAAAAAAGGAAGTCATGCAGATCACTTCACTACCGCTACACTAAGAATCACTCGATGGAAACGCTCACCTGTGTGTAGAAGTCTTGTGAGGGAGACGATCTGGACCTCTCATGGACACAGACAGGCGTCTCCTCTGTTCCCTGGTCCAGGATGTCGTCAGCAGAGTGATACCTCCCCTGGGTCTTTGTGTCTGAAGCCTTCCTCTGCATGTTCCAGGTGACCTGGTACTCGGTGAAGGTCCCCAGCCTCTGCTGCTCCAGTAGGGCCTGTCTGCCTGCGGGGCTGAGGGAGTCTGGGTGTTTCTCCTGAGTTTCTCCTGAGTGGGCTCTCCCTCTGGCCTTGCCCGGAGAGTGCTCCAAAGTGCTGGAGGTGGTGCTGGTGCTCTGCTGGCCTGACTTGTGGATGGTTGAGATGGGTCTGCAGAAGGCAGGTTTAGCAGCCATTTCAAAGATCTTCCGTCGGTCTACAATCGGCCGTGCTGTTCCAACGGGATGTTCTCCCTCACCCTCCACTCCCAGCTTGTTGATCTTGTCTGGCTCGGAGAACGAGTGGACCCTCTTGTTCAGAGGGAAACGCTTGCGGCAGCCAATGCGGGAGACTATGTGTGAGTTGGGTTTGGTTAACGGAGCCTCCGACCCTGACCCGGGAGGTTCTAGGTCTCTCCTCCTAAAGGACGTGGCCTGGAGGACCCTAGCCTGAGCCTCCTTGAGGTGGTTCTTGTAGGAGGAGGAAAAGGAGCCGTCGGAGGAGGTGGACTTCCACCCCCCCGTGTCTGCCTCCTCCTCTGGCTCCTCCGTCTCGCTGGGGCAGGTCAGGGTGGCAGCGCTCCGGCTTTTCTGCAGCTGGGCCCTCTTTAGCTGGATCTCGTTGCGGAGGGTGGTGGCGTATCGGTCGCTGCGTCTCGCCAGTTTGCCCGTTGCAGTGTTGTTTGTTAAAGCCTCCTGTATGGCGTGGTTGGTGTCTCCCCCGCCGTTGGATGGTGGTGGTGGTGCCGTAGCAGAGTGAATCTTCTCCACCAGGATCCTACTCTCCTGGGCCAGAGAATGAAGCATTGGGCTCCTACTCTCCTGGGCCAGAGAATGAAGCATTGGGCTCCTACTCTCCTGGGCTAGAGAATGAAGCATTGGGCTCCTACTCTCCTGGGCTAGAGAATGAAGCATTGGGCTCCTACTCTCCTGGGCTAGAGAATGAAGCATTGGGCTCCTACTCTCCTGGGCTAGAGAATGAAGCATTGGGCTCCTACTCTCCTGGGCTAGAGAATGAAGCATTGGGCTCCTACTCTCCTGGGCTAGAGAATGAAGCATTGGGCTCCTACTCTCCTGGGCTAGAGAATGAAGCATTGGGCTCCTACTCTCCTGGGCTAGAGAATGAAGCATTGGGCTCCTACTCTCCTGGGCTAGAGAATGAAGCATTGGGCTCCTACTCTCCTGGGCTAGAGAATGAAGCATTGGGCTCCTACTCTCCTGGGCTAGAGAATGAAGCATTGGGCTCCTACTCTCCTGGGCTAGAGAATGAAGCATTGGGCTCCTACTCTCCTGGGCTAGGCTTCTACTCCCCTGAGCCAGACTGTGGAGCATGGGTGTCTTTTGAGAAGAGATCTTATTGTTCTCCTGAGAGACCCAAGGGTCTTCTCTCAGTGGTGCCGCCTTGTGGTCCTTGGGCGGACTGGGAGAGTAAGAGCTTCTAAGCTGGGCCTCTGTAGGTCTCTGGCCCTCACTCCTCCTCTCCCTCTCCTCAGTGGTAGGTTTACCAGATGAGGAATTGGAGGCTGTGTGTTCGTAAAGCAGAACGTTGGCCGCTTTGACATTTCCGTTCCGCTCCTTGCTGTTGGCGTAAGGCGGCTGAGGATGATACTTGACCTTGTTAGTCTTGTGGGAGGAACTTGTGGAGCCCCTGTCGTTTGAGCCCTTAGCTAGCTCCATGTCAGCCATCCAGACCTCTGATTTGCTCTGTCTAACACGAGTCTCTGGCTGGCCTGGCTGCTTGGTTGTGATGCAGTAGTACCTGATGTGTCCTCCGCCGTCATAGTTCTGGTCGATGGTCGAGGTGGACAGGGACGTGGTGGAGGACCTCACGTGGTTCCTACTGTTACTCCGGTTGGTAGGGAGCTCCTGGAGGCTGTGGTAGTAGCTACCAACGCTCTGCGGCTTCGGTGGATGTGGGGCGGATCTGGTCTGCAGGTAGAAAGTGCTTTCGTCGCTGTACTGCCGCTGGTGATTGGGCAGGCAAGCGAAGGGAGACTGACTCTGTCTCACGTCTTGGCTAGACAGCGAGAACAGTTTGTTTGGGTTGCTGAGCTGGTTGTGGTTGTAGTCAGGTGCACCTGCAGCTATGTTTGGGTGGAGGAAGTCTTTCTTGTGAGGTGGAGGGTTGTAACTGCACCTGGGGTCTGGCCCATTCTCATTGTGAGAGATATGGTTGCCCCGGGCTCTGTAGCTGCTGTTCTCTGGGGCCTGTGGTGGAGCTCCAGGCCCCTCTGTGTAGGCAGGGTACACCTTGGTGGCAGCAAAGCTGTCATTGCGCAGGGGAGGAGGAGGAGGAGAGGGGGGGGCTGCTACCTTCCTCCTCTCTGGGACGTGCCACACAGGGCCTATGTGCGATCTGCCAGAGCCTGAGCTGGAGTAGCGGGAGCCAGGCTGCTCCTCTGGGACTGTCCTGGGGCTCTCTGAGCCTCCGTCCCCCTGGGGCAGCTGGAGGTTCCGGCTGTGGCGCTGCTCACCCTGCCTTCCGACCTCACTGGTCTGAGTCTGGACCCCCTTATAGAACACGCTGCCCTCAGTCGCCTCAGTGTTGGTGAGGGCCAGAGCAGGCTCCGGGGGAGGGCTGGTAGAGGACAGGCAGCTGAAGGGTGATTCGCTCTTCCCACCAGACACTCCACCCCCAGAGAGAGGCTCAGCGCTGCGGTGGTACCTGCTGGGGGAGAGGCATCCTGGTGGGTAGGGGTGTGAGGGACGCTCTACTCTCTCCATATTCCCCACAGAGCTGAACTGGCTAGATAACTGGCGTAGATTCGAGTCGTGGTCCCCGCAGCTGGAAAGGTCTTTTGTGGATGCACTAGAATTCAATACAAGGAATTGTGTTAATAATCTGGTTAGCAGTAGCTAAGTTAGATATCTATTAGGTATTATTAACCATTTATTATGCCTTTATTCAGTGTTTTCTTGTTCTTTGATAACTGACCTACTTGTATATTTTGTATACAATGAGTGGAGATGAGAACCCCATGAGAATAATGGCTGCCCCTACCTCTGAGGAGATGGAGTAACCATAAACTCTCTGAATGTAGCGCAGACACATTCTCTAGGAACTGTGACGACCCTAACGGGCAGTGCCTGAGTAACATTGACACTAGGAGAAGGAGGTCATAGATTCTTCCAGCAGCTCACCTGACTTCATGTTTGACCTGCCACACAGGTGAAGGCTCGTTGTGACTCTCTGTGGGTTCGGGGTGGTCTTCTGTGAACTTGGAGGAGTGCCATGAATGGGGCCGGGAGACTGGTTCATTCCTCCTACAGAGAGAAGGTTAAGGAAAGCATGTTATTGAAATGCAACTCATTAAAAATAGAAGGTAAAAGAAAAAACAATTCTTTCTCATTTCAGTCTCACCCCTTGAAGCGGTTCTTCCTGATATGCATGTTGGAGAGAGGTAACAAAAAGATCTGATTCAGTAAAAAAAAAAAATGTAAAATACACTACAAAAAAACTAATCTGATGTGGATTTAAAAAAAAAAATGTTTTACATCCATTGTGTAGAAGATATGAACCAAAATAATGAAATATAGACCTAGACAGATACAAAGTGAAGCGTCCACTGAACAAATCTGACACATGCACAAGGACCACAGACGACTACAGTACTATACGCCACGTAATGTTGGAAGCAGGATGCAATGTTGTCCATGTCACCCAGAGTGGGATTGGGTTCAAACATTGAAAGTCACAAGGGATCACTGAAGAATCGGTTTGGGATAGCTAGTGTACTGGAGGAGGTTGCTAATTCCACAATACCTCATAGAGCTTCGTAATATCTTGGTGAGAAAGTTCCTGGCCACATGTTTGTCAGTTTCTGATTCTGATGGCGTGGTGGTATGTGAGACAATATCCACCATTTTCATTTTCCTGGGCATGCAGCAGAGGAACACATCAAATGTTGTAAAAATTCCAGGTCACTATCATTTTAGTCATTCAGCAGACGCTCTCATTCAGAGCGGCTTACAATAGTGAGCACATACATTTTCATACTGGCCTACCAATTGAGCTACAAAGGACAGAAGATCCTCAGTATACTGTCAGCGACTGACCAACGAGAACAGTGCACCCCCTTCTGGCCAATAAGAGATTTATACTTTTATATTCATTGTATGGTATGTAACACGGATGACAGACCTTCATAATCAGTAGTTCATTAGGTCAAATCTAAGAGGTTCGATGAATCAGTCCTCAAATCCAAGAGGAAACCACCATTGCAGTAGCAATCTATGAGAAATATATGTTATTTAGAAGAACACAGACAGAATAGAAATGACCTTTAACATGGTCTGTCTGGGGGGTCACCTCACTGCCATATATATGGCTGTACGACGACAGACAGAGAGAGATCCCTAGAGTGTAAACAGCATGGTGTTGTCGGGGGCTTAGCCTTTTGAATCAGTTAGAAAGATGAGATCAGTGGTTTCCCACTATGTCCAAGCTGGCGTCTGTTCAACACAAACCTGGGTTCAAATATTATTTGAAATATTTCAAATACATTTAGTGTTTGCTTCAGCCTGCCTGGAGTGCTGGGTGGGTTGGATTTGCACTTTTACAGCTATTCCATTGGTTCCATTGCGCCGGGAATGCTCAGTCAAGCCCAGATAATGAATGTGAAATGATATTAAATAGTATTTGAACCCAGGTATCGTCAAACAGGGCATTTTCCGTCCCTTTTCTTCCCCCTGACAAACATCCAGTTGGCACAACCAGAATGTACTAGACAAGACAAACACATTGTGGACTACAGATACTGTATAAGCATAAGGCTAAGAACCACCCACTCAAATCCTTAACCTCTCTGACCTACGATACAAGACTCCTACATTCCATCATGGGGCCAAAGGAATGTGAAGATCCATTTTGATTGGCAGTCAGCCCCACAGGAGCTCAGGCTGAAGTGGGACATCAACATTGGCAATCTTCCAAAAGTTCAGGCACTTGGCTCATGGAGTCAAGCTAATTTATGGGAGGGAGGCTGAGGGCAACCTGAGAAGCTCTCCTCCTCAATAAGAAGCATAAAGACAGAGAGCGTCACACACACTAAGACAGACTACGTAGGCACGCACGCACGCACATCGACACACACCCCCTCCCTTCCTCCTCCAGTCAGTCATTGGTCCTGAGAGTGGTATGCTGCCCTAACAGACCCCTACAGAGCTTACAATAGAAATGCAAATGGATTTCTAGTCAGGAGTCTTTATTGTCAGGGTTACAGCTGAACTGCCACAGCTACCCAGAGGGTGGGGGGGTGGAGACGTTGGGGCTAGTTTCAGAAAATCCTCCTCCGGTTTCAGTGAAAACCACATTCGAAAACAAACAGTAGTGAAACTGACCCAATTGGGTGTGAATATCTAGGCTATGCGGGCAGCACGTGTGAAAGGTGTAACCTAAACTGTAGGCTTAGATAAAAAACGGAATAAATCAAAAGGAAAGCTTTGTAAATACACATGGAGGGAATTAGCATTTCAAACTAAAAGAAGAGATTTATTGAAACTAAAATGTTAAGTTGCTCGGCATGGAGTTGACACAGCATTGAGAGAGGGAAGTTCAATGAGCTTAATAAGAAGAAATCAAAGAAAGAACTTACCAAAGAATTATCAATCTTGCTGTGGCATTTCAGATGCACTCTTTTGTTGTCAAGTTCTCTTTCAGCAAATAACAACGTCTCAGAGAGCACTGATAAAGCAGGCTGAAAATGACTGCTCCGCTCCTCAAAGCCTTTCTACGCCGTGAATTCCTTTGAGACACTTCAATGATTGACAAGGCACTTCTACAGACACAAGGCACCTGGTCAGATTTTACAGCTTCTTTGGCAAAGGAGCTATCTGTGCAAAGGAATTCTCCACATCCATAACTTCTGCTGCATCAGTCCAATCACAGAGCTCTCAAACACAGAGATTGAGAGCTCTTCTACCCTGCTCTTCACACACACACTGACCGACACTTCATCTTGGTGTGGCTCCAACAAGTGTGTGTCCTCCCAGTGTTGTCGTCAATGGGATATTTCCTAGGGGATTGTGGGGATTTACCTCGGGAGGGGAGGGGCCAGGGTTATTGTCATGCCCAGTGTCCTTGCTGTAGATCAGTCTATGGGGCTTTCTCATTGGCTCACGGCCCATTAACCACTGGAGTGGAGTTGAAAAAGTAAGATTGCTTGCATGATCAGTCAGCACACACACACTCGATATCAGTCACGCACGGAATCCTGGCATGAGACAATCAACAGGGTTTCACCTAATTGCATTTCGCTTGGATATGTAGATACGTTTTAAACAGTTCCCATTCCAGAGGAATCTGTAAAGCCGATTTGAAGAAGGCATTACAAAAACAGGTCATTGGCAACCAACCATTGCGCACCACACAGTTGGCGTTGGGACGTGCGCTTTATCGTAGTGACGAGACAGAGATCTCCACTTAATTAACAGAGTCATAGGTCAGCTGACAATGGAGAGAAGAACATAGAAAAACAACTGATCGTACTCTCTCTTGTTATTGAACATCGCAATGGCCCTGATGGCCGAAAGACAAGGCCAAGATAACTAAACTACTTGACTTCTCTATTAGAATGATATCAGTCATGGTGGAAAACAAGCAACTTGATACAGACGTCGAGCGGAGATGATTTAGTCCTGCAGTCAAAGAACAAGCGTCATTGACAGGTACTCCACCATTACATTCCAGAATGGCGAGGGGTTGGCAGTTGATGCATGTAAACCAAACACTGCAAGTCCCTAGACACAAATCGATCCCCGTTTAAAATAACAGCAAACATTTCTAAGAGAAGAGCTATTTTACGACTGGTTCAGATAACCCGTGAAGAACCAGAGACTCTAAAAAAAGGACGTAGAACTGTTGAATCACCACCTCGCTGGACAGAAGAACCAAACCCAAACAGAATCAGGCAATGTGCCCTGCTATGCCCAGGTCCACTGAGCCCCGCTGCCTGGCGCCTGCTTTTTAAAAATGGGGGCTGAATGAAACAAGCAACACAATAGAAAAAAAGTGCCTGCATAATCACTGCTGGGCTTATCGGCTAACGGCTGAATACAGAGAGGAGACCTCGGCATCAGGCTCCACACCCACGTTACATGCCGTTCTGCTCCTACAGGGTTCAGATACCAGCCTGTAAAATAGTGGCTATAGCATGTGGCATAGGGACGACGGTCAGTCCTCTTTACCCTCATTCTATAAAAGACATCTGGAACAACAAAACTGATGGCCTAATAAGTCCTAACCCAGATCTGATAAAGTCACCCCCAAATATGTCAAGCGTCTGTCTCAGAGTAAATGCTTACTCTAGAGTAGAACAGTTTGTCTTTGTGTGGGAGTGGAGGTAGAGGGGAGGGGAGGCCCTCACTGTCACGTTAATGGTTCAGTGTTAATCCAGGGCTTTGCCTGAGGATGGGAGACTTCCTGCCTGACAAGAGTAAACACTATAGGATCTTCCTCTCCCTCCTCGCATGTTTAGGTTGACTATACAATACCCCCTGAAGGACCATTTAACCACACAGCCCAATTCAATTAAAAGTTGAGGAAAAGTTGAAAAGACGTGCCTTTGTTTTATTTTGGCTGTCAGCAACCCCGTTTTCAAATCTGATCACGGAAGAAGACAAAACGAGGTGTGACATAGCCAGAATAAAACAATACAGACAATTGTCATTGTGCAGCAAGATACACCACCAAAAATGACTATTTTTGAAACACTAAGAGTCCTAAAAGATTATCTTTACAGCAGATAAAGGTTCAGTGCCCTCCTTGTCTTGTGAGTCTCACTTCTAGATAACTCTTTACCACTAATGTGAATAACAGAGAAGCATACCTGAAATGATGTCTTCAGTGAATTCCTACCCTCAATCCAGGCATATCAAGGGAGATACAATAGCAACCACCCCCAGAGCCTGGCTGTCCTCATTTGACTACACTGCCTTCCCAAAGCAGAGCTAATGAAAACAATGAGCTCTAGTGAGACAACCTATCCCAACTAGCAATGTCAACTCACCTAGGCAACATGGAACATTCCACTTTCCAAACCAAGCGGGGGGAGGCTAAATCTACAACACATAAAAAAAAATTAAAAAAAGAGAGTTAATACAGTAAAAGACGATCTATCCAGATACTCCAAACTATGGAGTCTACACCAGAAATAAAGCATATTATTTTACACTGGTTCGTATAGGATTTGCATTAGATTTTTACATTGTTTTCTACTTTGCCCTCTCTCTAAGCTGAGTGAGTCCATGCCTGTGGCTTTACAAGTTGTAATAGGATTCAGGCATTAAGACTCCGGAGCCAGTCAGGAGGGACCTTGTATGATGTTATGAGGCATGAGTTTATACTAAATTACTGTAAACATATTTAATTGGATTCAGATTATATTTTTTTATAATTTTTATGCAAGTCTATGCCTCAAGTGTGGCCTACTATACTACAACACACGAACAGAAAAAACATGTTTATAAGAACACAAAAACCCCAGAGAGAAATTCGACAACATAGGGAAAAAAAATCAGATTTTCATAGAGCACTGGGAGTTACGTGAATTCACTAGGCTTATATTACATAGAAAAAAGCAACTTTGTCCACTAGATGGCATGTTGTTGTGCCTCATCTACTGATCCCATCTTTTCTGCAGTTGTTTGTTCTGGTTAGCAGCAGGGAGTGTGGAAGACCAGAGCCCGGAGAGATGAAATCACATTAACAGCGGAATACAACACAGAGGTGTGAACGTCTGATTGAGGAAATTCAATACTGGATGCCTAAATAAAAATCAGGGTTGATCCATCATTGGCCCCCATTCAAATCCACAGGGGGGTTCACAAAGAATTCACCTAAGAATCCTCTGCATGCCTTCTAGACCAGCATATGGTCATTAGCTAGTTACTGGTGGTGCCAAAGCGCAGCGGGTTGGCAGTTTGGCCATGGTCTATTCACACACACAGTGGTCTTTTCACACACAGGGGCCCTGTCTGTTGAGTGGTGACAGTCCCCTACCACCACCAGCTGTCTCGGTCGATCTACATCAGGGACAGTCAACAACACAGCCACAGCCAGGCAGCTAGACCAGCCAGCCAGGAACCTGGAATTCAGACAAAGCCCCTGGGACAGAGCGCTGGTTGGCCCTGGCTCCCCAAACAATGGCCCTAACTGGCCCTCTTTGTGTGATTGACAGGGTGCACTCACATGGAAAATGGTTCCCCTTTTGTTCCGTGGTCCCGTCTCTAATGGTGTCATAGGCTAGCTAGTGTATCACACACGTTTGTGGTCGCCTGATAAACTAGAGGACAGCCTCAAATGACGCTATGGCTCTTGAGATGTGCGCAAGTAACATCATTGATTTACTAAACTGAGGTTTTACTTTCAATTGCCAAGTCATTTCAGAAAACCTTGGCATTGAAAGGGTAACATTCCTGAGTGATGAATGAGTCATAATGAGGAAGGGTTTGACCTGTAGTGGGGCAGTCGGAGCTGAAAGTCAATGATCAAGGGGCTGTCAATGGGATTTAAAAGTGTAAGAAGCATACGGGAAACAGAACCGATGGGTGTCTCTGGACAGAGTGATGTCTGATGATGACAGAGAGTCGAGGTAAAGTGGGCTAAAGGTCCCCCATGTTTCGAAACTTGGCATATATCTCGCTCTCTCTGCCCCTACCCTCGCCCCTACTCCCCAGATCCTCCTCTGTGCCATTTAAGAGTCATTATCTAACCTGAAATAACAACCATGACACAGAGAGAGAGAGAAGTCTGGACAATGGGTCCATTGTCTTCCTCAGCCAATGAGAAGGGAGGCCCAGTCAGTCTCTAAAGGACATGCAGCCCCCCTGCCTAAGTCATGACATGGGCAGTATATTTCTGCTGTGTACAACCTAGTTGCCTTCCAAATGACACGCTATTCCCTACTTAGTGCACTACTTTTGACCAGAGCCCTATAGGCCCTCGTGAAAAGTAATGCACTATAGAATAGGTTGCCATTTGGGATACAGCCCCAGACAGCCAGCCAGAGGAGCATGAGAAAAACCACAACACTGGGGCCGTAAAAGTCTGGCTTTTCTAGTGTAAATATACACTCCAAGGCACTAGATAGTGTTGCATGGTGTACTGAAAGTTCTGTACTTTTTCAATATTAGAACATGAAAAATGGTTTGGTACTAGAATTTGTTATTTTCGGTACTTCTGTCAAATATCAGCGCAGCCAAACCAAACAAGAATGTGCTAGCATACACCCTTAAAAGACTAGAAAAAAAGCGACAATAGTTCTGTTTCTCCATTTTGAGACGGCAGAAATGTGTCATTCATTTGATTGGGGGGAGGGGGGGGGTCCAAAGAGAGCTTAGTCGTGCAATTTTACATCTAACTATTTTTCTGTGAAATAATTTGCATGAAAACGAGTCATCTCTCTTTGTTGTTATTCAAAGACTTTATTGAAGAATCCCTACAGTTGACCAATCGCCAACGAAGGGGCGTAGACTTCAGCTCTGAACTTGCCTCCAGAAAAAATGTTGTGACCCGAACGGCCTTTAAAAAAAATAAGAAGAAGAAGAACTTTACAAAGTCCAAAACATCACAAAATGTCATCATAATACATGCACAAACTCCACCGAACGGTTTCGGCTGTGAAGCATGCGGACACCTTTATAACGCGAGCCCACCGTGTCTGCTCTATAGCCTGCACTGGGAGTCTGGGCTGTTAGCTCATGTTAGCTGTATGATGCATAGAAGTTAACACACTTAAATAATGTGACACGGCATGTTGAAACGGTTAATTACTGATTCACAAAACAATCTCCATACCGGCTACAACACTTTACAATGCAAGAAGAAACCAGTAGCTCCCAGCTTTGACGGATAACTAGCCTTTCTAGCTTACAGCTGAAGCTAACGTCAATTCTCTGGTACTTTGAGGAACCATAATGCAAAATATGCCGATTTCAAAGCAGATTGCCACCAAATGTAAATGTTTGTGGCATGTGTGTGTGTGAGAGAGAGAGAGAATAGGGCTCTGATGGCCGCCCCCACTCTTGCCTAATGAATGACGTCATTACTGGTTAAAGAGACTTTTAAAGAGCACTTTAATAAAATAAGTCACTTCTATGCAAATGTTGTTCATCAGCACAATAAATGGAAGGGAAACAGATTGTCATCCGTAAACCCGATGAAATCAGCCATAACAAGCTAAATCTGGATTTGCCCAGTTTATCAAGAGATTTACCATTCAAATAAGTCGTTATGTTGTCAGACAAAGTCAAATTGATTGTAATTATTGTATCATTTATTAATTAATGCATACATGGCCGTCTCTGAAAAATTGACATACATCAAGTGCCATTCTGTGACTTTGGCTAAAATGCGGTATTGTTTTGGAATTGTTCTGATATACAGTGCCTTGCGAAAGTATTCGGCCCCCTTGAACTTTGCGACCTTTTGCCACATTTCAGGCTTCAAACATAAAGATATAAAACTGTATTTTTTTGTGAAGAATCAACAACAAGTGGGACACAATCATGAAGTGGAACGACATTTATTGGATATTTCAAACTTTTTTAACAAATCAAAAACTGAAAAATTGGGCGTGGAAAATTATTCAGCCCCCTTTAGTTAATACTTTGTAGCGCCACCTTTTGCTGCGATTACAGCTGTAAGTCGCTTGGGGTATGTCTCTATCAGTTTTGCACATCGAGAGACTGACATTTTTTCCCATTCCTCCTTGCAAAACAGCTCGAGCTCAGTGAGGTTGGATGGAGAGCATTTGTGAACAGCAGTTTTCAGTTCTTTCCACAGATTCTCGATTGGATTCAGGTCTGGACTTTGACTTGGCCATTCTAACACCTGGATATGTTTATTTTGGAACCATTCCATTGTAGATTTTGCTTTATGTTTTGGATCATTGTCTTGTTGGAAGACAAATCTCCGTCCCAGTCTCAGGTCTTTTGCAAACTCCATCAGGTTTTCTTCCAGAATGGTCCTGTATTTGGCTCCATCCATCTTCCCATCAATTTTAACCATCTTCCCTGTCCCTGCTGAAGAAAAGCAGGCCCAAACCATGATGCTGCCACCACCATGTTTGACATTGGGGATGGTGTGTTCAGCTGTGTTGCTTTTACGCCAAACATAACGTTTTGCATTGTTGCCAAAAAGTTCAATTTTGGTTTCATCTGACCAGAGCACCTTCTTCCACATGTTTGGTGTGTCTCCCAGGTGGCTTGTGGCAAACTTTAAACGACACTTTTATGGATATCTTTAAGAAATGGCTTTCTTCTTGCCACTCTTCCATAAAGGCCAGATTTGTGCAATATACGGACTGATTGTTGTCCTATGGACAGAGTCTCCCACCTCAGCTGTAGATATCTGCAGTTCATCCAGAGTGACCATGGGCCTCTTGGCTGCATCTCTGATCAGTCTTCTCCTTGTATGAGCTGAAAGTTTAGAGGGACGGCCAGGTCTTGGTAGATTTGCAGTGGTCTGATACTCCTTCCATTTCAATATTATCGCTTGCACAGTGCTCCTTGGGATGTTTAAAGCTTGGGAAATCTTTTTGTATCCAAATCCGGCTTTAAACTTCTTCACAACAGTATCTCGGACCTGCCTGGTGTGTTCCTTGTTCTTCATGATGCTCTCTGCACTTTTAACGGACCTCTGAGACTATCACAGTGCAGGTGCATTTATACGGAGACTTGATTACACACAGGTGGATTGTATTTATCATCATTAGTCATTTAGGTCAACATTGGATCATTCAGAGATCCTCACTGAACTTCAGGAGAGAGTTTGCTGCACTGAAAGTAAAGGGGGCTGAATAATTTTGCACACCCAATTTTTCAGTTTTTGATTTGTTAAAAAAGTTTGAAATATCCAATAAATGTCGTTCCACTTCATGATTGTGTCCCACTTGTTGTTGATTCTTCACAAAAAAATACAGTTTTATATCTTTATGTTTGAAGCCTGAAATGTGGCAAAAGGTCGCAAAGTTCAAGGGGGCCGAATACTTTCGCAAGGCACTGAAGAGTATCATGATAGTATAGAGTAGGGTTGTGCCGAGTAGTCGGACAAAATTAGTATCGTAACAGATATGGGAAAGGTTCCTGATACAATTATGATCCCAGTATTTTTTGTTATTATCCGTGATCTAAATATATATATATATTTGGGTGGCAGCACGCATCTTTCAATTAAGTGCAAGGTGCTCTGTGGTCTAAATAACTCAACTGGCTAGTTTGCCTGTCTGTGAAGTAGAGGTCGACCGATTAATCGGAATGCCCGATTAATTGGTATTAATTAGTATTTTTGGACACCGATTTGGCCTTTATTTATCTTTATTTAACTAGGCAAGTCAGTTAAGAACATTCTTATTTTCAATGACGGCCTAGGAACGGTGGGTTAACTGCCTTGTTCAGGGGCAGAACGACAGATTTGTACCTTTTTAACCTTACTTTAACCTCGTTTTTGCAACTAGTCCAACGCTCTAACCACCTGCCTTACATTGCACTCCATGAGGAGCCTGCGTGGCAGGCTGACTACCTGTTACGCGAGGGCAGCAAGAGCCAAGGTAAGTTGCTAGCTAGCATTAAACTTATCTTATAAAAAACAATCAATCTTCACATAATCACGAGTTAAACTAGTAATATCAACCATGTGTAGTTATCTAGTGTGTCCTGCGTTGCATATAATCGATGCAGTGTCTGTTCATTTCTCATCGAATCACAGCCTACTTCGCCAAATGGGTGATGATTTAGCACGGTCGTTGCACCAAACCTAACCATAAACATCAATGCCTTTCTTAAAATCAATACACAAGTATTTATTTTTTAAACCTGCATATTTAGTTAATATTGCCTGCTAACATGAATTTCTTATAATTAGAGAAATTGTGTCACTTCTCTTGCGTTTCGTGCAAGCAGTCAGGGTATATGCAGCAGTTTGGGCTGCCTGACTTGTTGCGAACTGTGTGAAGTCCATTTATTCCTAACAAAGACCGTTATTAATTTGCCAGAATTGTACATAATTATGACATAACATTGAAGGTTGTCCAAAGTACCAGCAATATTTAGACTTAGGGATGCCACCCGTTAGATAAAATATGGAACGGTTCCGTTTTTCACTGAAAGAATAAACGTTTTGTTTTCGAAATGATAGTTTCCGGATTCTACCATATTAATGACCAAAGGCTCGTATTTCTGTGTGTTATTATGTTATAATTAAGTCTATGATAGAACAGTCTCACTGAGCGATGGTAGGCAGCAGCAGGCTCGTAAGCATTCATTCAAACAGCACTTTCGTGCGTTTGCCAGCAGCTTTTCACAATGCTTCAAGCATTGAGCTGTTTATGACTTCAAGCCTATCAACTCCCGAGATTAGGCTGGTGTAACCGATGTGAAATGGCTAGCTAGTTAGTGGGGTGCGCGCTAATAGCGTTTCAATCTGTGACTTCACTCGCTCTGAGACTTGGAGTAGTTGTTCCCCTTGCGCTGCAAGGGCCGCGGCTTTTGTGGAGCGATGGGTGACGATGCTTCGAGGGTGGCTGTTGTCGATGTGTTCCTGGTTCGAGCCCAGGTAGGTGTGAGGAGAGGGACGGAAGCTATACTGTTACACTGGCAATACTAAAGTGCCTATAAGAACATCCAGTTGTCAAAGGTATATGAAATACAAATGGAAATAGTCCTATAATTCCCATAACTACAACCTAAAACTTCTTACCTGGGAATATTGAAGATGTTAAAAGGAACCACCAGCTTTCATATGTTCTCATGTTCTGAGCAAGGAACTTAAATGTTAGCTTTTTTACATGGCACATATTGCAGTTTTACTTTCTTCTCCAACACTTTGTTTTTGCATTATTTAAGCCAAATTGAACATGTTTCATTATTTATTTGAGGCTAAATTGATTTTATTTATGTATTATATTAATTTAAAATAAGTGTTCATTCAGTATTGTTGTAATTGTCATTATTACAAATAAATAAAATTAAAATTCATTAATTAATTGTATTATTTATTTATAAAATATATATATATATATATTTATTTATTTTAATTTTAAATCGCCGATCAATCGGTATCGGCTTTTTTTTGGTCCTCCAATAATCTGTATCGGCGTTGAAAAATCATATTCGTACTTTGATCCTGTTGCTCTGATTGGATAGAGTGAATCTATATTTCTCCATTCACTCGCTCCACTTCATAATTTCATCTGATCACTTCTCCTCGCATGTTCCGGACTGATCATTTAGATTGCTGCTGCCTCCTGTTTGCCTGCTACTATGATGAATCAGATGGTCGAGGACGTTTGCTAGCCAGCAAGCTATCAATGTGCATAATATCTAACAAGCGGCCGAGGGTAGAGAAAAAAGATGACCCGCCAATGCGCATTCTCTGACTGAGTGACAGCAAACTTTTCTGCCTGTTGCAAGTTGAGGAAACAGACACACTTGATTGGTCTATAAACGTCCAGGGAGATAGGTAGATGTCAAAATACCTAGGCATATTAAAACACTTCCGTTTTTGCAGATTAACTGTCAATTTACAGATACGATAAGGAATAGGAGTATGGCCAGGTCGGCACACCACTAGTATCAAGTATTGTGATACTAAGCCTGGTATGGAAGTCAACATTCTGGTGACAACACTACTAGATGTACACTCTCACAGGCCTAGACACCTCCACCTCCACCCAGTCTAGTCGTAAATGAACGAAGGAGATATTTGCTGGCATTGACACTTTCACACCTACCAGAGAATGTGTGAGAGAGAATGTGTTTTATGAACACGCCACGAAGTTCAGAGCATTCCTTCCCCTATAGGGCCGTCTTCAATGTTCTCTACATTGGCTTTCTCTCACTGTTGTGTGAAGAGGTTAGTTTGCTCACATCATTTAAAAGGCATGTACTGCATCCCTTCCCTGTTGGGTAGATATCATAGATATCTGTAAAAAATGTACCTTCACACTTCTTTACTAAGCCTAGTAAATATCACGAATGAAAGAGTGTAAAAAAAGAAAAAGAAAAGTGAAGTTCGTACCTAGTCCTAGTTTAACCATAACAAGCTGTGGCCCTGCCCTTCGTGGTTTAGTAACGATCAGTTAGCATTCCACTCTTCCAGCTCAAACTAAGGTACACTGTACTTTACGACCAAGCAATATTCTATAAATGACATGTGTCTAGTATAATGACAGTCCTGTCTCTGCATGTCAGTGGTTAGAGTTGCACCAATATACAGTCCCTGAGGCCATAAACATTGTCTTCACAAATACAGTACTAGTCAAAAGTTGGTTTGGGCTTAGTGGGACTATCGTTTGTTTTTCAACAGGACAATGACCCAAAACACACCTCCAGGCTGAGTACGGGCTATTTGACTAATTAGGATAATGATGGAGTGCTGCATCAGATGACCTGGCCTCCACAATCACCTGATCTCAACACAATTGAGATGGTTTGGGATGAGTTGGACCACAGAGTGAAGGAAAAGCAGCCAACAAGGAACTCCTTCAAGACTGTTGGAAAAACATTCCAGGTGAAGCTGGTTGAGAGAATGCCAAGAGTGTGCCAAGCTGTCATCAAGGCAAAGGGTGGCTACTTTGAAGAATCTAAAATATATTGATTTGTTTAACACTTTTTTGGTTACTAAATGATTCCATATGTGTCATTTCATAGTTGAGATGTCTTCACATTTATTCTACAATGTAGAAAATAGTAAAAAATAAAGGAAACCCCTGGAATGAGTAAGTGTGTCTAAACTTTTGACTGGTACTGTACATAAAATATTCCCACCTGTTAACAATCCCCAACAAAGGGCAATGTGTGACTGTAGCACCAATTACAACTGCAGCCTCGTTGCTTTACGTTTCATCCCAGCAGGTCAAAGTGGGTGAACTGATACACCTCCAGCTGGATCTGAAATTCCCTTTCTGAATGCACCGACTACATTACACAGGACTCCTCGTTTCCAAGATAGTGTCTTTGTGGGTTAAGGTTAGCTTGTTTGACACTTTGCAGACACTTGAGTCCAGAGTGAAAGTCATTTGTACAAAAAAACATTCTTCCTGATATGCCCAACTCTTGTGTGCTGCATTTGGTATTGTGTGCCAGTTTTGGATAAAACAATATATTAATGTAGATCCATCCGTAAGTTTAATGTATACCATTTTAAACACAGGGCACTTCTTCTCAGCACAATGGGAGAGATGGTACGCAACAATCACTCTACGATAGTACCCATTGAGACATCCTGTATTCTTATTCAATGTCTGTCATATTCAATTCAATAGAAATGTATTGTGCCTGGGTGTAAGGGCAATTTAGTTGCAGCTCATAGCCCACCTTCTGACGACCAGGGCGAGGGTCTTGTGGGAGCTTTTGACCAGACAGATGGCCTCCTGTCTGGATCCACTGATGGGAACTGTGTTGATGTTGACGATCTCATCTCCCACCTGCAGGCTGACGGTCGCCGCCTTGCTGCCCTCCTCCACCTGAATCACACACCAGGAATGTTTAATTAAAGGTGTTAATAAGTAGTTTATACATCATTAATAAAACAGCTATAACTTACTGGGGCAAATTGAGATTTTGGGACTGTTAACATTTCTCAAGTGAAGAGTATAAGAAAACAATTGCACACAGATAGTGTTGGCAGGGGAAAAGGGGCCCAGTCCAGGGATGCTGTCTGATAGTTATGTGGATAAAATAACATGTTACAGACTTAATTAATGTCTCATTAATGAAGTATATTTTAATAACAGTTCACTTTCCATAGTTCATCAGTTTAGAAGAATATCACATTCCATCCACAGACTGTGTTGACAGGACCCTCTCTTCAACCCTGCCATACTGGCATTGAGTCAACTTCATTAAAAATGGTTCTATCATATCCACCCTTCCAAATCCCCTCTCTCCAGCCCAGTCTCAACGTTCAGAGGGGGACTAGCCTACTACTGACAAGCAAATGGTGCAAGTCACAAAGTTATACGAGATGTATGCTTTTGTAAATTATATCAATCTAACATTAACAGGATGGATTGTTATTTTGTGTAGCTTCTGAAAGTGGCGAAGAGCTGGAGAACACAAGCAATATAGCGTAAACCCAATCCTTGTAAGAGTTGGTGGTCAGTGACCATGGATCAGATCAGAGTCCATTGTGTCCATCCTGCACTGGAAGAATTATACTGTGGCAACCTGAGAGCACTGATTTTAACCATAAGCAACTTGAGAACGGTTGGAGCAGACTTGTTGCACATTCCATCACTTATTCTCTACACATACAGGAGTACAGGAGAGGGGAATGGAAACAGAATGGAGAATAGAAATGGAAATGGATGGAAACAAATTGTTTCCTCATTCTGTTGGAGAGCACCATTGACTGAGCCAATCCTGGTCAGCCACTGCCAAACACACATTATCTTCACTTCTGCATTCCTAAATGGTTCCTGGTACTGCTGTGATGAGCATGGAAAACAGACAGCACCCCCCCCCCCCCCCCCCCCCCCCCTCAGGGAAGAAGTTTAAAGGTGAAAATATGCAACATATCAAATGCATAAAGGTGTGGGGACAGCCCCAACAATTTCTGGACTGAGAAAACATGGGAGTGTTGGATGAAACACACACAGTTAACCAATCAGGAAACTACAGTGATGTTCCAGTGTTTAATCGCAACACAGCCTTATTTCCATATCAGGGGAAACAGGAAAGGTGAAACCCATCTGTGACAGTGGAGAAATAATTACATTTAAAATTAGTTTTATTTGCATGATTGATCTATGGTACTTGTTATTGTTGTTTATTTGCACATCGGTTGTTAACTAGTGTGGCTAAAGTTAAGTCAATAAGGGTTCTCTGTATTTATCGTTCTTCATCATAGATAGATAGATAGATAGATAGATAGATAGATAGATAGATACCTTGGTTATGAGCAGTGGTTCTCGGTGCTCCAGACCCCCTCTCAGAGTGAACCCCCAAGGTGCCCCACCAAATAGCAGGACATCCACAAATCTATATTCAACATCACCCTGAATCCCGTCCCAGACACCCGTGAATCTGTCCGCGTCTAGGAAGGCTTTGACTTCTCTGGCTGACATCCTTAACTCGCTTCTGTAGTCGACGACGTCCATGGTGTTGAAGAGGGATGGGAACTCTTGACAATCAGAAGTTCCCGATTGGACCCCCGTTTTATTTCACAAGAGAATGATCAACTAACTAGTCACTATAATTTGCTGTCATATGTGAACACCTGCCATACTCGATCATGCGTTTAGTTGATAAATAACGACTACCCTCAGCTTGTACAGTTGTAGTTTATCCTGGTAAGACGGCGAATCGATATAATCAATTGTTCCCTTTCTTTCCTTATGTTTTCCATCACAGACATCTTTACCCCGTCACTCACAGTAACCAACGGTGACGGAAAAACATAGGCCTACCCTCCTCTCCAAGTGTGCCTATTCAACAGGCATAAATTGATACCTCACGCATCGTTTTCATCCAGCTGGCTTCTCTTAAGCAGACAACAATTCAAAGTTTTGACTCGTCTGAAAAAGACATGGTTAATGTTTTAGAAAGCAAAAAATATATACTAAATCAAATAGTTTAGGCAAGCCTATTTGAGGAGAACAGGAAAAGAAAACGAAGTCAAGTGAAAACCCAGTGTTGAAGGTCTGCACTGGACAGGCACCTGAGACGAGACACCTGCATAGACAGAAATAGTAATGGCGTCTTTTTGTAGGCACTATAATCCGCCATGGTTCGTTCGACAAAGCCTATGGAGAAAATTAATGGCGTTTTTGGATAAACGCCGAAAATAACGTGTGGTAAACACGGGTTTAGGCCATTTTATACGTTTTATTCTATACAATAATCTTAATCGGCTAATGTCACTTTGTGAGTTATGACGAATTTATGTAAAACAAAAAAAAAATACAAAGACTTCATAATTCGTTAACTGAATGCTATTATATCATAGAAAAAACGTGTAAACTCTCGTGTTAACCGCAGACCTTATTTTTGACGTTTATTCCAAAACATTAATATTTCGTAATTATTTTTTTCCCATAGGAATGGCTAAACGAAGCAGGGTTTTAAGACCACAAGCTGGCGAGCAGAGAAGCGCACTTGACTAACATTATTAATGATTATGATATTTTGAGTTTCTCTTATGTGCACCATTTAATTAACCATTTTTATTCCATATGATAAATGCCTCTCTGCCACTAAATATATTTTTGAGATTATACTGCCCCCCAGCGGGGAGAAAAAAACGTTCAGGAACGTTTCTAAAACCGTGTTGGTTCTTGAATGCAGCCTATACGGCTTGCAATCACTCATGTGACCCGTTCGGGATGTTTTGTATTTAGCAACGTCATTGTAATCAGACGCCACACGAAGACGTTCCTGCAGAAGGTGATTGTCGCTTGGTCTAACATTTAGATTTTTAAAAAATGGTGAAAGTAACATTTAACTCGTCCTTTGGACAAAGGGATTTGAAGAAGGCATGCAATGCCGAAGCGCTTATTCCGGAGGAGAGGGTGAGTTGAGCTAAACCAATGTGGTTAATATTTGTTGCGAAGGATGTTCGACGCAACTAACGTGGATGACGCAACTTTGTATCAGTTTAAACAATGTAGAAACATAACTGAAACAAAGTAACGTCGATTAGAAACATGTATAGACTCTTGATAATTCAACCCGTGACCCGAGCGACGTCGTAAAATGTCTGTTAAGCAAATTATTTTCGGTAGGCTTAGTGGTGTTCGCAGTTGCTGGCCTGGGCAGAACCGTGCTATCTTTCTGTTTCGGTAGAGGCCTGTAACTGAAATGCGTGAAGATCACTCCTGTCGTCTTTCCTATTTATTCGAATAATTGTTTGTGTTCGTGTGTTTTTGGTTCTGAAGAGTAAAAAGTAAATGCGTTTATATAGACGACATACACAAAGTATTGATAAAATGAAGTGTATTTGTGTCGAAGGTCGGTGTGAGGTCTTTCCTCCTGATAAAGCAATAAGAGGGAACTTTTGATAACAAAATGCATGCTGTGTACAGACAAGTTAACAAAAACAAAATATCAACTGTCAGTTAGTAGATGCTGTATCCGTAATTAGAAGCCTGTGAGTCCGAACTCATCCCAAGAGCCTGGATTCATGTCTATAAATCTAAGGTCGGCGCAGGGTAGTAATAACATGTTATAGGGCCCGGGCTACCAATAAGTGCGCAGTTACACACTAAATAGAATTTCAGTTTAAGTGCCCATAAAGTTAGTGCATTCGAAAGGTATTCAGACCCCTTCACCTTTTCCACATTTTGATACATTACAGCCTTATTCAAAAAATCTATTCAATAAAAAAATATACTCCTCAATCTACACACAATACCCCGTAATGACAAAGTGAAAAAAGGATTGTAGAAATTTGAGCAAATTCATAAAAAATGAAGTGGGTGCAGTGTACTAAGGCACTGTATAGAAGTGCTTAAGTGTCAGTACAGACCCGGGTTTGATCCCAGGATGTGTCATAACCAGCTGTGACCGGGAGTTCCATAGGACGTCGCACAATTGGCCCAGCATCGTCTGGGTTAGGGGAGGATTTGGCCAGTGGGGCTTTACTTGTCTCATAGCACTCTAGTGACTCCTTGTGGCGGCCTGGGCGCCTGCAGGCTGACGTCGGTTGTCAGGTGAGCAGTGTTAAATCCGACACTTTGGTACAGCTGTCTTCTGGGTTATGAAGTGCGGTTTGGTGGGTCATGTTTCGAGGATGCATGCCTTGACCTTTCCGAGGCCGTTGGGAAGATGAGACAAGATCGCAATTTGATATCACGAAATTGTGGAGAAAAGGGGGGGTAAAATACAAAAAACAGTAATGCTTTATTTACATAAGTATTCAGACCCTTTGCGATGAGACATGAAATTGAGCTCGGGTGCATCCTGCTTCCATTGATCATCCTTGAGATGTTTCTACAACTTCATTGGAGTCCACTTGTGGTAAATTCAATTGATTGGACATGATTTGGAAAGGCACATACCTGTCTGTATAAGGTCCCTCAGTTGACAGTGCTTGTTGGAGCAAAAACCAAGCCATGAGGTCGAAGGAATTGTCTCTAGAGCTCCGAGGCAGGATTGTGTCGAGGCACAGATCTGGGGAAGGGTACCAAAAAGTGTCTGCAGCATTGAAGGTCCCCACAGTACTCTCGTTCTGGAAGAAGTTTGGAAGAAGTTTGGACCAAGAACCCAATGGTCAGTCTGACAGAGGTCCAGAGTTCCTGTGGAGATGGGAGAACCTTCCAGAAGGACAACCATCTCTGCAGCACTCCACCAATCAGGCCTTTATGAGTGAGTGGCCAGACTGAAGCCACACCTCAGTAAAAGCACATGACAGCCCGCATAGAGTTGGCCAAAAGGCACCTAAAGGACTCCGACCCAGAGAAACGAGATTCTCTGGTCTGATGAGGCCAAGATTGAACTCTTTGGCCTGAATACCAAGCGTCACATCTGTAGGACTCTAGGCAGTGCTCATCACCTAGCCCATACCATCCCTACAGTGAAGCATGGTGGTGGCAGCACCATGCTGTGGGGATGTTTTTCAGCTGCACAGACTGGGAGACTAGTCATGATTGAGGGAAAGATGTACCGAGATCCTTGATTAAAAACCTTCTCACCAGTCTGAGATCCTGAGCGCTCTGGAGCAGGTTAACCTTCCAACAGGACAACAACCCTAAGCACGCAGCCAAGACAACGCAGGAGTGGCTTCAGGACAAGCCTCTGAATGTCCTTGAGTGACCCAGCCAGAGCCTGGACTTGAACCTGATTGAACATCTCTAGAGAGAGCTAAAAATATCTGTGCAGCTACGTTCCCCATTCAACCTGACAGAGCTTGAGAGGATCTGCAGAGAAGAGTCAGAGAATTTCCCAAATACATGTGTGCCAAGCTTGTAGCGCCATACCCAAGAAGACTCAAGTCTGTAATCACTGCTTTGTCATTATGGGATATTGTGTGTAGATTGAGCGGGGAAAACAACTTAATCCATTTTAGAATAAGGCTGTAACCTAACAAAATGTAGAACTAGGAACTGGTCTGAATACTTTCCAAATGCATTGGAAATAGATTACAGGTGAGATTGCAAGTCTATAGAGAATTCATTCACTATAGAGAATCTGAGTGAGTAGAGGAATGCAGCAGCCAGGGACAGACCTGGGGAGAAAATGCCACTGCATAGAAAGACCTGGAAATCATGTCTGTTTCACAAGTAGGAGAGCAGTTTGGACAGTCAGACAAGTGATTTAAAAAGGTGATGTCCTGGATAAGGCGTCAGAGGCTAGTGAAGGTCTGTGATGTGACCAGACTAGAGGTCGACCGATTATGATTTTAACACAGATACCGATTATTGGAGGACTAAAAAAGCCGATGCCGATTTAAAAAAAAAAAAAAAATATATATATATATATATATATATATATATATATATATAAAAACATTTATAATATAAATATTTATTTATTTGTAAATGACAATTACAACAATGCTGAATTAACACTTATTTTAACTTAATATAAACCATCAATAAAATCAATTTAGCCTCAAATAAATAATGAAACATGTTAAATTTGGTTTAAATCATGCAAAAACAAAGTGTTGGAGAAGAAAGTAAAAGTGCAATATGTGCCATGTAAAAAAGCTAACATTTAAATTCCTTGCTCAGAACATGACAACATATGAAAGTTGGTGGTTCCTTTTAACATGAGACTTCAATATTCCAAGGTAAGAGGTTTTAGGTTGTAGTTAATATAGTATTTATAGGACTATTTCTCTCTCTACCATTTGTATTTCATATACCTTTGACTATTGGATGTTCTTATAGGCACTATAGTATTGCCAGTGTAACAGTATAGCTTCCGTCCCCCTCCTCGCCCCTACCTGGGCTCGAACCAAGAACACATCGACAACAGCCACACTCGAAGCATTGTTATCCATCGCTCCACAAAAGCCGCGGCCCTTGCCAAGGGGAATAACTACTCCAAATCTAAAAGCGAGTGATGTTTGAAACAGTATTTGTGCACAACAAGCTAATTAGCTAGCCATTTCACATTGGTTACACCAGCCATTAGGCTGATAGGCTTGAAGTCATAAACAGCGCTGTGCTTGCGAAGAGCTGCTGGCAAAACGCACAAAAGTGCTGTTTGAATGAATGATTACGGGCCTGCAGCAGACTGCTCTATCAAATCAGACTTAATTATAACATAACACACAGAAATACGAGCCTTTGATCATTAATATGATTGAATCTGGAAACGATCATTTCGATAGCAAAACGTTTATTTCAGTGAAATACGGAACCGTTCAGTATTTTATCTTACGGGTGGCATCTCTAAGTCTAAATATTCAATGTATGTCATAATTACGTAATTACGTAATTCTAGCAAGTTAGTTCACAATTAGCCAGGCAGCCCAAACTGTTGCATATACCCTGACTCTGCGTGCAATGAACGCAAGAGAAATGACACAATTTCACCTGGTTAATATTGCCTGCTAAACTGGATTAGTAGTTAAAACTAGTGATTATGATTGATTGTTTTTTATAAGATAAGTTTAATGCTAGCTAGCAATTTACCTTTGCTTCTACTACGTTCGTGTAACAGGCAGGCTACTCGTGGAGTGCAATGGTTAGAGCGTTGGACTAGTTAACTGTGCGGTTGCAAGATTGGAACCCCTGAGCTGACAAGGTGAAAATCTGTCGTTCTGCCCCTGAACAAGGCCGTTAACCCACAGTTCCTAGGCAGTTATTGAAAATAAGAATGTTTTCTTTAACTGACTTCCCTAGTTAAATAAAAGGTATACATTTTTTATAAATAATTTATTTGTTTTAAATAATTGGAAATCGGGACCCAAAAATACCGATTTCCTATTGTTATGAAAACTTGAAATCGGCCCTAATCGGCCATTCCGATTAATCGGTCGACCTCTAGACCAGACACAGCATGGTCCACAGAGACCAGCCATGAGCCATCTCCTTATTCCTGACCTTTAGCCATGTTAATAAGCTAACCTGAAATGATTAGAGTGAGACAAGCATGGCCATCATTCAATTGCCCCTGTATCTGTTGTAAATTTTGAAATCATGAAAATATACACCTTGGTTTACCTCAAGCACGTCTCTCGTTGGGACTATTGACAGTGGACTAATGGGGGGGGGGGACAGGACAGTGTTCTTCCACTAAAGTACGAGCATGAGGATCTCAGATCAGATGAGGAAAACAAAGAAAAAAACTGATCTCCAGAGAGCTGTTGACATCCACTCTTTTGTTTCAATACGAACCCCACCCCAACTCTGCATAAACAACCAACAGTTCAGGAAAAGGGCCTGCCACCAAATTACAACATGTCTCTAGACTCCATAATATTAAAGTGAGGGAGCAAAATAACAGATGATGATGGAGAGGGCTAAAAGATAAGGCAGTAAATGAATAATGGTTAGAAAGAATGTCTTGAGGTAGACGAAGGCATGATGGAAATGAGGTGAAAGGTCACAGAGAGGGGGGGTTGGGGGGAAGATTGGCTGTGTTTGAATTGTACGTTACATAAGCATCTCTCACTGCTACCATACTCCCAACTGATGTCAACAGAACACACCACAGCTGTATTGTGACTAAGCAGCACTCTTATTTGAATTGCACTGTTTGGCTATGTTGTGTTGGAGCTATTTTAATTTGAACAAAGAGGATTTATAGAGGTCAGTTTCCTTAATGATTCATCTGGGCTGATATACTGTTAATATTGGTTCATCAACCTGTCTCAATTATGTAATGAAACATACAGGCAGACATGCTGGTATTGTGAGAGGCTGACCAGCTGTATTTAGGCCTTACTTTACTTTGTATGTTATAGAGGACTGCAATTGGGGGGGTCTTCAGGCTTTTTTTGTGTATGTATCCACTGCAATTGTTAATATAGACCTATGCACTGTATCTGTTGCCTGGTGTAATGTATTTTAAATGATCAAATGTGCATGTAACGTTTTAGCTCTGTTTCTTCTCTCTCAGGACCTGGAGGATGGCATGCGGGTGCGTCGGCAGTCCAAGGTGTGGTGCTGGTGCATGTGCCTGGGTCTGGCTCTCATGCTATCCGGTGTGGTGGTGGGAGGGGCCTACCTCTACAAGTCCTACATACAGCAGGTGAGATGGGTTGTTGGTTAGACCCCTATAATGCCATAGGCTCAACTATATAGTGAACAAATTTAAACACAAGAATTTCAACAATTTTACTGAGTTACAGTTCATACAAGGAATTGGTCAATTGAAATAAATTCATTGGGCCCTAATCTGTGGATTTCAGGGGCGCAGCCATGGGTGGGCCAGTCAATCAACTTGTTTTCCCCCACAAAAGGGGCTTTATTACAGACAGAAATACTCCTCAGTTTCATCAACTGTCTGGGTGGCTGGTCTCAGACGATCACGCAGGTGAAGAAGCCAGATGTGGAGGTCCTGGGCTGATGTGGTTTCACGTGGTCTGCGGTTGTCATGGCAGTTAGACGTACTGTCAAATTCTCTAAAGTGACATTGGAGGTGGCTTGTAGTAGAGAAATGAACATTCAATTCTTTGGCAATAGCTATGGTGGACATTCTTGCAGTCAACATGCCAATTGCACACTCATTCAACTTGAGACATCGGTGGCATTGTGTTGTGACAGAACGGTACATTTTAGTGGCCTTTTATTGTCCCCAACACTGTAATGATCATGCTGTTTAATCAGCTTCTGGATATGCCATACCTGTTGTGTGGATGGAATATTTTGGCAAAAGAGAAACGCTAACAGGGATATAAACAAATTTGTGCACAATTTGAGAGAAATAAGCTTTTTGTGTGTATGGAACATTTTTGGGATTGTTTATTTCAGCTCATTGTATGGGACCAATACTTTACATGTTTTATATTTTTGTTCAGTATAGTTAAAGCTTCCTTTCCTTGGTTAGAGGACACATTTGCACCCGCTGTTGTCTGGTTTCCCAGACACAGATTAAGCCTAGTCTTGGACTAACAAGCACTCTGAATGAACCCCTAATTGGGAGAGATTTCGGTGAAACCAACCCAGAGTGTGCTAGCTAACTATACATTGTTGGTAAGGTAGAGAGAGTCGGGGTGAGAGAAGTCCTCACTGTCGTTGTCTCACCCCGTCTTCCTCAGGAGGACCCGGTGTATTTCTGCGGGGTGGACTACCGTGAGCGGGACTACATGGTTCAGGACGAGGTGGCCCTGCCCTCTGCTCTAAGACACATCCAGGAGAGCATCCGTGTGCTAGAGGAGGTGGAGCTAATCAACGTGCCCGTGCCCGAGTTCTCCGACAGCGACCCGGCCGACATCGTCCATGACTTCAAAAGCGTGAGAGGAGAACACTGCTACACACACACACACACACACACATCCAACATTTTTATGCAAGTAAAGTGCACGTCGCATAAAAAGTCACGACAGGCCTAAACAGAACATTTGTCGGTAAACTTTCCAAAAGCCGACAACACTAAATACGCTAGACTAGGTGAGCTCTTTGTGTTATGCGAGAATTATGCAAGAATTGTCGTTGGAAATATTGATAACCGTCATATCGAAGTAAACTTGGAGTCACGCGATGACCTGCACCTCCCCCTATGACTTGTTGGGGAAGCATGCAGTTTATTAGGCTACAGATGAAATAAGTTTTCATGAACTTCAGAGTGGTGAACTTGCACAATAATGAGCATGGTGCTCCTTTCCAATAAATATCAAGGGTCTTATTCTGGTGACATGAACAATGCTTGGCTGTCGTTTGACAAATCAAAAGAATCTTTCTCTTTCATCCATAATCTTATGTAGGCTATACTCCCATATGTATCTGTTAGCTAGAGCGCATGTGGCAATACCGGAGTGGGCACACTCGCTATTTAACCTTCCTAGAGCAGGCGTTCCGCTAGCAGAACCCCTCAACATTCCGCTGAAAAGGCAGCGCCTGAAATTCCAAAATAATTTTTTTGAAATATGTAACTTTCACATATTAACAAGTCCAATAGAGCAAATGAAAGACACTTCTTGTTAATCTACCCATTGTGTCCGATTTCAAAAATGCTTCACAGCGAAAGCACAACATATGATTGTTAGGTCACCGCCAAGTCAAAAAAAAACACAGCCATTTTTTCACAAAAAGCAGAAATATAGATAAAATGAATCACTAACCTTTGATCATCTTCATCAGATGACACTCATAGGACATCATTTTACACAATACATGTATGTTTTGTTCGATAAAGTTCATATTTTTATCCAAAAATCTCAGTTTACATTGGCTCGTTACGTGCAGTAATGTTTTGATTCCAAAACATCCGGTGATTTTTGCAGAAATACTCATAATAAACATTGATAAAAGATACAAGTGTTACTCACAGAATTAAAGAAACTTCTCCTTAATGTAACCGCTGTGTCAGATTTCAAAGAAACAGAAAAAGCATAATCTGAGAAAGGCGCTCAGAGCCCAATCCAGCCAAAGAAATATCTGCCATGTTGGAGTCAACAGAAGTTAGAAATAATACTATAAATATTCACTTACCTTTGATGATCATCAGAAGGCACTCCCAGGAATCCCAGTTTGACAATAAATTACTGATTTGTTCCATAAAGTCTGTCATTTATGTCCAAATAGCCACTTGTTGTTAGCGTGTTCAGCCCAGTAATCCATCTTCATGAGGCGCGAGCACTTCGTCCAGACAAACTCAAAAAGTTCCGTTACAGGTCGTAGAAACAAGTCAAACGATGTATGGAATCAATCTTTAGGATGTTTTTAACATAAATTATCAATAAGGTTCCAACCGGAGAATTCCTATGTCTGAAGAAAAGCACTGGAACGAGAGCTTACTCTGTCGGGAGCGTGTGTCACGAGCCTGAGACACTCTGCCAGACCCATGACTCATTCAGCTCCCATTCCCCCCTCCTTTTATAGCAGAAGCCTGAAACAAGTTTCTAGAGGCGGTTGACATCTAGTGGAAGTGCAACTTGACTCCATAGACACTATTCGGTAGGCCAAGCTTTGAAAAACTACAAACCTCAGATTTCCCACTTCCTGGTTGGACTTTTCTCAGGTTTTTGCCTGCCATATAAGTTATGTTATACTCACAGACATCAATCAAACAGTTTTAGAAACGTCAGTGTTTTTTATACTAAAAATAATATGCATATATTAGCATCTGGGACAGAGTAGGAGGCAGTTCACGCCATTCATCCAAAAGTGAAAATGCTGCCCCCTATCCCTAGGTGTTGTGTTGTGAGAACCATCAGAGTTGAAAATCCGACGTAAACTCATGTAACTTGTTTTTATTTGGTACATTGGAATTTAACCGCAAAAGGTATTTTTATGTGCACTAAGTCCTCAAGCATTGCCTTTTATCCGCAAGAAGTCAGTTTGATGAAATGCATCTCTGATGGGAAAATGTGGATTTTAGAATATTCACAAGAAGATCTGTACATTTTTTGGTGCTGCAGGTAGTCTAGTGGTTAGAGCGTTGGGCCAGTAACTGAAAGGTTGCTGGATCGAATCCCCGAGTTGACAAGGTCTGTCATTCTGCCCCTGAACAAAGCGTTTAACTCACTTAGGCCGTCATTGAAAATAAGAATTTGTTCTTATCCTAGTTAAAAAATAATTTGATGGAAACTGATGTCAAATGTTGTATATCTAGCTGCTACCATTCATTTACGGCTCAGAGGAAAGCCATTCCACCAGGGTATTAGCCGTCAAACTATTTTTAGAAACACAATGAAATGAAACACGTGCTGAATTGAAGTTGTTGAATGTAAAGTACTTCTGGGTGTTTTTGTAGTGTTGGATCTAATTCCTTTCCTCCTCCTCAGAGGCTGACAGCCTACCTGGACCTGAGCCTGAACAAGTGCTACGTCATCCCCCTCAACACCTCCATCGTCATGCCTCCCAAAGACTTGCTGGAGTTGCTCATCAACATCAAGGTATCTGTAACACACACACACACACACACACAGATGACTGAAGCTGTTTATATGTATTTCAATTATCAAATCAATCAAATGTTGAAGGAAATAATGTTAATTAAGTGTGTGATTTGCAACCTAGGCTGGTACCTACCTTCCCCAGTCCTACCTGGTCCATGAGCAGATGATGGTGACTGAGCGTCTGGAGAACGTTGACCAGCTGGGATACTTCATCTACAGCCTCTGCAAGGGCAGAGACACCTACAAGCTGGAACGCAGAGAGACCATACTGGGTTAGTACTGCTGACACACACACACACACACACACACCATACTGGGTTAGTACTACACACACGCGCACACCATACCGGGTTAGTACTACACACGCGCACACCATACCGGGTTAGTACCACACACACACACACACCGGGTTAGTGCGCGCGCACACACCATACTGGGTTAGTGCCGCACGCGCCATACTGGGTTAGTGCCACACACCATACTGGGTTAGTGCCGTGCGCACACGCACGCACCATACTGGGTTAGTGCCACACGCACGCACCATACTGGGTTAGTGCCACGCGCGCACACACACACCATACTGGGTTAGTGCCACACGCGCGCACACACACACCATACTGGGTTAGTGCCACACGCGCACACACACCATACTGGGTTAGTGCCACACGCGCACACACACCATACTGGGTTAGTGCCACACGCGCACACACACCATACTGGGTTAGTGCCACACGCGCACACACACCATACTGGGTTAGTGCCACACGCGCACACACCATACTGGGTTAGTGCCACATGCGCACACACCATACTGGGTACTGGGTTAGTGCCACACGCGCACACACACCATACTGGGTTAGTGCCACACGCGCACACACACACCATACTGGGTTAGTGCCACACGCGCGCACACACACCATACTGGGTTAGTACCACACACACACCATACTGGGTTAGTGCCACACACACACCCACCATACTGGGTTAGTGCCCCACACACACACACACCATACTGGGTTAGTGCCACACGCACGCACCATACTGGGTTAGTGCCACACACGCGCACACACACCATACTGGGTTAGTACCACACACACACCATACTGGGTTAGTGCCACACACACCCACCATACTGGGTTAGTGCCCCACACACACACACACCATACTGGGTTAGTGCCACACGCGCGCACACCATACTGGGTTAGTGCCACACGCGCGCACACTCACACACACCATACTGGGTTAGTGCCACACGCGCGCACACTCACACACACACCATACTGGGTTAGTGCCACACGCACACACACTCACACACCATACTGGGTTAGTGCCACACGTGCACTCACACACACCATACTGGGTTAGTGCCACACGCGTGCACACACCATACTGGGTTAGTGCCACACGCGCGCACACACCATACTGGGTTAGTGCCGCACGCGCACACCATACTGGGTTAGTGCCACACACACACACACCATACTGGGTTAGTGCCACACACACACACACACACACACCATACTGGGTTAGTGCCACACACACACACACACCATACTGGGTTAGTGCCACACACACACACACACACACACCATACTGGGTTAGTGCCACACACACCATACTGGGTTAGTGCCACACACACGCGCACACACACACACACTGGGTTAGTGCCACACACACACACACACACACACACACACACACCATACTGGGTTAGTGCCACACACACACACACACCATACTGGGTTAGTGCCACACACACACACACACCATACTGGGTAGTGCCACACACACCATACTGGGTTAGTGCCACACACACCATACTGGGTTAGTGCCCCACACGCGCACACACACACACCATACTGGGTTAGTGCCCCACACGCGCACACACACACCATACTGGGTTAGTGCCACACGCGCGCACACTCACACCATACTGGGTTAGTGCCACACGCGCACACTCACACACACACACACCATACTGGGTTAGTGCCACGCGCGCACACTCACACACCATACTGGGTTAGTGCCACACGCGCGCACACTCACACACCATACTGGGTTAGTGCCACACACTCACACACACCATACTGGGTTAGTGCCACACACACACACACACACACCATACTGGGTTAGTGCCACACGTGCGCACACTCACACCATACTGGGTTAGTGCCACACGCGCGCACACACACCATACTGGGTTAGCGCCACACGCGCGCACACACACCATACTGGGTTAGTGCCACACGCGCGCACACACACCATACTGGGTTAGTGCCACACGCGCGCACACACACCATACTGGGTTAGTGCCACACACACACACCATACTGGGTTAGTGCCACACACACACACACCATACTGGGTTAGTGCCACACACACACACACCATACTGGGTTAGTGCCACACACACACCATACTGGGTTAGTGCCACACACACGCCATACTGGGTTAGTGCCACACACACGCCATACTGGGTTAGTGCCACACACACGCCATACTGGGTTAGTGCCACACACACGCCATACTGGGTTAGTGCCACACACACGCCATACTGGGTTAGTGCCACACACACGCCATACTGGGTTAGTGCCACACACACGCCATACTGGGTTAGTGCCACACACACGCCATACTGGGTTAGTGCCACACACACGCCATACTGGGTTAGTGCCACACACACGCCATACTGGGTTACCGCGCGCGCACACACGCCATACTGGGTTACCGCGCGCGCACACACGCCATACTGGGTTACCGCGCGCGCACACACGCCATACTGGGTTACCGCGCGCGCACACACGCCATACTGGGTTACCGCGCGCGCACACACGCCATACTGGGTTACCGCGCGCGCACACACGCCATACTGGGTTACCGCGCGCACACACACGCCATACTGGGTTACCGCGCGCGCACACACGCCATACTGGGTTAGTGCCACACACACCATACTGGGTTAGTGCTGCGCGCACACACTATACTGGGTTAGTGCCACACGTGCACACACACACACACCATACTGGGTTAGTGCCACACACACCACATACTGGGTTAGTGCCACACACACACGCGCGCACACACACCATACTGGGTTAGTGCCACACACGCGCACACACCATACTGGGTTAGTGTCACACACACACACACCACATACTGGGTTAGTGCCACACACACGCACGCGCACACACAGCATACTGGGTTAGTGCCACGCGCGCACACACAGCATACTGGGTTAGTGCCACGCGCGCACACACAGCATACTGGGTTAGTGCCACGCGCGCACACACAGCATACTGGGTTAGTGCCACGCGCGCACACACAGCATACTGGGTTAGTGCCACACGTGCGCACACACACACCACACTGGGTTAGTGCCACGCGCGCACACACAGCATACTGGGTTAGTGCCACACGTGCGCACACACACACCATACTGGGTTAGTGCCACACACACCATACTGGGTTAGTGCCACACACACCATACTGGGTTAGTGCCACACACACACCATACTGGGTTAGTGCCACACACACGTGCGCGCACACACACCATACTGGGTTAGTGCCACACGCGCGCACACACACCATACTGGGTTAGTGCCACACGCGTGCACACACACCATACTGGGTTAGTGCCACACACACCATACTGGGTTAGTGCCACACACGCGCGCACACACACCATACTGGGTTAGTGCCACACGCGCGCACACACACCATACTGGGTTAGTGCCACACGCGCGCGCACACACACCATACTGGGTTAGTGCCACGCGCGCGCACACACACCATACTGGGTTAGTGCCACGCGCTCGCACACACAGCATACTGGGTTAGTGCCACACGCGCGCACACACAGCATACTGGGTTAGTGCCACACACACCATACTGGGTTAGTGCCACACACACCATACTGGGTTAGTGCCACACACACCATACTGGGTTAGTGCCACACACACCATACTGGGTTAGTGCCACACACACCATACTGGGTTAGTGCCACACACACCATACTGGGTTAGTGCCACACGCACACCATACTGGGTTAGTGCCACACACACCATACCGGGTTAGTACCACCCCCACACACACACACCGTACCGGGTTAGTACCACCCACACACACACACACCGTACCGGGTTAGTGCCACCCCCACCCCCACCGTACCGGGTTAGTGCCACCCCCACACACACCGTACCGGGTTAGTGCCACCCACAGTGTACCGGGTTAGTGCCACCCACACACACACCGTACCGGGTTAGTGCCACCCACACACACACCGTACTGGGTTAGTACTACACACACACTTTTTAAGATTTACCCTGAATTTTCATGTATTAACCATTTTGTATTTTGCTATAGAAGATGTTTGTATAGGCCTACATGCACATTTTTGATACATCCTCCTTCATCTTTACCTTGTAGGCAGGGAAAAGCGTGAAGCCCTGAACTGCAGGACGATCCGTCACTTTGAGAACAAGTTTGTGGTCGAGACAATCATCTGTGAGCCTTAGAAGGGAGAGGGGACTGGCTACTTCAGACAACCCATGTATAGTTTCACTCACTGTCTACAGTGAGATTTTTAACCCTTCTCTCTCCCCCGTATCACCCCTCATAGATCCTTTACTCTTCTGTACTGCTGGTAGTTTTGAGGAAGAGTGGTTCAGTTGATTCCAAGTCAATACTGTTGTATAAGGTGTAAAACTAATGAATTTTCCACTTTGTGTGAAGTAAATACCATTTCATTTGGGGTCAACTCTTCAAAGAATAAGATGTGTTCAGCTTTTCTATGTTTTGTGGGAATTGTTTTCTATCTTTACTCGGGGGTTTATTAATGTTAAAGAAAGTGTTTAAACAGACACTTAAGTCAGTTAATTACAATGTTAAGGTATATAACTAGATTGATGAAATATAAACTCAATAAGAGTATGCATACTTTAGCATAGAAAATGAATGATTTTTGTATCAGCTGTCACCAGTACAGTGCGATGAAACAAGAGGAATCTCACACCACAGGTCCGTCTGAAAACGGACCATGTGGTAACTAACTTGTGTATATAGTCTGTAAAAAGGAAGATTACCACAATAAATCTTAATCGTTTTATTGTTTTTTGTTCTTATTGTTTTACAAATATGATATTTAATTCTAAAGTTAAACTTTTTTACTGTGCAACACAATGGCATTATGGACTGTTGTACTTAACTTGACATCCAAAGAGATCTTGGGCTGAGGGAATAGAACACTTGTTCTTACACAATGATATATTCTCCATTTACACACTAAATGAATGGCTCTTCCAGGAGTAGTCAAATCCCATAACTTTATTGATCTTCAGACGTTGGGATAAAAGTTGACATGGATTTAGCTTACACGTTAGTCTTTGGATGAGGCTGGTTTAGTAGTACCTGGGGTTGCACAGCGTTGTGGAACATTGCAGATAAATGTCCTGAATAGAGCTGACATGAGTCTTTATGCTACATGTCAGAGGCATGTTTATTCTACGTAACATATCTGAATATTCAAAAGGTTGTGCTCTGCTGACCGTGTCCATAGGGTCCAGTTCTGGGGCTGCCTTGTGAAGGGCCAACTGGGTTTCAGACACCACTACAGTATTAAGAAAAATGGCATGCAAGACTCAACAGACCCACTTTTAATAAAAAATAAAGGATTTGACTGACAGACAAGCACAGAGCCCTCAGACACAGCCAAGCACATTGGCAATAATACTTGTACCTCTAGAGACTATATAAACACACTCAATGCATCAGTTTCAGCATGATGGAGTCATTGAAAGGTTTTGGTGCCGGTTTGTTGGATAATTTCTACAACGGCTCACTTTAATATTAGTCCTCATCTGAGGCAGTAACACAGTTTAAATTTTATTTCAGTAACAATTCACTCTTACCACATGTGCTTTCAATCCCAAACAACTTAAAGATCTACATTTTCAAACCCATCCCACTGGCTTTTTATTTTATTGCAAATGGAAGTGACACCTACACACGCACACTTCAATATGGCACAAGCTTCCTTTATCACCTATAAATGCATCATGAAACCCCACCTGTCAACGATGGTAATATGGGTGAATATTTAAAACCAAACCAATAACCACACCATATATCTAAAATATTAAGACAGGAATAATATAGCAGAAAAGGAGACTGTTGAATTTTTTTTTTCAAAAGCATGCCATCTGCCACGCTTTGGTGAAGACCCACTACAATAAGAACGAATAAGCATCAAATATTGAAATCATTGATGCAAATGAGTGGCCAGAGTATTTATCTTCCTAAAAGAGACTCCCAGACAGTCAAAGTCAATCTATTCTCTGTCTTGATTACAAGGTAAGGAAGAGACTTAAGACTCACTAATTTTGCGTTGTGTTTCTCAAACTTGTTTTGTGCCATGGAAGCCAACATCTTCAATTAAAACTAGAACTGACCCCAAGGTTGAGAAACACTGCTCTACCCATCTGGCCTGTGAAGTGAGGCAAGTGAAGTAGTGACTGAGCATGCTCCAAGCCCTAGTGTTCTAAGCTGCCCTAGCTAGCCTTGGGCCAGAACCAATTCATTAACTACTGAATCCAAACTGAAGAGAGTTTCAAAATGGGTGTTCAGGTGAGCTGAAAACAAATCAGTTTCAGTCTTTTTCCCCTCCAGTCTTACCCACCACTAATATCTAGCTGTTGTAGACATACAGTATGTGCTTGTCTTCTCGCCTAACGTGACATTGTATAAAATTCAAGCGCAACAATCCATCTCCTAATCCCACTAACCAATAGGAGCTGCTCCTGGTTTTAAATCAAATATAATATGAGTCTAGAAAGGCTCGGGGAGTGTCAAAAAAAAAAAAACATTCTCATCTCGCATCTTCTCTTGGGCTGAGAGTAGAGAACTTCATCAGGATTATCTGACATCTATTTCTATCCTTAATCAGCAGCCCTGGCCACTGTACCATCCCTCCCTATATAATACATGGTCCAAATAAATAAAACTTAAAAGTAAGGGCCAAAGGAAATGAGATTTTTCTTTTTTTTTAAAATCACAATAATCCTTGTAGCCTTCCTTAAAATAATAGTAAAGACAAAATGAAGCCCTAATAGTACATACAAAAACCCCCCACCATAAAGTCTCATATCATTCAAAAACACAGGAAATATCTACAAGTGGCCGTTGTACAATGTACTTCATCTGGTAGACCGGTTGAGGATAGTTAAATACTCTTCATGAACGCTCATCTCTTCCTCGTTAACTTCCTCAATGTGATCATGCTCTGCCTAACAAAGTCTTTGACCTTCTTATAACCTCTCCTCTTCCTCAGTCGGCATAGTGCATGATGGACTCGACGTAGTTCCCAGGGAAGAGGCCGGTGGTGCCACTCATCGTTCCTTCGTACCAGCCGTCGTCGTTCTTCTTGATGACGTAGATGATGGCGCCCTCGTTGAAGGACAGCTCGTCCTCCTTGTCCGCCGCGTAGTCGTAGATCGCCACCACTGTCGACCAAATCAGAGAGGAGCGAAGAGGACAGGAGATGGGTAGAGCACAAGGGAGGGCGAATGAAAAAGAGAACAGGAGAAGTGGAAAGGGCATGTTTAGATCAGGGTGGAAGAGAGAATCACTCGCTACCTTTCTCCATGTAGGTGCGTGGGGCCCACGGGGGGTCCTCCTCTGCATAGGGATCACTGTACTCCACCACGGCCGACTCTTCTTCCTCCTCATCATCATCCTCATAGTCCTCTGGAGGGGGCGGGGTGGGTTCCTCAAACACAGCTTCTTCTACAGGGGGCGGGGGAGGGGGCACGTCTGAGACTGGGGGGGGAGACAACACACAGTCAGGAACCTTGTAACTAACCAACCAGTGGAATGTAGATTGACACTGGCATTCCCATGCATGTGGCGGAGGGCTGGAGTGGTTGTTTGGGTATCCATGCTGAAAGTGTATGAAGACAAACAGAATTCTGGGGGGAAAGGAGAACACATTTCCAACGCGCACAGGTGGGAAGTTTATTTCAGACAGGTTAATCGAAGTTGATGGATAGTTCAGCTTTGAAGTAAAGACAAAAATAGACTCACGTCATGAGTAACAAACACATGCACGACGGAGCCGCTGCAAAGACCAGGCAACAAGGTGGAGGAGCTAAAAGCCACTTACTGGTCTCCTGTACCCGAGCCACAAAGCCCATCAGAGGGAGCTGAGGAGTGATCTGCATGGAGGGGGGAGGGGGGGCAACAAGAGGACCTGCTATGCACACACACACACACACACACACCACAGGAGAAGCAGAGAGAGCAAAAGAGAAGAAAGAAAGAGGGGCAGATTGTAATTAGGAAAGAAAGGAAGGCAGAAAGAGAGATGTGGTGGAATTAGAATATGATAGAAGCCAGTTAAATCAGTAGGCAGACTAGGCATTAAAATGGCTAAATCAAGAGCAGGAATCCTTTCACACACAAAAAAGACAGCGAACTGCCGAGACCTAGGCACTTTGTGCCTACCCATAGGTTTGCCTGTCTTCTGAAATCAAATGGGAGTTTTTATGTATGAATTCAATACTCTAGTGAGGTTCTGGGAACTCACAAAATTACAGTTTTCTTCCACAAGAACTGAACATTTTTGTCAGCTTGTATTTAAAATGTTGTTGTTTTTTAACCAAAACGCTAAGCCAAGTAACAGAAATAATTTGGGCCGGTATACATTTTGTTTCTACAAATAAGTTACAGGATGGACCAGAAGCCCAAACGCTCCAGGATCCAAACCAGACAGTAATATATGAAACAAAGCTTTAAAGAGGCAGGCTCAATCTAAATGAGAAAGATCTCTAAACACAAAAGCCCATTTGCGTTCTGGTAGGAGTGATGTGTTTCTGCTCCAGGCTGTTACCTGGGACCTGGTTGAAGTGGGGTCCTCCGTTGGGCTGGGGCTGGTTCAGGGCCATGTTGGAGTTGGGCTGGCCTGTTAATGACGCGGGCCGGCGGTATGGCAGAGACCCCCCCACCGCAGGAGGGTTCTGTGGTTGCACCGGCCGGTTCATGCTGAAGAACTGGGGGGCACCTGGGGTACAGACAGCAAGGGGAACCAGAGAGATTTTGGTATGGTGTAGCTATGTCACTGAACTTATCACTTCTGTTTCCCATCACGATGCATTTAATTCATGGGATCGATGTAAGCACTTTACAGTTTTTGGTATTCAGATGCCTTATTATCATGGCATATTTCAAGTCAAAGACCCTTTTCAACATCACTTACTGTAAGAACACAAGAACAATTTAACTCATGCACAAGGTGTGATGATGGCATGCAGGTGGTGACTGGGGGCGACGGGAGAGAGTTGCCCTAAGAAGGGAATGAGAAAGACACCCAGAGGAAAAAGGAAAAGACAGAGTGACAGATCAGACAGTGAGAGGGAAGGTGATGGAGAAACTCTGATGATGCATGGGTGGAGAATGACCAGCCCACATGACAACATCCCCGCTGGTACACAGACAGATACAGGTCCTGGGATGATGGGAGATATGGTCGTGATGCAGGGGAGAGGGTAGTGGTGGGGGGGGACACTCACCTTGTGCGGGAGTGCTGAAAGCAGCAGGGCCGGTGCTAGTGACGGAAGTGGGGAGCTGGGGTGGGGGAGGGGGCACGGGTGGACCCTCAGGTGGGGGGGTGGGGGAGGGATTAGGAGCTAGAGAGAGTACAGGGAGGCCATCAGATGGGACGGGAGTAGTAGTGGTAGTGGGAGGTGGCTTAGCAGGGTTGGGAAGGGCAGGGGCAGTACCTGCACCATCAGCAGGTGGGAAAGGGAGGAAAGCAGTGGGAAAAAAGAGGAAAGGAGAAGGAAAGACAGGAGAGGGAGATAAAGACAGGTGCTCAGACACTATCAAGGGGGAAGGAAGGAGAGAGTTTAAAGCAGTCTGACAGACATTATTGCTCTTTAGAGAGCTAGTAGGTTGAGCTTAGACAGTGGACAGGGCATGTGGCCAGACCTTACCTGGGAATGCTGTGGGGGGCGGGGCAGGCGTTGGCACGGCGATAGGCAAGCCCACGGAGCCGCTGCCGCTATTCTCTCTGCTGCTGCTGCGGCTGCTGCTGCTGGGGTGGCTGCCTCCACTGCTGCCACTGCTAATGATGTCACACAGCCCATCACAAAACCCAATCAACACCCGCAGGCATTAAGTCATTAACAGTATAGATTAGAGGTTATATACTTTGTGGGCCAGTTCCCCAGATACAGATTAAGCCTACTGCTGGAATAAAAAGTACTGTGATTTTTTTTGTCCAGCGCTAGGTTTAATCTGTGGTGCAGGAAACCGGTCTTTAGAGCCCTATTGGTATCAGCGGACATGCAAGCACAACCTACCAAACCAGGGTCTCTCCTGCCCCCCCCCCCCCATCTACCTAGCACTGAACAGATTTAAATGAACAGCTCTGCTTTGAGATGACATGTACAGCAATAAAGAAATGAATCAAACGTCACAGATTACAACATGACATTTAGCGGTGGTCCATTAGTGAGACATGAAGTGACAAAGACAGAGGCACGACAAAGCTGGAGGCATCTGAAGAAAATCAAGGCGAGAAGAAAAGAGGAAGGAGACTGGAGACAGGGAATGAGTGAGAACTGGATGGATGGAAGAAAAGGACCAACGCATAGATAGGTTGGAGCAGAAAGGACTGTCTGTTTAATTTAAGCCAAGGTCAACCATTGCTACTATTAGTTTTAACGTCAGTTTCAAATAATAATAATAATGTGCTCAGAAGGAAATAGAGAAGGGACTGACGGAGGAAAGGGATCAGCTGTATTCCAAAGCCCAAGCTTCAATTCTCTGGTGGCAGATACTCTGTCATGTAGTCCAAAAGATCTTGTTCTCACTGCCTGGTAGGAGCCTCAGTGACACCCAGAGCTGCTCGTGCTTATCTGATCTGAATATCCTCTGCTGTTACGCAGATGATAAAAATACATTACTTGGAAACAAGAAACATATTTGAATACATGCCTATCTGAGCTGTACGTTCGTTTTGTGTGCTTGGTGTAGTGCCTATTCAAAGTGTTTCAGACCAGTTTTTTGGTGATATTATTATATTAAGTCCTGTGGGTAGGGCTGGGGGGAAAAAGGAGTTTAGTAGCATGTAGCTACAGTGTCTGTAATCAATTGCAGCAGATCTTTACTACAGGGCAGTTGAATCTAAGCGTGTCTGTTCAGTGAGTCCAGGGCCGCTCGAAGTGTGTTCTAGACGTGTTTTTAGCTAGCGGTGTGCTGGGAGCATGCGGGACGGGGTACCTGTACGTGCGGTTCCTCTGATTAACAGACGCAGTGCGTGCAGGGCTCTGCTGTGGGGGCGCCATGTTGCCATGGCGCGTCGGGCTCGAGACGTAGTCGTTAGGGACAACGGGAGGACGCACCGGCTCGAGTGTCCTATAGGGGGAGTGGCGCCTGCGAGGGGAGGGGTATGAGAGGAGTTTAACATCCACAAGTGAGGGGGGGGGGACAAGAAAAGGAGGACAAACATGGGAACCAAAATAAATAAAAGAGAACCAGTGCAAACTCAAAATGGGGTGTAGGTGGGAAAAGGCATTAAATGCATCAATCGTGTCCACAGCTGCTGCTGCTTCGGTTCTTACACAGCCCAACATCAACCGAGGACAGTGATGTCTATTGATGTGCTTCAGTGGAATAAAAAGCCTCAAAAGTATGGATGAGCAGCCAAGTATAATCTCCCCCTGTGATTGTGTAAGGGATGGAACTTTGAGCGCTGTTGCCATGGAGAGCATGAACAGCCCGAATTAGAGTTGAGGGGGGAGGAGTCACATGACATCACACATATGGGGGTGGAGGGGGGGGGACAAAAGCAACCAAAACACCACAGACAGAGATGCCTCCTCTACACCAGAGACTGGACTAGGGCAGTGTGTCATGGACGCCCGACATGCGTCTCATTTCAGGGGGGACATGTTTGAAGGTCACACACAGTGCTTAAACATTAGAAGAGACATAAAAACAATGTTATAAACCATTACATACATTACTGTTATGGACAGGTCTGTAGAGGGGGATACAAACTGGACAGGGACACATAACAGGACAAAGCAACAATACAGTAGCCCATAATGTCAATAAACACATTTGAAGATACCCATTCACTGGAACAACCACACACCTGAAGAAATTAGGTATGTATGCACATTCATTATATCATCAAACAGCATATCATGTGCCACAGGCTAGCTTTGACCTTTTCACAAAGAGGTCTGCTCCGAACCTTAAATAAATGTCACTGAAGGTCGCTGCTGGGTGGTGAGGGGGTAGCCTGGTCCCTAGCCCACCATACGGGGCTTAGGAGGAGCAGAGGGACACTACAGCAATCTGTAGTACAAAGGGACACCTGGTGCCTGCATGATCAGATCTTGTCCATTGACGAACATGTTTTAGATGTCTGATCGTGATTGGCTGAGACTGAAAGCATGCTTTTCTCAAGGAAATGAGCAGCATGGACAGGAGTTGTGGCACCTGCCACATTTACATACCCAATGGTTCCCTTCCCTGACATGGGTGGGCTTGGCGGCTTCTGTGTGGGTGGGTTGGTGCGAGGGAGACCTGTGGCTCCGGCCTTCATGTTTTGAGCACTGGCCTATAGGACATGGTGAGAGAGGTTACAAAAACAACAACAGGGAAATACTAGTCAACAGAGCAACACGACACAACCTGGGATCGGACAAAACACACTCTGGTCTTACACGCATAACAACGTTGTTTTTAGAGTTTACATTTCGTTAGAAATCCTTACCTTAAACCTTAGCAACCACTAGGTTCATTTTAAAGGCAAATAAGTGATGCAAAGAGAGAGAAAGAGAAAGGAGGATTAGTGACTAATAGCGAGAAAATGCACAGAAACACATGTAGCAATGTTATAGGCCTACAGTCCACAGATGTTGTCAGGGAAAAAGCGAACAAGTCACACACTGTCCTAGTCAAAGTGACTCACACCGTTAACGCCACACCCTCGTGCTTTTCCCAAGGGCCTACTACTGTCTTTGTACCAAACAGGGGGGAGTTCCCCAAAACGGTTGTCGCACTAAGATCAGTGTTTGTCCATGATCTTAGTGCTACAAAAGTTTGATGAAAACTCACTCCAGTACAAAAATAAAAATGTACTACTATCATCAGGAATCCAGTCGGTAAACGTCAATGCCCCACTGCTCCCTACCTTGACTCCGTGGCCCATGTCATCCAGCAGGCTGTAGTCGATTGGCTTGCGGATGTAGCGCACCGGCCTCTCTGGATTGGCCGGAGCAATGATCTTATGTGTGCGAGAGGTGTTCTTATTGGTGGTCAGGATGCCAATCTCCCGCCTGGCCACTTTCTCTTTGTGGATGTCCACTGTCTGGGGCCGCACAAGGGGCAGAAATACAAGAAATAGACTTGAACAAAACAGCTTTTTGAGCTAGGCCTATAAAGTATTTTTTAGGCTATATGGATGTGTGTGTGAGTGTATTTCGCAACGTGTGCATCCAATGTGTGTGTAGACAGAGTGGTCCACATCCCGGCAGCCGTACCTGTGAGATGTGGTTGATGGAGGATTCCATGCGGCGGAGCTGGGAGGCCTGAATGTCAAGCATCTGCAGGACATTGTTGGCCAAGGTGTTGATCAGGTAGGCTACGCTGGCCAGAGACTGGGTGGTGTAGTTCTTAGTCTCCTCCAACGCTCTGTGCTTATCTGGTGACTGAGGAGGGAGAGTGAGTGAGAGAGAGGATGAACAGATAGACATCAGTAACAGAGAAGCGAGTGTAGCGAGGCAATAAGAAAACAACAAAGCCAGGCAGCATAAAAAGGAGAGCATTGATATCATATAAATAGGATCTTGCAGGGGCTGAAGGATGACAAGGCAAGCCCTTATGTTTTCAGAGGGAAACAATTTCCTGGAGATGAACCTTTCCTTGCTTTTCTGACCACGATGCCCTTGTTGACAGTATGTACTGACCGACATTACTTTTCTAAAAGGACAACCCTCTACCCTCCCCATCTGCCCGGATTTCCATGGACGGTGTGTTAAAGAACAACTGAATGTACGGATTCTGGCATGCGTTTCTCTGCTGCTCATTAAGAAAAAACAAGTTTTCAGTCTTGGGGGTGTGGTTCGATGTGACAGTTACTGATGTTTGTCCCCAATGAAACACCATAGGAACAAAGCCAGTATTACTTCTTCAAAATAGTCAATGATTCTAAGAACTCAAGAAATATGTAATTAATTGACGTTTTTGCTGAGGTTTTAGTCGCGCAGTTTTACATCTAGTTAAGGTGTTTGGTGCAGTATTGCTCAAGTAAAAAAAAAAAAAAAATGTGTGACTTGTCTTATGTAAACAAAGTCAGATCCGTTGCACTGACGGGGAGGTCTGTCTCACTGTCTGCGGTAGGATTGGATAGAGCGCAATCACAGCAGCTGTGTATCCCGTGTCAAAGGGCAAGTGAGCATTGTCGAAATCAAAACCCAACCCTCAAGTCATGATGAACTCACTTACAAAACTCATTTTGTAACAATACTGACCTCATGAACATAATTATCCTATTTCCACTTTGTAGTCAATGTTGACACTAGAATGAATGTGTCTGACTAATATCAATGCTACATAGAAAACAGCCTATCAGAGAAGATGTTATTTGCCTTCAGATGCACTTTAACAACAGTGAAAACTAGGCAGCCTCAGTCACGAATTCCACAAATACACATGCATGCCTTACAGGGAGTCAAGAGCACCACTAAGGAATTACATCCATTCTCAAGCAAGAAGACAAACAGGTTGTCAGTATTCAAAGAAAGGTGCAGTTGTAGTGCACTGGGATGACAAGAGCACACAAACTCTCACACTTGTAGCAGTCTCAAGATCAACTGACAGCATTCTTCAGATCATTTATTCATAGCTAACCTGCAATTAACTCTGACAAAAATAGGTTTAACTCATACAACACTCAAACTTCAGCAAAAAATCATCGACAAATAGGCCTACATCAGGTAGACCAGAGCACTTCAATCGAACCTCTTCCTAACTGCGTGGCTTCACACAGTTCCAACTCCATCAAGTTGGATGACTACATGAAAGTAGTAGGCCCGATTACCAACAACGACGAGGCGGCGTACAGAAAGGCAGGCAGGCACTCGGACGGCGTGGTGCCAGGTAAACAACCTCTCCCTCAACGTCAGCAAAACAAAGGAGCCGATTGTGGACTTCAGGAGGAACCAGGCTGTCCTCATCAATGGAGACGGTCAAAAACTTCAATTTCCTCTGCATATTCATCTCAGAGGAACTGAAATGGTCAAACTACACAGACACTGTTGTGAAAGACAGTGACTCTTCTACCTCAGGAAGCTGAAGAAATCCAGTCTGTCCCAGAGGACCCTCAGTGTTCTACAGGAGCACCATCGACAACCTACTGTCGCCCCCCCCCACGGACATTTACCCTGCCCCCACCCCCCAATATAAATGTATCATTACTACAGTTGTAAATATGTATAATAATATTTGTACTGTTATTGTTTCATTCACCTCTCTTTTTGTCCTGCACAGTTAGTGCTCGGAGCTTAAGAATTTCACTGTACTCTAATTACTTCTGCGACCGTGTGCATGTGACTAATCTAAAACAGAAGAACAGTGATCCATTCTGTGACTAACTATATAGGCTAGGCCTATTGGGGAACCAGCAGACTTTTATTGAACAATCTCAGATTAGCCTAATTAAATATCTTGAGTCCTGGATGGCGCAGTGGTCAAAAGCACTGCACCAAAGTTCTGAAGCGTGTCACAATAGGCTGTGACTGGGAGCCCCATAAGAGGGCGCACAATTGGCCCAGAGTTTTCCAGGGTAGGCTTTCCTTGGCTAATCACACTCTAGCGACTCTGGTCGTCAGTTGAACGGTGTTTCCTCTGACACATTTGTGTGTCTGACATCCGGGTTTAGCGAGCAGTGTGATAAGTAGGCGGCCGGAGGGCGCATGACTTGACCTTCGTCTCTCCCAAGTCCATTGAGGAATTGCAGAGATGAGCCAAGGGACCTAATTCAGGGAGAAATTTGGTTTTAAAAAAAATATGCTTGTGGCCATACCACCCTGAACATGCCTGTTCAGGTTCGGGTCTGGTTAGTACTGGGGCGGGAGACTTCCTGGGAATACCAGGTGCAGTGAACTCCCGAAAATATTTGTTTTAATGAATACCAGTATGGAGTCCGTGCTTGAGTCAAGTGTGTGAGAATGACAGTCATGATCACAGCTGGGCAGAAGCAAGATCACAGGTCAAGACATCTTTAGTCATGTTAATTATTAACTATACCCAATAATGTCATTGCGCATTCAGTGCCAGGACGTTTGAACACTGGTCACTTTAATAATATTTACATACCGTTTTACTCACTTCATATGTATATACTGTATTCTACTCAAGGTTCATCCTATATAACTACTGCTGTGCACACCTTTCCTATTCATATACTGTCCATACACACCATTACACATATGATTTATATACATGTACACCAGACTGACATTGCTCATTCTGATATTTCTTAATTAAAATTTGGGGGGGGGTGTGTACCATTTTGTGTTGTTAGGTAAACTGCACTGTTGGAGCTAGAAACATAAGCATTTCGCTGCCATGCGATAACATCTGCAAAATACACAGTGGCCAGTTTATTAGGTAAACCATCTCGTTCACAAAAATGGTTCACCGCTACAGAGAGTGAGTCACGTGGCCATGGCTTACTATATAATGCAGGCACAGACAATCGAGGCATTCAGTTACTGTTCAATTGAACTTTAGAATGGGTAAAACAAGTGACCTAAGCAACTGAGCGTGGAATGATTGTCGGTGCCAGGCGCGCCGTTTGAAGCATCTCAGAAACGTCTGGCCTCCTGGGCTTTTCACGTACGACAGTGTCTTGTGTTTACCGAGAAGGGTACGACAAACAAAAAACATACAGTCAGCGGCAGTCCTGTGAGCGAAAACAGGTCGAGATGAGAGGTCGAGAGGCAACAATCGTGCAAGCTAACAGGCGGTCCACAATCAGGCAGTACAACAGTGGTGTGCAGAAAGGCATCTCGGAATGAACAACTCGTCGGTCCTTGTCACGGATGGGCTATTGCAGCAGACGACCAAACTGGGTTCCACTCCTATCAGCTAAAAACAAGAAGAAGATGATCCAGTGGGCACACGATCACCAACACTGGATAATTGAGGAGTGGAAAACCCTTGATACCAACTGAGCGACTTTTACATTCCCCCGAAAAACTCCAGCTGTTCTGGAGGCAAACCCCCTTTGCCTCCCGTCCAACCCAGATCTAGATGGGAGAACCTAATAAACTGGCAACTGAGTGTATGTGTAAGTGACCAATAAAATTAGATTTGACAGAATTAAAAGTTAAAGGAGAAGGATAGGTTACAACAACCATGAGCCAACTTGCTACTTAATATTCTGAATGGAGTTATTTGTAACTGCAGGGTGAGAAAGTGCATGCACTACAGCCTCTTTTAGCCTAGCTAGCTAACATTAGCTAGCTTCTCCCGGTTTGATACAGTCCTAGACAGGTACTACATAATCATATTTGATGATAAATAACCTAACTATGGCAGCTATTAGTATACTATAGGGCGAGTCAGCTTGGATGGTTGCTGTCTCATCTCTCCCTCCTCACCATGTCACTTCCTCAAAGTATGGCCCCTCCCCCAGCTTCTATAGCAGCACCTCTCCCCCACTGCTTGGCTTTATCAGCTCCATCACTCGGATCGGCCTGCATTCGACCCAATCTATATGGAATGATTCTAGTTGTCCTCGGGTCCATTCAGAACTGGTCTCTATATTTAAAAATGAATGTATGCATATCAGGTCAGGGTGGGAAAGCCCAGATTCATTTCGGAACCCGTCCAACTTTTTGGAACCGTGAAGACCTCTAGTTCCAGGGCAGTGGCACTATTGACAAACGTTTCACACTCGGTGTCAGAACCTCACTTTATATTAGGAAAATCGTACTTCATGGCATGACTAACAATTTAGCTTGTTCTGCCACTGCCAGATCCACCAGTAGTCTATGAAACACAGATTTATTTTCCCACTCTACAGTCAGTAGTACAATACATTCGGCATTGATGATACAGGGCGTCCTATCCAATCTGCAGTGACTTGCTTTGGCACACATTAGGCTGTAACATTAACTAACGCTAAATATTGGCAGAAGAACGCTTACAAGTGCCACACATGGTATATATATTTTCTTCACGACCAATGTTAACAGCTAGCTAATGTTGACATGAGTTGGGCATTTCAAAATCGTACCACTGGAGAATTTGACAGCAATGGCAGCTAGCAGTGCAGCTAACTAGAAACTAGTGGCTAGTTGGAATTAGCTAGCTCGTTTGCTATAGTCATAATTCGTTTACTTGTGGATTATTTGGTTCTCTTCTGGTATCAGAACGTGTTCCATCATTTGAAATCCAATTAAATGCCTTACTTCTTTACCTTAGCTGAATACCTTGTTGTATACCCCATCACGACAGTCAATCATGAAACCAGCTGTGCCCAAATAATTCGTGCTAGCTCAACTAGTTAGCACAACTAGTTAGCTAGCAAGCATTATTTGGTTGGATGTAAATAGCTAACGAAGTCAAGTTAGTAAAAATACTAACAACTACATAAACGTTTGAGAAATGACGACACGTGTACGACGGTTGGAGAACGACAACCAATGTTTTCATATTAGGAAAAACATAGCTACGTTCCGCATGAAGTAGCTAACTAAGGTTAGCTAGTTATCTATCGCGCTAGCAGGAGCACCCTTGCAGTCGAGTCGCTGCACCTCATCGGCAAAGCTCGTAGCCATCACTTCGCCCACCGTCAAAGATGATACTCGTAGAATATATAATTGATAATGTTATAAAATTATCATTACCTGAACATAGTTGCTTTCGCAATACTCGGCAACTCTTTCCAAATTGGTAAAACTATCTAATAAAGCACTACGTCCAGCTGGAATCTCCTCTTCCAAAAGCATTTGTAACTCCGCCATTTTCACATCTTTAGCAATCAATGCATGCCAGATCGCAGCCTCTCCAACGCTCATGCAGAAGTGGCGTTGGGCATCCCAACTATGACGGAGTGTATAACAATCCGTGACAAATTTAAGTGGATATGATACCTAGATCTTTGCTCTTTCAATTCCTTGTCAATTTACATTGTGACTGGTGTAAATTATGAGAAAACCTCAAGATTCTGTTTTGAAAGGAAACAATAGCACCTGGAAAAAGGCTGTTAATAATATTATTTTTTATTTTAAACAACCAATGCTAAAGTAGCGATACAGGGGAAACAGGGCTGGGGATTGAACCAGAGACCCTGCAGATACAGAGTGAGCACTTGTTGATAATAATGGCCAAGATGTCTTAAAGGTGGCGAGATATGCTCAAAACAGTGGGGCTGCAACAAATGTGCAAAATATTATATTCCTATCCTAACACAAGGGTAGTGTAAACTTTATTTTAAAAATGAACTGTCAAAAATGCCATATATCTGGGGGAGTGGGGACCACGTGCTTTGGAAGGCAGTTCAGCTGGAATGTTGGTTTAAGGCAAGGTTTAAGACAATTCATCAATGGTCATGGAACTTAAAGATAGGTACTGATCCTCATATTGAAATAGGCAGAACAAAAAGCTACTTCAGGTGGTAGCTCAAATGACGAGTCGCCATTGGCAATGACTTGAGCTAATCAAAACCATGTTCAAGAGCTCACTGACAAATAGCCCTACAAAGCGCGGCATCATGTTTAAAGTTATTTTAACAGTTCCACTCGGTCTAGAATCTAGGCTAACTGACAAGCACCATCCCAAATAACACAGTTCCTCTTCCACAGATGGAGTTTGAGACAAATGTCCACTGTTAGTTTAGCTTCTTCTGCTCACAGTGATCCATGTGTCATCTTTAGGCGTTGACACCAGCTCAGATCTGGCCTCTACCACCTGTCCCTTTACCTGATGCAGCTTCAGTTGGCGCACTACAGTGCTGAGGACGACAGTGGCCACTGTGTATGCAAACCTGAAAGGTGGTATAAAAAGTTAGTAACAAGCCCACGTCCTCCTTTGCCTGGTAGTGACACTCCCTCTCCTTTCCTTTGATGTTGTCGAAGAAATATGGTAAAACTGTATAAGAAGTTGCTCCTGTGTAATTACAACTAGAAAAGGCCCTAGCCACTTGGTTAACCTCAAGTGCACGCCACTATCCTTTCCCATCCCCGTTACCTCAGCTCAGGACAGGCCTGGCTCCCTGAGAATCCAAGCAGAGAGAAGCTTTTCCTGGCTGAATCTTCTGTGAATCGATCTGGGTCAAACCTGGATGAACAAAGTGCAAGAATTCAAAATCGGTACCAAAAAATCCAGCAAAAATCGTCCCTTTAGTTGGCAAAAATACATATGAACAGACTTGTAGGGACGGCTCCAGGTGTCTGCATCCTGTAGGACTACCCCAAGGGCATAGATCACCAGTGTCTAAAATAAACATAGGAATAAAGTGTTTTCATCATTCACTTTAAACTTCAAAATTCGGTTAATTTTACATCCACAAGCACTTGTTGACAGTGACAGTGAGATGTGGATAATAAAGGGACTAAGTAGGGAAGAGGAGAATAAGATACCTCTTTAGGAATAATGTGCTGATCGACTTTCCCTTCATTTTCCTGGAGCTGGGCTGCGATGGGCGTCAGTTTGGCTGTCCGCACAGTCTCGTTCAAAACCTGCTGGAAGTACCTATAGTATAGAAGATACATTTTATAATGCCTATCAAATGCATCTATAAATATTCCTTGAAGACATGTCACCATGAAGATACCATGAGGATACCTGCCCCTTCTGCTGTGACCGACCAGGGTTCGAACCCGGGTGTCATGTGGGCCACAAGGCTGTTAGCCCCTGTTAGCTTAGGCATTAGCTCAGGAAGCTCACACCAGTCTTCAGGTCTCATATAAGGTACTCATCATGCAAGAGTGGATCTGAAACACCTCTATTACACTGCATCACATCGTTGATGTTATTTGGATGTCAGACAGAGTCAGAGGTCACCTGAGCTGTGGGATATTATCCAGAGAAACAGGCTCAGAGCCCAGAACATCCTCCAGCTCCTGATGCAGCTTCTCCTGAACTTCCTCTGACGTGGACAGGAAGTGTACTGCCCAGATGCACACTGGGAAAATATTACAACCACAAAGAGAAACATCAACAGTTTGAGAGAAAGATTTTCTGACAGAATACTAACCAAATGTATGATTTTATTCGTTCAGAAAAAAATGACGATTGGATACACCATAAAAGCTGCAAGTTCTAACGTAGATAGGCATAATCTATTTATTACTAGTACTCACAATTAGCTGTGATGACACAACCTGCCAGTGTGAACACCATGCTGTCCTCCATCACCTACAAAAGAGAAACAATGAAAACAATAATTAATTAAAACGAAAGTAGGATGAAAGTTTTATTTTCCTCTACATGTGAGTAACAGCAACAGGAGGCTCTATGCTCTGCCCCAATGAGCCTATTCTCCTTATAATCAAGGAATCTGTGCATCACCTGTCTATCTGTGAGGTTGGACTGGAGAAGAGCGTCCACAAACGCTGTCTGGCTCCTTTGTCCTTTCCTGTCTTTAGCCACAGACATCAGCACTGTTTCCATTTCTGCCAGTGCTGTAAACAAACATAATGTACTTAGCATGAAGACAGAATTTATACACATAGGGAGATACTCTAACAATCTATTTTTTTATTTCAGATACATTCAGTAAGGAAGTGGAAGTTCTCTTAAAACCTGTCTAGGACTGGGGTTCCACTAGAGGAACCAACAGCCAATGAAATTGCAGGGCGTCAAATATAAATCAACAGAAATCTCATAAATCTAATTCAGCAAACATAAGTATTAGGCACCATTTTAAAAGGTAAAATTCTCATTAATCCAGCCACAGTGTCTGATTTCAAAAATGCTTTACAGCGAAAGCTCCACAAACGATTATGTTAGGTCACCACCAACTCACAGAAAAACCCAGCCATTTTTCCAGCCAAAGAGAGGAGTCACAAAAAGCACAAATATAGATAAAATGAATCACTAACCTTTGATGATCTTCATCAGATGACACTCATAGGACTTCATGTTACACAATACATGTATGTTTTGTTCGGTACATTTCATATTTATATCCAAAACTCTTATTTTACATTGGCGTGTTAGGCTCAGTAGTTCCAAAACATGCAGTGATATTGCAGAGAGCCACATAAATTCACAGAAATACTCATAATAAATGTTGATGAAAATACAACTATTATACATGGAACTTTAGATACACTTCTCCTTAATGCTGAGATGTACAGGTAAGACATATGATCTATAGCAGTGAACTAGTTCTCACTCACCGCTCTCATAGTGTTCCTTTCTGATGGAGCTCTTCTCCATGGAACCGTCCAAATAGCCTTTTCCGATCTCCGACCAGATCTGACAAGTAAAGGGAATTATCAGTGAAAATCTGCAAACACAGGTCGTAATGGGCATCTTTTCACCAGAAACGGTGACTTTAAATATGACTGCTCACTCACTGCCTCGTGGTTCTTTCGGAAGCCGATGACTTCAGCATCATTCCGGAAGCGGTCACCCAGAGCGAGTTGAGTGACAGCCTTCATGGCCAATCCTAGCAGATGGGCACAGAGGGGTGTGTGCTGGTCCTTAGGGAAAGACTTCCACTTCCCCACTAACTCCTCCACCAGCTAGAACAGGACAGAAAGGGTGGGAGGGAGACAGAGAGTGTGTGTCAATGGGAAAGGGGGATACCTAGTCAGTTGTCTAACTGAACGCATTCAACTGAAATGTGTCTTCTGCATTTAACCCAACCCCTCTGAATCAGAGAGGTGTGGGGAAGCTGCCTTAATCGATATCCACGTCTTCGGCGCCGGGCAGAACAACAGATTTTTACCTTGTCAGCTCAGGGATTCGATCCAGCAACCTTCCAGTTACTGGCCCAACAATCTAACTACTAGGCTACCAAACTTTAACATCCCAGGGAAGTGAGCACAAAAAGCTTTTGAGTAAACAAATACTAAATGGATACACAAAAACATAAGAAAATATTGCAGAATAATACAGCCAAATATTAAAAACGGCCAAATGAGCCATTGTGTAAGAGGCAAACCTTCAGCAGCAGGGGAAAGTTTTCCTTCAGGGTGTTGTTGACGGCACTCTCATACAACTTTTTCCTCATTACAGCCTCTGTGGCCCCTCCACCCATTCCTGACTGGTACCCTAGCAACGACTTCAGCATTGTCTCAAATGAGTCCGCTACAAAGTAAGGATAGAAGATGTCACAGTGGAAAACATGTTACTGTTTCTTAATTTCAAAACAACACTGTACATGTAAAACAGAAATCACCTGAATCTGTTACAACGTCTATCTATACCTGCATTCCACTTAGAATGGTGCAATCGTTTAAGCATGCATTTTAAATGGTATGTTAGTAGGGACAGAGCACCTGTTTCCCTTTCCTCCCAATAGTTTCCCTCCCTCCCCAGTACGCACTAGTCCTGTTGGGGTTGATGTGCTGCCGTAGCTGGTCCACTGAACCCAAGCTGACCACAGGGCGTCCTCCAAACCAGAAGGATGCCACAGGACCAAACTGTCCATGTAGACAAGCCAGGAACTCATGCAGACTGCCTTGGTTCACTATGTCTTGTATATTTCCATCCCTAGATTAAGAAAATGAGACAAACAAACCAATATGAACCTAGGTCAGGCCAAGGCCCGTATCCAGAAAGCTTCTCAGTGTATGCTGATCTAGGATCAGTTTTGCCGTTTATATGGAGATGAATAGACAGGGGGATCTGATTCTGGATCAGTACTCCTACAGAGACGCTTTATAAATACAGGCTCAGGTCAAGTGTGGTGACCTTACCTGAGTGCTAAAGAGAGACAGTACTTAGAAAGTTGTAAAACACATCTGGTCATAGGCTACTCACTTCTCTTCTGTAGGGTTGAGACCTGGTATACCAGAAGCGCTTCTTGATGACTTGATAAAAAAATGAATCAAGTATGTTACTTTCAGTTTCAAGAGAGACATAGCATAAAGTAAACATGACAATAAATGGTGTGGGGTTTACATATTTACAAGTCCATGGCAGTAACCTCCAAAAACGTGAGCTTTGAAAAAAATATTTGTCCACTCCTTTGCCATATGTTTTACAATTCACTTAAACTGCTGAAACATTTGAGTACTAAAGGTAGATACATTAAATGTCCAGGGATTTTTTTAACTGTCATGTCACTGTAAAACTGTGCACAGAGTTATCAGTTTACACGTAGCTAGTAATGACATGGGTGACATACGATGTTACAAATATTGGCTGATATAAGCACAGGCATTGACTTACTGGATACAAATAGAGGACTGCGCCAACCAGAATGATGACAAAAGTCACTGCAAATATCGCAAAGTCCAGCATGTTTGCTGATGTTACTCAAAAAAACGTTTAGATAGATAGCTAAAGAAATTCTATGCATACAATATAGCGACCACGTCTACGGTAGACTCATCACTCCGTGTTCTACTGCAAAGCCTGCACAGTCAGTGAGGCTAGAGCAATGCATCTCAGAGCGCATGGCTAAATCAGAATGCACAGAAGCAGATAAAATCTAACTACAAAACATTTAGTAGTTTTGGGGAGGAAGCAATGGTCCATTTCCCAAAATTATGAACAGCACACTTATATTCTGGGCAATGACAAAAGTGTCGGTAGATCATAAGTACGAGAGCAGATAGAGGAGAGCAGATACAGTTTTAGTATCTTAATTTGATCACCCTGTTGCAAGAGAACACTTGTAGTGTATTTTAGGCTTAAAAAGGCTTCTGAAGTTTGTAATATTTCCACTTTAAAACTTCTGACTTGATTTTCCCTTACAATAAAAAATGAAATAAATAAACCCCTACAAAAAATGGCCATTAATTATAACCCCCATCAGTGGCGATTTTAGCATGTAAATCTCCGTGTGACAAAAAAAAATCAAATGTGGGATGCATGCCAGCAAAGCAGCTACACAACACAACACTAAACAGTACATTGATTGCACTATACAACTGCGGAGCCTAGTCAGGCCGCGAAACAGTTCTTTCAGCCTCATTTATTGCCTTCAAAAAAAACATAGCTGATATGGCTGACTTGCTTAAACAAATGTGGTTTCTACTGACAATTGAGATGTACAAACTATGGCATAAGAGGCAATCCGTAATTTCGATTGAGACATTAATGAGCGAGCTAGGACTGACGTAGTCATTAAAACTATTTGTTCAGCACTTTTGGAAATGTACAGCACAGATTCAAAACATGGCCGTTCTTACAGTGTTCTCCCTGTACACCAAGTCAGAACCTGCAGGATAAATACAGGGGGCAGATAAGCAGACAATGAGAGCTCTTACAATATTTGATGATTACATTTCTCAAAAACAGGCTATAGGCTACATGTGCACCACCAAGTCAGAACAGTAGGAGACATTAAGATGAAAATAGACCAAATTATTAGGGTGAGTCCAAGGTGAGTCCAAAATGTCTTATATGCTGCTGCATAAATTATGTAATATGCCAGGGAGATATGTATACTGTAGCTAAGAAAGTAATACTAAGTGTATGTTGTGTAGTAAGCTGTTAGTAGCCCATGTGCCTCACCTAATAATTTGGTATATTTTCACCTCTTAATTTCGACAAAATTTACTGTTCTGACTCTGTGGTGCACATGTAGCCTATAACCTGTTTTTGATAAATGCAATCAAAGAATATTGTAAGTGCTTTCATTGTCTGCTTACATGCCCCCTTTATTTATCCTACGGTTCTGACTTGGTATACAGGGAAAACACTGTAAGAACGGCCCATGTTCTGAACTCTGTTGCTGTACATTTCAAAAGTACTGAACAAATAGCTGTATTGACTAAGTCCGTCCTGGCTCGCTAATTAATGGCTCAATCAAAATTCATGATTTTATTTTATACTCTTGTTGTCCCCTTACGCCATAGTTTGTACATCTCAAATGTCAGTGTAAACCACATTTGGAGTCCCAACACCCGCTACACCTGGCTATCAGTGGCGCCTTGTCTGGCAGCGAAACAGTTCATTCAGCCTCATTTACTGCCTTTAAAAAAAAATGCTGATATGGCTGTTGGGACAGCTTTATGTAGGCCCTAACAGTTTGTGGGCACCGTTTGTCACCGTTATAGTGTAATTAAGGTATTGTTAGTGTTGCGTTGCGTAGTGACTGCTGACATGCATCCCACTTTTTTTCTTTTTTTGTGCCCCACCTTGATTTACATGCTAAACTCGCCACTGCACGACATAACTCATACGTACAACACATCTCAAAACTAATGGTTTTTAATCGCCTGGAACTTTTGGAAAATAAGCTTCTTTCCACCATGCTGTTCTGTTCATAAAGGGGTTACTAACTTTACCCTCATTTAATAATGAAGAACTGCTATTGGGTAAACAATCTACTTTGAATAAAATTGAATCCCCCGTCCTACAATGAATGTCAAGACGATTATGACAATATTTATTTTCAAATGTCACGGTTATTGTCCATCATTGTCGGTTACACGATTATACGATTTTTGTGACAGCCTTAGTTCCAGTGGTCTGGTTTAATTGTGTGGTATAAAGAGCCTTCAGAATGTATTCACACTCCTTGACTTTTTCCTAAATACATTGTTACGATTAAGTTGAGGTTTTTGTGTCCCTGGCCTACACACAATAGCCTATAATGTCAATGTGGAATTGTTTTTTGAAATGTATACTAATTAATAAAAATTGAAAGCTGTAATGTCTTGAGTCAGTAAGTATTCAACCCCTTTGTTATGGCAAGCCTAAATAAGTTCAGGAGTAAAAATCAGCTTATAAAAGTCACATAAGTTGCATGGACTCTGTGTGCAATAAGTGTTTAACAAGATTTTTGAATGACTACCTCATCTCTGTATCCTACACATACAATTATCTGTAAGGTCCCTCAGTCAAGCAGTGAACTTCAAACACAGATTCAATCACAATGACTAGGGAGGTTTTCCAATGCCTCGCAAAGAAGGGCACCTATTGGTAGATGGTAGGTATAAATAAAAAGCAGATATTGAATATCCCTTTGCACATGAAGTTATTAATTATACTTTGGCTGGTGTATCAATACACCCAGTCACTATACAGATGCAGGCGTCCTTACTAACTCAGTTGCCAGAGAGGAAGGAAACCTCTCAGGGATTTCACCATGAGGCCAATTGTGACTTTTAAACAGTTAGAATTTAACGGCTGTGATAGAAAACTGAGAATGGATCAACAACACTGTAGTTACTGCACAATACTAACCTAATTGACAGTGAAAAGAAGGAAACCTGTACAGAATACAAGTATTCCAAACATGTATCCGGTTTGCAACAAGGCACTAAAGTAATACTGCAAAAAATGTGGCAAAGCAATTTACTTTTTGTCCTGAATAGTGTTGTGTTTAGGGCAAATCCAACAACACATTACTGAGTACCACTCCATATTTTCAAGCATAGTGGTAGCTGCATCATGTTATGGGTATGCATGTAATCATTAAAGACTGGGGACTTTTTCCAGAGAAAAAAAAATCTACAGAATGGGCACAGGCAAAAGTTGAGAAAAACCTGATTTCAATCTGCTTTCCACCACACTGGGAGATTAATTCACCTTTCAGCAGGACAATAACCTAAAACACAAGGCCAAATCTCCACTTAAGTTGCTTACTATGAAGACCGTGAATGTTTGTTCCTAGGTGGCTAAGTTACAGTTGAATACTTTCTGAAGGCACTCTATTTAATGTGGTATATATAAATATATATATATATATATAAATAAATATAAAACAAGACACAGCCATGCTCTTTCAGGTCAATACACTATAATGTATGTAGTGTATTGTATGTTTTGGTTTAAAGTCCCCAAAATGACATTTAGAAGCATCTCAGTGGGATAACATTTTTATTATTTCCAATGGTAACCAATACATTTGACAAAACAAGCACACATTCGGGTCATACAAAAATAAACTGATTATTGCCACAAACACGTACATTTTGTGTTGGCTAATAAAATACGGTACAAAAAAAAGATGTGCGAGCAAAAATTGAAATATTCCTCAAGTAGACATTTCTGATTTCTCCTCTGGTCTCAAGGACTCGATCTCCATAGCCATTAGGAACCCTGGTTTGGAGATAGAGATTGGAAGCCCATGTTATTTCTAAAGGCACCTGACATACAAAGCTTTTATACACACGAAAAATTAAAACACATCTCTGAAGGGAATCTAACATGTGTGTCATTCGGTAAGGTAGCTGAGTATGTGTACAATCCAGTCAAATTGCTGTGGTGCGTCTGAGGTGCTTTGTCCCTTCTAGTAATTGTATATCTATGGTGTATACAATTTCAGTATGGTGTAAACAAAACATATTAAACCATATATATATATATATATGGTTTAATATGTTTTGTTTACACCATAGATATACAATTAGATATACAATTACTAGAAGGGACAAAGCACACACACATATATATATATACACATACACATACATATATATATATATATACAGTGCCTTGCGAAAGTATTCGGCCCCCTTGAACTTTGCGACCTTTTGCCACATTTCAGGCTTCAAACATAAAGATATAAAACTGTATTTTTTTGTGAAGAATCAACAACAAGTGGGACACAATCATGAAGTGGAACGACATTTATTGGATATTTCAAACTTTTTTAACAAATCAAAAACTGAAAAATTGGGCGTGCAAAATTATTCAGCCCCTTTACTTTCAGTGCAGCAAACTCTCTCCTGAAGTTCAGTGAGGATCTCTGAATGATCCAATGTTGACCTAAATGACTAATGATGATAAATACAATCCACCTGTGTGTAATCAAGTCTCCGTATAAATGCACCTGCACTGTGATAGTCTCAGAGGTCCGTTAAAAGCGCAGAGAGCATCATGAAGAACAAGGAACACACCAGGCAGGTCCGAGATACTGTTGTGAAGAAGTTTAAAGCCGGATTTGGATACAAAAAGATTTCCCAAGCTTTAAACATCCCAAGGAGCACTGTGCAAGCGATAATATTGAAATGGAAGGAGTATCAGACCACTGCAAATCTACCAAGACCTGGCCGTCCCTCTAAACTTTCAGCTCATACAAGGAGAAGACTGATCAGAGATGCAGCCAAGAGGCCCATGATCACTCTGGATGAACTGCAGAGATCTACAGCTGAGGTGGGAGACTCTGTCCATAGGACAACAATCAGTCGTATATTGCACAAATCTGGCCTTTATGGAAGAGTGGCAAGAAGAAAGCCATTTCTTAAAGATATCCATAAAAAGTGTTGTTTAAAGTTTGCCACAAGCCACCTGGGAGACACACCAAACATGTGGAAGAAGGTGCTCTGGTCAGATGAAACCAAAATTGAACTTTTTGGCAACAATGCAAAACATTATGTTTGGCGTAAAAGCAACACAGTTGAACACACCATCCCCACTGTCAAACATGGTGGTGGCAGCATCATGGTTTGGGCCTGCTTTTCTTCAGCAGGGACAGGGAAGATGGTTAAAATTGATGGGAAGATGGATGGAGCCAAATACAGGACCATTCTGGAAGAAAACCTGATGGAGTCTGCAAAAGACCTGAGACTGGGACGGAGATTTGTCTTCCAACAAGACAATGATCCAAAACATAAAGCAAAATCTACAATGGAATGGTTCAAAAATAAACATATCCAGGTGTTAGAATGGCCAAGTCAAAGTCCAGACCTGAATCCAATCGAGAATCTGTGGAAAGAACTGAAAACTGCTGTTCACAAATGCTCTCCATCCAACCTCACTGAGCTCGAGCTGTTTTGCAAGGAGGAATGGGAAAACATTTCAGTCTCTCGATGTGCAAAACTGATAGAGACATACCCCAAGCGACTTACAGCTGTAATCGCAGCAAAAGGTGGCGCTACAAAGTATTAACTTAAGGGGGCTGAATAATTTTGCACGACCAATTTTTCAGTTTTTGATTTGTTAAAAAAGTTTGAAATATCCAATAAATCTCGTTCCACTTCATGATTGTGTCCCACTTGTTGTTGATTCTTCACAAAAAAATACAGTTTTATATCTTTATGTTTGAAGCCTGAAATGTGGCAAAAGGTCGCAAAGTTCAAGGGGGCCGAATACTTTCGCAAGGCACTGTATATACATATATATATATATATACACATATACATACATATTTAGAGCGTGGTAACATATAGAACTGAGCATGTCAACAATGTCGGTTGCAATTTATGTATGCCTGAGTAGGTGTTGTTGTTTTCAGTAGTCTTTTTTCTTTTGTCTCTGTTAATTGTGACTGTTGTGCAGTAAGTCAATGTCATGCGGAACTACGTCTGCGGAAATGTTAAGTTGCTGTTTGTTGAATTAAATCTACAAAAACAAAATAAAAAAAACTTCAGCCTCACCTTCGGTGTAATCCATCTCAGGCCTGGCGGAGATGAAGATCCAGGCCATTCCCACCAGCACAGCCACCACCAGATTCACTATGATCCACGGGTTCAGGATCTGTTGCTCTGACCCAGGAGGCCTGGAGAGGGGAGAGGGTTGTAAAAGTCACAATGCGTTTTTGGCTGGAGTCAGAGGAACAGAAGAAAAGGGGGTTCTCTTCTCTCTGACTCCCAACAGTGATATTGCTGAGTAGGATAATCAATATACAAGATCTAACTTAGTTCAACACGTGACATGTTAATATCAGGACAATAAAAACAGTTAGTTAGCACACCATAAGGTCTCGTTAGCACTGGGGTACAGGTTGATGCGGTCACTGGTCATCTGCTGGCTGAGAGAGAGGACCAGAGCTGAGAAGTACACTGCAGGAGGAGAGGGAAAGTTACTTCAGTGAAATGATCATTTGCCAAGGCCAGAGAGACATAGTGCTTGCTGGGCTGGCTGCATCATATACAGGTTGGCTCCGTCTGTCCTGAATGAATTGAGTAACATGCTGTAAAGATGTTTTCACTCACAGAAAGAGGCTAAAGCAACTGGGTCCAGGGTGACAAACTCTCTCATAGCCATGGCGCCTTTGGCCAGATTCACCCTGAAATGGAAAGAGAATGAGTCTACACACACACACACACACAGACAGGGGAGGGACGGAGCACACTGGGGTTTGTTGTAAAATGTGCAAGCCTGTAGCTAGAGAAAGGAGATGTGTGTGTCTGTGTGTGTTTGTGAGGGGGTCCATTGATGGAACAGAACGAGTGTGTTGTATACATACACACACAAACACCTCCTAGCTCTAGCCACAGGCTTCCATATTTTCACAACAATGGCCACATTTATTTTGGGCCTGACCCAAAATAACAACAATGTGCCACACAGACACCCACCTCCTTACCTGTCAAAGGCTGACACAGTGCTTATAGCCAGTAGCAGGTAGAAGAGAGACTGTGCAGGGTAGGCCAGGCTGTGGTACTGCTGCAGTAGGTTAGGCAGAGTAGTGAGATGTTTTCCTGCCAGGGCATAGATCACTATGATGTTCCACACTGCATAGCCTGCTAGGAAGCCATGGCAGAACAGCCCAATCCCCCTGTATATTAGAGATAGAGAGAAGTGATATAGAGGGAACATTCACACACAGGTGCACACATGCACAAATACACCGTTTTTCAAACAGACACCTGCACACACACACCTGAAGCCACCATGTACCCTAACAGACACATCCTTGGTGGTCCACATCTGCTGGATGTCCACGAAGTTGTCCACCTGATCGCTGGGCTTCGGTCTGTCTGACCGATCGGCCGCTTGAAACCTCTCTGAGAGTTAAACAACACATTATCCAACATAGAAGAAGACAGGACACACAAGGATGTCCAAATAATTAATAAAATGATTTTTTTTCCAGACACAGAAACAAGACTAGTCCTCGAACCAAGTAAGGCTTCCAATAGAGGTTTTCCATTGCAATTGTTTCATAGTCCAGGACTAGGTTAATTCATCTGTTCTGGAAACGAACCTAAACTCTACCATGTACAGCTAACATAAAATAACAGAAGGAAGGGGGACACTCACTGCTCCTCTCTACAAACACCTTCCCCACAGGCTGGCTCTGTCCCAGGGGAGCAGAGAACAGGGAATGCTGGGGGATGGGTGGCTGAGCGTCTGTGATGATGTCATCGTCCTCGACATCAAGCTCGTTGACGTACTGTGTCTCGGACACTTTCGACTTCCTAGGGAGTGACCACAAAGAAAGAAAGAGAAACTGAGCTCATTAAAAGAGCAAAGGATCTATCATAATAGAACCATATAAGTGAAAACACATTTTACTTTACTATCAAATCTGATTTTATTTGTCACATACACGTGATTAGCAGATGTTATTGCGGGTGTAGCGAAATGCTTGTGCTTCTAGCTCCGACAGTTTGGTAATATCTAACAAGTAATATCTTACAAATTACACAACATATACCCAATACACACAAATCTAAGTAGGAATTAATTAAGTCTATATACTGTACATATGGACGAGCGATTTTAGAGCGGAACGGACTAAGATACAGTAGAATACTATAGAAAACAGTATATATGTATGAGATGAGTAATGCCAGATATGTAAACATTATTAAGTGAATGAGATACAGTAGAATAATATAGAAAACAGTATATACAAATGAGATGAGTAATGCCAGATGTGTAAAGATACCTAAGATACCATAGAATAGATAGTACATCTTTTAGTGTCTCTTACTTCTTCCTCTTGGGTTTTTTGGTCACTGCTTCCCCTGCCTCGGCTGTGTTCTGGACCAGTCCATCCCCGTTCACCAGGTCAGCCTGGTCATCCTCCAGGTCTGAGACACAAACAAGCGAACGAACAACGCTCCACATGTAACTTAATACATTTCACAAATACAGTAAGTACAACTATGCCATATAGCCTATAAATGGTTATGGTAAAACAGAACGGAATGTATTGAAAATAAGTGGAATATATTCTTAACCATGCAGAAGTGATAGAAGAAATAATACACAAACAAGATCATGTTTGAGTTACAAATTTAGGAAGAGTAGGTATATGGTTCCCCTGAGGCATGTTGTTTACCTATAGTCAGGCCTGCTGTTTACCTATAGTCAGGCCTGCTGTTTACCTATAGCCAGGCCTGCTGTTTACCTATAGCCAGGCCTGCTGTTTACCTATAGCCAGGCCTGCTGTTTACCTATAGTCAGGCCTGCTGTTTACCTATAGTCAGGCCTGCTGTTTACCTATAGTCAGGCCTGCTGTTTACCTATAGTCAGGCCTGCTGTTTACCTATAGCCAGGCCTGCTGTTTACCTATAGCCAGGCCTGCTGTTTACCTATAGCCAGGCCTGCTGTTTACCTATAGTCAGGCCTGCTGTTTACCTATAGCCAGGCCTGCTGTTTACCTATAGCCAGGCCTGCTGTTTACCTATAGCCAGGCCTGCTGTTTACCTATAGCCAGGCCTGCTGTTTACCTATAGCCAGGCCTGCTGTTTACCTATAGCCAGGCCTGCTGTTTACCTATAGCCAGGCCTGCTGTTTACCTATAGCCAGGCCTGCTGTTTACCTATAGTCAGGCCTGCTGTTTACCTATAGTCAGGCCTGCTGTTTACCTATAGTCAGGCCTGCTGTTTACCTATAGTCAGGCCTGCTGTTTACCTATAGTCAGGCCTGCTGTTTACCTATAGCCAGGCCTGCTGTTTACCTATAGCCAGGCCTGCTGTTTACCTATAGTCAGGCCTGCTGTTTACCTATAGTCAGACATGAAGTTTACCTATAGTCAGACATGAAGTTTACCTATAGTCAGACATGAAGTTTACCTATAGTCAGACATGAAGTTTACCTATAGTCAGGCCTGCTGTTTACCTATAGTCAGGCCTGCTGTTTACTTATAGTCAGGCCTGCTGTTTACCTATAGCGAGGCCTGCTGTTTACCTATAGCGAGGCCTGCTGTTTACCTATAGCGAGGCCTGCTGTTTACCTATAGTCAGGCCTGCTGTTTACCTATAGTCAGGCCTGCTGTTTACCTATAGTCAGGCCTGCTGTTTACCTATAGTCAGGCCTGCTGTTTACCTATAGTCAGGCCTGCTGTTTACCTATAGTCAGGCCATAGTCAGGCCTGCTGTTTACCTATAGTCAGGCCTGCGGTTTACCTATAGCCAGGCATGTTGTTTACCTATAGCCAGGCATGTTGTTTACCTATAGCCAGGCATGTTGTTTACCTATAGCCAGGCATGTTGTTTACCTATAGCCAGGCATGTTGTTTACCTATAGCCAGGCATGTTGTTTACCTATAGTCAGGCATGTTGTTTACCTATAGTCAGGCATGTTGTTTACCTATAGTCAGGCATGTTGTTTACCTATAGTAGCAGACGACACCATTCTGTATACTTCCGGCACTTCTTTGGACACTGTGTTAACAACCCTCCAGGCAAGCTTCAATGCCATACAACTCTCCTTCCGTGGCCTCCAATTGCTCTTAAATACAAGTAAAACTAAATGCATGCTCTTCAACCGATCACTACCTGCACCTACCCGCCTGTCCAACATCACTACTCTGGACGGCTCTGACTTAGAATACGTGGACAACTACAAATACTTAGGTGTCTGGTTAGACTGTAAACTCTCCTTCCAGACCCATATCAAACATCTCCAATCCAAAGTTAAATCTAGAATTGGCTTCCTATTTCGCAACAAAGCATCCTTCACTCATGCTGCCAAACATACCCTTGTAAAACTGACCATCCTACCAATCCTCGACTTTGGCGATGTAATTTACAAAATAGCCTCCAATACCCTACTCAACAAATTGGATGCAGTCTATCACAGTGCAATCCGTTTTGTCACCAAAGCCCCATATACTACCCACCATTGCGACCTGTACGCTCTCGTTGGCTGGCCCTCGCTTCATACTCGTCGCCAAACCCACTGGCTCCATGTCATCTACAAGACCCTGCTAGGTAAAGTCCCCCCTTATCTCAGCTCGCTGGTCACCATAGCATCTCCCACCTGTAGCACACGCTCCAGCAGGTATATCTCTCTGGTCACCCCCAAAACCAATACTTTCTTTGGCCGTCTCTCTTTCCAGTTCTCTGCTGCCAATGACTGGAACGAACTACAAAAATCTCTGAAACTGGAAACACTTATCTCCCTCACTAGCTTTAAGCACCAACTGTCAGAGCAGCTCACAGATTACTGCACCTGTACATAGCCCACCTATAATTTAGCCCTATCAACTACCTCTTTCCCAACTGTATTTAATTTATTTATTTATTTTGCTCCTTTGCACCCCATTATTTTTATTTCTACTTTGCACATTTTTCCATTGCAAAACTACCATTCCAGTGTTTTACTTGCTATATTGTATTTACCTTGCCACCAAGGCCTTTTTTTGCCTTTACCTCCCTTCTCACCTCATTTGCTCACATTGTATATAGACTTGTTTATACTTTATTATTGACTGTATGTTTGTTTTACTCCATGTGTAACTCTGTGTTGTTGTATCTGTCGAACTGCTTTGCTTTATCTTGGCCAGGTCGCAATTGTAAATGAGAACTTGTTCTCAACTTGCCTACCTGGTTAAATAAAGGTAAATAAATAAATAAATAAATAAAATAGTCAGGCATGTTGTTTACCTATAGTCAGGCATGTTGTTTACCTATAGTCAGGCATGTTGTTTACCTATAGTCAGGCATGTTGTTTACCTATAGTCAGGCATGTTGTTTACCTATAGTCAGGCATGAAGTTTACCTATAGTCAGGCGTGAAGTTTACCTATAGTCAGGCATGAAGTGTACCTATAGTCAGGCATGAAGTTTACCTATAGTCAGGCATGAAGTTTACCTATAGTCAGGCATGAAGTTTACCTATAGTCAGGCATGAAGTTTACCTATAGTCAGGCATGTTGTTTACCTATAGTCAGGCATGAAGTTTACCTATAGTCAGGCATGAAGTTTACCTATAGTCAGGCATGAAGTTTACCTATAGTCAGGCATGTTGTTTACCTATAGCCAGATATGTTGTTTACCTATAGCCAGATATGTTGTTTACCTATAGTCAGGCATGTTGTTTACCTATAGTCAGGCATGTTGTTTACCTATAGTCAGGCATGTTGTTTACCTATAGTCAGGCATGTTGTTTACCTATAGTCAGGCATGTTGTTTACCTATAGTCAGGCATGTTGTTTACCTATAGTCAGGCATGAAGTTTACCTATAGTCAGGCGTGAAGTTTACCTATAGTCAGGCATGAAGTGTACCTATAGTCAGGCATGAAGTTTACCTATAGTCAGGCATGAAGTTTACCTATAGTCAGGCATGAAGTTTACCTATAGTCAGGCATGAAGTTTACCTATAGTCAGGCATGTTGTTTACCTATAGTCAGGCATGAAGTTTACCTATAGTCAGGCATGAAGTTTACCTATAGTCAGGCATGAAGTTTACCTATAGTCAGGCATGTTGTTTACCTATAGCCAGATATGTTGTTTACCTATAGCCAGATATGTTGTTTACCTATAGTCAGGCATGTTGTTTACCTATAGTCAGGCATGTTGTTTACCTATAGTCAGGCATGAAGTTTACCTATAGTCAGGCATGAAGTTTACCTATAGTCAGGCATGTTGTTTACCTATAGCCAGATATGTTGTTTACCTATTGTCAGGCATGTTGTTTACCTATAGTCAGGCATGTTGTTTACCTATAGTCAGGCATGTTGTTTACCTATAGTCAGGCATGTTGTTTACCTATAGTCAGGCATGTTGTTTACCTATAGTCAGGCATGTTGTTTACCTATAGTCAGGCATGTTGTTTACCTATAGTCAGGCATGTTGTTTACCTATAGTCAGGCATGTTGTTTACCTATAGTCAGGCATGTTGTTTACCTATAGTCAGGCATGTTGTTTACCTATAGTCAGGCATGAAGTTTACCTATAGTCAGGCATGTTGTTTACCTATAGCCAGATATGTTGTTTACCTATAGTCAGGCGTGAAGTTTACCTATAGTCAGGCATGAAGTTTACCTATAGTCAGGCATGAAGTTTACCTATAGTCAGGCATGTTGTTTACCTATAGTCAGGCATGTTGTTTACCTATAGCCAGATATGTTGTTTACCTATAGCCAGATATGTTGTTTACCTATAGCCAGATATGTTGTTTACCTATAGTCAGGCATGTTGTTTACCTATAGTCAGGCATGTTGTTTACCTATAGTCAGGCATGTTGTTTACCTATAGTCAGGCATGTTGTTTACCTATAGCCAGATATGTTGTTTACCTATAGCCAGATATGTTGTTTACCTATAGTCAGGCATGTTGTTTACCTATAGTCAGGCATGTTGTTTACCTATAGTCAGGCATGAAGTTTACCTATAGTCAGGCATGAAGTTTACCTATAGTCAGGCATGTTGTTTACCTATAGCCAGATATGTTGTTTACCTATAGCCAGATATGTTGTTTACCTATAGTCAGGCATGTTGTTTACCTATAGTCAGGCATGTTGTTTACCTATAGCCAGGCATGTTGTTTACCTATAGTCAGGCATGTTGTTTACCTATAGTCAGGCATGTTGTTTACCTATAGTCAGGCATGTTGTTTACCTATAGTCAGGCATGTTGTTTACCTATAGTCAGGCATGTTGTTTACCTATAGTCAGGCATGTTGTTTACCTATAGTCAGGCATGTTGTTTACCTATAGTCAGGCATGTTGTTTACCTATAGCCAGATATGTTGTTTACCTATAGTCAGGCGTGAAGTTTACCTATAGTCAGGCATGAAGTTTACCTATAGTCAGGCATGAAGTTTACCTATAGTCAGGCATGTTGTTTACCTATAGTCAGGCATGTTGTTTACCTATAGTCAGGCATGTTGTTTACCTATAGCCAGATATGTTGTTTACCTATAGTCAGGCGTGAAGTTTACCTATAGTCAGGCATGAAGTTTACCTATAGTCAGGCATGAAGTTTACCTATAGTCAGGCATGTTGTTTACCTATAGTCAGGCATGTTGTTTACCTATAGCCAGATATGTTGTTTACCTATAGCCAGATATGTTGTTTACCTATAGCCAGATATGTTGTTTACCTATAGTCAGGCATGTTGTTTACCTATAGTCAGGCATGTTGTTTACCTATAGTCAGGCATGTTGTTTACCTATAGTCAGGCATGTTGTTTACCTATAGTCAGGCATGTTGTTTACCTATAGCCAGATATGTTGTTTACCTACGGTCGCTGCCCTTTTCTTCTTCTTCCTTCTCTGTGGTGCAGCTTCCTGCGACTCGGAGGTCAAGGCCTGGATGACCTCAGATGACCTACGACTGCTCAGGCCCCCCACCTGGGCCATCTCCACCCCTGGGTCTGCTGCACATACAAACAACACAACTCTCTTATTATATACTTGAGGTGTACTTACTATGTGGTTCAAGTCATTGCTGGTACTTTAACAGTTTATACATTACTATTTGACAGTGGAATGCAAGCTTAATAACTAATTGATAGCTTGAAACTTAAAGGCAAGGTGCTTCCAAAATTTGGAACAACGTTGTTCACCAGCAGTTCAACAGAAGGAGCTCCCGAGAACTATTCCTTTTCCACCCACCCTCTGGGCTTTCAACACCATCCACCTGACTCTTTGACTTTTTCCTCTTGCTTTTAGGGACCGGCATCTCATCTACATAGGAGACAAAACAGGTTAAGAAAACTATATCCAAGCCAGCAGCACCAACCTAAATTCAACAGATAAATTATCTATTACAACATCCATCTGAAGGCAACTCACCACCTGTATCTTGACTTCATGCAGTTGTTCAAATGCCACACATAAAAAAGGGAAAGAGAGAGCGTGAGAGATGTTCTGCTGGGATAAATGAGTTGAAACAGTATCACAACAGCATAAGGAGGCGAGACTCACCTTGACATGGGGGGCAGGGCACGCTGTCCACGCTTAAAGAGGACACGGAAGAAGAGAATGAGGCTTGGCATCTTACATAACTCCTTCAAGATTAGTTCATATACTTCATTATTAAAAAAAAAAAATGTTTACCTTTATTTAAATAGGCAAGTCAGTTAAGAACAAATTCTTATTTACAATGACTGCCTACACCCCCGGCCGAACCCTCCCCTAACCCGGACGATGCTGGGCCAATTGTACGCCGCACTAAGGGACTCCCAATCACGGCCGGTTGTGTGACAGACTGGGAACGAACCAGGGACTGTTGTGACGCCTCTAGCACTGCAGTGCCTTAGACCACTGCGCTGTCAGGAGGCCCTCAATCCATACATGGCAATAGATAAGAACATAGGGGAACCAAGGAACAATGGAACCAAGCAAGTGGTTGTACAAAGCTCTCTCCAAAACTTGCTTTCAAAGTAGATAACACTCCCAGTCTCAAACAGTACATTTCTCCAATTGATCTTAACAATAAAATCCTCCAAAACTCAAACCTGGACTCAGAAAAGAGAGTCCTTTTCATACAGTGAGAAGATCCAATAGTACCATGGCCCGGTTTCCCAAAACTAGGCCCACGACTGTGTATGAGAGAACTTACCGTGAGTTGTTTTCTCACCATTACATCCAAGAATTAGGAAGGGCTCTGGGGATATTCCTGTGCCACAGACTTGCTGACACGGCCTAATCCTGGGCTAAATCTGCAGTAGGCATCTGCCAAGGTACTAGAATACCAACCAATCAAGGCATAGATCAGATCAGACTATTCAGACCTGAGGGATTTGTCCCCTTGAGGTATGAAGTGAAGAAGACCCTCAACAAAAATAGCCTACACTAAACTACACCTTTATTGATGTAATAATTTGGTGTAAGAACAATGTTGATGATTATTAGGGCCATATTTTATTTCCCTCCCATATTGTGCCGCCGTTTTGAAGTGACATTAGCTACATCCACCTCTTCATGGTATTGTTGACCTTTGCTCCTAATGCTGTATGGTTCTACAGCAAGGTCCCTGTCACACCCTCTGCTTTGTTGTTGGGCCCTCTGCAGGTTGCTGAGTGCAGAAACCAGAGAGACCTATGGAAACTGGCTGTCTGAGAGCAGTCTTTTGACTGGGCATGTGCTCATAGGCTACTAGTGTGCTGCATACTAGCTAGTTACAAGTCGAAATGCACTTAAGATGTATGATATGGATGGTCGTGTAAGTGTAGTGCAGTATGCGCGGCTAATGGTAGTGGTACCTGTGGAAGAGGCGGGAGGTCCCTCCGTCGCGTGTTTTGTGCCTAAATAAATATTTTTGATTAAAAAACAGACTGCACACACTGGGCAACTGGAATATGATAAAACATATATCACTCGTTATAACGAATTTATAGATAAATAGTTATAGCTAAGTAAGATATAGCAAAATGATAACTAGCTAACGTTAGTCGGCTAAATTAGCTGGCACGTTTAAGCTAGAGCATCCTTGTGTTCCGACCGTTACAAGATTAGCTAGCTAAACTAGCTACATACCTGGAATCCTCCTGTGTCCATTTCTGCGCGATACCCTTTTAAAACAGAACCCCGATAAGAACTAGCTAGTTAGCTACCTAGCTGTTAAAACGTTTCGGACTTGTAACGTCTGCATGTTGGTTGCCACGCTGTTTACCCGACCTTGCCATGACAGTGATTTTTAACTGAGAACACAAAAAGGACTTCCTGTTTTCAAAATAAAAGCCTTCTGTCTTCTGCACTTGTTGACACAGAATGCCACACAAACACATATTCAAAAACACCTGTTCACACACAAAATGGTATTTAAAAAACAATTAGTAACAGTATACCATCATATCTTTTAGCATTATTCCAAATCCCATTATGTTTGTTACACTCTAAAGATATTCTGTATAATAATAGCCTGGAATTACAGCCTGTGCTTAAGGTATCCTTCAGTATTATAAACTATAAAAATAGAGTCGCACACTCCATATATAAACTCCCAGTCATTTATTGGGTAAATCCCCAACGTTTCGGCATCACTGTGCCTTCTTCATGGTGAATTTACTTTTTATAGTTTATTCGCCATTACTCTGGGTATGTGCCAGCTCATGTTTTTTTATTGTTTTTTACCTTTCAGTATTATGAAAACATTGTGTTCAAATGGTGAGCACACAACTCCACTTACTTGCTCGCCTTCATACTGAAAAATAGTACCAATCTTGAGCACTTGAATTGACATTCTTTGGCATTAACATTCTTTTTATTAAATAAAATAAAAACATTAAGAAAATACAGAAATTCAGCATGGATAATTATTTGCTCTAAATGTAAACGAAAGATGACATTAACCTGCAACCTCTCATAGCATGCCTGTGTAGCACATCAATACATGATCTCCAACTACGCACACAATTTTAGAGAAAAACAGACATGATTTTTGGTTTAATCCAGCTCCATCATAGCCTTGAATATGCTAATTATTCAACAACAGATTCAAGCAGACACAAGGACAGTATCTGTATGAGTCTCTCAAACTCACCACTAAACAAAACAAAACAATAAACCCAATCCAAAACAAATTCCACTTGAGAGCAGAGGGTATCTTCAAAAGTAGCAGCCAAAGGTTACAGCCACTCCTCCCTCATCCATGTTGTTCTCCATTCCCTCTTTTACGATGCCCTGCCCTCCATCTGTTTGTTATCCTTTTATGTACTCTCCTCCCCCTCTATTCTCCTCATCAAAACTCCTCTGTGGGTCGTATCCAGCTGGCAGGAACCCACTGTGGCTCATCCTGAGCCCTCCTCACAGCCCTCAGTAGCTGAACACATGAGTCTTGCAGCCCGTCGTTCACCATCACAGAGTCAAAGAACTGGCAGTAGTGAGACTCCATCTTCCTGGCTGCCACCTCCATCTCCTGGAAGTCTTCCTCCTGTTGGGAACAGAATATCATGACAGTTGGTTACTATCCTAACTATGGCATGATGGTCAGTATTTCAACCAATTGATCACCATAGGGATGGCGTATTATTACCAGGTCTCTTTGGAAAAAGAGGTAAAGAGGTTCAAATCGTGAGAGACTTCCTGGTCAATTCAAACATTGAGAATTGATAATAAAACCATAGGAGTGCTTACTTTGAAAGGTCTGTTATCATAGTAATTGGTGGTGATCTGAGCATCCTTTCTGGTCTCCTTCATGCGTTCTGCGGTGGGCGGCTTCACATAGATAATGTAGGCCTTAAGCTCATGTGTCCTCACTGACTGGATGGCCTGGAAGGGGACAGTCATCATACACGGGTCAATTGAGAACTCATTCTCAGTTACAATGAAGACCTGGCCAAGATGCAACTGAGGTCAACACAGAGCTAACTCCACAATAGGGCCAAGTCAATGATGGAGCCCCACTGATAAGAACGCCGGCAGGACTCACATGAGGCTCGATGTCGATGACACAGATCCTTCCACTGTTCAAAACATCCTTCACAGCATCACGACTAGTGCCGTAGAAATGATCTTTGTACTCCCCGTATTCCAGAAACCTGTTGTTTTTTATAAACGCAACACAAAACCCTGGCTTATAATCAGGTGGTCCACATCAATGTTATTAACTTACTTAATCCTCTTTGTCCCCATTGGGACATAAGGCCACGAGTCACATTCATGTTGTGACAGTTGATTTAACAAGATGTGTTGGTGAGAGGAAAGTGAGCAGCTGTTACTCAATGAGTACACCTACCTGTTGTTGTAAACCATGTTCTCAAACAGTTCCCTGTTGATGAAGTGATACTCTTTACCAGACTCCTCATAGCTCCTCGCGGCTCGTGTCGTGTCTGGAGGAAGAAGGGAAAATATGTCAGATGACATCACCGGAAGACAAGCCATCATATAAGACATTGATTGTATCCATGTCAACAATGGAAGAAAGTCAAGTAGGCCACTTAGGTGGTGTACTCACGAGGCACTGCCCCTTGAAAGGTCACTGGGTTGATTTTGATTAACCGTCTGCGAAGTTCGTTCACTCCAACGCCAGAGGGACCTGAGAGAGAAGGACACACTTGTGAGGTCTCCGTCATGTCATCACATAATATTCTGTGTCAATACAAGCAGAGGCACACTGTAAATGTACAAAAACAGTAACACAACATGTGTCATATTGTCTCTGCATTATTGGCCACAAAACCATATACACAATAGTGCGTATTCATGACAGTCAATACATATCTGAATCTTTTGCCAATCTATTTGTGTTGCTGGTTAGTGCCGGACTGGTGTCTTACCCACGAGGGCGACCAGGCGGTGTTTGTCCTGCGGGTTGCGCTGGTATCGTACCACCTCTTCGTATGGGTTGTTGAGGGCATTGTAGCCGCTGCGTGTGTAGAAGGACTGCTGACTGGAGCCTGTGCTTAGGGACTGGCGCCGACACAGACGCAGGCTACGTCTGAACCCAGTTAGATAGATCCCCTCGATGTTAGTGCTGAACTCACCCTCCTCTAGGAGCCGGGGGAACAGGGAGGGGGAGAGCATGAGAATGGGATGAATGTGCATGTCACTAGACATGGTGTTGGAGTTGATTCTAATTGAGATCAAAGGAGAGCTCAGTAGAGCAGGTCATGCTCACCTTCTCTTAGCTCCTCTCACATTTCAAATTGGAATTCAGAAATGATTGCGATAAAGAAAACAAGGTTATAGTTGAGTGATACTGTATTTTGTATAGGCTGCATGATCAACTAACTCCAACAAAGACTTACCTACCAGATTCAAAAGCTTCCTCATCTGTTAGAAAATAGAAGAAGAAAAACATTCATAAAATAATCCACCAAAGTCATTTTTCAGTAAACAAATGAGTGAAACAATATGATTAGTTGTAGAGGAAATTAGGGAAATCTTACCAGCTTCAACACACTTTTCATCAATCAGGTCTTCCTCTGAAAGAGCAAAGTATGACAGGCAGTGGTGTAAAATACTTAAAAGTACTACATAAGTCATTTTTGGGGGTATCTGTACTTTACTATTAATATTTTTGACCACTTTTACTTCACTACATTCCCAAAGAAAAGTATGTATTTTTTTACTCCATACATTTTCCCTGACATCCAAAAGTACTAGTTGAATGCTTAGTATGACAGTAAAATGGTCAAATTCACTCACTTATCAAGAGAACATCCCTGGTCATCCCTACTGCCTCTGATCTGGCAGACTCACTAAACACATGCTTCGTTTGTAAATAATGTGTGAGTTGGAGAATGCCCCTGGCTATCCATAAATAAATAAAAAAACTAGAAAATGTGGCCATCTGCTTTGCTTAATATAAGGAATTTGAAATGATTTATACTTGCACTTTTGATGCTTAAGTACATTTTAGCAATTACATTTACTTTTGATACTTAAGTATATTTAAAACCAAATACTTTTACTCAAGTAGTATTTTACTGGGTGACTTTCACTTTTACTTGAGTCATTTTCTATTAAGGTATCTTTACTTTTACTCAAGTAAGACAATTGGGTACTTTTTCCACCACGGATGACAGGTCAGTGCAAAGTCAATAATGATATACACTATATACAGTGGGGCAAAAAAGTATTTAGTCAGCCACCAATTGTGCAAGTTCTCCCACTTAAAAAGATGAGAGAGGCCTGTAATTTTCATCATAGGTACAATTCAACTATGACAGACAAAATTAGAAGAAAAAAAATCCAGAAAATCACATTGTAGGATTTTTTATGAATTTATTTGCAAATTATGGTGGAAAATAAAAATTGTCTGTCCTCTATAGCAAAACTCCCTACCAAGTTCCAAACTTACTCTGGAAGAAATGTCAGCACAATAATTGTTCGTCGGGAGTTTCATGAAATTAGTTTCCAAGGTGGAGCAGCCGCACACAAGCCTAAGATCACCATGCGCCAAGTGTTGGCTGTAAAGCTCGCCGCCATTGGACTCTGGAGCAGTGGAAACGCGTTCTCTGACAGACAAATCTGGGTTTGACGGATGCCAGGAGAACGCTACCTGCTCCAATGTATAGTGCAACCTGTAAAGTTTGGTGGAGGAGGAAGAATGGTCTGGGGCTGTTTTACATGGTACGGGCTAGGCCCCTTAGTTCCAGTGAAGGAAAATCTTAACGCTACAGCATACAATGACATTCTAAATGGTTCTGTGCTTCCAACTTTGTGGCAACAGTTTGGAGAAGGCCCTTTCCTGTTTCAGCACTACAATGCCCCCGTGCAGAAAGCCAGGTCCATACAGAAATGGTTGTTCAAGATCGGTGTGGAAGAACTTGACTGGCTTGCACAGAGCCGTGACCTCAACCCCATCGCACACCTTTGGGATGAATTGGAACGCCGACTGCGAGCCAGGCCTAATCGGCCAACATCAATGCCCGACCTCACTAAAGCTCTTGTGGCTGAATGGAATCAAGTCCCCGCAGCAATGTTCCAACATCTAGTGGAAAGCCTTCCCAGAAGAGTGGAGGCTGTTATATCAGCAATGAGGGGACCAACTCCATATTAATGCCCATGATTTTGACAAGCAGGTGTCCACATACTTTTAGTCATGTAGTGTAACAATAACTGCCTCTCATTGAAAACTGGCACTTTAAAAAAGGATCATAGTTCTTACCTTCATTCACAGTGCTCACTTCAGGTAAGCAAGAGGAATAAGATAATTGTAATTTGTTATTGTTATGGATATACAGTAATACTTGTTACCAGCTGCTTATAATTTGGTGTAAAAGAGTTGAAAAGCCAGACATAAAGGTGAGACTGTACTCGACTCACAGGGTTTGATGCAGGTGTGCGGCTGGTAGGGCTGAGACCACCAGAACTCTTTCTGTTTCCTCCTGAGCAGGTTGGTGGAGGGGATAAGGCCAGCACAGGCCGAGGTGCTGGGTAGTTTCTTGGCCTGCCACCAGAGGGAGTCTGACTGGTCCACGATCTCCAGCAGGTCTCCCTTCCTGAAGTCCATACCTGCCTCGGCGCAGGGGATGGCCGGGTCCTGCTGGGGACTGTAGTCTGCCATGGCACGCACATACAGCTGGGACACCAGGAGACACAATACAACAGACAACAAGACACAAGGGACAATGCAATGAAAAATATCTTTACTACAACACCGAAGACAGGAACTGGGCCATAGGTTTTCTTGGGAATAGTAACCTCCTATTGTCAAGAGAAAGACTTTGGTTTTGGTGCCATTATGGTTCAATGAGCTTACATGACTTGTCTGATACTGTTACCAGGGAAGGGTAGGTCGGTAAACATGCCATTACTCACTATCGTCTGGTTGTTGACTGGTCTATCTGTGATGGGAACCACTTTGAACATGAGGGTGCCTTGAGACCGGGCCTGTGGGTCCAAAGACAGATAAACACCCATGTACATCACTGGTGGATAAAGACTTACTACAGACACCATCTGTGTTGACTGTGTGAAATGTGTGGATGTTTGGGCAGCCAAGCAGTGTTCTGCTGGTAGACTCACCAGTCTCTCAATGACCTGCTCAGGCTCCAGGCCATTTACGGAGTAACCATTCACCTCTGTGATCCTGTCCCCTGCATGTAGCAGACCTGGGGAGAGAGGGGGCACACATGAGTAAGAAGAAACAGATTAAAGAGAGAGAGAGTTAGTGTGTGACAGAGAGAGGTGGTCTCACCGCTGCGGTCTGCCAGTCCTCCATGGATCACCCGTGCCACAAAGATCTCCCCTGTTATCCCATTTCGCTTTATCGTGGCTCCCTAAGAGAGAGAGACAGAGAGGGGACATTAATCCAGGGTTAAAACATTGTCCTGTAGCTCTCACACATAGTGAGCACCAAAAGTATTGGGACTTTGAAGAATGTTAAGTTGCTTTGGCTCTGTACTCCCAGCACGTTGGATTTAAATGATGCAATGGTTATAAGGTTAAAGTGCAGACTGTCAGCTTTCATTTGCAGATGCACAAATATCATGCACCCCCCCAGAAAACCTCCACTGTTGTTGCAATGGTGAGAGGTTTGCATGTTTTGGGAGTATGATATTTGTGCGTCTAACTTTCTCACTCATCATTATTCACAATTCATTCAGGATTATCCGTAATCATGGCAGCATCCACATTCATTTAGAAGTGTTTAAAAACATTATATTCTTCTTTACAATAAAAGTGACCCCAAAATGACACAACACATTATTTACCATTCTTCTAAATAATCTGAAACACAAACAAAACAACAGGAAATGCATCCAACACATGTGTAGACCCGCAAGCTTGATGTAGCCATTGCGTGCTATGAATATGGGACCAAATACTTAACTTTTTACTACTTTAATACACAAGTGAATGTACAAAAAGTGCTGTAATTTCTAAACAGTTCATCAGATATGGATGAAAATACCCCCAAATGAAAGCTGACAGTTTGCACTTTAACCTCATAGTCATTGTATCATTTCAAATCCAATGTGCCGGAGTACAGAGCTGAAAACAACAAAAAATGTGTCACTGTCCAAATACTCTTGGAGTTCACTGTGTACAGAGATTCATCACTGGGGTGGAACAGCAACAATCACACATTTGGCCTATTTCAGGTTATGGAGGGTGTCATGAGATATGAGATGAAAACATCATGAGTCCAAAAGGAATAATGGACATGCTTTATTTACAATTACAAAATGAAATCATGTGAAAATAACAGATGACATTCGGGAAACACAGAGTTGCATGAAACACAGATGGACGGCTTGAGGATGGAAACGCAACAATGGGCATAGCCAACACATCACAATTGCGGGATGAATGGTGGGCGACATGATGGTGACGAAGATAACAGAAGAAAGGATAAATGCCTTTTGAAGCCGAGGTCTCTGAGGGAATCTTGAGGAGAGGACCATTCCCTGAAGCAGAGGACTAGAAGGTCTCCTGGAGACATGAGAGCACCACTGTCCTCCTGGCTGGTTCACTTCCTCTTCTTCTTCCCCTGGCTGGAGCTGGAGCAGCAGCCAGTCTTGTTGTGGTTGTGGGCGAGCGGAGCAGGCGGTGGAGTTGTTGAGAGGCTGTTGTAGAGGTGGGGTTTCTGGAACTGGGGTTCCCCTTGCTTCTTTTGAGATGTGGGGGAAGCACCAACATGCTTTTTGGGAGACATGGGCGGAACCCTGGTCTTCAACCCTGCCTTGGGTGACCCATTGCAGGCTGGGGACTGAGGCTGAGAGATCTTCCCCTGGGATGTGGATATGCCATCCATAGAGCCAGTGAAGGAACTGGAGGAGGAGGAAGAGGAGGACAGGGAGCATACTCTAGACTGGTGTGAAAGGGGTGTCTGAGTCTTCAAGCTGCTGGCTGTGTGTTCTTGTTCGCTGGCTGATATGTTGACAGGTGGAATACCGCTGCTGGTTCCTCTATGTGGTTCCGGTGTATCTGCTACCGCCCTGCTGGCAGCGGTGAGTGTCTGCAATCTGCTCACCACCTGGGCCAGCAGCGTCAGGGCCTGGGCATTCTCCTGGACACTCTCAGACATGCGCTCTGTGGCGGCGGCCATCTTCTGCCCCAGCAGCCGGACGTCATTGGTGCTGCGCTCCATAGAGCTAGCAGCCTCCTCCACCGTGGACCTCAACTCATCCAGGCTCTCCTGCTTAGCCAGCTCCACAGGGGGGGTTGCGAGGCATCTCATCTACCCGCCGATGCTGCATGGTGCTGGGGGGAGCCGTGCGGATCCGGGGGCTGACGCTGTAGCTCCGGAACCGCGGAGGAGTTCCGGGGGGATGGTGGTATGCAGCCATGCAGGGAGGGGTGAGAGTCCAGGGCTGGAGGGGTGGAGTGTGGTTTGGGAGAGGGGACAGGGTGTTGGCTGACTCTCTGTCTAGCTCCTCGATCACATTATCTCCAGAAGCAAGGAGGAGAGAGGTTGGAAAAATGTAATCTATTAGCCTGAATAAGAGTAGAAGTTCCATTGTGTTGTATTATAATGTGCTGAACTGATATGTATTGCAGTGTACAGCACTGTACTACTCATGGCAGTAGAAACAGTATTGAATCATATTGTTTGCAGGGTCTTTTCAACTGTAGTTAGTTCTTACCAATCAGGACAGAGTTACAGACTGAGGGGGCAGAGCGATTAAGACCTTCTTTCCAGAGTGCATCAGTCTGGCACATTCTACAGTTACTCATTGGCTTAAAACATGGTGGGGGGCGGGGCTTGGCCAGGGGTGGTGGACCCGCAGAAGATAGCAACTCAGCTGGTGGGTAGCCGACTCTCCTTGTGCTGGGCATGACTGGTCGCTCCCCGGGCACTACGGCCCCCAGAGCCCTCACACCGTGCCAGGGGCCCTCCACCACCCTGACCCCACCGTGGATCAGCCTTCGGCGGGTCATCTTCCTCAGGGTGTCCCAGCGACTGTGGATCCCCCCTCCTGAGCTCCTCTTTCAGGGGGAGAGACAGGGCTAGACAATATTACCTCTGTCTGAGGCCACAGATACCTCTATAGCCCTGAAATAGGGATCTGGGTACACAGGGTAGTGCTGAAACTGTCTGCCACCAGGATTGGATTTAGATTTGTTCCAAACAGTTTCCAAAAGAGGTCGCAATGTCAGATGTGGATGGGTAGGAACTTCCAAGTATATACAGCTTAATAACTATGGGAACATTTTTGGGGTCAAAAATGGAAATGGTATATTTTGGTGTCCAAAACTGACCCATCGTGACACTAATCATAAGCCATCCTGGAATTTTGAAGTATTAAAACCATCTCTACTATGATTACTCTGATTGAAATCATCTGTCACACAATTTAACAATCAAACTAATGACATGTTATGAAAGCATCATCTGCCCTTTCTTACAGCTTCCGTCAGGTTCTCAGGAGTTGCTGCTTTGTACTCGGTGTGCATAAAACACAACCTTTCTGTAACCCTGCATGGAGGGAAAAGTGTGAAAGTACTAAAAGTGTGTTTTTGGTATCCACGTTAGAAAATAGCAAGGTGTAAAAGATTGCACCCTTGATGATACTTTTAATCTAGTATTTTTTTTGTTGTTGCTTTAAACCTTCCTCCTTAAAAACAAACAGTTGTATCCAATCCATGACTCACCAGCTGCTGCTTGTTCTTCACCAGACAGACAATCCTCATGGCCTCCTCATCGTCAGGGAGGTTGTCAGGGATAGGAGGCAGCACAGGCTCATAATCCTTCTGGGCCACCATATCATGGGTTGATATCAGAGCCTAGGACAGAGCACAACTATTAAGTCAATTCATTCATTTAGGTGGAATCAACACACATAAATAACTCACACAACCCAGAAGAACTTAGTTACTACAACAACAGATACAAAGTTTAGGATCATATGAGCCCTTTTTGTCTCAGGATCTCTCACCTGGAGGTGTGGTCCCCTGAGGAGACTGTAAAGCTCCCTGGCCTCAGCAGAAGTGTTCCGAACTGTTCTCATGTCAGTCAGAATCTAGAAGAGAAGCAGAAAGACGGGTTGAGTGGACACAGGACAGGACTGACACCACTGACAAGCCAATGAGGGAAGAGGGCAAAGCAGTAGAGGGAAAGGTCCTACCTGTTGGATGAGCTGTGTTGTGTACGGTAGGAAGGGAGCAGGAGGCTCTCTCTGGTGTTGCCGCAGACACTCATGCACCTGGAGACCCGAGAGAAAGTAGAGATTAAGTGAAACACAGCCTTTCTAAACCCCAGATGAGAGTATATCACAGACTAGACTCCCAGACTAACTTTGAGCAGGGACTTGAGCCAGGGGGCATTGAGGAGGCTGTATAGGAGCTCTGCCCCGTTGATTTCCTTATTGATGGAATGTTTCACCTCCTCTACCACGTCAGACAGGATCTGCCTTAGCCCTGGAAGACAACACCAACATAATCATAAAGATAAATAGCAATAGGATTATCACAACATACAGGAGAGAAGTGCATTGCCATCAGCTAGAGGTTGAGAGAGAAGCTGGTTCCTATTTCTGACCATGGTCACTCAGTCTAGGGGACGACATCACCACCTCGGCTTCCACAGTCTGCCTCATGGGGATCACCCAGCACTGACTGCTGGAAATTCACCCCAACCCAGACCTTGGAAAGAGAGAAATTAGATAAAAATATATTCTTTGCTTAGTAGTTCATCTAAAAGCTGAATGATAACATCGAATCCTCTTACACATTTTCGATAACAATAACGTAACATTAATCCAGATTAATAAGACTCTGACCTCTATATACATAGTCATCAGTTCTGCTATGATGGATGTCAACGGGGTGTTAATAACTTCCCAGGTAAAAACAGCCTCCACTGTCACACATTAAAAACCCTAAGGTTAATTTAATGCCCTGTGTGTGAAATAAACTCAGGGTTCAAAAGTCAATGGCCCACTTAAGCAGTCTTTTCTAATTCCGTATTCTACGTGCTACCATGTCCCTGTGTCGGTCAACGTCACCCATTCAACAGAAAGACAGAACAATACCGGTGATGTAGTGTTACATCTTAAACAGAAGTATGGGGATGTTTTAATCATGTTAATTAGATTGACGGATGGGTACGTCAATTGACTCTAATATGTAGTAATACTTGGATTAAAAACAGTGGATCACCTTGGTGGGAAAACCATTTTTTTAAATCCTGAAAACTAGAAGAGCCCAATCCCACCTCAACAGTCAGAGTGAGAGTCTACTGTATCTGGGCTCGGAGCCAACTGTAAAAGACTTAACACATTCCTGCGTGCTCACTACTTACCTCTGTGGTCTCTTTTCTTCCAGTCCCTTTGACTCGCTTCTTCAACCCTTAATACTTAGCTCCAGAGGAGGATTTGTCCTCTGTGTAATACAGTTTACCAATTTTTGCCGCAGAGTGAGAGTCCCCAGGGGATTCGCTGGTAACAGGTCTGTGCTTTTACTACGTAGCGAACTGGAAAGAAAGAAGAGAAGAGTGTAATCCTCTCTCTATCCCAGTTAATCCTGGGTAAGTGAGCTGTTGTCTCTCTCTTGCCGGAAGTGACAGAAGCGTGTCGAACCTGCTGCTGGCCTGTCCAAGGCTATCCTACAGCTCTGCTCCCAAAGCTTCTTAACTCTTTCTGCTTTTAAAACCCACCAGACCGTGGCCTGATAAAGCTAGTGTCCTAAATGGCACCCTATTCCCGATACAGTGTACTACTTTTGACCAGAGCCCTATGGGCCCTGGAGGGCTCTGGTCAAAAGTTGTGCCCTATATAGGGAATAGAGTGCATTTTGGGACGCAGCCATGGCCACACAGCTACTCTGTGTTGAATAGAGGGAAAAGAGGGGATAGCCCACAGTGTGTAATTAAACACATCACTGAACTGAGCTCCCAACAGCTGGAGGAGATAGGGACAGAACATGATGATGATTAAGTCATTATATAGTGTAGTACCCTACTACACATTCTGCTTCTCTAACCATACAAATGAAAATGTAAGTCTGTCGCACACTCATTTCCTTACTGTGGACTTATTTGACCAATGTTTTATCAAACACAATCAGAAACTGGTTGTCGATGGTGATCTATGAAGTAATCTGCCAGGGAAAAAATATGATTTCATGTTGAGGACAATACCGAATATATTTTAGAGATCAACTTTAACCTAAGAGGCGCTGTAAAAAGCTTTGGCTTTAAAATTCTTATTTTTGTATTGTCATTAATATAATATATTTTATATTCTTCAAAGTAGCCAACCCTTGCCTTGATGAAAGCTTTGCACTCATGACATTTTCTCAACCAGCTTCATGAGGAATGTTTTTCCAAAAGTCTTGAAGGAGTTCCCACATATGCTGAGCACTTTGTTGGCTGCTTTTCCTTCACTCTGCAGTTCAACTCATCCAAAACCATCTCAACTGAGTTGAGGTCGGGTGATTGTGGAGGCCATGTCATCTGATGCAGCACTACATCACACTTCTTCTGGGTCAAATAGCCTTTACACAGCCTGGAGGTGTGTTTTGGGTCATGGTGCTGTTGAAAAACAAATGATAGTCCCACTAAGCGCAAACCAGATGGGATGTCGTATCGCTGCAGAATGATGTGGTAGCCATGCTGGTTAAGTGTGCCTTGAATTCTAAATAAATCACTGACAGTGTCATCAGCAAAGCACCCCCACACCCACCAAGGACCACCGCGCCACCTTCCACCTTGTCACACACCACATCTGTTGGATTGTGTTGTGTGACAAAACTGCACATTTTAGAGTGGCCTTTTATAGTCAAGACTTGCGTCTTTTTAACATAAAATGTTCTTGTTGTACTGTATGTGTGTTTATAGTTTTGTTTAATGTTGTGTTAGTACGTTGTTTTGTCTGAAGCGTTGTTTCCCCTGCTGCTATTGGACCAGGTCTCTCTTGGAAAAGAGATGTTATCTCAATGAGAAAAACCTGTATAAATAAAGGTAAAATAAAACATGTAAAATTTAAATTGTCCCCAGCACAAGGTGCACCTGTGTGATGATCATGCTGTTTAATCAGCTTCTTGATATGCCACAACTGCCAGTTGGATGGATTATCTTGGCAAAGGAGAAATGCTTACTAACAGGGATGCACAACATTTGAGAGAAATATGCTTTTAGTGTTAATGAAACATTTCTGGGATCTTTTATTTCAGCTCATAAAACATGGGACTAACACTTGACATGTTTCATTTATATTTTTGTTCAGTGTGTATAAAAATGGGTTCTTGCTAGAGTATCAAGACAACAGGAACGGAACATTTGATAGGAATATTAGGACCTTTCAGATTCCATGAGAGAATAGCTATTTATGCCATTATTTTTCTAAAACGTAATTATCTTTAGTGTTAATAAGCCCATGGATAGGGCTGTTATGGTGACCGTATTACCGCCACACCGGCGGTCACGTGTCATGATCGCAGTCAAATTCCAACAGTGATGGCCGGTTCCACTCTCTCCGCTGGGATTCTCTGGGATTTTCTGCCTCCAACCCTATTACAGGGGATGAGTCACTGGCTTACTGGCGCTCTTCCATGCCGTCCCTAAGAGGGGTGCGTCACTTGAGTGGGTTGAGTCACTGACGTGATCTCCTGTCCGGGTTCGCGCCGTAAGGGGAGATCTACGTGGGTTATACTCGGCCATGTCTCAGGATAGTAAGTTGGTGGTCTGAAAATATCCCTCTAGTGGTGTGGGGGCTGTGCTTTGACAAAGTGGGTGGGGTTATATCCTGCCTGGTTGGCCATGTCCGGGGGTACCGTCGGACGGGGCCACAGTGTCTCCCGAACCCTCCTGTCTCAGCCTCCAGTATTTATGCTGCAATAGTTTGTGTCGGGGGGCTAGGATAAGTCTGTTACATCTAGAGTATTTCTCCTGTCTTATCCAGTGTCCTGTGTGAATTTAAGTATGCTCTCTCTAACTCTCTTCTCTCAGAGGCCCGGAACCCTAGGACCATGCCTCAGGACTACCTGGCCTGATGACTCCTTGCTGTCCCCTGTCCACCTGTTCGTGTTGCTGCTCCAGATTCAACTGTTCTGCCTGCGGCTATGGAACCCTGACCTGTTCACCGGACGTGCTACCTTGTCCCGGACCTGCTGTTTGACTCTTTCTCTCTACCACACCTACTGTCTCTAACTCTGAATGATCGGCTATGAAAAGCCAACTGACATTTACTCCTGAGGTGCTGACCTGGTGCACCCTCTACAACCACTGTGATTATTATTATTTGACCCTGATTGCCCCCGGTGATGCGTTGTGCAGACCTCACTACCCTCTGGAGAGCCTTACGGTTGTGGGCGGAGCAGTTGCCGTACCAGGCGGTGATACAGCCCGACAGGATGCTCTCGATTGTGCATCTGTAGAAGTTTGTGAGTGCTTTTGGTGACAAGACGAATTTCTTCAGCCTCCTGAGGTTGAAGAGGAGCTGCTGCGCCTTCTTCACGATGCTGTCTGTGTGGGTGGACCAATTCAGTTTGTCTGTGATGTGTACGCAGAGGAACTTATAACTTACTACCCTCTCCACTACTGTCCCGTCGATGTGGATAGGGGGGTGCTCCCTCTGCTGTTTCCTGAAGTCCACGACCATCTCCTTTGTTTTGTTGACATTGAGGGTGAGGTTATTTTCCTGACACCACACTCCGAGGGCCCTCACCTCCTCCCTGTAGGCCGTCTCGTCGTTGTTGGTAATCAAGCCTACCACTGTAGTGTCGTCCGCAAACTTGATGATTGAGTTGGAGGCGTGCATGGCCACGCAGTCATGGGTGAACAGGGAGTACAGGAGAGGGCTCAGAACGCACCCTTGTGGGGCCCCAATGTTGAGGATCAGCGGGGGGGAGATGTTGTTACCTACCCTCACCACCTGGGGGCGGCCCGTCAGGAAGTCCAGTACCCAGTTGCACAGGGCGGGGTCGACAGAGTCCCGCAGGTTTTGGTTGCGGGCTGTGTCAGTGGCACTGTATTGTCCTCAAAGCGGGCAAAAAAGTTATTTAGTCTGTCTGGGAGCAAGACATCCTGGTCCGCGACGCATTGTTTCCTCCGGCTTTTTTTTCCCCACGTTGTGGAAAAAGCACAGATAAATCTCAGCAGCTTGTTTTTTTTCTTCATACTCAAAAATACTCTTCAGTGCCACAGGACAGGTCTCCCCGAGGGACCTGAAGTATGAAGTAAGAGCTGGCCAGCTTTGCAGGAGACGATCGACAGCTGGATGAAGAGAGAGCCATCCGTGTGCAAACATGTCGTAGAATTTCACGCCACTCAACGTCAACAAAGACAAAAAAAATGCACGCAGTTCCTCTCTTCGGGAAGCAGATACCGAGAAGTGGCTGTAGATCTTTAAAACAATTGTCTCAATATCCAGACAGCTGATCGCAGGCATTATAAGCTATGTGAGCTGGGCAATTAGGTTTCAGAATGCGATTGTTGGCACTGCTCAATAACTGGTAAACGGAGTGTTGTTTTCCAAAGTTGACATTGGCATTATCTTCTGCATGGGCTGTGGGGTGTCTAATATCCAGTTCATGCCTTTCTAGACACTTCATCAGAGCTTGATGTATGCCATTTGCAGTTTCATCACGGTCTTCATAAAAGTCAGGTAACTTGTACGGCACTCCATCAGACACAGAGAAATATCTTACACACACTGGACACATTTTTCTATTTCACTTGTTTGAGGCATCACTGGCAACTGAGAAATACACGGGCTCACCTTCGGTCGGGGACAGATCATCCAAAATATCCTGCAGTCTTTGGTCCTAAAACATTCATTGTAATTATCTCAGCTTTCGTTCTTCCCAAGTGCATCTTCACAACATTTGAGTCATGAAACAAAGCACCGTTGAGCTTAACAAGACCGTCGGTGCTGTTGTAGCTTGTACCATACGGTGTTTAACGGAGGCTGTACTTGCCTTATCCATACGGAGGCTTCACTTGCCGCGATTTTGTCATTTTCCGCAGTCGACTTCGCGAAGAATGACCTAGGTAAAGACAGTTTCAGGTTGGATATTTGAAAGATATTCGCGCTTTCAAACCTCAACTATACTATGGGGGATAGTACATTGACATAGGCTAGTGCTTTTGCTGTTCGTTAGGCCTATTCATCTTGTTGGCTGACGAAAAGTAAATGTGGACAGTTCTTCTAACATCTTCAATATGCGCCTTGGAAAAAGCACTTGTTGGCTGCTTTTCCTTCACTCTGCGGTCCAACTCATCCAAAAACATCTTAATTGGGTTGAAGTTGGGTGATTGAGGAGGCCAGGTAATGTGATGCAGCACTCCATCACCCTCCTTCTTGGTCAAATAGCCCTTACACAGCCTGGAGGTATGTTGGGTCATTGTGCTGTTGAAAAGTGAATGACAGTCCCACTAAGCGCAAACCAGATGGGGTGTCGTATATCTGCAGGACGCTGTGGTAGCCATGCTGGTTAAGTGTGCCTGTGTCACCAGCATCTCCTTAACATTGATGAAACATTGGTAAATAAGTTAAACACCATCAGAAACGGTTTGTTTATAGTGATTTATTCAGTAATTTACTTTTTGTTGCTGAACTTTAAGCTAAGATTATCTTGCAGCAATGTAAAAAGTTTTGGCTTTAAAAAAAGTTATTTTGTATTGTCATTAATTCACTCTCTGCCTCTGTAGTTTTTTAGAAATGGGACAAAGCTTAGAGGATTATCAGAAGCACTACAAATATTTACAAAACAGTCACCTTTGACCTCTAATCTGACTGCTAAAACCAAAGTACAGTTGAAGTTGGAAGTTTACATACACCTTAACCAAATACATTTAAACAAAAATTCACAATTCCTGACATTTAATCCTAGTAAAAATTCCCTGTTTTAGGTCAGTTAGAATCACCACTTTATTTTAAGAATGTGAAATGTCAGAATAATAGAAGAGAGAATGATTTATTTAAGCTTTTATTTCTTTCATCACAATCCCAGTGGGTCAGAAGTTTAGATACACTCAATTAGTATTTGGTAGCATTGCCTTTAAATAGTTTAACTTGGGTCAAACGTTTTGGGTAGCCTTCAACAAGCTTCCCACAATAAGTTGGGTGAATTTGGCCCATTCCTCCTGACAGAGCTGGTGTAACGGAGTCAGGTTTGTAGGCCTCCTTGTCCGCATACAGTTTTTCAGTTCTGCCCACAAATTGTCAATAGGGTTGAGGTCTGGGCTTTGTGATGGCAACTCCAATACCTTGACTTTGTTGTCCTTAAGCCATTTTGCCACAACTTTGGAAGTATGCTTGGGGTCATTGTCCATTTGGAAGACCCATTTGCGACCAAGCTTTAACTTCCTGTCTGACGTCTTTGAATGTTGTTTCAATATATCCACATAGTTTACCTTCCTCATGAAGCCATCTATTTTGTGAAGTGCATCCTGCAGCAAAGTACCCCCACAACATGATGCTGCCACCCCCGTACTTCACAGTTGGGATGGTGTTCTTTGGCTGGCAAGCCTCCCCCTTTTTCCTCCAAACATAACAATGGTCATTATGGCCAAACAGTTCTATTTTTGTTTCATCAGACCAGAGGACATTTTTCCAAAAAGTACAATCTTGTCCCCATGTGCAGTTGCAAACCATAGTCTGGTTTTTTTCATGGCAGATTTGGAGCAGTGGCTTCTTCCTTGCTGAGCGGCCTTTCAGGTTATGTCGATATAGGACTCGTTTTACTGTGGATAAATACTTTGTACCTGATTCCTTCAGCATCTTCACAAGGTCCTTTGCTGTTGTTCTGGGATTGATTTGCACTTTTCGCACCAAAGTACGCTAATCTCCAGGAGACAGAACGCGTCTCCTTCCTGAGCGGTATGACAGCTGCCTGGTCCCATGGTGTTTATACTTGCGTACTATTGTTTGTACAGATGAACGTGGTACCTTCAGGCGTTTGGAAATTGCTCCCAAGGATGAACCAGACCTGTGGAGGTCTACAATGTTTTTTTTCTGAGGTCTTGGCTGATTTATTTTACCATGATGTCAAGCAGAGGCAGTTTGAAGGTAGGCCTTGAAATACATCCACAGGTACACCTCCAATTGACTCAAATGATGTCAATTAGCCTATCAGAAGTTTCTAAAGCCATGACATAATTTTCTGGAATTTTCCAAGCTGTTTAAAAGCAGTCACCTTCGTGTATGTAAACTTCTGACCCACTGGAATTGTGATTCAGTGAATTATAAGTGAAATAATTGGTCTAAACAATTGCTGGAAAAATTGTGTCATGTACAAAGTAGATGTCCTACCCGACTTGCCAAAACTATAGTTAACAATACATTTGTGGAGTGGTTAAAAAACTATGTAAACTTCCAATTTTAACTGTATCTAACCCATTAAACCAAAGTAACAGGACCATGTGGTTTACAATTTAAGACAAACTAGTACAGAGGCCAATTTTATTCAAAGAGAACTTTGTCAGTTGGAAGCCCTTTGTTTACATTAAGATATGTACATTAGACAAAATGCTGACATCATTCCCCTAAAAAGGACAAATGTGACAACATACAGAGAACACTGGGGCACTGCATCTCAGTGCTAGAGGTGTCTCTACAGGCAACCTGGTTCGAATCCAGGCTGTATCACAAACGGCCGTGATTGGGAGTCCAATAGGGCGGCATCGTCTGGGTTCGGCTGTTATTGTAAATAAGAATTTGTTCTTAACGGAGTTAAATAAAGTTTAAATAAAAAATAAAAACAAGCAGGCAGATCTTCCTTCATAGATCAAACTGTATGTTATGCAGTCTATGGGTAAAACACTGTAGAGATATTATATCATGCAGCACGTCATGTGTTTTAGATGTAAACAGATATACAGTTAAATAATCAAAGTCCTTTCCAAATGAATTATGGGGGGAAATGGAGGTAAACCTTGGCATGACCATACAAATTACAACAAGCTGAATAAAGAATTAACCAAATACCAGGTTACAATCAAATTCTGTTTAAAATATAGATTCTTATGTACTGCGTGTCCCATCAAACAATCAATAACAGTTGTGACAAATTATATTCTCCGCATTAATAATTCTGCAACAGGAAGAATTTATTTTGGTAGACTTCAATGTCACTGTATAAGCATCATATTGCCATTACAACATGATCAGACCCCAACAAGCTGAACAGAGACAGTTTATTCAGTGTAGCGATTGCCTTGCAGGTACAAATACTGCATAATACTGTCATAAGTCTGTCTGCATGACAGGGAGCACACCAAATAAACACGCATAAACAATATGGCTTCCTAGTAAAAGTCTTAATCTGATTTGAAGAACCACAAACATGAATATTACATTAGCTATATTGCAGGAAAAGTTTTATAACAGAAAATAAACAAACAGTCTTCTTCTATGGGTTTACCCATCAAGTGTCAACATTTCATGTAGGTGGCTGAGGTTTTAGCTCTGGTGTAGAATAACAAAGTGACCTGAAAGAACCACCTTGTAGCATTATAAATACTGTGCAAACAGAGAGGTTATAAACACAAATAATACAGTATGAATTTAAATGTTTTAGAGGCCAGCAGGTGAGGTGCACATTAGCTGGCTGTCATTGAACTGCATCACATGAGAAACAGAGCGCCACCCAACTTCACGTCTTCAAATCACCTGAATAGAGCTGTATATTCAAGATTGTTCTGAACAATGAATACAACAAGAACACCGTAACTGTATGGAGTGTACATTCTACAAAACAACTTCAACTGGCGTTGGTCTGAGTGAGTGTAGGCTAGCGCTCGGTGTACACAGACATCACTGCATCTGGGCGGTTCAACTCTTTCCTTGTTTTAAGTGACATCAATGTGACGTACTGTGTTGGTCCATTAAATAACATGTGCATTGAGGGCTGAGGTCCGATGGAAGCAACAGGTGGCCATGTGACGCGTACTTGTTGCCACCTCATACATACAAGATGGCGTCTTGTTATTAGACAGGCTCCATGTTAAGGGCGAGTCTCACTTGGATTTGAAGTTTCTCTTCATAGACTTCCATTTCAATACCAGCGCTGGGTGACAAGAGAGGCAGTGATCTCTTCCACTAATACAGCGTGAATAGTAAATAGCCAGTCATATTCACAACAGTCCACGATAAGGCTGAAACGCCACTGGCTCTGCCCACATCACTGTAAGCCCACATCACTGTAAGCCCCTATTCCAGACGGCTCAAGGAGCAGGTTCCTTCATTCAGGGGCTAAGGTGTTACAAAGCCTATTGACAGATAAACTGGCCAAACTGCCAAAACAGTTTTACAACAAGGGTTTTACAGAGGTCAACCTGATGAATCAAGTAGGTGTATAAGCCTGATGACACGGTCACTATTAGGCAGTGGTTAGAGCGGGGAGCTTTGTAGTGTGTGTGTGTGTGTGTGTGTAAGAGCATGCATCAGTGTATGTGTGTATGTAAAGGGGGAGGGGGTCCTGCTACGGGGGAGCAGATGGACAGTCAGCAGCCTGTCTGTCAATCATCATGACCCTCCTGTGATGACCCTGACACAGCATCACTCAAAACCTCTCCAATCCCTTCCCTCTAAATCGGCTGTCTGTCTGACTGCCACTTTACAGAGCTGCTGCAATATACAGTACAGAGATTCTCTGTGGTTCTCATGTGGTCTTCTCATGCTGGATCTGATAGTAACACGCCTGACAGACAGAGGGAAATAAAATGAATATATGATACAGATAGTTACAGCTTCATTTATTCCCTATGAAGCGGTGTGTGTAAGCGTTCATCGATCGCATGAATATGTTATGAGTATCTGAATAAGTTATGAGAGTGCCTGCATTTGGATGCTATCTGCCATAGAACGTATACTATGAGTGTACCTTGAGAGTGGTGAACATGATGCCGTGTTCTCCATGCTGTACACAGGGGTCCATCAAGTCCTCTATCAGACTCACCTCTGACCCCAGATTCCTGATCCTGAAGAGAAACACAGCCTTGGTTAACACACATACACAGTACCAGTCAAAAGTTTGGACACATCTATTCATTCAAGGGTTTTTCTTTATTGTTACTATTTTCTACATTGTAGAATAATACTGAAGACATCAAAACTATGAAATCATGGAATCATGTAGTAACCAAAAAAAAAGTGTTAAACAAATCAAAACATAGTTTATATGGCAATTCTTCAAAGTAGCCAACCTTTGCCTTGATGACAGCTTTGCACACTCTTGGCATTCTCTCAACCACCTCTCACCTGGAATGCTTTTCCAACAGTCTTGAAGGAGTTCCCACATAAGCTGAGCACTTTGTTGGCTGCTTTTCCTTCACTCTGCGGTCCAACTCATCCCAAACCATCTCAATTGGGTTGAAGTCGGGTGATTGTGGAGGCCAGGTCATCTGATGCAGCACTCCATCACTCTTCTTTTTGGTCAAATAGCCCTTACACAGCCTGGAGGTGTGTTTTGGGTCATTAGTTCCACTAAGCACAAACCAGATGGGATGTCGTATCGCTGCAGAATGCTGTGGTAGCCGTGCTGGTTAAGTGTGCCATGAACTATAAATAATTCACAGACAATGTCACCAGCAAAGCACCCCCACACCATCACACCTTCTCCCCCATGCTTCACGGTGGGAACCACACATGTGGAGAACATCAGTTCACCTACTCTGCATCTCACAAAGACACGGCGGTTGGAACCAAACATCTCAACTTTGGACTCAGACCAAAGGACAGATTTCCACCGGTCTAATGTCCATTGCTTGTGTTTCTTGGCCCAAGCAAGTCTCTTCTTATTATTGGTGTTCTTTCGTAGTGGTTTCTTCTTCAGCAAATCGACCACGAAGGCCTGATTCATGCAGTCTCCTCTGAACAGTTGATGTTGAGATCTGTCTGTTACTTGAACTCTGAAGCATTTATTTGGGCTGCAATTTCTGAGGCTGGTAACTCTAATGAACTTATCCTCTGCAGCAGTGTCTTCCTTTCCTGTGGCGGTCCTCATGAGAGCCAGTTTCATTATAGCACTCAATGTTTTTTGTGACTGCACTTGAAGAAACTTTCAAAGTTCTTGACATTTTCAGGATTGACTGACCTTCATGTCTTAAAGTAATGCTGGACTGTCGTTTCTCTTTGCTTATTTGAGTTGTTCTTGCCATAATATGGACTTTTACCAAATGTGGTATACAGAAGCCCTCTCTACCTTGTCACAACACAAATTATTGTCTCAAATGCATTAAGGAAATAAATTCCACAAATTAACTTTTAACAAGGCACACCTGTTAATTGAAATGCATTCCATGTGACTACCTCATGAAGCTGGTTGAGAGAATGCCAAGAGTGTGCAAAGCTGTCATCAAGGCAAAGGGTGGCTACTTTGAAGAATCTCCAATAGATTTGATTTCTTCACTATTATTCTACGATGTGGAAATTAGTAAAAATAAAGAAAAACCCTGGAATTAGTAGGTGTCCAAACTTTTGACTGGTACTGTAAATAGATGTGTAGTTCTGATTCTAAAATTGGAGAAAAATCAGATTTCTGTGCATCTCTGAGGATGTGTGTGTTCTCATCGACTCACCGGGCGCGCAGCACCACGTAGAGGAACACAGGAAACAGGTCGTCCATGGACCACAGGAAGCTATCCTCCAGTGATGACACCACTTCCTTTGTGATCTCCTCGAATGTCAGCTGGATCACCTGCAGCTTGTCGGATGGGGTGAACGTTGTGCTGAAAACAAACTGTCTTAATACACGACCACGTATAAACCACAATATCATAACTTAAAGAGTGCATGAGACTCATTCATTCATGACGATATAGTACTGCTCTGGATAAAGCGTACCTGATCTGCTGTAAGGTCTCCGTTGCCGAGGCAAAACAGGCGTCTTTTGTGCTGGACACAACCTAGAAAAGGGGAGAGAGACTGTCAGTAAGGACAATCTAACATGTACTTGGTGTAATGTTGTAATTCACCCACAGAAGGGCAGTGTGTTTCAGAATGTACTTAGTGTCATACCTCTGTCCTCTCCCCCAGCACTGGAACCGAAACCGGCCAAAACTTACTGAAAGCAAAAAGAGATGCATTTTTACATGTTATAACTACAGTTTTTCCAGGTCAGGACCGTCAGGCTACATGATCGGAAAAAAACTTGTACGAGGCTAAATTAAAAAAGGCCCGACTATCCTCACATTCTGTTTCGCAACACGGATTCAACAGAATGTAAGACGGCGAGATCAGAAGGGTTGTAAGAGGCTACTACTAGTCATTCCCAACCTCATTGGTCAGTCCAAGAGAGACTCACTGTTGCACTCCGAGGAAGGCGAGCAGGGCCATGTCTGGCTGTTTGTTGAGGCGGAGGACACACTCCCAGTACACGTCGTCCTCCCTCTCCTTCTCCAGGGCGTACAGGGTGAAGAGAGGGGGGTAGAGACGAGGCAGCAACACCGGCAGGAGCAGAGAGGAGCTACTCACTACACGCCTGGGGAAACCACACACACATCATTCAACACACATTCAGGGGCTTAACATATTTCTCTTCTGGAAGAAAACAGTATTTAAACAACAGTGACATGCTCTTTTACATAAGATATGCTATGGTCGTACCCAGGTTTGGGGGATTCTAGCTGTGTGTCTGCGCAGTTGGAATCCTTCTTGTCCTGGGGGTCAGAGGATGGTTCAGGGATCACTCCACCCTCCTCAGGCAGATCTGGGAACAGGAACCTGGGAGACAAACAAACAAACAAACATTACACATACAGTACATGGCTTAAAACAATGTAAAAACAGTATCTGACCGTTTTAGGCCACACACACACACACACACACACACACCTGACGAGCTGGAAGATGCGGGCCAGGTAGGACATGATCTCGTTGACAGCCTGCAGTAGGAGGCGGCGGTTGGCCCCCACCCCCACGTAGGTCATCCTGTAGACAGCCACTAGGGTCTCCATCAGCCTGCCCAGGGGGTGCAGGGGCGTGTCACACGCCTGGGGGGTAGGGGGGGGGGGGTTCAGTGAAGGTTAAATGTGAGAGTTTCAGAATATTCCTATTTTGTGGTGTTTTCTCAATGAGGATAAATCATGTTAGATCTAAAGAGAAAATCAGTATGAACAGGGGCACCTCAGGACGACGGCTCAGACATTTCTTCATCATCATCATCATTATTAAACCATACTGAAAAGGATTTTGCTTGTCAGACACGTTGGTGCGTGGGTCCATTTGCTGAGGGGGATTAGGAGGGTTAGGAAGTCACCCGGGGTCGTTGGCTCACCTTGATGAGGTAATGGCGGATACGGTCATACTTCTCCATAGTAACAGGGCCATCATGCTGCTGAGGGTTGAACTCCAGACTCTCCAGAGTTCTGTTATGACTCTGACTCAGGTTCATCTCCGGGCTGGAACACACATCAATACCACTTAGACAACTGTACTCTGTGTATGTGTGTGTGAGTGAGTGAGTGAGAGAGAGAGAGTGAGGTGTGAGGTGGAAGTACTGTGTGTGTGGTCTCTGTTCTCTCTACCAGTCTCTGTGCTGTCTCCTGCTGGTGGTCAGGGCTACAGCGATGTTCTCCCAGGCTCTCTGGTTCTCTCCCTGGCCAGGGGCCTCACAGCCCAGCCTCATCCAACACTCCTCAAACACTGCCCTCCACTTCTCCTCCGGACGCACCGCCAGGCGCCCCAGCTTACTGGAGACACACATAAAAAGGAAATAGACTATTTCTATGTTCACATACACGTTCACTTGACTGGGTTCATTTCAAAACTGTAAAAACTTTGCAGGATCATCTCCTGCGGACAGAGTGCCTTGCAATTTATTTATACTTTTTTTTGTTTAACCACTTTTAGCTCAAGACTAAAATCTTTGAATCTGCTAATCCTCCACCATACTAAAACCAATGGCATTGAATGGTACAGAGACGTACACAGCGCGGCCCTTGTCCCCGTCTGAGTCGTAGAGGTTGGGTTTGAAGAAGGATCCGGTGACCTTCAGGCCGGAGCCCCACTCCCCGGTGAAGGTGCCCTCAAAGTAGTCCCCATTAGCCATGGTCAGCACACCCTGAGAGATTAGGGAGAGCAATGTGCTGTATTATACATGTGTCTGCACAAACGTATGTGGCTAAGCGAAAATGTGTGTGAGTGCAAGCTGTGTGTGAGAGAGTGTGTTCAGGCTTGTTTGTGTCTCTCTTCTTTCACTGACCTTTCCGTTGAGAGTCCAGTCCTCCGAGAACTCTCCTTCATATGTGGTGTTGTCCTCAGACAGCAAGACCCCTGTGCCCTGAGACAGCGAGAAAAAAAAAAAGAAAAAAAAAACTGCAAATGGAGAGGTGATCATCTTTCCTCCAATATCTTGGAGCTAATGTGCTAACGTTCAGCTAGCGTCAGGAGGAAGAACCCCACTGCCCAGGAATCACCTGCATCTTGTTGTTGTTGAAGGCTCCCTCGTAGTACAGGCCAAACTGGGTTACTATGACGCCCGTGCCCTGCCGCTGGTCATCCTGCCACATGCCCATGTACTTCTCTCCTCTGACGGAACACACCGGAACAACACAGGTCACCACGTAACACCGTCAGCACTTCAGACACACTAATACCCTTTTCACACTATCAATCCAACCCCAACCGTACTGAGCTAGCTGGATGCGTAACCAGGCCAGCTCAGTTTAGCGCTGCAGTATGAAAAGGGTGGGCTGGAGCGATCCACTACCTGGTGATGTCATCAAAGACGCCGTAGCCCGTCTTCTTGTCGTGCACCCATTGGCCGATGAAGACGCTGGGGGAGGAGGAGTTCAGCGTGCCGCTGCGCAGCATCCCGTGACCGTGACGCATGTTGTCCTGGAACGAGCCCTCGTACAACTCACCTGTAGCATACCTGCATAGACGACAGTCACATTGTTCGGGTACACAGCAGAAACATAGACACGCCCGCAAACTCCTGGTCACGCTTACAAAAGGGTGATTTTTAACCTGAAGGGCCTTTCTTAAATAACGTTGGAACTCGTCACAAAGGCAAACAGACTCACTTGTACGTTCCGATGCCGTGCATCTTCCCTTCTTTCCAGTGGCCTTGATAGTGGTCGTTCAGGTTCAACGTCTTGCTGGGCATAACGTAATCTCCAAAACTACGACCCATAAACAAATAGCAGAACAATGAGAAATGCCTTTATTTCTGACTACGGTGATTGATACATCGATTTATTGATCGATTTACACTGACTGACCCATCCTCCAGTCCGTTCTTGAACGTCCCCGTGTAAATTCTCCCATCAAGCCACTTCACCGTTCCCCTGGAAACAACAATTTTTAATTCATTGTGACTGTATGGAAATGGAACCAAAGGCACCAGGTCCTGCATCCCTCCTTCCCCAGCCAGACCCACCTCCCATTGGGCTTGCCGGCCAGCCAGCGGCCCTCGTAGGTGGCCTCCTTCAGACGGCTGTCCTTGTAGAAGGTGTAGCAGGCGGTCCGGGAGATGGGAGGCTCCGCCCTCTGCCCTGCCCCTGAGCCTGACTGCCCCGCCCCACTCATGGCCTGGTCCACTGCCTGGTTGATGGAGCGAAGCCACTTGGCCTGGAGAACCCACGGCGGTTAATAGTCATATTGAAGTGCATTTAATTGAACTGAATGGGTTGTTACACCGTCTGTCACCACAAACTGAACCCAACTAGGCAGATTAACAAGAATCTACAAAAGACACAAACACTACATACTTGTAACCTGAGCAGGTGAGTAGTGAGGCCTGGCTATTGGCTAGTGGCCTACCTTCTCCATGGAAGAACAGGCCAGCAGGGTGAAGGTCTCCTCAGGTGAGATCACCTTCAGTCCATACCTGGATGGAACAAAGCACAGCTCAGTGGAAGCAGCGTTTCCCAAACTCGGTCCTGGGGACCCCAAGGGGTGCACGTTTTGGTTTTTGCCCTAACACTACACAGCTGATTCAAATGATCAAAGCTTGATGATTAGTTGAATCAGCTGTGTAGTGCTAGGGCAAAAACAAAACGTGCATCCGGGGGGGGGGGGTGACAGGACCAGGACCAAGTTTGGGAAACGTTGAGTGCTCAATAACACACCAGCTAAACTCTCTAATTGGCCGGATAGGGGGATAGACTCACAGGTCAGTGTTCTCCTCAGGGATGGGCTCGACCCACAGTGTGGCCAATGGGAAGACATGGTGGGTGGAGAACTGGAGGAGAGGGAGGGAAGAGAGAGAGAGAGACATCAGTATACTGATACACTCAGCTACAGATACAGTACACTGGTTCAACAGTCAGGAAGTAGTCAGGGCACTGGAGCTAAACACAGGTCACATGACCTAATAGATGCCAACTTGCATAGCAAGCAGAGAGGCGAGGGCGACAGGGCACGAGGCAGGCCGACAGACACAGCACACAGGGTGCAGCACACAGGGTGCAGCACACAGGGTGCAGCACACAGGGTGCAGCCGACAGGGGCTAAAAAGGCACACCATGTCATCAAACACAGCTAGGTGGGTGCACACTAAGAGAGAGACAGCGGCACATCACAGGAAACTGTTTTGAGAGAAGTGAACCGGAGACGGCCGATCCTCACGTGTGGCGTCACATGGTTTCAGAGTAATGATAACTAAAGGCTCCACATAGCAAAAAATTAAAACGGGTCAAAAAAGGCATCTTAGTTAGATAACCAAGACGCACACGTCGGGAAGACCCAATAACGGCAGAGTTAACTTTTTAGATTGACGCCCGTAAGCAGAGTCAACGTGTTGCTATGACTACGACTCCAATGTCATAAAAGTAGGCAATATACTACCGTGAGCCTTAGTTATTCAAAGTATCAGTTCAGCTTTCCACGCAGTATCCTGAGGCTAGCATCAGAGGGCAGGGGGCACCGGGATCTGCTGAGGAGAAGCTGCTCACTGTAGAGTGGTGTACAGAACCCGCTGTGGGGCTCCTAACGTTCAGGAGCAGTTGGGTTAGTTAAAGGGAGAAGGCGGAGAAGGTAAATAGCTGCCATTCTTCATTGTGAGCTTCAAGAAATCAAAAACAGAGAGGCTTATTCCAGCCAGATGTTAGTTAGCACACCCATACGTACATGAAGAAGATCAGAAAAACGGTGTGTTTTGGTGTGGGTGTTATTTCAAGCTGTGAAGCCGATGTTTGTGGTTTACAGGCCGGCAGCAGGTGCCTAAAGAGCTGCTACAGGAAGCCTACATCCTAAGCCAAGCCCTGGCCACACGGGGGCGCTGCATTGACTAGGGGGCAGTACACTGGCTGCTGCTGCATACTTACAAGGCTTTTATAGGGAACCACTCCCTGATAGGACAAAGACAAACACACAACTTGATAGGAGTCAGTCAACACACCAGATATATTCATATCAAATGCTCTGAGGGTGAATGAAAGAAAAGAGAGATTGGCACCTTTGTAAGAGCCAGCTGTAAGAGCTGTGCTTACCTGAGCGTGGACGAGTGCATCATTGAAGAGGATGAACCAGTTGACAGAGAACCTTCCAGAGTTCTGTAGCGTCAGGGCCTTGTTGCTGCTCTCACAGATCAGCCTCCGGGGGGGCTTACGCAGGGAATCCTGGAACAGGATGGCCAGGTGAAATGGGATAAGAGGTTGGTAAACTGGAGATATTGGGCTGAATAAAAGATCTTCTACCCGTTTCACACTATGGAGTCAAACCGAACCAAGCTGTGCTCTGCCGGCCTGATTATACATCCACCATAGTTTCCGGAACCATGCTTGAAAGGACAACGTGAAAATAAAATATCTGAGCGAGCACAGTACGGTTGGCATTGGCTCAATAGTGTGAATCTGGCTCTGATTACTGTGGTCAAACCAACTGACCAGGCCACTGACCGTCATCTTGCCAGGGAAGCTCTTCCAGAAGTGGTATGTGTACTCTGCCTCCTTCCTCCTCCTCTTCAGATGAAGAGCCAGGGCCTCAAACTTAGAGCAGCCGTCCTGCAGCTTCTGGTAGTCCACTGAGTTCTGCAGGGATGGAGAGACACACACACGAAAGGGAGAGTTTGTATGAAGGTGTGTGAGCGTGCGTGTGTGTGTGTGTGTGTGCGTGTGTGTGTGTGTGTGTGTGTGTGTGTGTGTGTGTGTGTGTGTGTGTGTACAGCCCGGTCCTAGTTCCTCCACGTACCACCTCGAAGCAGGTTCCCAGTTTGAGCAGCAGCCTGCCATACTCGTGAAGGTGTCTCATGGGCAGGTAGAAGAGCGCCACCAACAGGTCACTCAGAGGAATGTTCTCCTCGCTGGACTCTGCCAGCCGCTGCAACAGCTCTGGACACTTCCCAAAGAATTCTCTGAGCAGAGGAACAGAAGATGGTGGAGGGGGTGGCGGGGGAGGATGGAGGGCAGGAGGAGATGGAGGGCAGGGGAAGATGGAGGGCAGGGAGGGAGGAGAGGGTGGGGGAAGATGGAGGGAGGGAGGAGAGTGTAGGGGAGGAGAGATGGAAAAAGAAAGAAGAGATGTCCTGTTTTAATTCACTGTTCACCTTTCCAGAAACAGACACATTGGTTTATAATTAAGCAATAAGGCCAGAAGGGATGTGGTATATGGCCAATATAACACGGTTAAGAGCTGTTCTTAAGAGTGCCAGGATACAGCCCTTAGCCGTGGTATATTGGCCATATACCACAAACCCCTGAGGTGCCTTATTGCTATTATAAACTGGTTACCAATGTAATTACAACAGTGAAATTTTTTTGGGGGCATACCCGTGGTATATGTGGTATTTTTTGTCAGCCAATCAGCATTCAGGGCTCGAACCACCCATTTTCATAATTAAAAAGAGCCCATAAAAATGATTTTGAATTAATCCTTTGACTTTTCCCTTTCCAATTAAACCTGCATGAGCTTCCTCAGTCTCATTGTGTGCAGAACAACTAGGCATCAAACAGCTGTCCCTTGACACAGGCTTGGGTCAATGTTAAGGATAATGAGCACACAGGCTTGGGTCAACGTTAAGGATAATGAGCACACATGCCTAGGTAAATGGTAAAGATAATGAACATATAATGAGCACCGCAAATGGTAAGGATAATAAGCTAAGGCTGCTAGATGTCCTACTGTGTGTGTGTGTGTGTGTGTGTACACGCTCACAGCGAGGGCTTGGCCAGAGCTTGGAAGCCCCCCATCACCAGGAAGTTACCCACAGAGCAGCAGTACCTGGCAGGGAGGGATGAGGAGGGGGTAGGAACGGAAAGAGGAGTAGAGAAGGAGAGGTCATTATACACATGTACCAAATAACAAAAAGAGGGACATTTCTCACAGCAGCTAGTACAGAGGTGCTTTTTGTAAAGAAGTAAATGTCAGACAGCGGGAGGGTACATACTGTACATACTCATTGTACGTGTCCAGGAAGATGCTGGCGTGCTCCAGCATAACCAAGCTTTTCACATCCCGACGGCGGCGCAGGTTGGCGGTGAGCGAGGCGGAGTGCTGCCCAGTGAGGTGGCACAGGCGGCTATAACACCTCGCCAGGCTCTGTAGCAGCACTGTTGACGCCGGGCCTAGGGCTGTACCCAACGACTCTGAGGGTTAGAAGGAGAACACACACCTGTTAGCAAAACACTGTGGGAAAAAAATATATATATAATTTTTTTTTTTTAAATACACACAACCAAGAGGTAATCAACCTAATATTTACTCTGAAACGTACCAACTTACTCTAGTCCAGCACATAGTTAACCAAAAGTTACAGGTCTGTACTAATAATAACATTTAACAAAACGGAAGCTTCATGCCAGATCTTTTTGAATGCGGACCAATCCCTTTCCCTTTGATTGGACATTGGTTACCATGAAAATAAAACTCGCCCTTCTCTCTCTCCCTCTCTAACCTCTGACCCATGGCCTCTGTCCAGCGGAGCTGTAGCGGGAGCAGTAGTTCTCACCCAGGTCCAACAGGGGGCGCAGGATGTGGTTCTTCACAGAGCTCAGCTTGCAGTAGAACTTCCTCTCGGCAGCAGCCAGCTCGTGGAGGCTGGCGATGAAACCCGTGACGTTGCGGTCGGCTAGCGCCACGCAGCTCTGGCCCCCCGCAAACACACCGCTCACGTAGCCCAACTAAAACACGGATAAACAAAACCCACAGACACACGCACCACCATCGGGTCAAATGTCAGTTGAAATCACAAAGCAGATGCTGAATACACAAAAAGTGGAACACAGCAGGGGTTCAGTACACTGTGTGTGTGTGTGTGGTCCACTACTCACGTTCATGCAGAAGGGGAGCAGCACTGGTTGCTGGGTGTAGCTGTACCCCTCTGTCTGGTCCTGGGGTGCGTCCTGCGCCGCCTCTCTGACCTGCTGTCCGCTATAGTAAAGGATGGGCTGGTAACAGTCCCCATCGGCCAGGAGGAGGGTGTGCTGCGCCCCCGCACCCACGTCCCATACACGTATCCCCTCGGACAGCTACAGGGTCACACCAGGGACAAACAGAGCAGATCAGATCACTGTACATTTGTGTTGTGCTAGGCTTCTACAACTCAGTGGCCTTGTGGTTTGAGTGTCCACCCTGAAATTGGAAGGTTGGGAGTTCGATCCCCGGCCAAGTCATACCAAAAACTGTAAAAATGGGACCGGATGCGTCTCTGCTTGGCAATCAGCATTAAGGGGATGGATTGGAGGTAAGGCCATGCGACAGACTAGCGTCCTGTACAGGGGATGGGCGTCAGTATAGAGACAAAGTAGAATCTCAATTCAACGGCTAAGACACAAGAGGTATGTGGCAGGGTCTACAGTCAATCACGGATTACAAAAAGAAAACCAGCCCCGTCACGGACCAGGATGTCTTGCTCCCAGGCAGACTAAATAACTTTTTTGCCCGCTTTGAGGACAAAGAGTGCCACTGACACGGCCTGCAACCAAAATATGCGGCCTCTCCTTCACTGCAGCCGAGGTGAGTAAAACATTTAAACGTGTTAACCCTCGCAAAGCTGCAGGCCCAGACGGCATCCCCAGCCGCGCCCTCAGAGCATGCGCAGACCAGCTGGCTGGTGTGTTTACGGACATATTCAATCAATCCCTATCCCAGTCTGCTGTTCCCACATGCTTCAAGAGGGCCACCATTGTTCCTGTTCCCAAGAAAGCTAAGGTAACTGAGCTAAACGACTACCGCCCCGTAGCACTCACTTCCGTCATCATGAAGTGCTTTGAGAGACTAGTCAAGGACCATATCACCTCCACCCTACCTGACACCCTAGACCCACTCCAATTTGCTTACCGCCCAAATAGGTCCACAGACGATGCAATCTCAACCACACTGCACACTGCCCTAACCCATCTGGACAAGAGGAATACCTACGTGAGAATGCTGTTCATCGACTACAGCTCAGCATTTAACACCATAGTACCCTCCAAGCTCGTCATCAAGCTCGAGACCCTGGGTCTCGACCCTGCCCTGTGCAACTGGGTACTGGACTTCCTGACGGGCCGCCCCCAGGTGGTGAGGGTAGGCAACAACATCTCCACCCCGCTGATCCTCAACACTGGGGCCCCACAAGGGTGCGTTCTGAGCCCTCTCCTGTACTCCCTGTTCACCCACAACTGTGTGGCCACGCACGCCTCCAACTCAATCATCAAGTTTGCGGACGACACAACAGTGGTAGGCTTGATTACCAACCACGACGAGACGGCCTACAGGGAGGAGGTGAGGGCCCTCGGAGTGTGGTGTCAGGAAAATAACCTCACACTCAACGTCAACAAAACTAAGGAGATGATTGTGGACTTCAAGAAACAGCAGAGGGAACACCCCCCTATCCACATCGATGGAACAGTAGTGGAGAGGGTAGCAAGTTTTAAGTTCCTCGGCATACACATCACAGACAAACTGAATTGGTCCACCCACACAGACAGCATCGTGAAGAAGGCGCAGCAGCACCTCTTCAACCTCAGGAGGCTGAAGAAATTTGTCTTGTCACCAAAAGCACTCACAAACTTCTACAGATGCACAATCGAGAGCATCCTGGCGGGCTGTATCACCGCCTGGTACGGCAACTGCTCCGCCCACAACCGTAAGGCTCTCCAGAGGGTAGTGAGGTCTGCACAACGCATCACCGGTGGCAAACTACCTGCCCTCCAGGACACCTACACCACCCGATGTTACAGGAAGGCCATAAAGATCATCAAGGACAACAACCACCTGAGCCACTGCCTGTTCACCCCGCTATCATCCAGAAGGCGAGGTCAGTACAGGTGCATCAAAGCAGGGACCGAGAGACTGAAAAACAGCTTATCTCAAGGCCATCAGACTGTTAAACAGCCACCACTAACATTGAGTGGCTGCTGCCAACACACCGACTCAACTCCAGCCACTTTAATAATGGGAATTGATGGGAAATGATGTAAAATATATCACTAGCCACTTTAAACAATGCTACCTAATATAATGTTTACATACCCTACATTATTCATCGCATATGTATACGTATATACTGTACTCTATATCATCTACTGCATCTTTATGTAATACATGTATCACTAGCCACTTTAACTATGCCACTTTGTTTACATACTCATCTCATATATATATACTGTACTCGATACCATCTACTGTATCTTGCCTATGCCGCTCTGTACCATCACTCATTCATATATCTTTATGTACATATTCTTTATCCCCTTACACTTGTGTGTACAAGACAGTAGTTTTGGAATTGTTAGTTAGATTACTTGTTGGTTATTACTGCATTGTCGGAACTAGAAGCACAAGCATTTCGCTACACTCGCATTAACATCTGCTAACCATGTGTATGTGACAAATAAAATTTGATTTGATGTGACTTGTACATCAAGCTGCCTCATGCTACAGAAACAGGAGAAATGCAGCTATGAACAGTTCTGGCTCGCACACGCCAAAGCTACTCACGCTTATACTAACAGTCCTGCACAAACTCAATAGTCAAAATGTCCTATGATTTGTGATCACTAAGCAGCTGAGGGTGCTTTTCCATTGAGACTTAGTCCCACACCAGGGGGTCTCCCGTGCTTCTACACCTGCATTGCTTGCTGTTTGGGGTTTTAGGCTGGGTTTCTGTACAGCACTTTGAGATATCAGCTGATGTACGAAGGACTATATAAATCAATTTGATTTGATGTTAATGTAGTCTTGTTTCCACCAGGAGACTTGTGGCGAGCAGAATCAACAACCTCTGCATCATTCAAGACCGTCACTTCTTGAGAAGGTGTTCAAGTTCACAGTTAGCCATTGTTATTTAAATTCAAGCTGAAAAGTACCCAGGGCCATGCCTTGGCTCCAAGTCAGAGCAGGAGCCATGGCCCAGTGAGACACGGGAGCCGGCGCAAGTAGATGGAAACAGAAAAGTCTCAGCTTTTCAGGTAAAACACCGGGATAAGTCCTCAGTGGAAAAGTTCCATCATTGTTCTACCATGGAGAGTGCTTTAATTGCCGCTGCAGAGTTTATTCATGTTGGTATATAAAAAGAAACGTCCTCTCACTGTCAACTGAGTTTATTTTCAGCAAACTTAACATGTGTAAATATTTGTATGACCATAAGATTCAACAACTGAGACATAAACTGAACAAGTGTAACAGAAATGGAATAATGTGTCCCTGAACAATGGGGGGGGGGGGCGTCAAAATCAAAGGTAACATTCAGTATCTGGCCACCAGCTGCATTAAGTACTGCAGTGCATCTCTTCCTCATGGACTGCACTAGATTTGCTGGTTCTTGCTGTGAGATGTTACCCCAGTCTTCCACCAAGGCATCTGCAAGTTCCCAGGCATTTCTGGGGGGGAAATGACCCTAGCCCTCACCCTCCGATTCAACAGGTACCAGATGTGCTCAATGGGATTGAGATCTGGGCTCTTCACTTGCCATGGCAGAACACTGACATTCCTGTCTGCCAGAAATAACCCACAGAAGGAGCAGTATGGCTGGTGGCATTGTCATGCTGGAGGGTCATGGTAGGATGAGCTTGCAGGAAGGGTACCACATGAGGGAGGAGGATGTCTTCCCTGTAACACACAGCGTTGAGATAGCCTGCAATGACAACAAGCTCAGTCCGATGATGCTGTGACACACCGCCACAGACCATGACGCACCCTCCACCTCCAAATCGATCCCGCTCCAGAGTACCGGACTCAGTGTAACACTCATTCTTTCGACGATAAACGCAAATCCAACCATCACCCCTGGTGAGACAAAACCGCGACTCCTCAGTGAAGAGCACTTTTTGCCAGTTCTGTCTGGTCCAGCGACGGTGGGTTTGTGCCCATAGGCGACGTTGTTGCCAGTGATGTAAGGCGGGTGCTCACCAGACAACAGGCCTACAAGCCCTCAGCCCAGCCTCTCTCAGCCTATTGCGGATAGTCTGAGCACTGAAGGAGGGATTCTGCGTTCCAGGTGTAACTCGGGCAGTTGTTGTTGTCATCCTGTACCTGTCCTGCAGGTGTGATGCCCAGATGTACTGATCCTGTGCATGTGTTGTTACACGTGGTCTGTCACTGTGAGGACAATCAGCTGTCCGTCCCGTCTCCCTCTAGCACTGTCTTAGGCGACAGTACGGACATTGCAATTTATTGCAGTCCTCATGCCTCCTTGCAGCATGCCTAAGCCACGTTCACGCAGATGAGCAGGGACCCAGGGCATCTTTCTTTTGGTGTTTTTCAGTCAGTAGAAAGGCCTCTTTAGTGTCCTAAGTTTTCATAACTCTGACCTTAATTGCCTACCGTCTAAGCGGTTAGTGTCTTAACGACCGTTCCACAGTTGCATGTTCATTAATTGTTTATGGTTCATTAAACAAGCATGGGAAACAGTGTTAAACCCTTTACAATGAAGATCTGTGAAGTTATTTGGATTTTGACAAATTTTCTTTGAAAATTTGAACGTCCTGAAAAAGGGACGTTTATTTTTTTTGTTGCTGAGTTTAGGTTAGCAGTGTTTCTTCTAAGATTGTTTTTTTCAGCAGCGGAGGCAAAGGTAGCACGGGTGCCAAAGAACACCCTTCACCTGCGTTGCCCATCGACGGGGGCATCGCTGCTAAATTAATAAAGGAGGAACACTGGGTTAGTGTGTGGTAAAGATGACTGCATGGGCACCATTTTCCTCAATTAAAGAAACACACTCTTACCTTGGCAAGGCGAGGGATAGTAGTAGGACACGCCATGTGTCCTAGCTGGCCAGAGCTGTTACTACCCCAGGAGAAGACCTTGAAAACACACACACAAATGTTCACATAGTTGGGAGGAATCCCTCCGACTCAGTTTCCCATGAGGAGTGATAATGTAGTTCCTGACCTGGGACTGTGTCGTCAGGGCCAGGGAGTGATGTGCCCCAGCAGCCACAAGCACCACCTCCTTACTGCTCAGACACTTGATGCACAGTGGCTGCAGCCTGCAGGTCAGAAACACCTCTCAGTCAACAACCAGGGTCAAAGCATTTCAGAGTAGGAGTGCCAATCTAGGAGCAGGTCATCCCTGTCCATGTAATCTTATTTATCTCAAAGGCCAAACAGATCCTAGATCAGATTCAGCGCTCATACTCTGATGCTTTACTGGTCGACACAACTGTCAATCATCATGGTTCTCATTCCCAGCCCTCAGTGATTGGTGTTGAGTGGACACTGACCTGGGGAGGTTGTCCCCGTGGCCTAGCTGGCCCTCCTCACCACGCCCCCAGCTCCACACCTCGGTCTGCAGAGAGGGGAGCAGCTCCCCCGCCTCTGGGAGCCCTCCCACAGGGGTGAGGGGCACTGCTTGCACCCTGGGCCGGCTGGCCCTCCGCAGCAACCTGGGGGACACTGCAGACAGAGACAGACCGATATGTTTCTTAAATTTCTTAAATGGCACATTTTCTATGCTTCCTCTCAAGCCATGTTCAGTTACGGCAGTCAACTGCAGCTAATGTTACAGATGAAGTCCTCTCTGTTCCACAGGTGAGTGTAAACAACTGTAAAGACATGCTCAGGATGACTGGTTTAGTCACGGAGTGATCTTCATCTACTCGTGAAAAACAAAACACTTCTGCAATAACCCAGAAACACAGGCCTCACAGCATCCTCCTGATGATGAGTCATTGTGCCCAGCCGGAGCCAGGTCCCGTACCACAGTAAGCATATGGGAGGGAGTGTTAATGAGGACAGACAGACCAGGGCATCACTGATGAGGCGTGGGTTGGTGGTTTCCACTGTGACATCCTGTCCCCCACTGAGAGCCATCTGTCCCCCACAGAGAGCCATCTGTCAGCCCAGAGGAGAGCCACCAAGAGAGGGGAGCGGTGAGCTGTCTGTCCCCTCCCTGGCTGCAGCAGGAAGCGAATCATTTATTTTTTATTTGTTCCATTTCACAGGACATATATAAGTGTGTATTATACGCATGTGTCAAATGTGTTTTTTGCATATCCCAAATCCCCTTAAGACACCCTCGGCTAGCTAGGGACAAATCCTACCGTTCAGCGGTCACCCTACCAACATGACAATAGAAGATTCCTCCGATACTGCAGGCACTACCACTCTGACTGGGTTTCTCAAGAGATTATCACGGCCATCTTGCCCTCTCCATCTTCCTCACCTTCTCTCCCTCACACACAGATATGTCTTCTTCACACTCTCACTTCCTCAGTTTTCTCCCCCTCCATCTCACGGACTCTCGCTCCTTTCTTCTCCGTCTTATTCTCTCACCCTCTCCTCACTCCTCTCCTTCCTGCAACCCTTCTGGTTAAGTCCTCACATTAATATGGCCTCATATTCCTCTATGACTGAGAGCTTTAATCGCGGAAGAAAAACCACCGTTCACTGACTGTAGTCCACACACACATAAGAGCCATGAAACACCACACTGAAACAAAATGGTCAGCCGTCACAGCATTCCAAAACATACTGTATAGTACTGTAGTTCAGATGGACGTTCGATATGTTCGCAGGCCGGATGAGCGGGGACACACACGCATACTTACACATCAGAGTATAGGAGGAAGATAAGAAGGATAAGAGGCGATGAGCAGAGGTGGAGGATAAGAGACGAACAGCGTATCTACCCTGAGAGAGGAGTCCAGGCAGAGAGAGACGTCGACTCAGGCCCTCGGCCTCCTCCTCACGGATATCCCCCGTGCTGCAGCTCTTCTTCCCCTGCATGGACTCCTCCAGACGCACCCGCTCCTCCGCGGGGCCCACTGGAAACCCTCCTGGCACCCCACCGGGTGCTCCTGCTACACCCCCAACCCCAGGGTAGTAGCAGTTAATCCTCTTCTTCAGGGACAGAGCCTCGCAGGTGGAGACCACTCTCTCGGCCACGGCGGAGGCACAGGATGAGACCAGGCTGTTGAGGGCAGAGCTGGTGGTCACTGGCATGACCCCAGGGAGGAGGTCAGAGGTCAGGAGGTCAAGGCTATCTGCTGGGGGCTGAAACACAGGGTGCATTAGGCACCACACAAAAGAAAACTGACAGAAACAGGAAGACTTCCTGGACCTATAAGAAAAGCACATTTTAGTTATCCTTAGCAAAAATGTTTTACCTTTGCGTGCCTTAATAAACACGACCCAGGAAACACCGCGTGACAGCTCATTGTCACTTTTCAAACACCTCAAACTCCCAAAAAGTCAGCATGTCACCCACCAAGTGTGCAAAAAATGGGTAGCTTTAGGCTTAAAGCATCAAATGATCAGTACTAACCTGAAAACTTGCTCCTGCTATGGTCGTCTTGGCAGTCTCCTCAACCAATGAGGTGTCAGACAGTTTCTTGAGATATTCTTTCACTGCCTGATCATCAGGGTAGGGGGAGCTCTGAGACCCTGCACCCCCCACACCGCCAACAGTTCGATCTGAGTCTGTCCCAGCAGCAGAGATGTCAGAGTCTGTAGTGGTTAAGACTTCCCCATTCTGTGCCACTGTCCTCCTCCTCTCATAGTCTGTATGGTCTGTTATGGAGGGCTGGAGACCAGGCGCTGAGGCCGAGGTATGAGAGGAGAGGGGCTCTGAAGGGGAGCTCTGGAGCCTGAGCGGAGGGGACCTTCCAGGCTCCAGCCTGGCCTCTCCGTCAGCCAGCAACTCCACCCCTAGGGGGCAGTAATGACTATCTGAGATAATGACGTGGTCCTCCTTGTCTGTCATGGTGTAGAGCAGCTGGTTGCACTGGCCACACTTGTCTGGCAGGGGCCGCCGGGCCTCCTGAGGTGGTAGGCAACGCACCAAGGCAAGGCTGTGGAAGGCCCCACAGGCCACCTGAAGGACGTGTCTGCCCGCCAGGTGCTCCACCTTCTGGGGCTTCCAAATGGGGAAGATGGTGGTGACCAGGCCCAGCTGGCAGCCGCTGCCCCAGGCCCATACCTCGTGCTGGGCAGAGAGAGCAAGGGAGTGCTGCTCCCCGCAGGCCAGCTCCAGGACCCGGATGGTATGAGGGGGGCTGGTGTCGGGGTCCAGGACAGCCACTGGAGTAGGGTTGGGGACTACAGTGAGGCTGGACAGGCCACACTGGCCGAAGGAGTTCTCCCCCCACATGTGGACCCCGCCGTCCTCGGTAACCGCCCCGCTGTGGAAGCTGCCCGCTGCCACGGCGACAACGCGCTGGCCGCTGAGAGCGCTCTCTAGGACGGGCTTCAGGGGGCCCACCTCTGAGACCTGGCTCTGTTTCCATGGGAACTCACCAAAGCTGTACACCTGCCCGCCTAAATACATCACAACATTCAAGTCATAAGACAAGAGGATTTATTAGAAATGATTAGCAGTAGTATGTGTAGATCAGTATACAAACCCCATACAAAATAAATTGTTTTAATTATAGATCAAGCAGGCTAATAATAAATGTCTTTATATATCAAAGACTGTCCATTGACTCTCACCCTCCACCAGTAGAACCCCATGGCGTGTTCCCAGGGCAGCCTGCAGCACAGGCCTGGACAGGAGCACTCTCTCTGGGGTGACACTACAGGAGTAGCCCTTCCAGGTGTGGAGCGAACCTCGCTCCCCTGAACTGTCCTCACCAGAGCTGGAGAATACATACAGAAGTAGACAGACAGACAGACACATTGACAAGTCATTTCTCAAGGATTCTGAACAACCACACAGATAGAGGAGACATTGTTTTTTAACTACCCCGATTAAACATGCCCTGGAACAGAAGATACAGTAGCTAGCTAGAGAAACAACAAGAGCTTTGTGAGGGCATAGACTTACATGAAGAATATTCTGAATTGTCATATGATGATCACATAACATTTATTGACAACACCCTACCTCGGGGCTACATACCTTTTCCTCTGGGACTCCATCACTGAGATTTGTCCATGGCAATGCTGATGCATATAGACTGGTGAAATTCAACTTGAAAAAATCCGTTTCTAAATTCAGCCCTGTATTGAATACGGCAAACAACATTGGACACAAGACAACTTACAAAAATGAGTAGCTAATGGTAACACTGCCTCACTGAATTGCATACAGCCCTTACTGGTAGCTAGGTGGCTTCAAAATAGCCAGCACGAGTGACAGTACGCGTGTGTTGTTGTTGTTGTTGACGACACACACACACACACACACACACACACACACACACACACACACACACACACACACATCTCATCATGGCTAGCTGTCAATCATGTGGGAATGACGTAACTAGCTAACACCCCCCCCCCCCCCCATTGATTTTGAGTAGCCAAATAGCTAAATACTATTAACTCTTTATTTGACGAAATCCTATTTTCAGTCCATTAACAAATTAGTTTGCTTGAAACTACGCAACTGGCTAGAATGATTCATTCATACCATAATTACTAGGTGCCTACCAAAGCCTTTGACAGTCTCAGTAACTTACTTTGTTATAGTCTCCGTGTAACTAACTACCGTTAGCTAGCAACTCGGGGCTGACATGTGTCCTTCCACTTGCTCCTTGTACTGTAGCTACTAACCATATATTATGTACAATCTCAGATACAATTGTCTTTCACTTACCGGTCCCCTGACCATGTCCATTTCTTCATAAACCTGTGAAATGTGCAGCGACTGAGTTATGCTAGGGATTAGCTGACTAGCTAATGGCTAACCTTTTTTTCGCTATGTCGTTGAACGGAACCCGAGAGGACTCAAAGTGTGTGTATTTTCTTGCCTTTTTTATATTTCTTCTTTTTTTTACAACATCGATTCTGTCAAGTAGCTTAGCTTTGTTAGATATCTATTTTGAAATTCACCAGATATGGAATTCTGCTGTTTTACACTGTGATTTTCTATTTGATGAACGTGTGCCAATGCTCAATGTCAAGGTGAAAAACAGGTGCAGGTACAAGGTGCAGGTAGGTGATAAATCATTGTCAGGAAAGTTGACAATTTGTACATTTTGGAAAAAATATAGCTGCAAGCGGCAATGATCATTGTCCACAAGATGAGAAAGAACAATATAAATTGGATTAAAAAGCAGGCACTCTATCGTGTAGGGACTATCTTTCTTTATGTGCCATCAGTGAAAACAGTGAGAAGTATTTTTAGCTTTAGAATATGTGCTAACTTACATCTATAGGTACAGTGCAGCTATATTTGAATGCAAAAACCATTAAAGACTGATGTAATAAGTCTAAATACAAAATCTGGAGTGACTGACATACAGTGGGAAGAAAAAGTATGTGAACCCTTGAGAATTACCTGTATTTCTGCATAAATTGGTCATAATTTGATCTGATCTTCATCTAAGTCACGACAATAGACAAACACAGTCTGCTTAAACTACTAACACACAAACAAGTATACATTTTAATGTCTTTATTGAACACACAGTGATGGCTGGAAAAAGTATGTGAACCCTTGGATTTAATAACAGGTTGACCTTCCTTTGGCAGCAATAACCTCAACCAAATGTTTCTGTAGTTGCGGATCAGACCTACAACAGTTAGGAAGAATTTTGGACCATTCATCTTTACTAAACTGTTTCGGTTCCACAATATTCTTGGGATGTCGGGTGTGAATTGCTCTCTTGAGGTCATGCCACAGCATCTCAATCGGGTTGAGGTCAGGACTGACTGGGCCACTCCAGAAGACACATTTTCTTCTGTTCAAGCCATTCTGTTGTTGATACATTCTGTCTTTTGGGTTGTTGTCCTGTTGCATCACTTAACTTCTGTTGAGCTTCAATTGGCAGACAGATAGCCTTACATTCTCCTGCAAAATGTCTTGATAAACTTGGGAAATAATTTTTCTGTCGATGATAGCAAGCTGTCCAGCCCCTGAGGCAGCAAAGCAGCCCCAAACCATGATGCTCCCTCCACCATACTTTACAGTTGGGCTGAGGTTTTGATGTTGGTGTGCTGTGCCTTTTTTCTCCACACATAGTGTTGTATGTCCACAGAATATTTTGCCAGTAGCACTGCGGAACATCCAGGTGGTCTTTTGTGAACTTCAGACGTGCAGTAATGTTTTTTTTGGACAGCAGTGGCTTCTTCCATGGTGTCCTCCCATGAACACCATTCTTGATTGGTGTTTTACGTATTGTAGACTCGTCAACAGAGATGTTCGCATCTTCCAGAGATTTCTGTAAGTCTGTAGCTGACACTAGGATTCTTCTTAACCTCATTGAGCATTCTGCGTTGTGCTCTTGCAGACATCTTTGCAGGAAGGCCACTCCTAGGGAAAGTAGCAACAGTGCTGAAATGTTTCCATTTATAGACCATTTGTATTACCGTGGACTGACTTTTAGAGAATCTTGTAACCCTTTCCAGCTTTATGCAAGGCAACAATTCTTCATCTTAGGTCTTCTGAGATCTCTTTTGTTCGAGGCATGGTTCACATCAAGCAATGCTTCTTGTGAATAGCAAACTCTAATTTTATGAGTGTTTTTTTACATGGCAGGGAAGCTCTAACCAAAATCTCCAATCTCATCTCATTGATTCGACTCCAGATTAGTTGACTCCTGACTCCAATTAGCTTTTGCAGAAGTCATTAGCCTAGGGGTTCACATACTTTTTCCAATCTACACTGTGAATGTTTAAATTGTGTTCAATATAGACAAGAAAAATACAATAATTAGTGTGTTATTAGTTTAAGCACACTGAGTTTGTCTATTGTTGTGACTAAGATGAAGATCAGATCAAATTGTATGTCAAATGTATTCATAAATCCAGGTCATTCCAACGGGTTCACGTACTTTTTCTTGCCACTGTGTGGTTCATGAGGAGAAGATGGTTGCAGATGATTTTGAGTGTTAGCGTTGCATATGCAAAGAATGTTGTTCATAGTTTCCTTGTTTTTTCAGATATCAACACCAAATTCAGTATGGTTCACCTTAGGGACGTCCACTATAGTGGTGACACGTTTCAAGTCTATAGGCCACTGTGGAATAAATGGACACGTAAAATCTGATTTTGGATTTGTCAGTAACTCATTTGATTTGTCATTTGGTCCTATGGTTAAGGAGAATACGTTTTTCACAGGTTTAAAAATATAAACACTATCGTTCAAAAGTTTGGGGTCACTTAGTCATTTCCTGTTTATCTGCCATAAATAGTACCCGCAAAACAACAGTCACAACGTCAACTGCTCTTTTGCACACCAGTATCTCTGCTTGCACATCATCATCAGCTCATTTATCACTTCAGTGTTAATTTGCTCAATTGTAATTATTCACTCCTATGGCCTATTTATTGCCTACCTCCTCATGCCTTTTGCACACACTGTATATAGACTTTCTTTTTTTCTACTGTGTCATTGACTTGTTTATTGTGTTATTGGCTTTTTTTTTATTGTTTACTCCATGTGTAACTCTGTGTTGTTGTCTGTGTCACACTGCTTTGCTTTATCTTGGCCAGGTCGCAGTTGCAAATGAGAACTTGTTCTCAACTAGCCTACCTGGTTAAATAAAGGTGAAAATAAAAACAGTGAAGAGGCGACTCCAGGGATGCTGGCCTTCTAGGCAGAGTTGCAAAGAAAAAGCCATATCTCAGACTGGCCAATAACAATAAAAAATGAAGATGGGCAAAAGAACACAAACACTGGACAGAGGAACTCTTTCTAGAAGGCCAGCATCCCGGAGTCACCTCTTCACTGTTGACGTTGAGACTGGTGTTTTGCGGGTACTATTTAATGAAGCTGCCAGATGAGGACTTGTAAGGCGTCTGTTTCTCAAACTAGACACTCTAATGTACTTGTCCTCTTGCTCAGTTGTGCACCGGGGCCTCCCACTCCTCTTTCTATTCTGGTTAGAGACAGTTTGCGCTGTTCTGTGAAGGAAGTAGTACACAGCGTTGTATGAGATCTTCAGTTTCTTGGCAATTTCTTGCATAGAATAGCCTTCGTTTCTCAGAACAAAAATAGACTGACAAGTTTCAGAAGAAAGTTTTTTGTTTCTGGCCATTTTGAGCCTGTAATCAAACCCACAAATGCTGATGCTCCAGATACTCAACTAGCCTAGAGAAGGCCCGTTTTATTGCTTCTTTAATCAGGACAACAGTTTTCAGCTGTGCTAACATAATTGCAAAAGGGTTTTCTAATGATCAATTAGCCTCTTAAAATGATGAACTTGGATTAGCGAACACAACGTGCCATTGGAACACAGGAGTGATGGTTGCTGATAATGGGCCTCTGTACGCCTATGTAGATATTCCATAAATAGTCTGCCGTTTCCAGGTACAATTGTCATTTACAATATTAACAATGTCTACACTGTATTTCTGATCAATTTGAATACTATTTTAATGGACAAAAAATGTTGCTTCTCTTTAAAAAACAAGGACATTTCAAAGTGACCCCAAACCTTTGAACGGTAGTGTATATTTTTGGCATATTTTAGCATAGATGCTAAAATGCATCTACTATAGTGTGGCCATCTTTGAATTCGTCAATGTTATTTTCTCATACTCTTTTGGGACTGTTGTGATGAGTCCCCCCAAAAAATTTGGGAGTGAATCTGACTTTTAGTTCATGAGAAGATGTTTTATGATTGTTCTAATCATTATCGTTACATAATCAAAACGTAACATGCTTCATCGTGGTAATGTCTGCGACGACCCTACAATGTTTCAAGTTGATAGGCCATTGTGAAGTGGATCAACAAAATATTTATTTTAATTGGACATGTAAAATCTGATTTCCTGATTTGATCAATAACTCAGCCATCTCTTAACCAACCAAGTGTTTCACAAACTAAGTTAAGTGTTTTAGTGATGCACCACGGGGCCTACATACCAAACTTGGTGTTCTGTGGACTTATGGGTCATGGGAATACGTTTTTCAGGTTTTCCAAAATGTCCAAGATGGAGGAAAATCTATGCTGATGGACCTTATGGGTCCTTGACGCAAATTTGTTCAGCACGAGGAAAGACACCTACATTTCAAGCCTCTAGTTCAAACAGGTTGGGGAATAGGAGGGTGTAAGTGAGACTACTGGCCAATTGGTGCCATTCTTTTGGACCAAGTTACTCATGGCCTCTAGTTTCTGTGTGCCAAATTAGATGGTTTTTTTTTTAACCAATCTATGCTTGAGTTATTGGACTGAAGATGATCAAAAGCATGGCTCACTTCCTCCCCCAGGAGCCCACAGTACACACACACATTAGTGACTCCCTGAACACAATGCTCAAGCTCCAACCTTTCAAAACACACGGGCAGCCCCGGCTCTCTCCTCCACTGAGAGCTCATTGGGCAGAGTCTCCTATCTGACGCCACTGATTGGCTATTGAATGTTGTCTCACATGCAGCAGAATAACTGGCAGCAGGGGGAGACAGGGAGAAAGGAGGGAGAGAGAGGGAGGATACAGTGCAATATCATGAGGGAGAGAGCAAAACACAGAGAGAGTAATAGAGGAGGCAAGAGCACCTTCAGGCAGAAAGAGGAAGAAGGAAAAAATAGGAAAATCCTGTCTGTGCTGCTAAAGCTGTTTACATCCTAGGTTGCTGAAGACAAGGAGGGGCTGTGACTGAGGTGAGAGTGCTGCTCTAGCTGGGTCCAGTTCTAAGGATGCCCGGAGTGTAAGTGAGGTTCTATAGCGGTTCCACAGCACCACCAGGCAGGAACCAACGCTGGGATGCAGAACCTACGACATGCAGCCACGGAGGCTTTCCATCGCCTGGGTGAGTATTAGTCGAACCTACCCTCCCTAGAAACAGTACCACACTGACTCCAGTCGGGTTAGGGGATCGAACAGTGCTTGCTCAAGCTTTCTCATACCCACAAACAGTATTTACGGAGTTCTCGTTGGTATTAACCTGCTATGCTTATTGTGTTCCATCTTTGTACTATGCCAGATTCCAGGATACACTGCATGGGGAATGTACTGCATGTTACCTAGGGAACACAATACCTAACTTGTTGGCATGACAACTATCCTTACACACTCTACAGGTAATGACAGGCAGCAGCTCGTGAACAGGGTCAGATGTTGTAGCGTGGTATGTTGCCTTGTTCCAGAGATGAGGGCACCCCTAGGGACTGGACTGTTACAAGCGTCAGTAGCTTGACATGGACTGGCAAGTTATATTGCTGATCTGCAGATGCAACTAGGAAGCCCACGGCTTATTGAATAAAGCATAAAAATGCTGATGAGCAGAGGGGCTGAGGAGACGAGAGGAGGAGAGGCAGCCCCAGTGGGAGCAGAGGGGTGTTTTGCTCGCTAAGTGGGAGAGGAAAGGGGTGAGGAGAGAGGTGAAGGATGAGGTAAGAAGCAGATGTTTTTCTCACAGAGTGGAAGAGAAGATGGGAGAGGAGTGAGATGGTAACCCACATCTCCCCCAGGGTGGTGCAGGTTGTCAGGGGGAAGGAAGGTAGACAGCTAAGGCATCAAGGTGCAGGTTGTCAGGGGGAGGGAAGGTAGACAGCTAAGGCATCAAGGTGCAGGTGGTTCCAGTTCCTAGGGGAGGAAGGTTGTCAGGGGGGATGGGTACTGGGTAGTTATAGTGCTGTTATACACTCAGGGTAGATATAGTGCTGTTATACAGTCAGGGTAGATATAGTGCTGTTATACACTCAGGGTAGTTATAGTGCTGTTATACACTCAGGGTAGTTATAGTGCTGTTATACACTCAGGGTAGATATAGTGCTGTTATACACTCAGGGTAGATATAGTGCTGTTATACACTCAGGGTAGATATAGTGCTGTTATACACTCAGGGTAGATATAGTGCTGTTATACACTCAGGGTAGATATAGTGCTGTTATACACTCAGGGTAGTTATAGTGCTGTTATACACTCAGGGTAGTTATAGTGCTGTTATACACTCAGGGTAGTTATAGTGCTGTTATACACTCAGGGTAGATATAGTGCTGTTATACACTCAGGGTAGATATAGTGCTGTTATACACTCAGGGTAGATATAGTGCTGTTATACACTCAGGGTAGATATAGTGCTGTCATACACTCAGGGTAGATATAGTGCTGTTATACAGTCAGGGTAGTTATAGTGCTGTTATACACTCAGGGTAGATATAGTGCTGTTATACACTCAGGGTAGATATAGTGCTGTTATACACTCAGGGTAGATATAGTGCTGTTATACACTCAGGGTAGATATAGTGCTGTTATACACTCAGGGTAGTTATAGTGCTGTTATACACTCAGGGTAGATATAGTGCTGTCATACACTCAGGGTAGATATAGTGCTGTCATACACTCAGGGTAGATATAGTGCTGTTATACAGTCAGGGTAGTTATAGTGCTGTTATACACTCTGTAGATATAGTGCTGGGAAAGCAGGATGCTGGTGGTTCTGTAGACGGAGATGAATAATTAATCATTCTCACAGCTGCAGTGTAAACAAAATAAAGTAAGTGCTCTGTAGTCCTCTAAAAAAACCTCAGGGCAAATCTGTAAGGGGTCACTGCCAATTCAAATGCAATGGCACGTCCTCCAACCAGTTTTTTCCGCCACATTGGTTGTGTGTGGTTTAAATTGCAACTGTGCTAAGTCATTTTGTTATTGTACACAGACAGGACAGCCGATGTTCCTCCTCTCTCTTGCCCTGTCAGTTTGAACAAGGAAGTTGTTTTTTCTCTAATCTGAAGAGACTCGGATGTGCTTTGCACATTTCTGTCAGAGAGAGAGATCTGGTATCAGGAGGATGTACTGCTCAGCTGCTTGGCCTGGGAGCATATCTCACAGGATGTCCAAACGAGCGACTAACTCTACACTATTCAGAGAGGCTGATAGTATGTTTGTACACTAGGCTGCTAGTACACTGCTTTTACATGTGATCACATGTTTACTCATGTCTTGAATCATTACTTACTTGTACCATTTTCCATGCATCCCACACAGCACAGTATGATAGTATGCCAGAGGTAAGATTATACAGGAAAGTGCCAAGGCTTAAGCTCCAGTGTAGGCTAACCTATAAGACTGGCTACGAGAGGGACACGCCACAGGGCATTCCAATTCCAATAGAGCTCAGAGGAAATAGTAGAAGAGCATCAATGACACATCGACTCCCCCCAAAAATGCCTCAACCTCAATTCATTGAGGAGTGGGTTCTTGAAGAATCCAATCTGTGTTTATGTGTGCTTTTTCCGCTTCGCTCTCTCTCTCTCTCTGACACATCCCATCCCCTCCTCAGTAGCCCCACTCCCCCCTGGGTGAGTTGGACAATAGACAACATTGCACCTTTTTTGAACTCCTCAAGCTGTACCTGTGTGATGTTTATCTGTGTGATGTCTATCTGTGTGATGTCTATCTGTGTGATGTCTATCTGTATGTGACTGTCTGGTAGACCTGGCTGGAGGGCTACAGCGGCTCCGTCCGGTGCACATATGCCTGCCTGGCCCTGAGGCCCCCCAGGCTGCTCCCAGTGGGTAGTTGTTTAACCAGCTGCCTGGAGGCTGCTTGCCTGTCTGCCTGTGACAACTGTCCACCTCCAATAGTTAGGTCCCACTCTACTCTGCTCTGATCTGCCTCAGGAATACTGATGAGGGCTATGTATGTACGGGTCTGTATGAGGGTGAGATGGAGGGATAGGAATGGAGGGAGGAGGGTAGGTGGTGAATGGTGGGCTCGGCTCGGAGTGTGATGGCGCATGAGTGTCTGTCTCTCTGTGCCTCCATCTCTCCTCCAAAAATAACCCTGACTGCAGTGACGTGCTGTACCAAGGCAGAGCTAGTAGCAATAATATAATATCCTAACCTTGAAGTGGTGAGAGGGTTAGACATACCACTCCACACACAGCCTCTCCATGGGTCCCTAACATAGAAATAGACCTATGCCATAGAAATAGAATCCCTAGAACAGACATAGAACCTCAGACCATGGCATCATTGACTTGAATGGGGATACCCGTTCTTTGGATTCATAAAAAAAACATTTTCTTTTACCCTTTTTTCTCCCCAATTTCATGATGTCCAATTGGTTGTTACAGTCTTGTCCCATCGCTGCAACTACGGACTCGGGTGAGGCGAAGGTCGAGACCCATGCGTCTTCTGAAACACGACCGTGCCAAGCCACACTGCTTCTCGACACACTGCTCGCTTAACCCAGAAGCCAGCCACACCAATGTGTCGGAGTAAACACCGAACTGGTGACCGAAATCAGCTTGCAGGCACCCAGCCCGCCACAAGGAGTCACTAGAGCACGATGGGACAAGGACATCTCGGCCGGTCAAACCCTCCCATTACCCGGACGGCGCTGGGTCAATTGTGTGCCGCCTCATGGGTCTCCCGGTCACGGCCGGCTGTGACACAGCCTGGCATCGAAGCCGGATCTGTAGTGACGCCTCAAGCACTGCGATGCAGTACCTGCACCACTCGGGAGGCCTCCATTCTATGAATTCTATTTCTATGGTGCCTACTTTACCTCACCTCAGTCAAATGCCCTTCAGTCAGAGTCATACCAGAACATCCCTACTCCACGATGTCTCCTACTATACTGCTCAGATCATGACCTCCATTTCCTGGTTGCCATTCCTAGTTTCTACCCAATCTAATTATATCTTGACTTTGTCAATGGCTGCACATGCTGAGCCAAGAGGAGTTTTAGTTAGTTGGATAAGGCAATGTGCCAGCTGTACTGTATTCTTCCAAGACAAATATATTTAGACTGGAACATATTTGTATGGGTTTAATCATCCAATGTGTCCATTTTATAGATGTGGCTTTTATATGAACAACAACAACATACATTTATACCCTCAATCATTTCCCATATCAAATTGATATGATCAATTATTGACAAACAATTATTGTTTTATATTACTGTATTCTATTCTGTTGACATACTATATATGTTGCTATACAGATAATAATGCTTTCTGTAAAGCCTATTGTTATTGAAGTCAAGCAGCCCTAAAGGTAATGTATTGTCTGGATGGGTACAGTGAAGCCTTCCCATTTAGAAGATAAGGAGCAGTCATGTTCCTGCAAACTTTGACTGTCACTTATGAGACAGAGCTACCGATCCAGACTCCTCTCCAAGTTCTCTCTCGGTCATTGTATGTCTTTCTTTCTGTCTCTCTCCTCGTCTGTCTGTGTCTCTGTCTATCTGTGTCTCTCTCCAAGTCTCTCTGTCACTCCGTGTCTCTCTCCAAGTCTCTCTGTCTGTCTCTGTCACTCCGTGTCTCTCTCCAAGTCTCTCTGTGTCTCTCTTTGTGTCTCTCTCCGTGTCTCTCTCTCTCTGTGTCTCACTCTGTGTCTCTCTCCAAGTCTCTAGGTGTCTCTGTCTGTCTCTCTCCAAGTCTCTAGGTGTCTCTGTCTGTCTCTCTGTCTCTCTGTGTCCCTCTCCAAGTCTCTAGGTGTCTCTGTCTGTCTCTCTCCAAGTCTCTCTTTGTTTCTGTCTCTCTGTGTCTCTGGCTCTCTATCTGTCTCTCTCTCCCCAACTTATATCATCACTCACATGTCACACGCACACATTTTCATCTCTTTCTCCTGTCACTCATCCTCTCCCTCCTCATCCTCTCCTTCCTTCCCTGCTCCACTCCTCTCTCATTTGACATTTCTGCTCCACTTTTCACATTCCATTAGAATCTCCCAGCTACAGAATTGTACCACAGTGGACTTAAATTCTATCTTCAGCTGAATTCAGGATTATAAAGCACGATAACAGCAGTAGACATTGTGGCATCCTTGTAACACAGGATCTTAAAGTTTATGGTTTGGTCCAAATGTTCTATCCAAGTGTTCCAACCATGTGTCCTATCCAAGTTTTCTAACCATGTGTTCTAACCATGTGTTCTATCCAAGTGTTCTGTCCTAGTGTTCTAACCAGTGTTCTATCCAAGTTAAGAACAAGTGTTCTTAATAACAAGTGTTCATGCTTTCTGTCTTTTGTTCCGGGCAGGTCTGAAGCAAAGACAGCTGGGATATGAGGAGGTAAGATACCCTATGTTATTCTCTGTGACCGAAACACTTACGAAATACTATTTTTAACGGTCAGATTCGACTATGTATCATAAGAGTTTGAGACAGTTAGACATACTTTGTTGTTCCTTCTCTCTGGTTCTCTCTGGTGTCCTCCGTCCTTCCAGGGGAGAGAGAAGATTAACAGAATAGTCAACACTGCCCCCTGCTGAGAAGAGTGGGAGAGGGAGCAAGAGAGAGAGAGAGAGAGAGAGAGAGAGAGCGAGAGAGAGGGAGGAGAGAGATGCTGTAGACACACACACACACTCCACCACCACCACTCAGCGTTTCTCCCACTGTCACGTTGAAGTTGGAAAGGCATTTCATTTCAAGGGCCATTAAGTCCTGTCTCCCCCCCATAGCGGAAAGAGCACCGTGAGATTCTACATTATACGTCTCTGAAAAGAAAGCGAGACAAAAATAGCCTTGCCTCCCCACTGAGCTCGACATTCTACTCTGTCCTGTCCTCTGCTACTAAAACTGTAATTATACTCTTTATGGAGCTAATTCCCATTTGCTGCTGCCCTACGTGGACCACTCAGCACTCCCAGAAAGCATCATTATGTGGTGGTACTAACTGCCCTGTGTCCTCCAAAACCTGCACAGAAATGGTATGTACTGTATTCAGTTAAGAAAATGTTTTGAGGGCGAAAAAAACCTGTTTTAAGAAAATGGGGAAAGTGAACCACAGATAATAAAAGCTGCTTGTGGTTCAGATTGTCAGGTTATGGCGACTCTGTGGGAGACTGTTTTCACACGCAATCCTCCTCAGTCCTCACACCTCGCCCTCATACAGGCTGGGAATGGGTCTGGAGCTAGCTTGTGTTAGGCCTCAAACGGTGTTTTCGGCACGTTGAGACTTTCTGGAGGGGTGGATGAGCAATGAGCGCTGGCGGTTGAGAGAGAACGGAGGAATTCTATCAATCACTCGCTGTATTATATTCGGAATGCCCCGTGCACATATTTGGGATTCCATTGAATGAAATCCAAGAGAGGAAGATAGGGGAGAAGCCTCCAATGGTGTGTAGAGGAAATGAGACAGAACCCCTTCCCCCTCCACCAACCCCTAAATGGAACAGAAATAGAATGTTAATTCGTATAAAACCCTCAAATTAGATTTCCCTCTATGAGTTCCTCTCTGTCCCTTTCCTCTCTTTACACACAGAAGCACACCGGGACACACTCGTCGTCTCTTCTCTCAGCTTGTGCCGACTTGAATGGACACTCTTGTTCAAATTAGGTCGAGGTCCATGGTGTTTCTGTTTGTCTGCTACTGGGACAGGGAGGGGGGTCATGGGACTGTGCGATTGGAGCCAGACTCATGCTAGTCATATGAGCTTCAGCGCCAACCCACCGCACCGAAAACAGGAAAGAGAGACCGAGAGAGAGAGAGGGGGGAGAGAGAAAGTTTCTAGGAAGTGAGAGAGGAGGAAGATGGAGGATTTGAGATGGAGGGTCAGGGCCATGGCTGCTGTGTGTGTCCGGAATTGCTGCTGGTGCTGTGTTGAGGTCGAAGAAGATGGAGAAAGAGGGGAGGAGAAGGAGGAGGGGAGGGAGGAGGAGCAAGAGGAGGAGGGAATGGAGGAGCCCCCATCTCCTAAGAGCAGGAGTGTCGCGTCCTTACCATCTGCTGAGGTAGCAGTGAGCGTGTGTGTGTGTGTGTCTGTGTGTGTGTGTCTGTGTCTGATTCTGCAGACTTGGTTTGGGTGATGTCTGGTGCCACTGTGTCATTACTGTCAGTGTCCTTGGATTATTACACTAACACTGAGTGTCAGGATGTCAATGTTGTGGTGACTTTAGTGATCTGTCTCCATCTGTCAGTGTGCACACCTCCAAATAGGTTCAGTGAAACGCTCCTGACGGGGAATTCTCTCTCGGAAAGTGCCACTACTCCACTTCTCTCGGGGTAGCCAGGGATTATTTTAGCTAGCTTGTGAGTTTTTGTTTTTATGCCAAAGTTGTAAGCAAAGCTGGTGGGTAATGTATTCTAGCTGACAAGCTACAAGATGGCCAGTTACAATAATAGATGTGTCATCACAACAGCGGGCTGCGTGTCTCTCTAGGCCCTGGAGGGATGTGAGCTCTTTTTCTCCTCCCACGCCTGTCCACAACATTCAGAGAATCCACAACACACATTCTGCTGTGTCTAACAAATGTATTTTGGGAAAAGGTGCTGTCGACAGGAACAGAGGAAAGCAATTCCATTGAATAGCGTAGACCCTGACGGTGGTGAGGTGATGGATGACGTTCCCATGGGACATCACAGGCCTCTGTATCAGCACAGCTCACATTGAAACGTCCTGTACTCTACTGTGACTTTTACACTGAGTACACCAAACATTAGGACCCCCCCCCCCCCCCTTCTGCCTTCAGAACAGCCTCAATTTGTCAGGACATGGACTCTACAAGGTGTCAGAAGCGTTCCACAGGGATGCTGGCCCATGTTGACTCCAAGGCCTCCCACAGTTGTCAAGTTGGCTGGATATCCTTTCGGGGGGTGGACCATTTTTGATACACACGGGAACCTGCAGTTCTTGGCACCTACTACCATATCCCCGGTCAAAGGCACTTCAGTAATTTGTCTTGCCAATTCACTCTCTGAATGGCACACATACACAATCCTTGTCTCAATTGTCTCCAAGGATTAAAAATACTTCCTGTCTCCTCCCCTTCATCTACACTGACATCAATAAGGGATCAAAGCTTTCACCTGGATTCACCTGGTCAGTCTATGTTGTGGAAAGAGCAGGTGTTCTTCATGTTTTGTATGCTCAGTGTTCACTGTATCTTTCATCGTGTTAGCTACAGTTGGTGGGGAGGCTGAGAAACTTTCCAACCCACAACAGTCTCCTCATATTGCCTCTTGTGTCTGTCTTTCTGTGTCTCTCCGTCTCCGTCTCTCTCTCTCTCTCTCTCTCTCTCTCTCTCTCTCTTGTCTGCCATGTGTTTATTTGCATCCACCACTCTCTCTCTCTCCCTCTCTCTCTCTCTCTGTCTCTCTCTGTCTCTCCCTCTCTCTCTGTCTCTCTTTCTCTGTCCCTCTCTCTCTCTCTCTCTCTCTGTCTCTGTCTCTGTCTCTCTGTCTCTGTCTCTGTCTCTCTCTCTCTTTCTCTGTCTGTCTCTCTCTCTCTCTCTCTCTTGTCTGCCATGTGTTTATTTGCATCCACCACTCTCTCTCTCCTGTCTGTCTCTCTATTATCTCTCCTTAAACCTGGCCAGTTGGATGAGGCAGACCCGTCCTACTCCAAGCCCCAGCCTCACTGGTTTCACACGCTGCAGGTCCGCAGGCTGACGGTCCAGAGAGGACGCAGCAACAGTGATCCTATGGGGGGAAAGAGTTTCGATCAGGACTTCCAATGGGTGAGCACTGGGAAGTTTAGCCTGGTCCCAGATCTGTTATCAAATCGCATTTTATTGGTCACATACACATGGTAAGCAGATGTTATTGCGGGTGTAGCGAAATGCTTGTGCTTCTAGTTCCAATAGTGCGGTGATATCTAACAAGCAATCTAACAATTCCCCAACGACTACCTAATACACACTAATCTAAGTAAAGGGATGGAATAAGAATATGTACATATACATATGAGATGAGTAATGACCGAGAGGCATGGGCAAGATGCAGTGGATGGTATAAAATACAGTTTATACATATGAGATGAGTAATAAAGATATGTCAACATCATTATTAAAGTGTCATTAATAAAGTGACTAGTGATCCATTTGTTAGAGTGGCCAATGATTTCAAGTCTGTATGTAGACAGCAGCCTCTCTGTGTCAGTGATGGCTGTTTAACAGTCTGATGGCCTTGAGATAGAAGCTGTTTTTCAGTCTCTCAGTCCCAGCTTTGATGCACCTGTATGATTTACTATGGTGTGTGACAATGGCTTTAGGATTTGGCAAGATGGTACAAACAGATCTGGGATCAGGTTTGGTGAGGTAGGTGGCACCTGGTTATATCTGTAATGTACCTGCAGTTACCGCACTCTGTCAGTATGAAGATGTACTGTAAATGCTTTAGGTCGGCACCTTACCCCACCTAACACACGCGTGTCCGTCCTCACAGAAAACAGGCCTACAGTTTGGCACAGCCAACTCCTACCTGAACCTGGAGAAGATAGGGGAGGGGACATACGCTACAGTCTACAAGGGAATCAGCCGGTCAGTATCAATCAATCAATCAATCGATCAGTTGTCATCGAGTGCTTATACAGTAAGCCGACCTTGACCCCAAAGAGCAAGCTGAATCTGAAGTCAGTACAGGTGCTATAAGCTGTAAGACATTACCACAACTCAACACTGATGAACAGCTCAATAATTACGTCGCCCACTCTGATAACGTCCAATAGGTCAGTGTAGTCGTTCGTATATGGCACATCTTTTACATTATCCCTACAAACTAGACCGCTATGTCAGCTGGTATTGATTTGACTGACCCTGTTTGCCCCCTGTGCTGTTCGTTTGACGAAGGACAATGCGTTTTTGTGAAGATCTACTGGACGGTTCTACGCTAACGAGCACAGAGCATGTAAAGCCTTTCACAGTGGTCTCACTTTATATGGTCAAACAGCACACAGCCGAGGCTGCCAGAGGTTACGTCACAGATGGAGCAGATATTTCACCGGATGTACAAATGTGAAGCATCCGCTTGGCGTTTCCACTCACTACCAAATATGGTAGTGAGAGGAAACCCAGTGGCTGGCGGTGGGAGAAGATGGAACGAGATGGATTTTGGCCAACATTCTGTTATTTTACTCATCGATGAAACATTTGATCTCAATACAGTTTATGGTTCCCAAAAGTATAATCTGTTACGAATAGAGTGGACTAAGTTTTGTAGACATTACCCGTTGCCAAAGTTTTAAAAAACTGCATTGTTTAGAAGGCGAATTTAGTTATTTAGTTATTGCATACGCGCACTTCACAGAGTAGGCTTTCCCTAATGGAAATATGCAAATGTATGCTAGAACGTGACAATAGGATCTCACTAGCTTGTGCTTGGCTCTGCCCACCTCCTTGCTCCGCCCACTATGACTCATTTGTTCCCATTTGAAACGACAGCCTGTGGTCTGTCTTGCTTTAGTTATATAAATCTTTGGTGACGTTATGCTAGTGTTCAGGACAGAGAGCTTTATTAACACATAAAGTCAGACTCCAGAAGACCAGGCAGAGAGCTTTATTAACTCATAAAGTCAGACTCCAGAAGACCAGGCAGAGAGCTTTATTAACTCATAAAGTCAGACTCCAGAAGACCAGGCAGAGAGCTTTATTAACTCATAAAGTCAGACTCCAGAAGACCAGGCAGAGAGCTTTATTAACTCATAAAGTCAGACTCCAGAAGACCAGGCAGAGAGCTTTATTAACTCATGAAGTCAGACTCCAGATGACCAGGCAGAGAGCTTTATTAACTCATAAAGTCAGACTCCAGAAGACCAGGCAGAGAGCTTTATTAACTCATGAAGTCAGTCTCCAGATGACCAGGCAGAGAGCTTTATTAACTCATGAAGTCAGTCTCCAGATGACCAGGCAGAGAGCTTTATTAACTCATGAAGTCAGACTCCAGATGACCAGGCAGAGAGCTTTATTAACTCATAAAGTCAGACTCCAGAAGACCAGGCAGAGAGCTGCCAAAAGCCACAGCTGCACTAAGATAAAGAGTTTTTTGGTCGGGTAGGAGATGTGATTTAATTGGTTGGCAGTAATGAAGGGCGAGGTGCGTTTGAGATTTTCATTGACATTTACTGAGGTCATGAATTGTATCTCTCCATTATAAATTATAATTGATGACTGTATTTGCCTGTAATACTATATTTGCCTTTATCTCCTCACCAAAACTGAGCTGTGGGGAGTTCACTCTCTCTGTTACTCTCCTCTACTCTGCCCTCAGGATAAACGGACACCTGGTGGCCTTGAAGGTGATCCGTATGAAGACTGAAGAAGGCGTACCATTCACTGCCATCCGGGAGGGTGAGAGCTTTTCCAGGAGGCACATGCTGTACATGCAAAACAGGATTGATCCTTTCGATGTCTCAGAGTACCCTCCAGGAGATGAACTGAAGTCAAGTCATGTTAGCATTAGCATGTTTAGGAGAATTGCATGTGCTTATCATATTCCATTCCCACTGTGAACAAAGTGAATTGGTATTAGCTCTGTGTCTGTCTGTCCAGCTTCCCTCCTGAAAGGCCTGAAACACGCCAACATTGTCCTGCTCCATGACATCATCCACACCAAAGAGGCACTCACATTTGTCTTTGAGTACGTACAAACAGACTTGGCTGAGTATATGACGCAGCACCCAGGGGGCCTGCATTCCTACAATGTCAGGGTAAGTTCAATATTTCGAGAAACAGAACCTCAACAAATACCATACCTTTTCCCTCTCACCCGAAAATCTGTCCTCTTGTTTTTTCAGTTGTTTTAATTGTTCGCCGTTGACCATACTCTTCCTGCATGTCTGTCTGTGTGCCTGTCTGTCTGTATGTATGTATGTCCATCAGATCTTCATGTTCCAGCTACTGCGGGGTCTGTCCTACATCCACGGTCGGAGGATCCTGCACCGGGACCTCAAACCCCAGAACCTGCTCATCAGCTACCTGGGGGAGCTCAAACTGGCTGACTTCGGTAAACCCAAACCCCTAGCTTAATGTCCACATTCCGGTTCAACACTAATCCTAGTCTGAACCACAACCCTAATCCTAGCTTCGTGTCCAGATCCCAGTTCAACCCTAACCCACAACCCCCTAACCAACCCCTCCACACCCTCTGAAGTTCCTGCTAGTCCATTGTCCAGCTATCATCTGAAGAAACCTATGGTGGCACTCTTTCTTGAAAGTGTACAGTGCCCAAACTAACCCACAAATGTAACGTTAGCTCCACATGTTGGAACTCTGTTAATAACTCTCTCTTTATAATGTGTCATTTGGTCATGTATACAGGTGGTGTTATGTCTATGTTATATGTGGTATTGTATTCATGTTATAACTAGATGGTTCTGTCTGTATCCACTAGGGCTGGCCCGGTCCAAGTCCATCCCGTGCCAGACCTATTCGTCTGAGGTGGTCACTCTGTGGTACCGGCCTCCTGATGTCCTCCTGGGTTCCACTGATTACTCCACTGCTCTGGACATCTGGTGAGTGGACTGGACATAGTTGGACGTATCTGGACAGGGTCTGAACATCCTCCATAACCAACCACCCTGCAGGCAAGGTTGCAATAACGTCATTTCAGTCATCTTTTTCCCACTGGGCAGACAGATCTGAACCCACTAGCACTGAACCAGAATAACACCAGAATACCACTGGACCACACTGTTCTAGAGATGATATAACTACTTAGACCACTGTGTCATGGTGTTATCTAGACAACTGGGCGCTCGGGGGAAAACCGTGGTCAAATCATGACGTCAGTGGTCAGAAGGTCGGAAGGTCAGAGCTTAGAAAGATGCTCGAGTTTCCGACTTGGAGTTCCGGGTTGGATGACCGCTCAAAAAGATTTTCCCTAGTCGGAACTGTTTTTTTTCCCCGAGTTCCCAGTTGTCTTGAACGCACTGAAGGCTGAGACTTCCTAGTTCCCAGTTCCCAGTTGTCTTGAACGCACTGAAGGCTGAGACTTCCTAGTTCCCAGTTCCCAGTTGTCTTGAACGCACTGAAGGCTGAGACTTCCTAGTTCCCAGTTCCCAGTTGTCTTGAACGCACTGAAGGCTGAGACTTCCTAGTTCCCAGTTCCCAGTTGTCTTGAACGCACTGAAGGCTGAGACTTCCTAGTTCCCAGTTCCCAGTTGTCTTGAACGCACTGAAGGCTGAGACTTCCTAGTTCCCAGTTCCCAGTTGTTTTGAGCACGGCATCAGTGGTGGTGTTAGAGTAGCTGTCATTAGTGTTGCCACCAGTACTCTCCTGCAGAGTGAGTTACCTCAGGTTGGCTCAGAGAATGTTGCGTGTTCAGAAGAGTTTAACCTCTTAGCCTTCGTCTAACGATGTTTTGGTGCCATACTGAAAATCAAACGTTTAGAGTTGCTCTCCTAAGCAAAATATTACATCCCCCCCAGAGTTAAAGGAATTTTGTACTAATGAATAGCATAAGCGTTGGTATAAACCATCCTGTGCATTACTGTTAATGATATCTGGGCAGGTTTCTATGTGACCTTTCCAAATAGAAGAGATTGGGACCACATGTTGTTTAAGGACTTTGAATACAAAGAGAAATGTAGCAACAGGGTAGTATTTTAACAGCAATAATCAAATGGGTTGGCCACAACCTAGGTATTTGCTTTCGTGTTGTATATTTTGGACGGTTTTAATATTTTACCAAGGATACATTTTTGAATCCATCCCCTTTTTCTACGCTATCTTTTGCCCTATATGAATAGACTGCTTAGGATACAAAACCTACCCTTGGTTTTTACCAAAGTAGTTCACTTATTGTGCCGATTATGAGGTGCTGAAGAATGATGTCCCGTCCTTCTCTCTCTTTTCACTGATTTCTTAAATGACTTCTCTCAATCCTGTGTTGTCTTCCAGGGGAGCTGGATGCATCTTCATTGAGATGCTCCAGGGGACGCCAGCCTTTCCAGGGGTGGCAGACGTCTTTGAGCAGCTGCAGAAAATATGGGCTGTGAGTAGGATCCCCCTTTCACTCTTTTCAATGGCATCGTCCTCTCTACACTCTTTGGAAAAAGGTGCTATCTAGAACCTCAACGGGTTCTTCGTCTGTCCACATAGGAGAACCCTTTGAAGAACCCATTTTGGTTCCAGGTAGAACCTTTCTACGGTGGGTTCTACCTGGAACCCAAAAGGGTTTTCCTATGGGGACAGAGGTGCTTTAGGACTCCTTTGGAAGCCTTTTTTCTAAGAGTGTAGATCCATAAAAACTAGTAGAGATGACGGTTGATTGCTCACTCTGGACCCTTTCTGTCTGTCTGCAGGTCGTAGGGGTCCCGACTGAGGAGTCGTGGCCAGGAGTGAACGAGCTGCCCAACTTCAGACCAGGTCAGAACCTCTTCATCCCTTTCATCCTCCTCCGCCCTCATGACTATTACAATAATCCTATCTATCCTATGTGCTGCTGAGAAAATACAGTCATTCCCATTGGGTCAGAGAAAGGTCAGGGAGGGATTAGTTTGGGTAATCTACATTCTAATCTACACACTTAATAAATTCGACATAAACCACAGCAGACTAGTCTCGTGGTTAGCTGTGTGGCTCATCCCTAACCACTAGGGGGCAGCAGAAGTCAATGAGATACATTTTTATTGGGGTTGCATGGGACTGTGGGTCTATTTGTCTATGGTACTACTTTTGCTTTCCAGACTCGTGGCATTTAAGACGGCTGTGGGAAGAGAGTATTTTCTAAAGCTCTTCCTAAAGCACTGTGGTCCAAGAGAGTTGAGATGCATGACATGTGGCCAACAAACACACCTGCGAGAGGAGTCCGTGTGAAGGCTATGTGTGGGAGTTAACTCTTTGGTCTGAGAGAGAATGATGACAGGAACGGCAAAGACCTTCAAATTAACCTAAATACTGTGTGGTTTTGGACAGAGCTCTACTCCTCTGACCTGCCTATGCTGATCTCTCACTTTCACCTTGTAAACCACGCTCAACGACACCATACCCAGCTGTGTGTACTTGTCAGTCTTTTATACTCTTCCATCCACCCCTGAGATTTAAACGTCATGCTGAGTTGAACCTGAGTCAGCCTGTCTTCCCACTCTTCCAGTAATGGGCTACAAAGGGAGTTCGAGGGTGACATATTTTGTGTGTGTGTGTGTGTGTGTGTGTGTGTTTAACTATACTATACAAGAATAGTAAGCAAACAAACATTTGACCAACTGGGGACATTTTGTTAGTCCCCACAAGTTAAAGTGCTATTCCTAGGGGGTTTAGTGTTAAAGTTAGAATTAGTGTTAGAGTTAGGAGCTAGGACTAAGGTTAGGTTTTGGGGTTAAGGTTAGATTTTGGCGTTAGGGGTTAAGGAAAATAGCATTTTGAAGGACTGAATTGCGTGTCCCCACAAGGTTAGTTATACAAGTGTGTGTGTGTGTGTGTGGTGCTGCAGAAAATATGGGTTACTCTCTGTCTCTGCTAATTCCTCCCCTACAAGACCCATAGGAATTCAAAACCTCAGACTGTTAAAGTCTTAAAGTTCCTCAGCAAACATGAATAAATAAACATAAGATTCATAAATGCTGAATAAATGCATAGATGAATCTCCAAACTACACAGTGGGTCCTGTCTGTGCTGCCCCATGCAGTTCAATAAGGGCTCTGACATTGGTTGGGGGTGATGAGATGGGGAGAGAAGATGGGCTAGTAGAAAGGTCTGGCAGTATAAGAGAGAACGTTCTGTATAAAATATGTGTAAAGCAAACAGAGCGGTGAGGCAGGGAGATGAGAAGACAGACAAGTCAGGCAGATGCTTGTACACACTAGAGTATGTGAGCGGAGTGGAGCTGGAGCGGAGCGAGGAGCAGAGCGTGCCCAATTTGACTGGAGCGTGGAGCGAGATTCTCAAAGACTGGAGCGTCCGTCTTCTCGCCCTCTCCAATTTCGCTCCGGTAGCGCTCACTTTACGAGCTCAGCGCAAAAATGCTTTCATTTTTTGTTTAATTTGTATTTCATTCTAAGTCACAGCCTATATGCACAATTTATAGACTATAATGATTTAATACAACAAAATGTTATTTAAATGCTGAGCACTTTATGTCCCTAACAGCCTATTGTGTCGCACTCACAGACGCTTCACAATGTATTTTTTTTTGTAGGCTATAGCCTTGAAATCATTGAAATAATATAGCCGAAATAATTCCTTTTAGTTTCTTCTTAGGCTTCCTGTCTGTCTCCTGACCTATTTATAGTGTTTATATGCGGTTTAAATATGACATTCTTACATTCACCTCTTCATGTTTATTCAAATACTTGGTTTGATTTCAATACTTAAAAACCAATTGGTAGGTCCAGGTTGTCACAAAAATTAGATGGGTGTTAGTTAAATCGTGATTTTATTGAATGGAGTGAATTTGGTGTGACATTTTTTCTCTCCCTAGGAGCCCGGAGCAGTTTTTAGCTGAGCAGTATGAAAGCCTATGGAGCATTAGAGCAGTGTGCAAGCACCAACTCCAGCAATGAGCGGGATTTCCAACTGCTCAACCCCGCTCACTTGCTCTGATACACACACACACACACACAAACAGGAAAGAGAGTGAGCCAGACAGCTTTCTCTGCCTGGTCTGTGTGGGGGTGGCAATCTGGGCATGAAGGATGGCTGGACTTAGAACCTCTGTGTCTGACAGCTATAGACTCAAACATATTGTACCAATCTGCTGTGTTTGGGATGGCGAACGAGTTGACATAGGGGGAAAACAGCAGTGCAGGCGTGCGTGTGCACATGCACGTTACTGTGGTGTTTTAGGACACCCCCCTTGTGTGGGAATGACCCTAGGTATCTCCTCCTCTCCCCTTCCCCCCCTCTCCCCCTCTCTCCCTCCTGGCTAGCTCCCTGCCTGGCCCCCTGACTGCTGCTGGCACCACTGGGCCTCTCCAGATGTGGGAGCTGAATGGACCAATAGATGAAGGCCTGGGCAGCTTTCAGCAGGGCAGAGCGGGTGGCCAGCACAGAACAGGGAGAGGCCAAGAAGGGAAGAGGGAAAATATTGGGAAAATATTCCTTCAGTGACCTGACTGGCCAGGGGAAAGCGATAGCTAGCCCGTACTATAGAGAACGCTTGTCTAAAAATGTATGTTTGCTTATGCACCGTTGCACCCTGCAGGAGAGACTGAGCACATACATTTCTTTAAAAAAAATGTGTTTTTATTTTCAAACAGTTTAATCTCCACGGTTGACTATTAATTCATCATGGAGCATCGGGGCTGTCCAAAAGCATCGGCTATCCAACCGTTAAAACACTCTCATTAAAACTCTACGCCAGGGCCCAGAAACCACAAATTGCGATCAGTAGTGCCAAAGCATGTTTCACTTAGTCTCCCCGCCAGGATACCATAGCTGTAGCATTAATCATCAAAGAGAACAGGTCTATTTTACCGTAAGTTTACACAGAAATGTTTTTTAGTGTCCCGTGGGCTGACCACCTCACTGTTCCATCTTGCATTCCTTTGCAGCCATAGTTGCAGGCCAAACATTTCCTAACTAACCTGCTCGTGCTGCTCTCCTCTTCCTACAGAGTGGTTTCAACCGTGTGAGCCCCAGCAATTCAGGAACGTTTGGAAAAGGTACGGGGAAATCAGTTTGCTCAGCGTTCTGTCAGTACTATTAGTTTGTGAATGTGTTTTAGTATGTCTTGCAGATCTGTTTATCTCGTGCAGGTTTGTATAATGTATCTCAGCAACCTGCAAATGTGAACATTTGATCAAATAGTATTCTGCTCCAGCATATAAGTGACTGTAGAGGTAGAGTTTGGATACATGTGTACATATTATAGAGTATGGAACAGCTCTGTTTTGGATGGCCGTGTGTGTTTGCCCATTCCATTGCCTCCGGCTGGGGAGGGGGAGGTGAGGGTGGTCCAGAGGTGGGCAGTTAGCCCTGTGGTAACAGGAGATTCTTTGTCTGGCCAGGCGCGTCTCCCCCCTCCTCTCGCTTTCCTCCCGCCTTCCTCCCCCTTCCTCCCAACATGATGACATCTGACCCAACACAGCTCTGCTCCTGTACCAGCCCACAGGGGGCCCCCCCCCACACACACACACACACACACACACAGTCGGGTTATGGGAGACTAGGATGTCTGGAGTAGTCTCTGACTCGCTGTCATAACAAATATGAGACCCACTCAACAGTCTATAGCACACTAATGCAGTCTAGTCTGAAAAAAATCACACTGAAATTGAGAAACACATTACTAGGAATATGGATCTAATGGATTTAAATGAGAGACAGTGAATAAGGAAGAGAAAGAGAGAGAACGGGAGATAAGAAAGAGAGAATCCTCACGGTCATCAACAAAGTCAGTCCTGCTGCACAGCACGAGAGAGAGAGAGAGAGAGGGGGAGAGAAAGAGAGAGGGGGGGGGAGAGGGGGAGGAAAAAGGGGGAGGCTCAGAGAGAGAAAAAAGGAAAACGGGTGTTTGAGCGAGACTCAAGGGATTTATGGTGTGATTTTTAATGCAGGTCTTTTCAAGATGGTTGAATGGGAGTCCATCTCTCCCCCGCCCATCCCCCCCCCCCCCTCTCCCCCACCCATCTCCCCCTCTCTCTCTTGTTCTAGCCATGGATTTAATTAACTAGACCCCCTGTTGGGACCAAACACTCTTTTCTCCAAATACATGGACACTGTCAGAAAAACACACACAGAAATAGCAGATAATTACATTGTGAAATAAAAGTTGCTTCGGTAGGACAGCGAGAAGGCACACAAAGCAGGGGGGGGAGTACAGAGCTATGCACGCCAGTAGGGAAAATTGAGTTGAATTCATGCAAATGACTGAGAAGTGTAGCTGGGTTGTTGTTATATGTCTAATGGCTATGGATGTAAAATCATTTACATAAAGTATGTGTATCTATTGGGGGTTGTCTATCTGTGTGTGTGTGTGTGTGTGTATCTCTTATAGTCCCCTCTGCTTCCCCCTCAGACTGTCCCAGTTGCCCTATAAGACAGAGGACCTGGCCCAGCAGATTCTGATCACCATCCCACGAGACCGCGTCTCGGCCCAGGATGCACTGCAGCACCCCTATTTCAACACGCTACCGCCCCCCATCATGCAGCTACGAGACAGTGAGTGTATGTGTGTGTGTGTGTCACTACACCTCAATAAAACCCATAACATATCAATCTATCTATGCAATAAGAACGTGTGTTTTGTCAGAGCAATAACAGTCACGCGATGCATGATGTGGTGTGTGTGTGTGTGTGTGTCTGTGTGTACACGTGGGAGATTAAGCATGTGTTTGTACGTGTGCGTACGTATTCATGTGCATACGTTTCCCTCCTCTGACTCCCCCCATCAATATTCTCTGTTTCTCCCTCCCAGTGAGAGAGATTGGCACTCCGTTGCACTAAACTCCAGTGCAGTTTGTCACTTAAACAGTCTACCCATCCGACGCATGATTAAAGACACGAGCTTCCTACTGTGAGCACAGATGGCTCCTTTGAAGAGATCAGACTGTCTCCACAGCTCTCGGGTGGCTAAATATATATATATCAGGAGAATGCATGTATAAGTAAGCAAAGTTGCATTTGAAGTCTCTCTCCACCTGTCTGTCTATCGCTCTGACAGTCTGCCTGGTTTGGTTTAAACATAGATGTGTTTTTCAAGGCCATAGAAATAATATTCAGTGAACAGAAGAAGAGTACAGGGAGTACTAGGATAGATATTAGTGAAATGTAGGAATGTATTAGATGGGAATAAAGCCCAATGGGATACAGTGTCTGATATGGTCAACTAGTAGGCTTCCAGCTGAATGTGTCCTACACACACATGCTGGCAGATGCGCGCGCACACACACACACACACACACACACGCACAGTCTTGCGCAGCTAACCTTGTGAGGACATGCAATTCAGTCCCATTCAAAATCCTATTTTCCTTAACCCCTAACCCGTACTCTAACCCAAAAACATAACCTTAACCCTAAACCTAACCCTTACTCCTAACCCTAACCCTAGCTCCTAACCCTAAACCTAACCATTACTCCTAACCCTCACCCTAGCTCCTAGCCCTAAACCTAATTCTAACAATTTTAACCTTAATCCTAAACCCCCTAGAAATAGCATTTGACCTTGTAGTGGACCAGCAAAATGTCCCCAGTTTACTATCCCCACAAGTATAGTTAAACATGTCCACACACACACACACACACACAAATACACACACTCTGCTCTTTTGATAATGAGCCATCATTACTGCTACTACTCTGCATAGCATCCCAGACGGGGAGAAAATGCAGTAGGGGAGAGACATCAATGAACAGAGCGGAGAAGGAGAATAGGGAGCGAGAGCGGCAACTGAGAGAAAGAGAGCGACTAAGAAGTGAAAGAGCGTGGGGAGAGAAGGTTCTCTCCGGGATGAACAAACTTATTTTAATGATGCCATGTCTCGGCAGGGCAGAAGTGAGAAGGCCTAGAAGCAGACTAGTAGTAATGAGTACCCCCTTTTACCTTCACACAATGTATCACAATATAACTGGAACAGTGGCGAGCAGCATCAAGTGTTGAGAAGTCATTGTAGTTGTTAGGGATGAGGCTCTAGCTGGACTGTGGACGACCACACCCAACATTGATCACGTCCCAGCTAGTAGCCAGTCCGTCTGGAAGGAGGGCGTGGTGGTGTTGAGGTTCTAAGCTGCCTGACCTGCCATGATCTGTCAGACCAACTGCCCTATGAGGCTTCTCCAGGAGTCAGTGTGGGAGATGTTTATCTTTTTGTTGCTGTTGGTGAAGTGGCTGAGTAACTTTTTCACCTGACTTTATAACGATGTGAAGCTGTAAAAGTTGCCTGTCTCTCTATCTCTCTATCTATCTATCTACACCTCCCCCGCTCTCTCAGCTGTATCAGTCTTCAAGGTCCCCGGAGTGAGGCTGGAGACCGAGGTGAAGGATATCTTCAGTCCCAGTCGAAGGATCAGACCGTCCCAGCTGGTGCCCTTGGCTAAGTGCTGGTGATAATGGACCTCTACCCCCCTGGGCTTGACCCCTAACCCCAGGTGCCCCAGCCCTGCTTGCAGGCTAGACCACCATCTGATCAAGATGGAGAGGCATGAGGCTTCACACACACAACACTTACCTACACCACCAGCATCCTCCACCAACCTCTGCTCTTGACTCCACCCAGCATTCCTCAGAGTTCCCATGTAAGAAGATAGGAGAGAAGAGGGACGGGTTGAATGTTACCTGGTATATCACATATTAGATGACATCAGAAGTACTGTATGTACTGTATATACTCTATATCTGAAACCCGATGTCTGTTGTTGGTGGCAACGGAAAGCTACGCAGTGTCTAAGAACTGTCAGGAAGCTCAGAACTCCTTAACATCTTCCTCCTGCTAAACCACCTCCTCCTGCTTCTTCCTCTTCCTCTTGCTTCCTCCTCTTGCTTCCTCCTCCTGCTTCCTCCTCCTTCTCCTCGGCTGGTTTACCTCTTCCTCCTCCTCCCTCTCCTTCTCAGAGCATCTCCTTGGACTCACTAGGCTCTCTCTGCCTCCTCCTAAATGTACACTGAGATTCAATGATGACGATGGGTTAGTTTTGCAGATTAGTGTTTTATTTTGTACTGCCAAAACATGCGGATATTATATACCTCTTATGTTAAATCAGGTCCTTGTGGACCATGATTGTTTTTTTTGCACAGCATGCCGGTGGGTATCCCTGCAACAGAATGACTGTGACGGTTGTGTGTACACTGTTGCGTTGTGTGTACACTGTAATTCATGTTAGCATTGTACCGTGAAACTTCCTCCTTAACACCCCATAGCGTATTTTTCATTCAGGCAATCTTGTGATCAATTGTACTATACTTGGGTGCAGCTTGCTTTTAAAATGTGTGTTTTCGTGAGAATGGGTGAAGGAGTGTGTGAGTCAATAAATGTTGCAGTAATGATATGTGTGTGTTATTTTCTGATATATACATATTGAACTGCCTGCAGGTCTACATATCATATTTCATTTGTTGTCTTCTCTTACAAGCTACACTATATAAACAAAAGTATGTGGACATCCCTTCAAATTAGTGGATTAGGCTATTTCAGCCACACCTGTTGCTGACAGGTGTATAAAATCGAGCACACAGCCATGCAATCTCCATAGACAAACATTGGCAGTAGAATGGCCTTACTGAAGAGCTCAGTGACTTTCAACGTGGAACCGTCATAGGATGCCACCTTTCCAACAAGTCAGTTTGTCCAATTTCTGCCCTTTTAGAGATGCCCCGGTCAACTGTAAGTGCTGTTATTGTGAAGTGGAATCGTCTAGGAGCAACAACAGCTCCGTGGTTGGCCACACGAGCTCACAGAACAGGACCGCTGTCTGTCTTCGGTTGCAACACTCGCTACCAACCAGCTCAAGAACTGTTCGTTGGGAGCTTCATGAAATGGGTTTCCATGGCAGAGCAGCCGCACACAAGCCTAAGATTGCCATGCACAATGCCAAGTGTCGGCTGGAGTGGTGTAAAGTTCGCCGCCAGGTGTCCACATACTTTTTGGTCATGTAGTGTATATTGTTGTAAATGGATTTCGTCCTTCCTGTCATCCTCCCCTTTTCTCTCATGAACTTATACAGACCTTTTTGTAGCATGGCAACATGTTGTTTTGTGAAGTGACTACATTCCTAGGAGGCTCCTCCAGTAGTCCAGACTCCGTCCATTATCATCCCACTGACCACCTCTAAGACTGGGCCCCAGCTGGGCCCCAGCTGGTATGTAATCTACCACTACCCCATGTTTTAACTCTAGTGTACTGTGTAAAATAAGACATGTCCAGGTGATGAACAACTCTGACTTCCCTCTTCTGTCATAATGTCATTTCACATGATTACACAACACTATCCCCACTGGCTGGCTCTCGTGTACAGTATTAGGTTTCATACTAAATGAATAGACACCAGGTCACCGCAGAGGGAGAGACGGAGAGCAAGGGGAGAGGAAAAGAGTAGAAATATGGGGCAATGTTATGTTTACTTCCAGAGTCTCTGTGAGAAGCAAGAGAGTTCCCAGTCTCACATATCCTGCGTTAACTCCCTAGTCTGAGGGTTAAAGAGTAGGGTGAAGTTGCCCCTAGGGCCGAGATGCTGATCTTGGGTCAGTTTTGCATTTTCACCACTAATGGTTATGGTTAGGATTGGGGGAGGGGAAGCTAATCCTACATCGGTGTACCCCCCCCCCCCCCCCCTCCCCCAAGCAAGGGTTTACCCTGAATTAAGTTGTTCCCAACAGGCATCTGAGAGCACTATCTGTTGTCCACTAGGGGACACTACAAGCTATGCATGTCGTCCCCCTGAGACCGCACTGGTACACAGGTGTGTGTTATGCTGACAGTTTTATCTAGAAGTTCACACACACACACACACACACATTCACTCACACATTCACTCACACACACTCTCACACACACACACACACACACACATTCACACACATTCACACATTCACACACACACACACACACATTCACACACACACACACATTCACTCACACATTCACTCACACACACACACACTCACACACACTCTCACACACACACACACACACACATTCACACACACACACACACATATGGAGAGGATTTATTGTGTTTATTTGAGCAGAAACTTATCCAAATGGAAGTGTTGCTTTGCCAGTTCACAGGGAGGTGTGACAAGCACAGGGGACTAAGGTGCCAAACCACCACCTGGGCACATGACACCTAGCTAGCTTGTCATCTCTCTGTGCCATAGAGCCTATAGTATTTCTGAGCCAGCTCTCGATCAGTTTACAGCCGATAAAGACAAAATGTTGCTAAGACAAAGACAGAGAATCAAACATCCAACCGTGACGGTGAGGTAAGACTCCTATTCAAACAAGCTGTTCTCCAGAATGGGGGGTATGTGTTACTATGTAACATAAACCTAGTCTAACAAACTAATGTCGATCTAATGTGATTTACTATGCTTAGTGAGCCACCACTAACTAACAAGCCCCTAATCCACCTCACACCCTCAGCCTCCTTTGAAGGCCAGACAATGTAATGGGATGCTCCATGCCCAAACACCATCTTCCTCCCTGACAAACATCCTACGAGTATGTCCAACCCTTCAACTTCCCTACTCAAACACCTTCACATTTGGCCCGTTTAAGTCGCCCGCTGGCTGAGGTGTCACTAGGCATTGGGGGACTTCCACACTTGCACAGTACTAGACTGGATCCAACCAGTCAGGCTAAAGCAATACTAACCCAGAGAACCATAGAGGAAGGGCCTGGGATGGTGAACTTGAACCCTGGCTGCCTCACTCGGTAACAGTTGCTTGCTTAGCACATGTGACTTCCAGGCGTGTGTGTGAATAGTCCTGTGGGCAGTGGTGAGAGGGACCATATGCTCTGGGTCTGGGAGTGGAGGTCTGGTCCCAAAACGTGGTCAACCGGCTCAACCCCGCACAGCGTGGTCAAGCCCTCACAGCATCCACACTGACCCCCTCTCCACAGGGACAGACCCCCCCCCCCCTCCAGCACCACGTCCTGTTCCTCCACTCCGCCTTGCCAGCTATCAACCACTGGGGAATAGATAAATGGTCTCCCCCTGGCTTATGCTCTGCCTCCCACTCAATCGCTGTCTTGTCTATTTTCTCATCCGCATCTATTGCTTCATCTTTACACCCACCTCTCTTCCATTATCTGAACTCTTTCTCAATCCAATGAAATGTATGATTGCTATGACAATATTTGGATTAATTATTGTCTTTGTGTATTTATCATGCATCAGTTGTAACTGAGTAGTTTAGCTTGTATTACACAAGCTGGTCGTCTATTTTTTTTTCTTCCCAGAAGGAGACATGCCTGTCTTCCATCCCTGCCAGATGTCCATAAAATCACACAGAGTGTTACACAACTGGAGGCAGAGTGGTGGGAAGGGATTGGGGTGTGGGGGGGGGGGGGGGGGGGGGGGGCAGAAATGTTTTTAGGAATTCCAGGAGGCGTAGAAATGTGAGATCAGATCTACAAAGAGCGCAGTAGGAGGGAGGTGGAGAAGCAGAGTGCGGTATGAGATAGCCAGGGAGGACAGGAAAGGCAGAAATGTGAGATCAGATCTGCAGAGAGACAGAGAGTGCAGTAGGAGGGAGGTGGAGAAGCAGAGTGCGGTATGAGATAGCCAGGGAGGACAGGAAAGGCAGAAATGTGAGATCAGATCTGCAGAGAGACAGAGAGCGCAGTAGGAGGGAGGTGGAGAAGCAGAGTGCGGTATGAGATAGCCAGGGAGGACAGGAAAGGCAGAAATGTGAGATCAGATCTGCAGAGAGACAGAGAGTGCAGTAGGAGGGAGGTGGAGAAGCAGAGTGCGGTATGAGATAGCCAGGGAGGACAGGAAAGGCAGAAATGTGAGATCAGATCTGCAGAGAGACAGAGAGCGCAGTAGGAGGGAGGTGGAGAAGCAGAGTGCGGTATGAGATAGCCAGGGAGGACAGGAAAGGCAGAAATGTGAGATCAGATCTGCAGAGAGACAGAGAGCGCAGTAGGAGGGAGGTGGAGAAGCAGAGTGTGGTATGAGATAGCCAGGGAGGACAGGAAAGGCAGGAAAAGAAGACGTTGGAGAAGACAAGCGTTTTTACAGGCACCGACAGAGGAGATAGGAGAGAGCATTTCCTTACAAACGCTGTCAGAGAATGTAAGGAAACTCAAGGCAGGAGTCACTCTTCCATTTTGCACTCCGTTTCCCTGATGAAAAAATATCATGGGTGCGTCTGAAATTGCACCCTATTCCCTATGTAGTGCACAAATTTTGACCAGAGCCCATAGAGTCAAAAGAAGTGGACTATAGGGTGCCTTTTAGAAAGCACACCAAAGTCTTACAATGATAACGTCAGGTATGCTCATTGCAATATAATAAACCCATTACAAAGCTTACCTGATTGTAAAGTGTTGCCTAACGGAGTTCTGTGCGATAATAATTAGGATCCTTTACGATAATTCATCCGATCATCTTTAAATGGGAGAAATTTGTGGGGAGGTGGGGTGGGCTTGTCCAACTCAAGGTGTCCTAAAAAAAAATCCATCCCCAGCCCCAATATTAAAAATATTTTCGCATGACCCTCCCCTTGTACTGTAAAATAAACTGAACACCCCCCCCCCCCCCCCCCCCCTCAAAGAATTAACTCAAAATCATGTTTACAAAAATAATTGTAGCGACTCTGTGTTTATAAACGTGGATGTCGACTTTGCAACTTCAGCATGCTTTGTGGCACAGTCGATGCCACGCAGGGCTACGAGACCAAAGGTTGAGTGTTCGCCAACCACCACAGACAAGCTCAATCTCTCTACCTGTTTCATTACACTACGATCAGAGCAATGATCAGCTAGGGGGAAATCTGATTTTCAACATTTTGAAACCATATTTATAAATACATAAAATATATCCAACAATTTTTCAACCAATAGGTTTCTGTGCCAAAACACAACGAGACCAATAAACAAAACATACCGACTTCAGGCACTTCAATATCACGGTTTGCGTTTTCAACACCACAATGAAAAGACTATGTCAATCTTGACAAACAGAAAATACATCCCTCACTACCTTGTAGACTTGCCCAGAATCGAAGACTTGGCTTGACAATCTCCAAATGTCATTAAACTTTTTGGTGTTTTGTAACAGATTTGATTTCTCAGTTTAAAAAAATACATATGTACACAAATATTTTTTAAAGTGACCAGGCACAATAAAGTCGGGGACTTATTTCCATTGTGGTCCCTATTTTTTTATATATTTATTTACATCAATCCATACAGTATACAATACAGAGATACAGACACATTACAGAGATGGAGACAAAAATATTCTCAACCTCCAGATGAGTGTGAAAGGGGAGTTTTAAGTACACTTCTTACAAGCTTGTTTGGCTGGTAGCTTATTCTTTAGATGTTTAGGGCTGCTGGTGAACCATGACATGCAGGCAAAAATCAAAGTGACACTGGCCTAGCACACTTGCCAGAGTCTTTAGAGGGTCTATAGCTGGGTTTCCATCCAACTGGCGACAGAGTTTCATGTGACGATTCAAAGATCGAAATAATAATATGCCATTTTGAAAATGTTGGCGCTGGACAACACGACGGGGAAGATTTTTTATTTACCCGGACATTTGAGAAATTTTACGGATATCCATATGCGTTATCCGACCTGGCGCAGCTCCGCAAATAAACAAGGGATATTGGCCAAATGAGCCCCATTTATGTGTCTTTAAAAATCATTATATTGTTAGATTATAGGAGTAAATCTGGTAGGCCTGAAACAGACTTCCTCACCTCAAGTTCAAATGTCGGAGTCAGTTGGAGCGCTGGGACGCACTGCCGTCATATCATAGGCCTGCAGTAGCTAAAGCGTAATAATCGCCAAGCCATACCAAACCTTCACAAACATTTCTAAACTTTATTAGGGTAATATCAAAAGTAAGTCAAATCATTGTTTATAAGGAAAGTACGAGCAGAAGAACGAATGTAAAACTGGTGGAAAAAATGCACTACCCTTCCCTGTGCCCAGTAAAACAAAACACCCAACCCTTCCCAAAGCAAAAATAAAAAAGTTTGACAACCCTCCCTTTTTAAACATTTTTTCAACCTTTATTTAACTTGGCAAATCAGATAATTCAGAACAAATTCTTATTTACAATGACAGCCTACCCCAGCCAAACCGGACCGATGCTGGACCAACTGTCCGCAGCCCTATGGGGCTCCCAATCACGGCCGGTTGTGATACAGCCTGGTATCAAACCAGAGGGTCTGTAGTGACGCCTCTAGCACTGAGATGCGGTGCCTTAGACCGCTGTGCCACTCTTGAGCCCCCTTTTGGACCAACCCCCCCCCCCGAGTAAATTTCGATCTGTCCCTAAGGGGGATCCAATGACAGCAGGTGTCAAATTGAGTCATTGAAAGCACAATGCATACCTCATTATTTTAATCCTATTCAAAACATTATCTCAGAGGAAACAGGCTATTATACGAACAGGAGGCTTCAGTGTTTTGTGATGCACACCTGCAGGGACTGGAGCTCTGGGGCCCTACATTACATTAGCATGTAAACAGTGCTCTCTTTAGCATAGAGATCCCATGGCCTGATATGGGCTTAATTCAATTGTCTAGGGAAATGTCTATTGTTTTCTCTCTATCCATTTAAGGGATAGCGAGGGGGCAGGGAATGGTGCTAGGCACAACACAAAGTACCTGATTCAAATTTGAGCCAGGGTAAGATTTTATTTTGTAAAATCTTTAAAATGATTCCCTGTTTATTGCACTTTTACTGGGCTTTCTGGAGACTGATAGAGGAGAGGTGGCATGGGGGGATGGTGTCACTCATTCACTCTCTCGTTCTCTCTTACAGAGCTAGAATGAACGGCCGGGTGGCTGTGGATGTTGGGCTGTGTTTGTCATTCACACTCAAAGTCTACCTCTGTCACAGCAGATGGGAGCCGAAGGGGGAGGAGTACTTTGAGAAGGGGGACCAAAGGAATCTCATTCCCCACCAGTGTGTGTGTGTATGACCACCCCCACACACCACCACCCTTCCCTGCAGCCCCCCCCCCACCCCTCCCTATTAGCATAACACCTCCAGAGAAGAACAAAACTCTAGCCTAGGCCTGGTGTTGGTCCTCCCCCCATGTGAAAACACACAGACACACACACACATAAACACACACACACACACACACACACACACACACACACACACACACACACACACACACACACACACACACACACACACACACACACACACACACACACACACTAGCCACGAGGAGCCCCCACAGCAACAGATGTCAGTATCATCTGACTGAGAGACAGTAAATAAACACAACTAGATAAACAGGACTCTGTGGAGATGCCAGAAAGAGAGAAAGAGGCAGAGAGAGAGATCGAGACGAAAGAGAGAGGGCCAGACCACAAAGACATGTTATAAATAAGAAGATGGCTGCTCATTTTCCAAAGCGGAGTTGAATGAGTTTTTGGAGACTGATTTTGATAAAACTGTCAGAAAACCTGCTGGCCTTGTCAGTCCAAGTGGAGTAGCAGCCTTCTCATTAGAACGGCAGGGATATTAGCTGATCATTTAGCGAGATTCACGGTTTCCCTGTCTCCTCTTTGGGACTGCTTATGATTGTTCTCAGCAGACAGAAAGCGAGTGAGTCCCAAATGGCTCTCTATATCCTATTTAGTACACTACTTTGCCATTTGGGACATTGCTAGTGCTATCCTTAGCCTATGGGGCTGAAAGCAGCTGTGGCAGGGCAATATGGCCCATCCATATAGTGTCAGACCTCAGGCCACGGAAGGCTACTGTGCCAGCTGAATGGAACTGTATCCAATAGATCTGTGGTTATGGGAGTTTTATATCAGCACAGGTGTCTGAGCCAGGTGTGAGAATATTGATGCTAATGTTTCTTTCTTTTTTTCTTTCTTTCTTTAATTTTTTTCTTTCTTTCGTTCTTTTTTTTTCTTTCTTTCTTTAATTTTTTTCTTTTTTCTTTCCTTCTTTTTTCTTTCTTTCTTTTCTTTCTTTCAATTCAAGGGCTTTATTGGCATGGGAAACACATGTTTACATTCACAAAGCAAGTGAAATAAATAATAAACAAAAGGGAAATAAACAAAACAATTACGGTAAACTTTACACACACACAAGTTCCAAAGGATTAGAGACATTTCAAATGTCATATTATGGCTATGTACAGTGTTACAACAACGTGCAAATAGTAGAAGTACAAAAGGGAAAATAAATAAACACACATATGGTTTGTATTTACAATGGTGTTTGTTCTTCACTGGTTGACCTTTTCTTGCGGCAACAAATCTTGCTGCTGTGAAGGCACATTGTGGCATTTCACTCAATAGATATGGGAGTTTATCAGAAATGGATTTGTTTAACAATTCCCCAACACCTACCTAAAACACACAAATCTAAAGGGATGGAATAAGAATATGTACATATAAATATATGGCTGAGCGGCATAGGCAAGGTGCAATAGATGGTATAAGATTCAGTATATACATATGAGATGAGTAATGTAAGATATGTAAACATTATTAAAGTGACATTGTTTACAGTGACTAGTGATCCAGTTATTAAAGTGGCCAATGATTTGAGTCTCTACGTAGGCAGCAGCCTCTCTGAGTTAGTGATTGCTGTTTAGCCCTTGTGGGGCCCCAGTGTTGAGGGTCAGCGAAGTGGAAATGTTGTTTCTTACCTTCACCACCTGAGGGCGGCCCGTCAGAAAGTCCAGGACCCAATTGCACAGGGCGGGGTTGAGACCCATGGCCTCCAGCTTAGTGATGAGCTTGGAGGGTACTATGGTGTTGAATGCTGAACTGTAGTCGATGAACAGCATTCTTACATAGGTATTCCTCTTGTCCAAATGGGATAGGGCAGTGTGCAGTGCGATGGCGATTGCATCGTCTGTGGACCTGAAGTGGGTCTAGGGTGGCAGGTAAGGTGGAGGTGATATGATCCTTGACTAGTCTCTCAAAGCACTTCATGATGACAGAAGTGAGTGCTACGGGGCGATAGTCATTTAGTTCAGTTATCATTGCCTTCTTTGGTACAGGAACAATGGTGGCCATCCTGAAGAATGTGGGAACAGCAGACTGGGATAGGGAGCGATTGAATATGTCCGTAAACACACCAGCCAGCTGGTCTGCGCATGTTCTGAGGACGCGGTTAGGGATGCTGTCCAGCAGCCTTGTGAGGGTTAACACATTTGAATGTCTTACTCACGTCGGCCACGGAGAAGGAGGGGGGGGGGGCTCGCAGTCCTTGTTAGCAGGCCGCAACGGTGGCACTGTATTATCCTCAAAGTGGGAAGAAAAGGTGTTTTGTTTGTCTGGAAACAATACGTCGGTGTCTGTGACGTGGCTGGTTTTCTTTTTGTAGTCCGTAATTGCCTGTAGACCCTGCCACATACGTCTAGTGTCTGAGCCGTTGAATTGCGACTCCACTTTGACCATGTACCGGTATTTCGCTTGTTTGATTGCCTTGCTGAGGGAATAACTACACTGTTTATATTCGGCCACATTCCCAGTCCTCTTTCCATAGTTAATTGCGGTGGTTTGCGCTTTCAGTTTTGCGCGAATGCCGCCATCCAACCATGGTTTTTGGTTAGGGTAGGTTTGAATAGTCACACTGGGTACAACATCTCCAATGCACTTCCTTATAAACTCACTCACAGTCAGCATATAGATTGATGTTATTCTCTGAGGCTGCCTGGAACATTTCCCAGTCCGTGTGATCAAAAAAATCTTGAAGCGATGATTCCGATTGGTCAGACCAGTTGAATGGTTCTAGTCACGGGTACATCCTGTTTGAGTTTCTGTTTGGGCAGTAGAAGCAAGATGGAGTCATGGTCGGATTTGCTGAAGGGAGGGCCTTGTATGCATTGCGGAAGTTAGAGTAGCAATGGTCCAGTGTATTGCCCGCGCTGGTGCTGCAATCAATATGCTGATAGAATTTAGGTAGCCTCAAGGCTACCTGCCAAACCTTCTCGCTTCCTTTTATGTGCTTGTAATTTAACGTCTCTTTTCTGGATTTTGATCATTAGTGGGTATCGGCCTAATTCTGCTCTGCAAGCATTATTTGGTGTTTTACGTTGTACACTGAGGATATTTTTGCAGAATTCTGCTGCAGAGTCTCAATTTGGTGGTTGTTCCATTTAGTGAATTATTGGTTTGTGAGCGGACCTCAGACCTCACAACCATGAAGGGCAATGGGTTCTATAACTGATTCAAATATCTTTAGCCAGATCCTAATTGGTATGTCACATTTTATGTTCCTTTTGATGGCACATAAGGCCTTACTACTACTACCTTTTCTCTCAGCTCATTCACAGCTTTATGGAAGTTACCCGTGGCGCTGATGTTTAGGCCAAGGTATTTATAGTTTTTTGTGTGCTCTAGGGCAACGATGTCTAGATGGAATTTGTATTTGTGGTCCTGGCAGCTGGACCTTTTTTGGAACACCATTATTTTGGTCTTACTGAGATTACTTTCAGGGCTCAGGTCTGGCAGAATCTGTGCAGAAGATCTAGGTGCTGCTGTAGGCCCTCCTTGGTCAGGGACAGAAGCACCAGATCATCAACAAACAGTGGACATTTGACTTCAGATTCTAGTATGGTGAGGCCCGGTGCTGCAGACTGTTCTAGTGCCCTCGCCAATTCGATAATATGTATGTTGAAGAGGGTGGGGCTTAAGCTGCATCCCTGTCTCACCCCACTGCCCTGTGGAAAGAAATATGTTTTTTTTTTGCCAATTTTAACCGCACACTTTTTGTTTGTGTACATGGATTTTATAATGTTGTTTGTTTTTCCCCCAACACCACTTTCCAACCCTTTGTATAGCAGACCCTCCATGCCAAATTGAGTCAAAAGCTTTTTTGAAATAAACAAAACATGAGAAGACTTTGCCTTTGTTTTGGTTTGTTTGTCAATTAGGGTGTGCAGGGTGAATACGTAGTCTGTCGTAAGGTAATTTTGTAAAAAGGCAATTTGACAGTTGCTCAGTACATTGTTTTTACTGAGGAAATATACGAGTCTGCTGTTAATGATAATGCAGAGGATTTTACCATGGTTGCTGTTGACGCATATCCCACGGTATTGTACATTCAAGTAAATACAGTTGAAGTCAGAAGTTTACATACACTTAGGTTGGAGTCATTAAAACTCATTTTATAACCACTCCACAAATTTCTTGTTAACAAACTATAGTTTTGGCAAGTCGGTTAGGACATCTGTGTGCGTCATGCACACAGATGTCCTAACTGACTTGCCAAAACTATAGTTTGTTAACAAGACATTTTTTCAACAATTGTTTACAGACAGATTCCAGATTCCACAATTCCAGCGGGTCAGAAGTTTACATACACTAAGTAGACTGTGCCTTTAAACAGCTTTGAAAATTCCAGAAAATATCATGGCTTTAGAAGCTTCTGGTAGGCTAATTGACATCATTTGAGTCAATTGGAGGTGTACCTGTGGATGATTTTCAAGGCCAACCTTCAAGCTCAGAGCCTCTTTGCTTGACATCATGGGAAAATCAAAAGAAATCAGCCAAGACCTCAGAAAAACATTGTAGAACACCACAAGTCTGGTTCAACCTTGGGAGCAATTTAGAAATGCCTGAAGATACCACGTTCATCTGTACAAACAATAGTACGCAAGTATTAACACCATGGGACCACGCAGCCGTCACACCGCTCAGGAAGGAGACGAGTTCTGTCTCCTAGAGTTTGATGTACTTTGGTGGGAAAATCAATCCCAGAACAACAACAAAGGACCTTGTGAATATGCTGGAGGAAACAGGTACAAAAGTATCTACATCCATAGTAAAATGAGTCCTATATCAACATAACCTGAAAGGCTGCTCAGCAAGGAAGAAGCCACTGCTCCAAAACCGCCATAAAAAAGCTAGACTACGGTTTGCAACTGCACAAAGGGACAAAGATCGTACTTTTTGGAGATGTCCTCTGGTCTGATGAAACAAAAATAGAACTGTTTGACCATAATGACCATCTTTATATTTGGAGGAAAAAGGGGGAGTCTTGCAAGCCGAAGAACACCATCCCAACCGTGAAGCACAGGTGTGGCTGCATCATGTTGTTAATCACCCAACTTATTGTGTGAATCTTGTGGAAGGCTACCTGAAATGTTTGACCCAAGTTAAACAATTTAAAGGCAATGCTACCAAATACTAATTGAGTGTATGCAAACTTCTGACCCACTGGGAATGTGATGAAAGAAATAAAAGCTGAAATAATTCATTCTCTCTACTATTATTCTGACATGTCACATCCTTATAATAAAGTGGCGATCCTAACTGACCTAAAACAGGGAATATTTACTAGGATTAAATGTCAGGAATTGTGAAAAACTGAGTTTAAATGTATTTGGCTAAGGTGTATGTAAACTTCCGACTTCAACTGTATATGTGTATGCTCTGGGCGTGATGTCCCATCCCGAGTGGCGCAGCGGTCTAAGGCGCTGCATCTCAGTGCTTTAGGCGTCACTACAGACCCTGATTCGATTCCAGACTGTATCACAACCGGCCGTGATTGGGAGTCCCATAGGGCGGCGCACAGTTGGCCGGGGTAGGCCGTTATTGTAAATAATAATTTGTTCTTAACTGACTTTCCGTAGTTATGTAAAGGTTACATTTAAAAAAAAAAAACTGAACATACACTGGGCTGATGCTGACACAGTCAAGGTATTTAAGACCCCAGGGCTGTAAACGCCATGGCATCCCGTTCCAGCAGACTTCTCTTCTCTTCTCTCTCAGTGGAGCAGGAAGAACCTCCCATTGTCCTGGGGATCCACAATAGCTCCCTGGGAGAGAGGGCTAGAGGGAGGGAGGGATGGAAGGAGGGGGGAGTGAGGGAGACAGGGATGGAGGAAGGGAGAGAGGGATGTAGAGAGGAAGGATTATAGAGAGGAAGGGTGGGAAACCACACACTCCCTCCCTCTCTCGCTCTCACACACACACCCATCTCGCTCTCTCTCACACGCCTCTATCTCTCTCTCTATCTCCCTCTCTCCCTCTCCCGCTCTCCCTCTCATGTGACCGGCAGTTGAACCTACTGTTTCTATACCCAGCACGTGTTGCCATAACACAGGAGTAAAGCCTTGATCTGCCTGTCAAGCTGACTAAATAAAAAGGTCTGGAGTCAAAGCTTTGCCGTTTAAAGGGTTTAATTCCATTAGGCCTTTCTTGTGTGAACTGTTGAATTCCAGGGTTTGTTGAGTATTAATTTAGAGCTCTATTCAATTCGAAATTCCGCGTTCCAGCTTGATTGAAATTTGAAGGCAACGTTCCTGTGTTAGCGGAGACTGCATTCACGGCAAACGCTGCAGATGTCGGCTCAATAGGAAATGACCCTTACATTTCTAGTGTATCTCTCACGCCTCAGCAATACAGGTTGAATAGAGCCCTCACTGCTCCAGAGATCAAGCTGTTCTCAGCCTTTCACAGCCACAGTGAGGTGCCTCGAGTGAGCCTCTGAAATCACTCTGCTCAAACACACTGACATGGAGCACACCGTTTAGAATGCAACCTCTGGTAAGAAAGGGGAGGTTATGTGTGTCTCTGCCTGACTGCCTGTCAGGACAAACTAGAGCGAGAGATCAACCAAAAATGCCATGCACAGATGATATCTTTTATTGAATCCTGCCTGGCGGTATCTCTGTGTGTCTTCTGCCCTAATCTCATCTCTAATCCCATCTCTGTCTTCTCTGAGTCTTGCTGGGGTATCCCAACCCGTGCAGCTCAGAGGCCCGACACCCTGCAATCGGCCCTGTCTCATCCTCCAGACATCTTTCTCCACCTCCACCATGAAGGTATGGTAATCTCATTGGTAAAGGAATTTGCCATTCATATTTCTTCTCTCAAGGGAATCACATCCCTGTGTGACTTTCACACCAAATAAATGTCACTGCAGTATGTGTTTTATATAAGTGTGTGTGTCTGTGTGCATCTCTCGCTCGCTCGCTCTCGCTCTCTCCTCTCTCTCCTCTCTCTCTCTCTTTCTCTCTCTTCTCTCTCCTCTCTCTCTCTCTCTCCTCTCTCTCCTCTCTCTCTCTCTCTCTCTCTGTCTCTCTCTCTTTGGTTTGCGTATGTGTCCACATTCTCACTTGAACTGCATGTAAGGGTGGGTGCTTACATATCTGTGCCTCCTCAGTCTATAAGCCCAGAGCAGCCCAGAGCGAGCACTGTCCAATTAATAACCCTGTAATTGTCCTAACCTTGTATTCCTCTTCATTAGACGTGTGACCTCTTTCCCAGAGGAGGCTAGCTGTTGTCCTTGCTAGTCCATGTCTGCAGCTCACACACTTCACATACTGACTTACAGTTTATGTTTCATTCTACCTAAAGTAGAGTAGTGACTTGTTAAAGTTGTTAGCTGCATACTCTGCCAAGAGGATGGCATTGTTAGCTGCTGTCATGTGCTCTTCTCTCTCTATTTCTGACCCCAACTAAAGACGAGTACTCATCGCCACAGATGTGTGTACTCATCATCAGCATGACAGTTCAGAGCCCCTTTTGAGATTTACAGCAGTGTTTAGGTTAGTTGACTCCGGCCGGACACGTCCTCTACTCCCACTGAGCTTTATCATGCCACTAATGACCATGTGGTCAAGTTGCTTGTATAGAAACAATTGGCCGTTTGAACTTCCTCCACACCCCCACACCCCTCTCTCCTCCCCCCAGCCAGAGGTCTATGTTTAGGTTGCCCTACCCCTTTGAGCCCCAAGCCTCTACCCCTCTGTGCCTGTGGGAGGGAGAGGGGAGCGGGGGAAGAGGGGAGTGGGGAAGAGGGGGAAGCTAGCAATGAACCCAGGGCTATTCCTGGGAGGACAGCTCATATTTTTGCCTAATGGCGCATTGCATCTCCTTAGAATGTGATTGGAGGGTCCTGAAACAGCCCCATAGCAATATGGATTACAGTTAAACATAGAGCGATACACAGATTATTTTGCAATGGCTTCTGAAACGTTAAAATGGATTCTCAATTCCTCCCTCCCTCTCTAAAACACTAACCACTTATCTAATTCCTGCCCCTTCCTCTCCCTCTCCTCCTCTGGCATCTCTCTCTCTCTCTCTCTTGGTGTGCTGAGTGTGTTGCTCTGCTCTCTGCTTTCTCACACAGGGGCGTCTCAGTGCCATGATTAGACTCACACTGCGAGTGATCAGGCGTCAGGAAGCCTCTTCGTGTTCCCTCTCCACTCAGAGCTTAACCCACTCACTCACACAGGAGGAGACTGTGCCTCCAGGAGTCATAGACACATACATGGCAGCCGCACACTGATAAGCCGTCTAGACACACATTTGTTTCAGATAGAAATGGTTTGAATGTGTTACCTCCCAAGGACTAACTTCCTCCCAATAGAAAAGACATACCGGTACACCAAGGCTCCAAATTGAAAAAGAATAGGGATTGAAGAAGTAAAAACCAAGGCCTGAATTCAGTTGGAACGTGAACTCTGTTCAACTGAGGAAGTGACAAGAGATTTATTGAGAAGGGAGGACACATCTCCGATTTCAGAAGACGGAGGAGAACAGAGAAGAAAGAGAAAAGGTCTGCTCTGCTCTCCCTCCAAGATGGCCCCTGCACAATTCAGTCAAAGCCTTTACCCATGACCCTTTGACCCCCAGTGACCTCTGCGGGTCAGCAAATGATGCAAAAATCTAGAAGTGTTTTGTCGTGTATGAACTGTGGCCAGGGCCTCGGGGCAAACATCTAAAAAGAAAACAGAGGGGGGAACGAGAGAGGAGGCGGGGAGAGAGAGAGCCAGTAAGAGAGGATGGGGGTTGGCTACAAAATTTGCCAGAATCTAAACATCAAAAGTAGAGGGTGTTGACTGATAAATATTGATGAATTTGGGAACACTTGTGGTGTTGTGCAAGACTGAGGTTTGTTTGTGTAAGATGAGTCAGTGGGATAAGTGGAGGACTGAACAGAGGAAAAATACAATTAAAATCTCCATGATTTACATGAAACACTTTACAGTGTCCTTATTACTATCACTAATTCATTACATAACATTTCATTCAAGAGACATTAGCAATACCAGTTGTATTAGCGACTCTTGAAATCAAGTAAAGATTGTCTGTCATTTGAGGTTGTGTGTAAACAGTACACGGGAATGCATACACAGTTGGACCAGTTGGCTACTTTCTCCATAGAACCGTAGTTTATATAACACAATCTCAGTGTCCTATAGCTCCTTTCGGAGCACTTTTCAGTCTGCGTCTCTCCCTCAAGTTAGTCCGCCCACTCAAACTCCTCTTTTTTTTTGTATCCCCCTGCCTATTCTTTCTCTTTGTCCTGCTCTACCCTTTTCCCCTACACCAGCCCTACTTCTTTCTCCCTCTTTCTCTCTTCTCTCTCTCTTATTCTTTTTTTCTTCTCCTCTCTTCTTTTCTCTCCTCCTCCCTGTGACTGACCTGTGGGAGGAGCTCTATTGTCCGGGGTATCCCAGGGTGCACTGGGCCCCCCCTTCAGGCAGCTTGTCATGTTAATGTGTGTGAATGGGATGGTAATGGGATGTTAATATCATGTGCTCTTTAACATACCATCAACAGTGCAGGAATCCCCAGTACCCTTCCTGCCCTTTTTTTACAAAATATCTTTTATTTTATTTCAAAGACTTCATGGAATAAAAGGTGCTCTCTGAGAAAGTCTAGAGAGGGTGTTGGGGTGGATGTTTGTAGCTGGAGGTGTTGTTGTCACTCTTGTCACCCACGAGGCACTCTGTTTTAATTCCTCAATATGTAAAGGTTAATGGAGCCAATGTGTGGATTGAAAGCACAACTTTCTCCATATTCGTTGATCTTATAAAATCAGAGATTAATGATGAAAAAAGCCAGAAGAAAAAAGTCCCCCCTGTGATCGTGTAAGTCATTATGAGATTGAATGCTCTGTGATCATGTGTTAAAAAAACAAAATAATTACCCCCTTTTTCTCCCCAATTTCGTGGTATCTAATTGTTGGTAGCTACTATCTTGTCTCATTGCTACAACTCCCGTACGGGCTCAGGAGAGACGAAGGTCGAAAGTCATGCGTCCTCCGATACACAACCCAACCAATGCTTCTTAGCGTGCATCCAACCCGGAAGCCAGCCGAACCAATGTGCCGGAGGAAACACCGTGCAACCTTGGTTAGCGCGCACTGCACCTGGCCTGCCACAGGAGTTGCTGGTGCACAATGAGTCAAGGATATCCCTACGGGCCAAACCCAAGACGACGCTAGGCCAATTGTGCGTCGCCCCACGGATCTCTCGGTCGCGGCCAGTTACGACAGAGCCTGGGCGCAAACCCAGAGTCTCTGGTGGCACAGCTGGCGCTGCAGTACAGCACCTTTAACCACTGCGCCACCCGGGAGGCCCTAGGGTCTTGCCTTTTGATTATATTATCTTTGGTAATTGAACTCCTGTGATGTCATGTCAGTGTCACAATCTACTGGCTTTATTTCAGCTAGTTGCATCAGCTTCTCAGACAGGGCCAAGAGCCTCACACATTGTCTGTGACAGCAGTTGATTCTGTACGCACTACATTCCATATCCACTACACCACGGTCTGTATTACAACAGTCCAGTCAGATGACATCAGAGGGCCACAATCAGATGCACCCTTTCCACCCTAATGACAACTGGACAAATAATTACCAGCTAGAAAGTAACTCCTCATTAGTGTAATTATCGGAATATGACCATGTCACTGCTACAGCCTTGTCGCAATGGTGGGGGTGAATAAAGTGGGTAAATGTATCAGAAAACAGAGATCTAGATTCTAGTGGGATCATCCAAATCACACGTGACACAGATCAATCAGAAGCCTTGTTTAAGCCGGTTACAATGTGGTTCATATCAGTGGATATTTTTTTTTTTTTAAGACAAAGCTCTGACTTTAAGTGGTTGTTTGAAGTGGTGGTTATCAGATTTGAGACTTACTGCTGTTTCCTCCTCAGAGCAACTCGCCCGTATCTAACCTCTCCTCCTGAAACAGTCCCCTGGGAACCTTCACAGAGCGGGCATCAAGGGGACGAGGAAAGGGCTAAGGAGGAGATAAAGGTTGACTCTTTCTTTCACGTCATCCATCTGTCTGAGGCGGTCAACGGTATCAAGTGACAAAGCCAGACCTGTGGAACAGCAGGAAAACACATTATCAGCTCAGCAACACCGACACAGCCGGACGATAGAGCTGCTGTGCTGGGAAACCAGTCCATGGGTATATCTCCCCTTCTGCCATAGGTGAATCCTTCTCTGGTTATAGGAGACCTCTGGGTCACTGCATTGCACTAGCAAATCCAAAGAGACGCTTGTTGACTTTTCCAGAATCTCTACCAAAAGCTAAGGTAGCTAAGTGATCACTGAGTTTCTGATTTCACATAAAATACTGTATCAGTCCTGAGTTACACAAGTCTTCTGGATGTGTATTTAATATCATTACATTTCTGAAAGCTATAATCTATCTGGGATCTTTATGTTGGTTTATCTCTGGGATCTTTATGTTGGCTCATCTCTGGCTATCATTATGGGAATATTAGCTGTGAAAGAGCTTTGTGGCTCAGGGGCCCTTCACTCTCACATCTGGCAAATGAATCAGAGAGACAATGGATAGCATACATCCCAGTCTGATATGTGATCCAGCAAAGGGAGCCTACAACTCCCATTAAATGACTATTATAAACCGGGTAGTTTCGGTCCTGGGTTCTGAAACAGCATTCCAGCCATGTGTATATCAGGTAATATACCACGGGTGTGACACAACTTGTTTACTGTTATATTTGGTATATAATAGCAATAAGGCGCCTAGTGAGTTTGTGATATATGGCCAACAAACCACTAAGTGCTGTATCGAGGCACTCCACTTTGCGTCATGCAAATAAACCACCCTTAGGCGTGGTATATTTAAGCAATAAGGTATGAGGGGGTGTTGTATATGGCCAATATACCACGGTTAACGGCTGTTCTTAAGCACAACGCAACAAGGAGTGCCTGGATACAGCCCTTAGCCGTGGTAAGTTAGTAATATATGACAAACCTCTGAGGTGCCTTATTGCTATTATAAACTGGTTACCAAGGTAATTAGAGAAGTAAAATAAATGTTGTGTTATACCTGTGGTATATGGTCTGATATACCACGGCTGTCAGCCAATCAGCATTCAGGGCTCAAACCCCCCAGTTTATTATTAAGTGATAACGCCAAGAAGGGTGTTTGGAATATATATTGGCATGGTGTTGTTATATTGGCAAACTGTGACAATATATCCTCTAAACACCGGCTTCGAGGGCATAATCACTTTTATATTTAACGGGTTGCCAACATATTCAAATAACGATTTACATATTTTAATTAAAACAATATTATTAATTTATTCATACTATTTCATCCTTCCACAAGATATAGTCCGGGCACAAATCTAGGGTTGCTACCCTAGCCGGCTGGTCGCTCGTTCTATCAGTTTGGTTGCCAGACATTTATTTGGGTAGATCCATAACAATGAGCTAATGATGCACAATTTCGCCTGGCATAGAACATGTGCTCTGTCGTCAGGACACTTGTTCAGAGGAGCTAGCCAACAACACAGCAAACACAATCGCGTCAAACTTGTAATGAATACTCAGGGAGAAAAAAGTGTAGATTCCAGAGCAGAGCGCGGCAGATGTTTATTAAGCCTTCACAGAAGGCAGGAATCGTGGTCGCGGGCAGGCAATGGTCAAACATAGGTAGGCAGTCAAAAACAAACAATACCTTACAACCATACAAACAGAAAGAACTGAACTAAAAAGGGAGCTGATGAGACCAGGTGAGAAACGAACGCAGATTAAATCAATAAACAAAAATGAAAGACAGGGCTACATTCCAGAACACAAAGAAACAGGGCTACGTTCAAGAACACAAAGAAACAGGGCTACGTTCCAGAACACAAAGAAACAGGGCTACATTCCAGAACACAAAGAAACAGTGCTACATTCCAGAACACAAAGAAACAGGGCTACGTTCAAGAACACAAAGAAAAAGAACACAAGGTTGACTAAGAAAAGAAAAGCAGAACCTTACAAAACGGAAGCTGTAAAGACTGCAAACTAGCTGCATTTCGTTTAGTTTGACCTGTTTTCTATTGATAGATATTTGTATACATCCATAAAAATGATGCTGATTCATGATTTCGACTGGCTGAGAAAACCTGCCTGCCTGTCGGTCTCATCCTGATTCCTGACACGTTCATTGCTATAGGACAGCTGGAGATTGAATTTGAATATTGAAACAATGTTGCAAATGTCAGATAGACAGAAACCAAGGTTTATATAAATCTCCAATGTTGAAAATGAAATGTTAGTCTAAAAGAAATGTGAGATAATGTGTAGATGCTTTTTAGAGTGCAGATTAAGTTTATAAATTGCCTGGCTGGGCTGATGACACAATGGATTGCGCAGTAAAATGAAACAGAGTAAATAGGCATTTTAATGCATAGATCTAACCGGTGGTAACTTGTGGAATAGACACAGGCTGGAATGCGGTTTTAACCAATCAGCATTCAAGATTGTACCCACCCACCCGTTGTATAATGGCCGTTATAAACTGGGTGGTTCGAGCCCTGAATGCTGATTGGCTGACCACCGTGGTATATCAGACTGTATATAATTACGTTGGTAACCAGTTTATAATAGCAATAAGGCACCTCAGGGGTTTGTGGTATATGGCCAATATACCACGGCTAAGGGTTGTGTCCAGCCAGTCCACGTTGCGTCGTGCCTAAGAACAGCCCTTAGCCGTGGTATATTGGCCATATACCATACCACCTCGGGCCTTATTGCTTAAATATAGCATCTATACAGATCCTATGTAATCTGTGAGGTTATGGTATCTCTAAGGTGGGCAATAGCATAGGCCCGATGACCTCCAGTGTGTGTGTGTGTGTGTGTATCAGAGGGAGGAGAAGGGGAGATGGAGACACTGAGAGAGAAAGAAGGTGAAAGAGAGGGAGAGGGAGAGGTAGAGAGAGGGAAAGGGAGATAGAGAGAGATAGAGAGATCTGTTGGAGAGGAGAGGCCTGGTTTTTCTCAACACCACTTTCTCTGGAATTTGGATGATGGGAGGATAATTGAGTGGGGAGATGAAAAGATGGAAGGAAGGGAGAGAGAGAGAGAGAGAGAGAGAGTGAATGAGAAGGAGAGATATGCTTACTGGCATCGCAGGTTACAGGAGTCCAGTTTGTGGGAGTAAGAGAAGCGCTAATTTGTTTAGTTTAAATAGTATCTGTCACTATGGCTGACTAGTAACAGGCTGATCCTACATGGACATGGATTTGTGAATAAAACAAAAATGTAAATGGTGAATGTTATCAATGTGTGTGTGCATATGTATAAATATGTATGCAATTGTTTGTGTGTGTGTTAATTTGTGCCTGACAGTGTGTGTGTTAGGGAGGGAGCTGGATAAATGAAACATGAGCCAGCGGTGTGGGTGCTGGTGCTGCCTCGGAATATAAATGTTTTTTCATTCGCTTTTATCTTCCATACTGAGAGTGGCGAGTAAGTAATCGCAAGACTCCTCTCTGGAGACTGACCCCCCCCTTAGCCCCCTCCATCCACCTCCTCTTCCTCCCCCTGCCCCCCCCCCATTCAGTCATTTGATCCCTATTCTCTACCCTTGTCACTCCATCGCCCTTATAACTTGTTTTAGCGCTCTCTTGCGGTTTCTTCTACTAGTATGTTTCACACGTACGTACAAATACTGTACACGTGTCCATGGACACACACACACACGCTAAACCTGTGGGGTGCGCTGAATTGATGTTCACAGGTGTTATCCCACAGACATACTGTACAGTACATCACAGTATGAGCTGGATAACACACATTTAACACAGACACACAATCTATCATCCCAGGTTAATGTAAGCTTAAATCCTCAGCTGTCTCAAGCGACCCTGTGTTTATAAAATCCTCCATCCAGACCTGAGGCACAGCTAGTTTTAACAGAGCCAAGCTCAAGAACCTTAGTGGGGGTTTCTCTCTTCATTTTGTTGTGATGAGTCCAAGATGGCTGCCTGACATACCACTTAGTTTACACAAGGATTGTAAGACATCCAGTCATACCCACCCTCTCCCCGCACTCTGCACCTCACACCCACTTACATTTCCAGAGGGAAATATCACTCATTCTTTCAGCATGTTTTGTTTTATTTTATAAATGGGGATAATGCATGGAGCATTGTGTGTGTGTGTGTGTGTGTGTGTGTGTGTGTGTGTGTGTGTGTGTGTGTGTGTGTGTGTGTGTGTGTGTGTGTGTAAATGGGGTTCATGCATGGAGCATTGTGTGAATGTGGTGTGTGTGTGTAAATGGGGTTCATGCATGGAGCAGCCATGCTTCATATCTGTAAGTAATACATCATTCTGTCATCACCACTTTTTCCCGGGCCCCTGGTTGTTCCCGTGTGGGTCCCAAATGCCACCCAATTCCTTATTTAGTCTATTACATTTGTAGCAGGACCCATAGTGCTCTGGTCAAAAGTAGTGCACAATATAGGGAATATGGTGCTATTTGGGATGCAACCCTATGTTTTGGGAAGGAGATGTACACCCTTGCCCCTGTACTGCAGGGGCTCTGTACACTGTAGAGGGATTTGAGCCAGCTGCACTGAACCCACCACTCTCTTTTACATTCTCAACTCAATCAATTCATCACCACCAATACTCTACTAACCAGTACGATGAAGCATGTAAGTGTTTATGGTAATGTCACTGTATATGTTTGAATGTATGTGTGTATGCTTGTATTGTATGCGGATATGTGTAAGCTAGAGAAAGAGAGAGAGAGAAATTGAGAGAGAAACAGAAGGAGAGAGAGGGAGAGAAAGCTAGAGATGAGAGAGAGAGAGGTCGACAGATCCACACCAGCCTGCTGCCTCCATGCACTTGATGCTGCAGAGCCTTCCACAATGTTTTGCCTAAAAAGGTCCTTTGCAGTGTGGTGTGTTTGGGTTAGTGGCATGGTATGTTTACGTTCCCCGCACATCTCCAGTGGTGAAACAACGGCAGGGTTGTGAGATATCCAGGGTCAGACGTGTCCTGCCGACAGCTGGCCTCTTGAGTTAAGAAAACAACCGGAGAGAAAGAGAAAGAGAGAGAGGATAAAGAGAACTAGAGAGAGAGAAAGAGAGAGAGAGAGGATAAAGATAACTAGAGAGAGAGAGAGAGAGAGAGAGAGAGAGAGAGGATTAAGAGAACTAGAGAGAGAGAAAGAGAGAGGATAAAGAGAACTAGCGAGAGAGAGAGAGGATAAAGAGAACTAGAGAGAGAGAGAGAGAGAGAGGATAAAGAGAACTAGAGAGAGAGAGAGAGGATAAAGAGAACTAGAGAGAGAGAGAGAGAGAGGATAAAGAGAACTAGAGAGAGAGAGAGAGAGAGGATAAAGAGAACTAGAGCGAGAGAGAGAGAGAGGATAAAGAGAACTAGAGAGAGAGAGAGAGAGAGAGAGAGAGAGGGTGAGAGGGAGATAGAGAGGGAGAGGGAAAACCCCAATACAGCAACACAATTAAACAGAAACAAATTATGAGAAAGCTCAAATATAATTATTTGACACACTGAAAATAATTTACAAAACAACAGAGCAAATTTGAACCCTATCTGTCCCCAAACAGAGAATAGACAGTGGCTGAATACCTGACCACTATGACTGACCCAAAGTCCTTGACTATGTACAGAGCATAGCTTTGCTATTAAGGGAGGCTGCCAATGGCAGACCTGGCTAACGAGAGAAGACAGGCTATGTGCACACTGCCCACAAAATTATGGGGAAACTGAGCTGCACTTCCTAACCTCCTGACAAATGTATGACCACATTAAAGACACATATTTCCCACAGACCCACAAATAATTTGAAAACAAATCAAACATGGATAAACTCCCATATCTGTTAGGCGAAATACCGCAGTGTGCCATCACAGCAGCAAGATTTGTGGCCCGTTGCCATGACAACAGGACAACCTGTGGAGCACAAACAACATTGGAAATACAACCTATATTTTGTCTGTTTATTTATCTTCCCCTACTATTCATAACACAACAGTATGTCTTTATCTTTTTGAAACCTCCGCAATCCAATAAAACCCTGACGAATTTAATTGAGAGAGAGAGAGAGATAGAGAGAGAGAGAGAGAGAGAGAGAGGAGTGTTATAAGTGAATCACAATATAAAGACTGATGGCATGACACCACATGAAAAAATGTCCCATCCCATGTGGGATTTTTCGGCTGCATACAAAGCAATATTTGTGGACGTGTCATGAGTTAGATAAATAAAGCAGGAGGAAGAGGCAACATTGGTTCAAAACATTCCAGATGTCCATTCGAGAGCCCTGACCAGGTTATCAGTGGAGTGAGGGAAAAGTGTGACCCCTTGAACCTTCCATGAACTTACATAACCCAGATTCCCCCTGGCTACAGGTTTGGATCTGAGAAGAGCCCTGCCACCGGTGAAAGAAGAGAGGGAAGAGCGGGAAGAGAGGGAGGATAGGGTGTTGTCTAAATTCACTAATTAAAGCCAGAGTTGAGTCCCTAACCCCCATCCTCCCACAAGAAGAAGCAATGATACACCCCCCCCCCCCCCCCCCCCCCCCCCGCACAGCGGACCCTCGGTAGCATTTGCACCGGGGAATTCTAATAAAGGAATATAATATTTAGACCAGAGAATCAATGATTGTGGTACGCCACAGGTGGAAAGTGAATTATCAGTGAAAGAACAATGGAATTTGTGAGCAAATCGAGGTCAAATGTTCTCCTGTACGCCTCAGTGTGATAACAATCTAACCTACTGTACCATGAAGACCATCAAATTGAATAGGAAGGGACTGTTTCACAGATCTATTTCAGGGGGTCAGAGTCAGACACATAGCTGTCTTATGTATGAGACATTAGGGAGTCATCCTCCTCCTGAACAACTCCAAGCTCCAAGCTGCTCCTTCAGTTGAACCCTTGGTGACCCAACTCCATGCAGTACTCTGTATGCGGTTCAGATACATCTATCAGGACCACTGGACACTAGTCAGTGTCTTATACCGTACATACCTGCCCCACTGAAGCTTTGATCTCAGGAGATATGCTATGCTAAACCTATTTGCCAATTTTGACTTCAGCGCCACTCAAGGGCAGAGAGAAAACTGAGAGGCAAGAAAATTTAACTGGTAGAGAAAAAGAGAGACAAAAAGAAAGAGAGAGATGGGGGGGGGGGGGGGGGGGGGGGGGCCAGGACAACAACACAATTAGACCCAAATTATGAGAAATCAAAAAGATAACACTGAAAAGAATCAACCAAAAAAACTGAGCAAAATGGAATGACTTCAAATGGCCATTCCCTGTTTGACCCTCTAGGCTCTGTATGATTGATGTTGGGAGCTCAGCGTGGAGTATACTCACCTCTCTCCGTCTCCAAATGTACATGGAGAACGCGAGCGTGCTGCTCCTATACTCTAACTGTGATCAATTTTTTAAAACACACTCCAGAGGTGGCCGGGAAAGGTTTTTAATTCATGGAATACTGTAAATTAATCAATAACCGAACAGCATCAGTCATTGATGATGAGGTCTAAGACATGATTAATTGATTGATGGGTTAGATTTGCGCAGATATCTTGCTGTGATGGAACCCTGCATGGTTTGAAGTGCAGATAGTGTTGCGTACTTCCTTAACGAAGTCTCATCTCTATGAAACTTCCATGAGTGTCATCAGTTCTTCAGGTCAGCTAAACTTAATCTCTCCATTTCATCAGATTTCTTTTTCAGTTTACTTTTTTCATAACTAGACTACTGGTCAAAAGTTTTAGAACACCTACTCATTCAAGGGTTTTCATTTATATTTTATCTTTTCTACATTGTAGAATAATAGTGAAGACGTCACTAAGCATTTATTTGGGCTGCAATTTCTGAGGCTGGTAACTAATTAACTTATCCCCTGCAGCAGAGGTAACTCTGGGTCTTCAATTGCTGTGGTGGTCCTCATGAGATCCAGTTTCATCATAGTGCTTGATGGTTTTTGCGACTGCATTTGAAGAAACGTTCAAAGTTCTTGAAATGTTCCGTATTGACTGAACTCCATGTCTTAAGGTAATGGACTGTTATTTCTCTTTGCTTATTTGAACTGTTCTTGCCATAATACGGACTTGTTCTTTTACCAAATAGGGCTGTATACCACCCCTACCTTGCCACAACACAACTGATTGGCTCAAACGCATTAAGACGGAAAGAAATTCCACAAATTCGATTTTAAGAAGGCACACCTGTTATTTGAAATGCATTCCAGGTGACTACCTCATGAAGCTGGTTGAGAGAATGCCAAGAGTGTGCAAAGCTGTCGTCAAGGCAAAGTGTGGCTATTTGAAGAATCTCACATATAAAATATATTTTGATTTGTTTAACACTTTTTTTGGTTACTACATGATTCCATATGTGTTATTTCATAGTTTTCATGTCTTCACTATTATTCTACAATGTAGAAAATAGTCAAAAAAATAAAGAAAACCCCTTGAATGAGTAGGTGTTCTAAAACGTTTGACCAGTAGTGTACGTATTGTTGTGGTTGAATGAGCTGGTTGGAATTAAAATATACTGCTTGAACAGTGCACAAGATAAACTATTGGCAAGCTCTGACATACTGTACATTGTTCAATAGATGGAGAATAAGAGCACCTCTTCCTAGCTGCCCACTGTACTGAGGCTAGGAAACACTGTCACCACCGATAAATCTACGATATTCAAGAATTTAAATAAGCATTTTTCTACGGCTGGCCATGCTTTCAACCTGGCTACCCCTACCCCGGTCAACAGCTCTGCACCCCCCACAGCAACTTGCCCAAGCCTCCCCCGTTTCTCCTTCACCCAAATCCAGATAGCTGATGTTCTGAAAGAGCTGAAAAATCTGGACCCCTACAAATCAGCTGGGCAAGACAATCTGGACCCTCTCTTTCAAAAAATATCCACCGCAATTGTTGCAACCCCTATTTCTAGCCTGTTCAACCTCTCTTTCGTATCGTCTGAGATCCCTAAAGATTGGAAAGCTGCTGCGGTCATCCTCCTCTTCAAAGGGGGAGACACTCTAGACCCAAACTGTTACAGACTTATATATATCCTACCCTGCCTTTCTAAAGTCAAGTTAACAAACAGATCACCGACCATTTTGAATCCCACCGTACCTTCTCTGCTATGCAATCTGGTTTCCGAACGGGTCATGGGTGCACCTCAGCCACGCTCAAGGTCCTAATCGATATCATAACCGCCATCGATAAAAGACAATACTGTGCCACTGTCTTCGTCGACCTGGCCAAGGCTTTCGACTCTGTCAATCACTGCATTCTAATCGGCAGACTCAACAGCCTTGGTTTCTGAAATGACTGCCTCACCTGGTTTACCAACTACTTCTCAGATAGAGTTCAGTGTGTCAAATCGGAGGGCCTGATGTCCGGACCTCTGGCAGTCTCTATAGGGGTGCCACAGGGTTCAATTCAAGGGCCGACTCTTTTCTTTGTATACATCAATGATGTCGCTCTTGCTGCTGGTGATTCTCTTGTCCACCTCTACGCAGACGACACCATTCTGTATACTTCTGTCCCTTCTTTGGACACTGTGTTAACAACCCTCCAGACGAGCTTCAATGCCATTCAACACTCCTTCCGTGGCCTCCAACTGATCTTAAATGCAAGTCAAACTAAATGCATGCTCTTCAACTGATCGCTGCCGACACCCGCCCACCCGACTAGCATCACTACTCTGGACGGTTCTGACTTAGAATATGTGGACAACTACAAATACCTAGATGTCTGGTTAGACTGTAACCTCTCCTTCCAGACTCACATTAAGCATCTCTAATCCAAAATTAAATATAGAATCTGCTTCCTATTTCGCAACAAAGCATCCTTCACTCATGCTGCCAAACATACCCTCGTAAAACTGACTATCCTACCGATCCTCGACTTCGGCGATGTCATTTACAAAATAGCCTTCAACACTCTACTCAGCAAATTGGATGTAGTCTATCACAGTGCCATCCGTTTTGTCACCAAAGCCCCATATACTACCCACCACTGCGACCTGTATGCTCTCGTTGGCTGGCCCTTGCTTCATATTCATCGCCAAACCCACTGGCTCCAGGTCATCTATAAGTCTTTGCTAGATAAAGCTCCGCCTTATCTCAGCTCACTGGTCACCATAGCAGCACCCACCCGTAGCACGCGCTCCAGCAGGTATATTTCACTGGTCATTCCCAAAGCCAACTCCTCCTTTGGCCGCCTTTCCTTCCAGGTCGCAGTTGAAAATGAGAACTTGTTCTCAACTGGCCTACCTGGTTAAATAAAGGTGAAATATATATACTTTTTAAAATGTATCTTTATGTAACTAGGCAAGTCAGTTAAGAACAAATTCTTATTTTCAATGATGGCCTAGGAACAGTGGATTAACTGACTTGTTCAGGGGCAGAACGACAGATTTTTACCTTGTCAGCTCGGGGATTTGATCTTGCAACCTTTCAGTTACTAGTCCAACGCTCTAACCTTTAGGCTACCTGCCGCCCTAGCGTAGAGACAAAGGCACTCTCACCAACATTTCCCATCAATGTTTCAAGATTTAGCAGCGAGATATTCATTCTCACTCCCTGGTAATAATCAACAGACACAGGATGGCAAAAAGGAGAAGCCACCTACTTAGGTTCTGTAGCAGCCACAGCGTAGTGTTAAGTATAACACACGGTTGCCAGTAAAGCAGAGCAAAAACAGAGCTTCCTAAAGACACCCATCACACAGAACTGGAGTCTGCATCACAAATGGGGCCTGGTAAAAAGTAGTGCACTATATAGGGAATAGTGGTGTAGCAGTTAGATATCATTATAAGAACACACAGCATTAGATTATCTGGTGAATAAAACCCAATTAGATTGACCGTCCACAGCGTGAATCAGCATGCGTGTGTCCCTAGATACGGTGTTTTATGCAGATCCCAATGACTGTATCTGTATAGTCATTCACAACAGATTACAAAGACTGTATCTGTATAGTCATTCATAACAGATGGAGATTGGGGTTAAGGTCTATAATGTGTTCATATAGGAGAGGGAACAGTGGTAGTCTTTAGGCTAGTAGGGCCCATTGAGAAACTGCAGTGACAGTTGAGGTATAAACACACACATGTCCGCCCGCACGCACGCCCGCCCGCACGCTCTCTCTCATACACACACACACACACACACACACACACACACACACACACACACACACACACACACACACACACACACACACACACACACACACACACACACACACACACACACACACACACACACAGAGCTCTCTCTTTTTCAACGCAGCTTGCTTTCAGCCCTGAGTCAAAAACATTCCCATATGGTTTGCTGCATAGATTCAGAGGGATGGTATAAATACATAGCTGTACTTGCGGACCCCGGGGGTTATGTTCTGCTGGTCTCTCTGAGGGGAACGGAGGGAGGAGGGGAAGGGTAGTACGGTATGGCTTTCTCTGCTCTGGGAGCCTTGATTGAAAAACAGAATGTAGGAGAAAGAGAGAGAGAGAGAGAGAGAGAGAGAGAGAGAGAGAGAGAGAGCAACAGCGAATCCATATGCTGGATGGAAAACATCAAGGCATTTCCTCCCTATAAGCTCTCCCAACTCAGTGGACCACCATCTCTACAGAAAACAAACAGTCATTATATTACACACACATTACAAAACAGCAAGAGTCATGAAAACCATGTCGGAAAAATCAATACCCACACAAAAAAAATATTATCTAGAACTTAAACTGGTTCTTTGGATGTCCCCATAGGAGAAAACTTTTTAGTTCCAGGTAGAACCCTTTTGGTTCCAGGTGGAAACCTTTAGGGCTCCATGTAGAACCCTTTCCACAGAGGGTTCTACATGGAACCCAAAATAGTTATACCTGGAACCAAAAAGGGTTCTCCTATGGGGACAGCTGAAGAACCCCTTTGAAGCCCTTTTTTTCTAAGAGTATAGGACTACTACTATGTAACTACATAAATGATGCATCATATGGTTACATCATAAAGGCTATGTGCTGCTATCTCATGATAATCACTGTTGTGGGTGTGAAGATATCCAATCAATAGGAAAATATGAAAAATGTTTAGGAATAAGGAGAGGCTAATGTTTTTATTAACATTAATACATTACCACACAATAGGGTACAATTGTCACGCCTGCTACCGCTCCCCCTCCCTGGCGCTCAAAGGCCCCAGGCTCCCCAGCATTACGCACTCCTGCCACCATCATTACGCACACCTGCCTTCCCCCCGTCACGCGCATCAGCGTTCATTGGACTCACCTGGACTCAATCACCTCTGTCATTACCTCCCCTTTTTCTGTCTGGTTCCCCGCTCTGTTCCCGGCTTCTGCATTGATTGTCATTTCTCGTTGTTTACCCGCGTGCTGACGCTGTTCCTGTTTTGTTACCTGTCTGTTCCTGAATAAATGTTGAATCCCCGTGCCGGCTCCTCATCTCCAGCGTCGGTCATTACAACAATAGCAGCCCATTAGCTTGACTCTATCAGTGGCATGCAAGGCCATCTCTAACACCATCCGAAAAAAACTACCTGACATCCACCAAGAATTACATTATAAGGACATGTTTGTTTTGAAAAACTCAACAAACAAACAACTTAAAATTATATTTGATGAATGAGCCATGGGCAAAATTCTAAAACATACTTAATCGAGATACAAGTCATAAGTAAAATGTTCTTGGCTGTCTAACAGTTTTCACAGTCCACATACCAAGATGATTTACCATAAACTTTGGGCTCCACTCTGAAATAAACAATACCATAAATATTACAATTATTGCTCTACTTTGTCAGAGGCCTGGCTTACGAGTTTAACCCTGGACACTATCCTGACAAACAGAATGAGATATAGGGCATGCCAAATAACATAAATTACTTCATGTAGGTCTAAGAAGCTGTAAAGAGTAGGATAGGTGGTCTAATGTTATTTTTCAACTTCTAATGTTTTGAATGTCTCCTAAATTATCTATAGCCCGCTCCCAACATAGAATATAAAAAAATGTATATTCTAAACCATTTTTATATTTTAATTGACTAACAAAAAAGGTATACAAAAAAAAGATAATCCACCGTATCGCTGAAGATAGCATAAAACTCCACCCTTTTCACTTCACTCCAATCAATGGCGAGATGGGAGAGAAAACAAATCATTCAATTGGCGGAGAAAGTGTGGTTTCAAGGCGCCCCTGAAAATACGCATGTGTGGGCACCAAGAAACCGATCAAACTCTGTAGTGTGTGGGGGAATCAATCTTGCAAGTTTCTCTAGAAAGCAGATCACGATTTTAGCGTTGTGGGAAGAAATAGTTTGACGAGTAGTATACTTTTGGAAGAGATTTGCCTTTTACTACAGACTTTGAGCCGGGTTAATCGTAGTGCATAGCCTACCAATGCTCTTCGAGCTGAACATTGGCTGAGTTGGAAACGCGAGATGGAAAACCATGAGGTTTTGCAGACTTCAATTTTGCTTCAACCTATAATGTGATGTAAGGAAGATTTGTGGGTATCTGGAAGAAATTAGTCAACGCATTCCATTTTCAAGTCATACGTTTGTTTCCAATACGAAGAACCAGGTCAGTAAAGAAACGAACTGCAAAAAAAAAATACTCTATTGGAATTTCACAGGTTTTCAGTGGTTTGATTGGAATAAATAAATCCCTCACCAGCAATCCTCCATTTTCTTGGAGAGTTCTGTGAACACTGGAATAAGGAATGTGGGGAGAGCGACCGAGGGCATTTTTCAAGCATTTAACTTTGTTTTAACTTTAGGCTCCTCTCCCTTTTTATATAGACGGGAGAAGAGAGGACATTTCAACCTTTTGTGGACTGAAATTGATTTGTGCTTTTTGCAGCTCCGGGGTAATATTCTAAGCCACTTTTTTTATTCTGAACACAGGGGCTGCTATCATGGCGGTAAGGAGAACCTGTGAGTGGATTTGGATAACGGGGTGCGCGCTGGTGACTGTTTGTCTAATGCTGGAGCCGTGTACCGGTCAGTATCATGGCGAGAAAGGAATTTCTATACCAGAACACGGTTTTTGTCAGCCAATTTCCATCCCCCTCTGCACGGACATTGCCTATAATCAAACTATCATGCCGAATCTTTTGGGACACACAAACCAGGAGGATGCGGGGCTGGAAGTCCATCAGTTTTACCCGCTCGTGAAGGTACAGTGTTCCATGGACCTGAAGTTTTTCTTGTGTTCCATGTACGCACCGGTGTGCACCGTTCTAGAACAGGCCATCCCCCCATGCCGATCACTGTGCGAGCGCGCACGCCAGGGCTGCGAGGCGCTCATGAACAAGTTCGGGTTTCAATGGCCAGAGAGACTCCGTTGTGAGAACTTCCCCGTCCACGGCGCTGGGGAGATCTGTGTGGGTCAAAACACTTCAGACACGGACATCCCTACCTCGGACCCCACTCCCAACCTGCCTGAGCTCATGACCCTACCCCCAAACATCGGTCGCCCTGCTGCCCAGCCCTTCTCCTGTCCCCTACAACTTCAGGTCCCAACCTACCTCAACTACAAATTCCTGGGGGTGAAAGACTGTGGTGCCCCATGCGAGTCCACCAAGCCCAACGGACTAATGTATTTCCGCGAGGAGGAACTGAAATTCGGCAAACTCTGGGTGGGTATCTGGTCTATCTTGTGTTGCGTGAGTACACTGTTCACTGTGCTCACATACTTGGTAGACATGAGGAGGTTTCGCTACCCGGAGAGGCCCATCATCTTCCTCTCAGGCTGCTACTTCATGGTGGCGGTGGCCTACACAGCAGGCTTCTTCTTGGAGGATAAAGTGGTCTGCATAGACAAGTTTAAAGAGGACGGTTACAAGACGGTGGCCCAGGGCACCAAGAAAGAGGGCTGCACCATCCTCTTCATGATCCTCTACTTTTTTGGCATGGCTAGCTCCATATGGTGGGTCATCCTGTCCCTCACCTGGTTCCTGTCTGCTGGTATGAAGTGGGGTCACGAGGCCATCGAGGCCAACTCTCAATACTTCCACCTAGCGGCTTGGGCGGTGCCTGCTGTCAAAACCATCACTATCCTGGCCATGGGGCAGGTGGATGGGGACCTTCTCACAGGGGTGTGCTACGTCGGCATCTACAGCGTGGATTCATTACGAGGGTTCGTCCTGGCCCCCCTGTTCGTCTACCTCTTCATCGGAACCTCGTTCCTCCTGGCCGGTTTCGTGTCTCTGTTCCGCATCAGAACCATCATGAAGCACGACGGCACCAAGACGGAGAAACTAGAGAAGCTGATGGTGAGAATCGGCGTGTTCAGCGTCCTGTACACCGTCCCCGCCACCATCGTCATCGCCTGTTACTTCTACGAGCAGGCCTTCCGCGACCAATGGGAGAAGACCTGGCACATGCAGACGTGTAAGCGCTTCGCGGTGCCGTGCCCGGCCAACAACTTTGCCCCGATGACCCCGGACTTCACGGTGTTCATGATCAAGTACCTGATGACTATGATCGTGGGCATCACGTCCGGGTTCTGGATCTGGTCAGGGAAAACATTACAGAGTTGGTGCAGGTTTTACAAACGGCTCAGTAACCGCAACCAAGGAGAGACGACCGTATGAACTTTGTGGAAGTTTAATGTGGAGGAGTTGTGTGTTTAAAAAAATATCTATTTTTGATGAAACCGACTGAGCATATCCCTTCCCATCTCCTATTGGACGTAGGACATTTGAACTCTGAAAAAAGTACTTGTACTTTGAGAATGTCCCTCCTGACGACCTTATGAGCCATTGACTGAACATTTGTTCATTATTTGAAGGGTTTTAACTCTTCAGTAACCCCCCCATGACATTTTAAAACATTCTATAATCTCATTTAAACGTGACTTTTAAACCACAATGTGCCACCCAGTGATGTAACGGCAGCAACAAAGAAAGTCTGTTTTGCCATGACTTTTCAATGTGTTTTCAACTATGTTGTATCATGTCGTGAGTTTCTCATCCAAGAAGAAACGAGGGATACAGGGCTAATGTCTGACAAGACCAATGTATGTTAAGTTTTGCAAGGAATTCCAAAGGTTTTTGGAATATGTGCATTTCATTCCTTGCTTCTGTACTTTTTAAATTGATGTTCCTGTTTTTGTTACGTGTGGCTGATGTTACTTTTACGCTAACTTGCAGACATCTGAGAACATTCATCTTGGCACAGAGAGAAATGTCTAACACACCTTTAAAAAAAAAAGTTGTATTATGCTTGTGTATAGTGCGTATGTCCCAAATGGCACCCTATTCCCTATATAGTGCACTGCTTTTGACCAGAGCCCTAGGGGACCTGGTCAAAAGTAGTGAACTACATAGGGAATAGGGTGCCATTTGGGATGTAGTCTAGCTGTAAGATGTTGCTATTAAATTGCCACATTCTGTAAATATTCACCCTTTTTCAAAAGAACATATGTATTTATAAGACTTATAATCTTGCTGTTTCTACTTGATGTTTCTTAATGCAATATGGTTTGTAATCTTGTACAGTTTCACAGAATAAAACGATGACGTTTTTAACCTGCGGTCACTTGAACGTCATTGGTGTTCCTTTCGTATGTTTTTAAGCATGCGTTTTTGAAAGTCTAAAAGAAATCCGTGAACGAGGCAATGTAAAACCAGCGTGATTGTGATGCCTTCCTAAAATGTATCCAATGGGTAGGATGAAGGGGTACACTGTAAACGAAGGCCTAGATATAGAGATTCTGTTTTTTAACGTGGTTTGGAATATCAACAATTCCACACCTAACGTCCTCAATTACTTTTAACATCTGCTTGTGCAATACTCCCTATAAAGGCTGTAGTGTGGACACATTACCCTGTTATACAGCATGTTGCTATTTGGTTTCTCTGGTCGTCTCCTGTTCTATCCTCCAGGTCTAACTTCTACTCACTCTGCTTGGCTGTGGAATAGTATCTCTCCAATGGTGTCAGGTCAATGTATCAGAGCCATTGATTCAAGATGGTATTTCTGTAGGAAAAATAACTAGCATGATGAGTTCAAGGGGGGGGGATTTGCCCCGAAAGCTTACGAACAGGAAATCGACACACTGCCTTGAGCGGATCTCCTCCTTTCCTGCTGAAATGTGAGATCTCCTTTTTTGGCTTCTCTTGTCTTGAGTTCACCTCTCCTTCCCTTTTGTTTTGGTTGTGTGTCCTAGGTAGGGCGGAGTGTAACAGAATGTTGTTTTAGACATTGTGCGTTATCTGTTCTATATTTATTACGTGTTGTGTTCTACTGGAGTGTCAGTAGGCCTAAAATAATGACCCTGTTGCATTTGTGCAACGGAAACGAGAGTACCTAATCCAACAAGCAGACATGATTTTGTTGAACAATATAAATATTTGGGGGAAAATCTTATTTGCTTTAAAACTGTTGCAAAGACCAGCATGATATTGCCGTCCAATCAAGGACAGATGCCTGCAGTCAACGTAATCTGATTGAAAGAGTATGGAATTTTTGCACGTTAACCTGGCAAACCATCAAGCTAATTATAGGTCATTATCTCTTGCTGTGTTTCACATTTCTATAAGGTGATGTAACTGGTCAGGGTTGCGTGGGTCAGGATCCACAAATTTGAGCAACTTTCAGTGTTCTGCAAGCACAATAGCAAAAGGCTGCATGTGTAACTGAGTTGATCTATAGCGTTGAGACATGTTCACTCTTCATATCGTGAGTTTACACACACCATCCCCTCCCCGTCTCCTGGCTGCCCCACATCTGGTAGTGTTTTGCCACTGTGAGGTATCCCAGGCTTAGAAACCAGATCTCCTCCAGGCAGTCTTAACCCAGGGCCTGATATATACACACACACACACAGTTTACTGACCTGACCCTAAGTCGCTCTCTCTTTCTGCACTCTCTGCTGTTTCTCTTACCCTGTCACTGGTCAATGACTCTACTCCCCCTCCCTCAACCTCTACTCTTCCCCCACCCTTCCTTTCCCCCCTTCAAACTCCACACCATCCTCCCTTCCCTGGGCCTCCATGAAATCGGACGCTTTACAAATAAACATTCGCTCCGTCTGCAGAGCGGTGATTTACTCATGAGGTACCTCCCTCTCTACAGTTCCACACTTGCCTTTTCCAGGTAAGATAATTGTGAGTAAACATATTAAAAATCACATTGAGAAGCATCACTGATACATAATGGAGTAAAAGTGACATTTCCAACCAACATTCATTTTTCATCACAACCAGTTATTTTACATTTTGCATTTACATTGTCCAAGGCCTTGAATGGAGGATAGGCAGCACGGTAAATACCTTCTGCATGTGACTATGTACATGGCCAAAGTTGTTTTCATAATGTATCATGGAATGTGAGATGTCAAATAAATACCCAGTCACTGTCATAAACATGACGAGAGCTCCCTCTGGTGGACAGGAATCCAACCTGCAGTCCTAATTCAGGACATTCTTGTTTTGTCTGCAATGGTATATGTCAAAGTTGGAAATTATCAGTCCTGTTTTTGTTAAACATTTTATTCAAAAAAAGAAAAATCTGCTTCAAACCATCCGGATCAAAGCCTCCATAAGGAGTAATTTGTTGCATTGACATTTCTATGTGTGGCTACTGTTGTGGTTCAATACAGCAAGATTATCTTGATAAAAAAAAAGGAGACAAACATTTAAATCCAAGAAGAAGCCAGAGATTAAACAGAAACTTTAACCCCTTGAAATTATCTGAACTTAAACATAATTCAAATAGAAATAAAAAATAACACCTAGGAAAGGCATCATCAACTAGATTCAGCCACGGGCTGATTCTTTTCTTGAACGGGTGGTCAGGGGGCCAGAACATAATTACGAATAATTTAGAGACTGCAAATTGACCCCAAGAAGCCCAAACAGATATATATTTGACTGAAACATAATTTCAAGCCTTGCTTACATGAAACAAATATCCAAAATTAAAATCACTTGTAGCAGGTTCGCTGGTGTTTTTACAGTCTTATGTCCAACAATTAAAAATATTGTTTTTGGCCCGCGGGCAAATAAAATCACCCGCGGGCCAAATTCAGCCTGCCAGTTGGGGAACCCTGACCACGGACAGAATTATTACACACAAATACTGGATGCAAAAATATACATCCTGATCATAAAAACATTTCATATTTTAAATATCATTAGACCATATCCATCAGTGGTAGGAAACGTGGGATAGTTAAAGATTCAAAACAATGCTTTAGCATTCAGAGGTGGCATATTCAAACTTTAGGTGCGAAAGAGGCGTGTGTAGCAGAGTCTAGAGAAAACCAGTCATTGTATGCGTGTTCTCTCTCTCTCAATAGGGGGACATTCAGCTATGACACTGTCTGCACTACAATGTTACCTGCATTGTAAAGGAAGGGAGAAGAAATGACTGTGTGAGGTGTTTAAAAGGAGGAAACAGATCGTCTATCCATTCTAACACAGTCGTTCTTTGTGCCCTCGCACATGGAAGCCCCAATAGAGTGTGTGATCCAGATGGTGCAAAGCACAAAAGCAAAATACATACAAAATTCTAAATGAGAAAAAAAATACAGCAAGTCTAATCATTCCAAAGTCCACCGGTCTGTTCCTGATACACTTCAATGACATCCTCATCTTCCATTCCAAGCTGGGGAGGGAGAGAAAGTCAGACAAAGACGCAGGGGAAAGTTTATCTGCAAGCATGTTCAAGGTTCACAGGAAAACAAATTGAAATGTCACCTAAAAACAATAATAAGAACATTTTGACTTTAGGAGACAGTGGTGGTTGTATAACCTGAGTGCCAGTCTGTTCATGTTTGGAATTGCCATTCCATAAGGGTTTGGCCAGAGAAACAGCCTGGCACGCAGGCTAGTGGTTGTATGGATGATACAAGAGAAGAGGGATGGGTTGGGGTACCTCTTTGGGGGTTTGGTTGTCTGAGATTCTCTGTCCTTCAAAAAGAAACCTTAGGGTGTTCATTGGTACACCCTGCAGGAAGGAATCACACATGGTTGCATCAGATACTGGGAACATGATGACATTAATTCTGAAGTTCTGACCCACATTGTCAAAATGAGATGGGACAATCGTTGGGCTTCATAACTACCTGTCTTTGACTGTAAGATTCCTTTAGCTTCTTTAGATGTGTTGTCATCTTCACTTTGAAGTGAATTTCGCTGTTGTCCTGAAAGTAAAGATAGAATTAGGCTTTTTTGTTGTTGTTGCCTTTTCTCAATTGGTTTTACTCAACTGCTGCACCCTCTCTCTCCTCCGTCCTCTTTTTGTAAAAGGTCAAAGGTAACCGAGGAGATGGAAAGTGGACGGAAATGCACTAGTATGAAATGAGACTCCTCCAATGGTGTGTCATCAGGCAAATGACATGTACAGGGTGGAATCCCAAAATAAATGTATAAAGTGAATAAAACTAATTTAGCTAGTTGTGAAATACATTTAATAGATTAAAGGAGGAGCAGCGTATGGTTTAAATGTTTGCATGCCTTTCTCCTTCGAGAAAACATTAGCTGATTCAATTGTGGCAAATTTCTAAACTTGTCCTAAAGACTCAGGTAGGATACACTTGTGCCACAGAAAGAACAATGAGCTAGTTACAAAAATATTTGCTTGTGCTTACTTACCAAAAGGAGGTTATCAAGGAAGGGAGGACCCTCTTCTATTTGCCTACTAACGAATTGACACTCTCCTCGACCACTTATCGGTTTCCGAGAGAAGGCGGAGGAGAGCGGGAGGACAGACTTTACCCAAATGAGAAAAGGCCAATGGCTCCCCCAGTGTCCTTTCATATTAGCACGTATAGGAAAGGAAATGAGGCAAGGAAGCGAACTCTCCTGTCTGAGATGCATCCACACTTCTCCATATTATCTTACCTGACCAATCACCTTCAGTTTAATGTACTCTCCATCCTTCTTCTCACTTCCATCTCCACTTGAGGGTTTTGTCTCCTGGAATAAAAGTGTCCCATTGACATGTGCATACAACATTACATCAGCATAGTCAGCCAGCCTACTGCATTGTCAACATATCACGAATCCCTCCATGGTTGCCAAACAGAATAAGTTGAATCGGTACGTAGTAGACCAAAATGGAGTCAGGTGACATAATGTTAGCTACAATCTTGTGAAAGTAAAACCTAATGTTATACCGTTCGTGCACAGTCAGTGGCACTATTTTCGATCTAGCTAACGTTACCTACAGTAGATAGCCTGTGTTAGCAAACACTACTCTTCTCGGCCCACACAGCGGCTAACGTAGCTTGCTAGCTAGCATTGCTCAACCATTATTCTCTCTTCAACCAATTCAGACAAGTAAGATGTTAATTAAACCGTACCCCTACCGTGTCTGACATGGTATTTTTCTTGTGATGTTTATTTTATTTCACAAAACGTTTAGTTCAAATTTTATACACTGCCTCGGGATTCTTGCTGTTTTGAGAAGCAGGTACCATTAATAAACTGACCCGGAAAGTGAATAGTTCTGGTTCTTCTTCGTCTGTGGTTTTTGTATGGCGGTTGGGAACCAACTCTAAGGTGAATTACCGCCCCCAACTGGACTGGATTACTGGAGCAGAGATAGGGAAGGGCTCAATCTTACCCATTATTCATCGTCTCGTTAAGGAAACTAAGTACATAATTAAACACTACATAAGATTTTCTCAACTGTTCATTTAAGCTTGGCTCTTCAACACCATTACTCCTTAAATCTAAATACTCCCCTTTCCCTCCCATGTTGCTGGCACTGAAGTAGAATGTGTCGCCATGTTTTCCTGACTGTGTTTACATCTCCCAGTTGTATGTTTTCCTACCAATTTCAATGTACTGTTGAGCCTTGTGTGTCCCAGTCTCAGCTTTGTGATTACACTTTCCTCCCCTCTTCTCAACCTGAGGACATCCCTGCCCCCACCATTTTCCTGGATCTTATACAGGTGTCTTCCCTTTCCCTCCCTGTTCCACATTGCTTGCCATTTGTTTTTAACCACTGTTCTTATTAACACGTAGCTTCTGCTTTACTGATTGACATGTCCATATCAACATTAGGATGTTTGAGAGCCTGCTTGGTGAGAACATCCACCTCCTCATTCCCCTCTACTCCCACATGAGCTGGTACCCAGAGGAACATCACAAATACCCTCACCTGTCTCACCCGACACAGGCACTGCAAAATCTCATACAATACATCTTGTCTGCTTTGTGACAGAAATTAAGCTCATCAGTGCTGCACGAGTCAGAGCAGTTGACTATCCTGTCTGGCCTCACCTCCTCCACCCACTCTGCAGCCAAGAGCATAACCAGCAACTCCACTGCGTATACGGATAAATGGCCTGTTGCTCTTTTTGTCACTGCCACCTGAAACTCAGAAACACTAAAAGCTGCACCTGTCCTCCCTGTTTTAGGGTCCTTAGATCCATCAGTGAATACAACATATTCAAGACAGCATACAAACAGTCCCACCTCTCTCACCATGCCCTTACCTAACCGCCAAAAACTTGCATTCAGATCTCATTTATGCTCCCAGGACTCTAGGACCACCTTTTTTTTCCAGGATGTGTGACTTTATGTCCTTGAAGATTTACCCAATATTTCATGGGTAGTTATTATCTTCTCAACTTTAACGACATCTCTCAAATCAAATCCAATTGCATTGGTCACATACACATATTTAGCAGGCGTTATTGCGTGTGTAGCGAAATGCTTGTGTTCCTAGCTCCAACAGTGCAGTAATATCTAACAAGTCACAACAATGCACACAAATCTAAAGTAAAAGAATGGAGTTAAGAAATATATCAATATTAGGACGAGCAATGTGGCTGCCACCGGGGGAGGTCCTGACTGCTCCACAACGTATTCTTAGAGCTTGAGCCTCGATTACGTCTAGCTTTTTTTAAATATGTCAGAGCTGCTGATCCATATGCTACACTACCATAGTCCAGTGATAACCTTGATAGTGCTGTATATATAATATTTTTAATGCCATTCTACCTGACCCCCCCACTCCATTCCTGACAGGCAAAGCATCACATTCATTATTTTATTTCCTTTGCTAACTACTGTGTTAATATGTTCCGCCCATGTCATTCGAGTGTCAAATCAGACCTTCAGGAACCTAAACACTTCCACCGTCTCCAGCTTCCTCCCGTAGAGCTTCAGCTATACTTCCGCCCGAACATTCCTTCTAGTAGGAAACCCAGTCTGTGTTTTCTCAACGGAGAACTTGAAGCCCCACCCGAGGGACCACTGCTCAACTTCTCTGATTGCTTCTTGAACTCTCTCAGTTGTATGAGGAATTTTTCTTCCTCTCTTCCACAGCGCCTGGTCATCCGCAACCAATCACCTCCCAATATCTGATCTCACCTGGAGAATAATTCACCAATCATAACGGAGAACAACAAAAGACTAATCACACTTCCCTGGGGGGGGGGTACCATTATCTACCTCATAGCTTTCTGACATACAGCTACCCACTCTCACTTGTACTGATCGTCCAAAAAGGAAGTCCTTTATCCAGTTAAAAACACTTCCTCCAACCCCCATGCTATCCAGTTTGATAAGCAGGCCCCCATTCCCCATCATATCATAGGTCTTCTCTGAATCAAAGAAAATGGCTACCACCACCGCCTTATTTGCCTGTGCCTTCCGTATGACTGACTAGACCCAATACAGGATGCATCGTTCCCCTGCCTTTCCTGAATCTGATAACATCGGCCTCTGCTCTCCAGGAAGTATGTCAGCCTTTCTGTTATCCTTCTTTCCGTAGGTTTACAGACATGAGCTGTCAACGCTATCAGTCTATAACATGATGGATTAATAGGGTCTTTCCTTGGTTTCCGTATTCCGTCCTGCCACACCTTATTGTAAAGGTCCAATTATTTTCCCATGATGTAACACATCTCCTCCTTCTCTCCTCTGACCCTCTCTTTCCAACGCTGTCCCTCTTCCGTTAGATTATTTGAGCTGTGCACCTTCACAAATGTCTGAGCTAACATCTCTGCCGTCTCCATGTCTCTCATTGCAACAGTCTACCCACTTTTCAGCACAGGGAGATCCCGATCTCGTATGACCCCACTCATCCTCGTAATCATACCTCTCCCACAGAAGTAGTCCTGCCTATGTTTCCACAGAAAGGGAATAGTTTGTTTTTCTAAATAAGAGTCCTTTTAATTTTGTGCTTTGGCCATTGCATCACTAACTATTTGCCAGCAGGAGACTTAGTGGCACTGAAGAAGCAACCTGGAATTTGAAATGTTGGAGTAAAAACAATTACATACATTTCACATGATTTAAGTACTGTAGCTAAATTGTATTGCCCAAGTGTGAATGCCAGGGTTAAATTGCAAAAACGTTGGAAGATTGAGATTGGAAGTGCATGGCAATGCACATAGTGAGATTTGAGGTGCATAGCAATGCACATAGTGAGATTGGAGGTGCATAGCAATGCATTCTGACCTATTATGAATCAAAACGGAATAATGTGAGATTTCTACAATTATTGAATGAATATTTTAACTATAAAGTGCAGGACTATGAGTGCAAGTTATTAACAAATATATTTATAACTATTTTTCTTTTTCTAGGTTACCTCTTCTGTATGTGTTAGTAATCTGACAGCCAAATCGAACGACCACATATTCTGATGACGAAACCAGAAGCGCACACACATTTCTCTGACATCAACAAACTTGTGTTGTGGTTGGACTCTTCCAACTAGGCTTGCTGTTATTATTGGGGGAAGATTGCAGCTGAGCTGTGTTGGTAGAACCGTTTTCATGTAGCTAGGTTTACAAATCAAACAGAAGTGTGGATTAAGTTATCGTCAACGGATAGATAATCAAATGGTTGTTTTAATTTGTGCACGTCGCCATTGTCAGTTTTCACATCGAAGAACGTCTTGCACAACACAAGCGTTAGTGATATCTTGGCCTGAAACTCGGGGCCTTGGACTCAAGTAAAGTTCGAAGCGGACTCTAAACTTCTGCTTTCTCAAAGACCGCTATCCGCGGGGCCGGGGCTCTTGTCGCTGGCCCTGTGGATGAGGAAGTGAAGCTACAGAATCCACCCAGGTGAATTAGAAACATTTTAGTTAACCGTTACAATTTACAGAAGGAAAGTACTTGACGAATTGATTTGCACGATGTGTGTGGCCCACGTCACGTAGCTAACTAGCTACGTACCGGTAGCAAGCAAGTTAATCGTGGAAAACATTTAGCTAGCTAACGTTAACCAGCTAACTCGACAACTTCCCTGTCAGGCGATGTAATCTAACGTTAGCTGTCTTTTGCAAATTGTTGATTGTAATCAGATAATATCAGTTTGCTAGCACAGATGCATGTCACCGTCAATAACCAACTAACACGTTAGCTAGCTGTCAACTTCTGTCATGAACCAACTGGTTAGCTGTGCAGCTAGCAAATGAGGGTGTCTCATGTTGATTTGGATCGAAGTCTTTAGAGAGATAATGACCATAGTCATAGATCCGAATGGTATAGCTCAATTAGCTAGATAAGCGTGCATTGCTAACTAGCTTGAACGACAGCCTCATATGGGTTCGTCCCATTAGATTTCAATCACTTTTTGACCGCACCCCATTTGGTTTGAATGACACTTTAAATATTTGCCAATGGCAGAGGTGGTCAGAAAGCTAAAACATTTTAGTAGGTAGAGGGGTGTTCAAATTCCACCAATTTTGCACACGGGCAACTACACGGTAACAGTGACGCTGAGACTCAGATTTGTCAGACTCAATTTCCACTTAACATTTTATAAAAACATATTCACTTAAAGAACAGTGCAGATGCAAAGTTTAGTAACAGAATGATGGCACAAACCTTTTCTCTGTTACCAAAGTTTACACCTGCACTGTTCTTCAAGTAAATGTGTTTTTTGTAAAAGGTGAAGTGGAAATTGAAAGTAGTCATTGTGCATTAAGTTCTATGGTTAGTTTAGCTTTGCAATTATTGCTTTTTGTTTGACATTTGAATGTGAAAAAGTCTGTCACACTGTTATCGTGAAATTGCACACCCCACCCTACATTGCCTAATAAATCAGACTTTGATACAAATGATTGCTATACAGTCTGAAACAAAGTACAGCAAAATTGTGGACATTTTCCTTACAAGCCAGAATGTTGAATAAAATTATATTTGAACTTACTCTACCGGTTGTCTGTGCGGTTGGTCCTTCAGCTGCTTAACATGTTTGTTAAAATATCAACAGGAAAGTATTGTTTACCTAACTTACTGAAGTAAACATTTCTATAACCTGCCACATGCAAAACCATGTAAAGACCTGTTGGTATGAATGCGTGCATGTACTTCTGTCTTGTGCACATGCCTTCGGTCATAAGCAAAAACATTTCGATTGCCATACACACAGACCCACGTTTTGATGTCTGTTTAATAATACTTTCGTGTGGATATTTTGACCAGCTGAAGGATCAAATATAATTTTATTCAACATTTGTTGGCAGAGAATGTAATGTTAATTTCTCTACCATAAGCCGCCTCCAACATTGATTTAGAGAATTTGGCAGTATGTCCAACCGGCCTCACAACCTCAGACCATGTGTATGGTGTCGTGTGGGTGAGTGATTTGCTGATGTCAATATGGTGGGGTTATGGTATGGGGCAGGTATAAGCTATGGACAACAAACACAATTGCATTTGATCGATTGGCAATTTGAATGCACAAAAATACCTCTACGAGATCCTGAGGCCCACTTCTTTTTTTTAAGATGGGTCCACCCACTTGTTAGCCAGGGCCACCCACTGTGGAGACAGGCCCAGCCAATCAGAATTAGACAGATACTCCCCAGTTTCATCAGCAAGTCCTGATGGCCGGTCTCAGACGATCCCGCAGTTGAAGAAGCTGGATGTGGAGGTCCTGGGCTGGCGTGATTACACGTGGTGTGCAGTTGTGAGGCTGGTTGGACGTACTGCCAAATTCTCTAAAACGACATTGGAGGGGGCTTATGGTAGAGAAATGAACATTCAATTCTCTGGTACCAGCTCTGGTTGACATTCCTGCAGTCAGCATGCCAATTGCACGCTCCTTCAAAACTTGAGAAATCTGTGGCATTGTGTTGTGGCATAACTGCATGATATGCCACACTTGTCAGGTGGATGGATTATCTTGGCAAAGGAGAAATGCTCACTAACAAGAATGTAAACAAATTTGTGCATTTGAGAGAAATGTTTTTTTGTGCATATGGAGCAGTTCTGGGATATTTTATTTCAGTTCATGAAACATGTAACCAACTCTTTACATGTTGTGTTTATATATTTTTTCAGTATGTTAAATTGTTGCATGTTACACAGCATACTCTTGAATACAGGGTTGGTGTCATGTCAATCATAGATATATATTTCAGACCCCTTCAGACCACTGCAATTTAACTGGTGCCTCATTAGCATTTTAAATTGAAATAACATTTTTACTTCCATTTACTACCACAACGATGGCAGCTGGTCCACCCACTGTCGAATGTCAACTTAAATGGGAATGTTGGTTCTATTATCTATATTTCTGTGATTTCAATAGGTTTCCTATGGAGGACTGACAGTATAATTTAAAACAAATTATATTTCCATTAAAGTAAACATTTTTTGATGTGTGGACAATCCAATCATCTTTGTGCTACCAGTTTTGAACATTGAAATGTTATTCCCATTTTAGTACATTTATCATACTCACCCTGTATTCAAGAGCCTCAATGTCTGTGTCTCAACCGATGGCGGGCACAACACAAACATCACAGAAGATGTAAAATAGGGTGTAAAATATGAGTTTTTAGATAATTGATGTTAAAATATTATTAAAGTAGTTTGACAACCCTGTTTGTAAGCTTTAAAATGTATATCAAACTGAGCTGTTTATCTTTTCTGGTGATGAAGACATGGATGTCTCATGGCAGGGTGGGGGTGTGCAAAATGGGTTATCTTTAAGCACCTCGATCTCCTAAATGTTTCAGCATTCGGGTCCAAAAAGTTACTTTCTGACCACTTCTACCATGGGCAAATATACACTGCTCAAAAAAATAAAGGGAACACTAAAATAACTGGCTCCTGGATGAGCCAGTTCCTATGCTTCCTGGCTGATGTTTTGGTCACTTTTGAATGCTGGTGGTGCTTTCACTCTAGTGGTAGCATGAGACGGAGTCTACAACCCACACAAGTGGCTCAGGTAGTGCAGCTCATCCAGGATGGCACATCAATGCGAGCTGTGGCAAGAAGGTTTGCTGTGTCTGCCAGCGTAGTGACCAGAGCACGGAGGTGCTACTAGGAGACAGGCCAGTACATCAGGAGACGTGGAGGAGGCTGTAGGAGGCAAAAAACCAAGTAGCAGTACCGCTACCTCCGCCTTTGTGCAAGGAGGAGCAGGAGGAGCACTGCCAGAGCCCTGCAAAATGACCTCCAGCAGGCCACAAATGTGCATGTGTCTGCTCAAACGGTCAGAAACAGACTCCATGAGGGTGGTATGAGTGCCCGAAGTCCACAGGTGGGGGTTGTGCTTACAGCCCAACACCGTGCAGGACGTTTGGCATTTGCCAGAGAACACCAAGATTGGCAAATTCGCCACTGGCGCCCTGTGCTCTTCACAGATGAAAGCAGGTTCACACTGAGTACATGTGACAGTCTGGAGACGCCGTGGAGAACGTTCTGCTGCCTGTAACATCCTCCAGCATGACCGGTTTGGCGGTGGGTCAGTCATGGTGTGGGGTGGCATTTCTTTGGGGGGCCGCACAGCCCTCCATGTGCTCGCCAGAGGTAGCCTGACTGCCATTAGGTACCGAGATGAGATCCTCAGACCCCTTGTGAGACCATATGCTGGTGCGGTTGGCCCTGGGTTCCTCCTAATGCAAGACAATGCTAGACCTCATGTGGCTAGAGTGTGTCAGCAGTTCCTGCAAGAGGAAGGCATTGATGCTATGGACTGGCCTGCCCGTTCCCCAGACCTGAATCCAATTGAGCACATCTGGGACATCATGTCTCGCTCCATCCACCAACGCCACGTTGCACTACAGACTGTTCAGGAGTTGGCGGATGCTTTAGTCCAGGTTTGGGAGGAGATCCCTCAGGAGACCATCCGCCACCTCATCAGGAGCATGCCCAGGCGTTGTAGGGAGGTCATACAGGCACGTGGAGGCCACACACACTACTGAGCCTCATTTTGACTTGTTTTAAGGACATTACATCAAAGTTGGATCAGCCTGTAGTGTGGTTTTCCACTTTAATTTTGAGTGCGACTCCAAATCCAGACCTCCATGGGTTGATAAATTTGATTTCCATTGATCATTTTTGTGTGCTTTTGTTGTCAGCACATTCAACTATGTAAAGAAAAAAGTATTTAATAAGAATATTTCATTCATTCAGATCTAGGATGTGTTATTTTAGTGTTCCCTTTATTTTTTTGAGCAGTGTACATATATTTAATTCAAATGAAAAAGGTGACGCGGTCAAAAAGTGAATGAAATCAAATGGCACGACCCAATGTAAACTATATTTAGCTAGCAATGCAGTCTGATTCTTGGTTGAATCGGCTTGCTAGTGAGTGACTAATTCTGTTGGTGTGCAATACTCAGATTTTACAGGAGAAAGGAACCCCTTTGATGGGAGAATCCTCTATCCTGGACTCCTGGGTGAATCAACGTGTCAAGATGAGTATGTACACTTCCTCCCAACACATAGACGCAGTTGTAATACATCTGAACTGTCATGACATTAGGCCATATCTGATCATCTAAGGTGCCCTGGGAATGCTTTGCAATACTCTCTGTTCTATGGCTTCTATTCTGTGTTTTCTGTTCTGAGCTTTCGATCTGCCCCAAACAGACGAACAGGAGGCGCTGAACTCTATAATGCAGGACCTGGCCGAACTGCACCGCTCTAGCCGCCCTGCCATGACCCTATCTGACCTGGGCAAACCCAAGGCCTCTTCACCCAAAAATCAGGTCTGTCCACTTCTCAACTTGTCACTGATCAGAGAATACTCTCAATACAATAAATGGCATTTCTCTTCCTCATCCCCTTTCCTCTCATGAATGCTGATATCTCAGTGTGTGTGTGTGTGTGTGTGTGTGTGTGTGTGTGTTTGTGTGTGTGTGTTTATACAGAACGATGTGCGAGTGAAGTTTGAGTACAAAGGGGAGAAGAGGATCCTGCAGTTCTTTCGCCCAGTCAGGCTTGATGACCTGGGGAACAAAGCCAAAGTGGCCTTCGGTCAGGCCATGGACCTGCATTACACCAACAATGAGGTACACATCACGATAACATCATCACCAAGTCACAGTGGGGCTGGGCTGTATACCGTATTTTACAATAGATCGGTATTGATGTACAGACTAGTTTGGGTTTCAACTTGACCTTCTATAACGGTATTTGGTTTGTGATACGCCTGAATGAGCGCTTTTGTTGTTCCTCAACCACAAGCATGTGTACTTGTATTTGTTTGTTTCATAGGAATAATAAAATACAATAAAACAGTAAACCTTGAGACACTTGCGTTCTGTCTGCATGTCAGTGCAGCAGATGCTACAATGATGTTGATGACAGCTATGATGTTTTCACTTTGCTTCTTAATATAAATCCTCTAGTGTTCTATAATGACACTATTAGTTTGTGTTTCCCACATCTGCAAACAGCTAGTTTGTCTTTCCTTAGCAAGTTGGGCCTAAATCTTGTTTGCCGCTAATGGCTAGTTAGCTGGCTAGGTAGCTAATAAATGTACTGAGTAAGAGCAAACGTAACTAGCTGAACAGCCTGATAATACCAGTGATGGTGTAGACCTAAATCAGCATGTTTGTGCAATAGTATCTTCTAAATAAAGAGGAATACCCAAAGCATGAATGTTAGCTATGTGAAGTAGCTAAGAGAGAACATTCAATGTAGCCAAAGATTATAGGGTCCCCTAGAAAACGCTTAGGTTCCTACCCTGTCACAATAACTTCTCCTTGGAATTTTGTCATGTCAAACAACACTATATTCAAAGTGCCCACTATTATATTCTAACTATAACATTTGAATGATCATTATATGTCCATGATATCAACAGTTCACACAAGTGTCTGGCTTTAAATTGCAAATCGGATCACAATTCAATCAAATGTATTTATAAAGCCCTAATTACATCAGCTGCTGTCACAAAGTTCTGTACAGACACCCAGCCTAAAACCCCAAACACCAAGCAATGCAGGTGTAGAAGCACGGTGGCTAGGAAAAACTCCCTAGAAAGACCAGAACCTAGGAAGAAACCTAGGGAGGAACCAGGCTATGGGGGGTGGCCAGTCCCCTTCTGTTTGTGCCGGGTGGAGATTATAACTGAACATGGCCAAGATGTTCAAATGTTCATAGATGACCAGCAGGGTCAAATAATAATAATCACAGTGGTTGTAGAGGGTGCACCAGGTCAGCGCCTCAGGAGTAAATGTCAGTTGGCTTTTCATAGCCGATCATTCAGAGTATCTCTACCGCTTCTGCTGTCTCCAGAGAGTTGAAAACAGAAGGTCTGGGACAGGTAACACGTCCGGTGAACAGGTCAGGGTTCCATAGCCACAGGCAGAACTGGAGCAGCAGCACGACCAGGTGGACTGGGTACAGCAAGGAGTCATCAGGCCAGGTAGTCCTGAAGCATGGTCCTAGGGGGGGGGGGGGGCAACTCGAACAGGAAGATCACATCAATGACGCTCCCCTCCTAGGGACGGCATGGAAGAGCACCAGTAAGCCAGTGACTCAACCCCTGTAATAGGGTTAGAGGCAGAGAATCCCAGTGGAAAGAGGGGAACCGGCCAGGCAGAGACATCAAGGGCGGTTCGTTGCTCCAGTGCCTTTCCGTTCACCTTCACACTCCTGGGCCAGACTACACTCAATCATATGACCTACTGAAGAGATGAGGTTTCAATAAAGACTCTCACATGGGTAGGCAGACCATTCCATAAAAATGGAGCTCTATAGGAGAAAGCGCTGCCTCCAGCTGTTTGCTTAGAAATTCTAGGGACAGTAAGGAGGCCTGCGTCTTGTGACCGTAGCGTACGTGTAGGTATGTACGGCAGGACCAAATCAGAGAGATAGGTAGGCGCAAGCCCATGTAATGCTTTGTAGGTTAGCAGTAAAACCTTGAAATCAGGCCTTGCTTTAACAGGAAGCAAGTGTAGAGAGGCTATCACTGGAGTAATATGCTAACAATTTTTGGTTCTAGTCAAGATTCTAGCAGCCGTGTTTAGCACTAACTGAAGTTTATTTAGTGCTTTATCCGGGTAGCCGGAAAGTAGAGCATTACAGTAGTCTAATCTAGAAGTGACAAAAGCATTGATACATTTTTCTGCATCATTTTTGGACAGAAAGTTTCAAATTTTTACAATGTTACATAGAGGGAAAAAAGCTGTCCTTGAAACAGTCTTGATATGTTCGTCAAAAGAGAGATCAGGGTCCAGAGTAACGCCGAGGTCCTTCACAGTTGGGACCTAGAACTAGCATCTCTGTTTTGTCCGGGTTTAAAAGTAGAACATTTGCCGCCATCCACTTCCCTATGTCTGAAACACAGGCTTCCAGGGAGGGCGATTTTGGGGCTTCACCATGTTTCATTGAAATGTACGGCTGTGTGTTGTCCACATTGCAGTGAAAGTTAACATTATGTTTCTGAATGACATCACCAAGAGGTAAAATATATAGTGAAAACAATAGAGGACAAACCATCCACAGAGACCGGGCCAGAACTTGTCCGTGTAGACCAATTTGGGTTTCTAATCTCTCCAAAAGAATGTGGTGATTGATGGTATCAAAAGCAGCACTAAGGTCTAGGAGCACGAGGACAGATGCAGAGCCTCGGTCTGACGCCATTAAAAGGTAATTTACTACCTTCACAAGTGCAGTCTCAGTGCTATGATGGGGTCTAAAACCTGACTGAAGCGTTTTGTATACATTGTTTGTCTTCAAGAAGGCAGTGAGTTGCTGCGCAACAGCTTTTTCAAAAAATGTTGAGAGGAATGGGAGATTCTATATAGGCTGATTGGTTTTTTATATTTTCTGGGTCAAGGTTTGGCTTTTTCAAGGGAGGCTTTATTACTGCCACTTTTAGTGAGTTTGGTACACATCCGGTGGATAGAGAGCCGTTTATTATGTTCAACATAGGAGGGCCAAGCACAGGAAGCAGCTCTTTCAGTAGTTTAGTTGGAATAGGTTCCAGTATGCAGCTTGAAGGTTTAGAGGCCATTAATATTTTCATCAATGTGTCAGGGGATAGAGTATTAAAAAACCTGGGTGTCTCCCTTGATACTAGGTCCTGGCAGAGTTGTGCAGACTCAGGACAACTGAGCTTTGGAGGAATACGCAGATTTAAAGAGGAGTCCGTAATTTGCTTTCTCATGATCATGAACTTTTCCTCTAAGAAGTTCATGAATTTATCACTGCTGAAGTGAAAGCCATCCTCTCTTGGGGAATGCTGCTTTTTAGTTAGCTTTGCGACAGTATCAAAAATACATTTCGGATTTTCCTCAATTAAGTTGGCAAAATAGGATGATCGAGCAGCAGTGAGGGCTCTTCGATACTGCACGGTACTGTCTTTCCAAGCTAGTCGGAAGACTTCCAGTTTGGTGGAGCAGCAGTGAGGGCTCTTCGATACTGCACGGTACTGTCTTTCCAAGCTAGTCGGAAGACTTCCAGTTTGGTGGAGCAGCAGTGAGGGCTTTTCGATACTGCACGGTATTGTCTTTCCAAGTTAGTCGGAAGACTTCCAGTTTGGTGTAGTGCCATTTCCATTCCAATTTTCTGGAAGGTGCTTCAGAGCTCAGGTATTTTTTGTATACCAGGGAACTAGTTTCTTATGAGAAATGTTTTTTGTTTTGCAACATTTGGTTTAAAATAAAGCCTAGATTGTTTGCCCATATTGTGCAGCCCTTACGTGACAGTGTGGAGATCTAAAATGAGTGCAAGAAATGCAGAAATGGATTAAAATGCAGGAAATTATATTTGGTTGAATTGAACACTATAAAACCATCCGATTGGAGAAAGACACATTGAAGTCACTTAGGATGTATGTGTTGCCACTATAGGGTCATAAAGCAAATGTAGAACTTATTATTCATAACATAGAATACTGTCATGCCGTCCAATATTTTGTAAATTCCGTGATATGATATTTGGGCCATATAGCCCAGCCCCAAGTCACAGTGTTGGTTTCTGGCAGTCAAATAAGCACCAAAAGCCAAAATCCTCAACATGTCTGAGCGAGATCATTTATTGTTCTGAGAGAAACTACCAATATACCTTCCTTTTCTCTTTCACTTCCTTCTCTTCCTGCCGTTTTGCTCTCGTTTCTTCCTCTTCTTCTAATCCGACCTGTCTGTTTCCCTCTCTGTGGTTCTCTCCCCTCCTCCCTCCCAGCTGGTGATTCCTCTGACCACTCAGGATGACCTGGACAAGGCCGTGGAGCTGCTGGATCGCAGCGTCCACATGAAGAGCCTGAAGATCCTCCTGGTGCTCCAGGCCTCCTCTCAGGTTAGGACCACAGAGTTGGGAGTGCTGATCTATTATCAGTTGAGCCTTTTGGATTATAATGAATAGGATTACGCGGACAGATCCTAGATCGTTACTTCTACTCTGAGAGGCTTGGCGGATATGGGCCCAGACCAGATCACAGCACAGTGACTGTAGGGAATCGCACACAATCCATAGCATACTACTGTACTGGCTGATTGACCCATCAACAGCTCACTATGTTCAGCACACTTTCTTGAGTATTTACTTTAATGAATCATCTTAAGACCTTTGTTTAAGCATTGTTTTATTCTGTAAAAGAAACGGTTGTATATTAAAGCTGTTTTGATATGGCTGGATGGTGTTTAATTTCTCCTCTCAGACCTCCACGTCCAGCATGGACCTGCTGCCCCCACACGAAGACCTGGACAACACCCGCTTCAGGGCCACAGACAATAAAAGCATGCTGGCTTTGATAGGTGGGTCATCAACTCTGTGGTGTTTTCAATGACAACTGTGTGTGTGTGCGCGCGCGTGTGTGTGTGTGTAATTCATTAATTAATCTGCGAAATTGTCCTTCTAGTAAATACTTTCCATTTCTTTCTCCAAATCCATTTGCTTCATGACATTAGACGCATCCAAAACACATCATCTTTCACCACCAGTCTAGTAAGTCTTCAGCTAGAAATGTATGTAATTGTCTTTCATCCAGGGTCCCACTCCGGGGACCGCAGCTCTCCCCCTCCAGGCTACATTCCCGATGCCCTCCAACAGGTGGCCAGAAACGGCTCCTTCACCAGCATTAACAGCGAGGGAGAGTTCATTCCAGAAAGCATGGACCAGGTAACCTCACCTGTAGAGATGGATAGAGGACTCTTTATCCATCTAACCTGTTTTAGCATTGACATTGCCTTTTAGGACTTCCACCATTTTTTAAAGTAGTCAACTGTTTGGGGTATTCCTATGGGTTGGGCGATCAGCCAATCAGAGCGTTGTCTTCTTCAAATTGGGTTGCCTATGGCTTGTAAATGGCTTTTAAGCTACATAACCTCCATCTAGGGGCTGTAATAAATGAGTGACACACGATTTTGCCCAGGACTCCAGCACTGCAGGTGGTGGTAAATCACATATTAGCTTCACTCTTCTTTTTTATACACAAAATAAGAAAATGGACTACTTCAAAATGGAGATGGCCTCAATGACGATGCCAATGCTCTCACAGACGCCATAATGGCACAGATACAAAGATGAGTCATCTATCTCTATGACCTCACCTCTGAGACTGGGGAAAGATGGAGACAGGGGCCCAGATTAGGAACAGTCATACTAAGGCCTAGTCCCAACACTCTCGCCTACTCGTAACTGGCCTTCATTACCACCGTTATGAACATTTTTATGAACATGTTCAGAGTATGACAAATGACAGCAGTCACAAACTCAATCTCTCCTTTCTAGATGCTGGACCCTCTGTCAATGAGCAGTCCAGAGAACTCTGCATCAGGGAGTTGTCCCTCACTGGACAGCCCACTGGACAGGTGAGTCGTGAACATCCAACTGAGAACCACATAGCCAGCATGCATTGTGGTAACCTTCAACACTTCATCTTCTGAATCAAACTGTTTTTAAAGCATGTATTCCTCCTGTATTTCCTTGCAGTGATAACTATCCTAAGTCCCGTATGCCCCGGGCACAGAGCTACCCAGACAACCACCAAGTTTACCCAGAGTATGATATTCCAGTGTTTGAGAAGTCGGGGAAAGGGGGCACTTACCCAAGGCGATACCACATTTCCTTTGGCCTTCAGGACTACAGTGATGGTGAGGGACCAAAAAAAAAACAGACCCTCTCTAAAAGTCCTATTCAATTCAACCTTAAATCCGGGAGTCCGATTCTTTATTTTAGAGTATCACAGAAAACTATTGTTGTTTACCTTCATTCTCCCTCTCCCATCCTCCCCTGCAGGGCGTAAGACGTTCCCTCGAGCGCGGCGGACCCAGGTCCACGGTTTCCATTCCCCGGTCAGTTTCAGCCCCACAGAGCAGTCTCCCAGCACCAGCAGTGGCAGCAGCATATTCACCCCAGACCTGGAGGAGCCCGGGGGTCGCAGACGCAGGGGCAGCGACATCGAACCCAACCCCACCCTCTCCGTTATGGACATCAGCCCACCCAGCCGCTGTGAGTAGAGCTGGCTGAGGGAGAGAATAGGGAGGGGTGGGAGAAAATGTACAGATTGAGAATGGAGAGAAGAATGCTTATGTGGGGGTGGAAGAATGGAAGAAAGTTCAGGTGGAAGGATAGCTGGTCTGGCCAGGTAGCTGCTAAGCACTTTGCAACAAACGTATTTCTTGGAAGCGCACACAAATGACCTAATTGATTTCCCCCATGTCTGCCCAGCTCCACGTGCCCCTACGAACTGGCGGCTAGGTAAACTGCTGGGTCAGGGTGCGTTTGGCCGTGTCTTCCTGTGCTACGATGCAGACACGGGCAGAGAGCTGGCCGTTAAACAGGTCCAGTTTGACCCAGAGAGTCCCGAGACCAGCAAGGTGAGTGGAACCGAGGTTGTGTTTGTTGAGAGTTGTGTACACTGTGCACTCAACATATCTTGTCTATCTGCAGGAGGTAAGTGCCCTGGAGTGTGAGATCCAGTTACTGAAGAACCTGTGCCATGAACGGATCGTCCAGTACTATGGCTGTCTACGAGACTCCAACGAGAGAACTCTGTCCATCTTTATGGAGTACATGCCCGGGGTAAGTGTGTGTGTGTGTGTGTATACGGTTGAATAACTGAACTTAGACCAACTCAATCCTGTCTCCGTCCACCAGTGTGGCGATGTCGGCTGCGTTCCAGATTGTATTTGTTTCAGTGAAGTTTCACAGATGACCGGCACGGCGCTGCTGCAGTAACGATGACCTGGAACGGACCCGCCGGTTGCTTTAACTCCCATATGGTCACCCTCTGTCCCCAGGGCTCCATCAAAGACCAGCTGAAGTCGTACGGGGCCTTGACGGAAAACGTGACGCGTAGGTACACCCATCAGATCCTGGAGGGAGTGTCCTACCTGCACAGCAACATGATCGTCCACAGAGACATCAAAGGTACAGAAGGAGAGGGGGATAAATGGATGGAATATTGGAGTAAAATGTTGCTGATTCCCATAGGAAGGACCATTATCATGAATGAGAGTGCTGGGCCCATGTTCTGGTTCATGTAGTGCTTATGACAGAATGTTGATGGGTACATTGCTGTAACTCAAGCAGTGCCTTCTGGGTAATGTTTCTTATGAGAGAATGGACCTACACCACCTCCTTACCTCTTCCTGTCCCTCCCTCTTTTTCCAGGGGCCAACATTCTGCGGGACTCTGTGGGAAATGTGAAGCTGGGGGACTTTGGGGCGAGCAGGCGGCTACAGACCATCTGTCTGTCAGGAACAGGGATCAAGTCAGTGACTGGTACTCCCTACTGGATGAGCCCAGAGGTGATCAGTGGAGAGGGCTATGGCAGGAAGGCTGATATCTGGTAAGACTGATTATTACTGAGGCAGACTTACCAGAAAAATAGTTTCCACCTCCTTGTCTCCTCTTTCAAACCACTGGCTGAGACTTAAAGCCCACATGCAGTCTTTGTATTTAAAAAAAAAATCACTATATGGCTAAAATGTAATGAAAATAACTCATACATTTTATTTTATCATGTATTTCCCTTGCGCTGTCTGATCGTGTGGGCGTTAGGGAACACACATTTTGAAGATATTTGGATACACACCCGTGATTAGCTAATAGGATGGTCTAGAGCCCACCCCCTTACCCAAATGACCAGTCATTGGTCTATTATAATCAGATCCCATTGTCATGTGGGCCTAAAGTTCCATCCCACCTGAACAGGCTGAAATTCCAGGCATTTTTTTCAAACCGCTCTTACACCAAAAGCTCATTATAATTTGTACAATTTCAGACTGTTATTTTGAACTCATAGTGTGGAAATATCATAACAGAACATGAAAATCTAGTTTAATTGCACTGCACCTTTAAGAGGTTTCATATGATTTTCAATTAAGTCTCTTTAAATTAGTGGTCAGAAAGGAGAGGGGATCTGGAAAGGAGGCTATGGTAGACGAGTGTAACAGCCACTGTCATGTAAATCTTGGTGAGATGAGAACCAATAACGATCTTGATGTGTTGAGTGGGAGGCTGGTGGGAGGAGCTATAGGAGGACGAGCTCATTTTAATGTCTGGAATGGAATTAATGGAGCAGAGTATCAATATGTTTGGTACCATTCCATTGATTCCATTCCAGCCATTAAAATGAGCCTGTCCTCCTATAGCTCCTCCCACCAGCTGCCTCTGGTGGGATGTCATGTCAACTGTTGATGAGGAGAATGATGATGATGTTGGCTAATGTCAGTGGTGTCCTCTCCAGGAGTGTGGGTTGCACGGTGGTGGAGATGCTTACCCAGCGGCCCCCCTGGGCTGAGTTCGAGGCCATGGCGGCCATCTTTAAGATCGCCACCCAGCCCACCAACCCCTCGCTGCCCGCCCACGTCTCCGACCATGGCCGTGACTTCCTCAAGCGCATCTTCGTGGAGACCAAGCTGAGGCCCTCGGCCGACGACCTTCTGAGGCACATCTTTGTTCACTAGCCCCTTTCCCCCTGACCCCTGAACTGCCAGAGATGTCCTTAGATGATTCGCTGCCTCTGACTCCCCCTGACTCCACCCTCCCAGCTCCAGACAGAAAGCCCCCATTGGACCAGAGAGGACTTGGTGGGAGGTATCCATCTGGTGATTGGATGAGGTGGGTAGCGGTGGGGACTACAACTCCTGCGTCTCTGTTTTTAGGAGACTGGCAAGGAGGAATTAATGAAATAACTAATTTAGAGAAAAAGTTGCACCTTAATTTCAGAAATATGGTAAGTTGCTCAACCAAGATGACAAAATAACCTTTTTTGAAAATGTTTTTATGATTAATATCTCCTGCTTTTGATTGTGGAGTAGGACTCAGTCACTCTGCACTTAGCTCACTGAGTCAACGTCTGTGTTTCTGATCTGGACCTTAGTGGAGATTTGAGGTGATGATCATGATAATCTGGGCCACGTTTAGTAGGCAAACGTTGTGGAACACATTGCAGATAGAGGTGGCATGACTAGAGCCGAAACGATTCCTTATTCTACATATCTTAGAGGAAGGTTTGTTCTACATGCTATATCGATTTGAGCGTTGCATAACGTTGTGTCCTGCTGAACGCACCCCTAGTGTGGTCCTGACTCGACCCAGAATGTACAGCTGAAAACCCATAGCACGCTGCTATCGAATCCACAACCAGAACACCGGGTGAGGAGAACACCCCCCCCCCCCCCCCCCCCCCACCAGCTCTTCCTGTCACACTGCTGCCTACGTTGCTCCCCCCTCACTTGCACATTCACAGTCCATGTAGAGCACCCAGAACTCAACGATTCTTCATTCTCTCGATGCTGAAAAAATGCTTTTGTTGCTAGGATCCCTCGCTTTACTGTCTGTCCCGCGACAGTTGTGAGTGTCCGTCTGTTCCTCTGCTGTGTCAGTCAGGTCGCCTGTCTGTCAGGGTCTGTTGTCAAATCCCCTCCCAGCCTTTTGTTCTTTGCCTTGTGCCTTTTTTAGCAGTGTAGGAACATGTCTAGTTGAAACGTTTTCGGTATGCATCAGACGAGTACCAGCCTATTTACGGTGCGGATCATATCCAAGTGTTGTGGCACTGTTCTCTGCCTTCTCCTCACCAGGGGTCATAGGTCTCTTACTGACCCCAGATCAGATACAATCGAGACACACCAAAGCAGAAACCTAGAGTGCTCATCATAATGGGTTTGGTGCTTCAGTTCTTAACAGAAATGCATCTGAACTCTGTGATTGGCCGTGTGGTACTATGAGGCCAGTTGATTGCCTAAAGTTTAGGCAGGCCTTAGTTGATTGGTCAAAGGTACATTATGGCATTTTAAAACCGGAAGAGTGGAGAACCGCTAGCCAATTAGGATGCTTGTTACTCAGTTGTAGGCATACTGTATGTTAATATCAGGTACTACTTTGTGCTGAAGCACTATGTTAGCCAGTTTACATCTTGACTAAGATACTACTGCACTGAACAGTACTCAGCAAAAAGCTCTGCAATTATGCCAATATCAATACTCAACAGTACTGGTGAATACTCAGTTATACTCCACAGTGTTGGACACCATCTGGGACTATTGTGCCCTCTTGCCCTACAATGCCTTGCGAAATAAAGTACTGGTATGTTGCAGTAGTATGTGCTGTGTCATGTCTCACATGCTGCTCCTCTCAAACACTCCTTTAGCATGCGCACACACACCAGAGTAGTTTTCAGTATGTTTCAGTTGGGGATGGTCTCGACTACTCGATTCTCGATTTGTATTGGAAATTTGCAAATGCAACTATTTAGCAGGTTCAAATGACAACATTTCAAACTCTAATATGTGTTTTATTGTTTGGAGTGTATCAAGTGCACTGAAAATATCTCATTTAAAAAAAACATGAATTGAAGCAATCGATAGCATACTGCAAGATGGTTTTGCCAGCAGCCCTGTTTTGTACTTGCATGTGAATACTCGAGTACCTGAAATGGTTTGCATGAGAATACTCAGACATTTTTTTCCAGATGTCAATCCCTGGTTTCAGTGCTGTACTCAGCCATACCTCAACATTACTAACAAGTAGACTTATCTAAAATCACAGCAGTGCTAACTGTTTTGTGCTGCTTTGCGCAGTGAATGTCAGATATATTTTACCCTTATTTTCTAGATGCAGTAGGATAGGTATTGGATGACGATCTTGTCCTTTTTTAAATTAGTGATGGAAGTGGCTGTCTATTTGACTCCAGGGGGTGTGGTTGTCATTGCCTGTAAGCTAACCCATAGGTACTCACGGTATGGAAGCACAAGCTCTTTTGTGTGAGGAGTTCAGGAAACCTACTGATCAACTAGCCTGTAATATGATCGAGCATTTCTCCCATCACCTAGGCATTAACTCCCCCTCAACCATAGGTACTAAATCCGGTCTCTCTCGCCCGCTGAAGGAGTGCTTGTTAAGCTGGTTAAGAAAAATAATTGTCATTGACTCCACTGTTCTGGATTCTTTTAGTCTGAGAAGCAAAATAGCGACCGTGCGTGTTATCGGCTAAGCTGGTCCCCAAGAAGCTAGACCCCTTCCTTACCCTCCTGCATTGCCTGTAAAAATGAAACTGAACATTTCCATTGGCACTGGACTCGCTGAGATCAACTGTCAACAGAAATAGTGACGCCATATGCACTATTTAAAACTGGTACATAATGCGTTCTCTACCGCTCGCTTCTTCAAGGTTACTCATTGGACGACGGACTTCTACTCTGTTGAGCATAGACTGTCTTGTGTTGTTTCTGTTAGCGATGACCTTTTTTGCACATTTTTTAAAGACTTCAGATTTTTTACACTGATTGTAATACTTTTGCTTCTGTGTATGTGGGTGTGAGCAGATGTGTGTGAATGTTGTATGTGAATGTCTGTGGTTGTGTTGCACAAGGATCTTAGTCAGGAATGTAATGTTTCATTCTCACCACCAGGTGGCCTCATTCACCATTGTGGATTAACACTCCCCTGTTGAAATGAGAAGTCTATTCTAAATCTGAACACAGACTTGGTGGCTGTCCTTCATTTGCTTTTTAATTTCACACCCCCACTCAGAGGGACTGTTAGTTAGTGATAGTAGTGTATGGTAGACGAGGCCTGAATCCCAAAAGCCCTGCTCTTTACTTGTGTAGATCTGAGAGGATTGGACAGGTGGGTTTGGGATTGGGGAAAGACTTAAAGTAAAAGGCAGTGAACTGAGATGCATATGATAAGGAACCACATGGTATTCCCCTGCTTCTTCTAGAAAACCAACAAGGTACAGACGAACTATACCAATATGGTCCAATATGTGCTTTTATAAGCAACTGCTGACACTCCAGGGTGCTGTAAGCACTTCTCTCGTGTGTGTGTGTGTGTGTGTGTGTGTGTGTGTGTGTGTGCTTGACTGTGTCTGTACTGCAATTTGTGCTCAAAGGACACTTGGGGGTGCCCAAAATGCCTTGCGCATTCGGACTGTAAAAAAAAATATATAGTTGAAGAAAAATAATGTGCCCCTTTTTAAAAAGAAAGATTACACTTATATCCCACACATTTGTTTTCTGTGTATTGTAAAAGAAGCCATGTTTATAATTCCATTTGGTTTGTGACCAATAAGCCTGTTTATATCAGAACTGTATATCAGTGGTATGCATCATTTTTTTAATATATATTTTTATTTTTAAATGGGAGATTTTATGCATGGTTGGATCCTGAGGAGAGGTACAAAGGTGGCGGGAGGCCCATTGGTTTTAGCCTGAGTGCCAGTCTGTCTGTGCCATCATACTAATTCCATGTCACTTATTGTTTGGCTTGTCAAATGATAGCAATGGAGTAAACAAGAACAGATCTGGGACCAGGCTAAGGCCTATTGGCTCCTCTGAATGAATGCTGAAGAGAGGAGACATCTTGATGGAAAAGGGTTGGGAGAGACTGTCAGTCTGTTGGCACTTTGATGTGTTAATAATTATGATGACAATGAAAATAATAAAATATATTTATTTCACCTGTTTTTCTAAGATTTTATTTTTTAGCAAAAAAATGTATTTAACCTGTTTTAGAGATTTATGAGCACAATATATTATTTTGTAAAGGCAGTGACAGGCCTACTACAGGTCTGATTGCATCATGTGAGCCTTTTAGGACATGCATGTTGTTGACAGGCAAGTATAAGCAGTTTTTACGCTAATGGACAACCGTGAAACTTGATCATTTGCACTGAAATTTATCCAAACTATTGTTGTCTTGTGATTTCTTGGCTCCATGTGAAGTGTATGAGCTATTAGCAGTGTTTTCCAAACTCTCCTGGGGACCTCAGGTGGTGCACGTTTGTGTTTTTGCCCTAACACTACAAGGCTGATTCAAATAATTAACTAATTTAATTTAATTATTTGAATCTGCTGTGTAGTGCTAGGGAAAAAAAACAAAACGTGGGACCGAGTTTGTGAAACACAATTAGTGACAGGTCTGAGTCTCACACCAACACTGCCCTGAGCCACCTAGATAAGACAAATACCTATGTTCATTGACTACAGCTCAGCATTCAGCACCATTGTCCCTTTAAGCTCGTCACCAAGCTTAGGACCCTGAGGGCTGATGGGCTGACCCCAGGTGGTCACCTCTGCCTTGCTGTCCCTCAATACGGGGGGCCCCACAGGGGTGTGTGCTTAGTCCCTTCCTGTACTCCCTGTTCACCCACAACTAACACCAAGTTTGAGACATGAAGGGGGTAAGCCTGATCACTGGTGACAATGAGGCGGCCTACAAGGAGAAGTTCAGAAACCTGGCAGTGAGGGGCCGGAGCAACTTCTCCCTCAATGTCAGTGAGACCAAGAAGCTGATCGCAGACTACGGGACACGGATGGGGGACGAGCACGCTCCCATCCGCATCGACGGAATTGCAGTGGAGTGGGTCGAAAGCTTCAAGTTCCTCAGTGCTTAAAATGGTCTGCGCAGAGTCGCGAAGAAGGCACGTCAGTGCCTCTTGCCCCTCAGAAGGTTGAGAAGGTTTGTCATGGACACTCAAATCCTCAAAGTTCTACAGCTGTAACATTGAGAGCATCTTGACTGGCTGCATCACTGCTTGGTATGCCAATAGCACCGGCCTAGATTACATGGTGGTACGGACAGCCTAGTACATAACACGGGCCATGCTCCCTGCCATCCAGGAACTCAATATCAGGTGGTGTGAAAGGAAGGCCCGGAAAATCATTAGACTCCAACCATAGACTATTTGTTTTCTCTGCTTCTGCACGGCCAGCAGTACCAGTGCATAAAGTCTGACACCAACAGGCTCCTGAACAGCTTCTATTCCCATGCCATAAGACCGCTAACTAAATGGCTACACAGACTGAATTGAGTTGTCTCTGCACACTTACAGGGCCCTACACACTACTGCACACACACTCACTCCATTTGCTCACAAACACATATGCACATTTATACTGACTCTAAACGCACCTACACACACAATCGTATAACATGCTGCTTCTCTGTCTATCATATCCTGATGGCTAGTCACCTTACCCCTTATTCATATCTACCTCTATAGATCCAATATCCCTGCACATTTGTAAATATGGTACTGGAACAGATCCTGTATATATTATAGTATGCTTGCTTTATCATGTTCTTGTTTTTATATCTCGTGTTTTGATTTAACGTTATTTTTAGTATTACATAGTTATTTATAACTGCATTGTTGGGTTTTGAGTTTGCATAAAAGGCATTTCACTGTACTTGTGCACGTGACGTTGAAATGTGAAACGTATGGGCGAGTCCCAATGTGCTGCAGGGCAAACTGTACTAAAAAGCCACAGATGGTAGAATGAATTTGTATGCGCTCCACTCAACATGTGTAGCCCTGCTGCGGTGACCAGGCCGCTCCGACTCACAGTTCACCACCGCCAGAAACTGTCAGTGGCGCTGGACGGCTTTGTGTCTGGTGGTCGGAGGTTCAAGTCCGGTGCCAGCAGACACGTGGGACAAAAATTGCAGACAACGATAGAAACAACTCCGGAGAAGTGCAAAACAATAGACGATCTACACGGACCTAATTTGGCCACGACTGTGTATTGGCTGTTCGTGAAGGGATATGCAGATAAGAGCCATGCGATGCAGGTAAAACGAATCCCACAACCTCTCATTTCTGCCACTTTTTCATCCAAGTATGTCTAGTTTCATACGTTTCGTGAGTGCACGTTATCGAGCGAATTAAATTATATCAACGTCATTTTTGACGACGTAGACTAAGAAGCTAATTCGATTTTCCATCAAAATTATAATTGTGAGTTTAAGAATATGTTGCAAGAGAATAGGTAAATGGCTCTTATTCAACTATCTAGATCATTTTCCATCAAAGGATGTCGATGTAACTTTGACGACTGCTATGATGAAACAATTAGACCGGAGGTGTGGTACCACAAACCCCTGAGGTGTCTTATTTCTATAAACTGGTGACCAACGTAATTAGAACATAATTATTTTTTGGTAATTCAGGTGGTACATGGTCTGCCGTTACTTTGTGGCAGATGTTAAGACTACAAACCGTTATAAATGGCCTATTTGCGAGATTTACTTATTTCAATAGGTATAGGCTACTGACTAAAATCTGGGTTTATAATCGCAATTCAATTTTGACATGGTTTGCTGAGCTAGATGCAGGTAGGCCAACATCTAATTTCAGTGAAAAGTCCACAATGAAACAGGCATTAAATGTGTAGAATGATACGTTTTCAATAGAGCTGTAACCATGATCACAATTGATAACTGCAGCACTCTCAACCAGTGCTCTCTTTTTCAGTCTCACCTCCGCCAATTGAATGCATTTATACTATTGTTGCACAAAAATGTGGTATAAGAATACCTTTTACTCGATCAAGAAACAGTACGTAAACGCCAGTACCTGGTTTCCCTTACCTATTGAAATCAAGAAGAAGAAAATAATAATGGTGAAATAGACCAGTTTACTGCTGTGCAGTGTCACATGTACAGTTGAAGTTGGAAGTTTACATACACCTTAACCAAATACATTTAAACTCAGTTTTTCACAATTCCTGACATTTAATCCTAGTAAAAATTCCCTGTCTTCGGTCAGTTAGGATCACCACTTTTATTTTAAGAATGTGAAATGTCAATAATAGTAGAGAGAATTATTTATTTAAGCTTTTATTCCTTTTAGCACATTCCAAGTAGGTCATAAGTTGACATACACTCAGTAGTATTTGCTAGCATTGCCTTTAAATAGTTTAATTTGGGTCAAACGTTTTGAGTAACCTTCCACAAGCTTCCCACAATAAGTTGGGTGAATTTTGGCCCATTCCTCCTGACAGAGCTGGTGTAACTGAGTCAGGTTTGTCGGACTTCAAATCTTCAAATAATATTTTTGCAGGAATCTCCTTGCAAATGATTTTGCCGAAGATTGTATCACCGCCGGGCTGGGCAACCTGAGCTTTTGCTATCTCATCCGCCATGGCGCTAGACGTTGGTGTTTGTAGTACGCACACGCTTTTTTCAGTTCTGCCCACAAATTTTCCATAGGATTGAGGTCAGGGCTTTGTGATGGCCACTCCAATTCGACTTTGTTGTCCTTAAGCCATTTTGCCACAACTTGGGAAGTATGCTTGGGGTCATTTGGAAGACCCATTTGCGACCAAGCTTTCACTTCCTGACTGATGTCTTGAGATGTTACTTCAATATATCCACATAATTTTCCTCCCTCATGATGCCATCTATTTTGGAAGTGCACCAGTCCCTCCTGCAGCAAGGCACCCCCACAACATGATGCTCCCACCCCTGTGCTTCACGGTTGGGATGGTGTTCTTCGGCTTGCAAGCCTCCCCCTTTTTCCTCCAAACATGATAATGGTCATTATGGCCAAACAATTCTATTTTTGTTTCATCAGACCAGAGGACATTTGTCCAAAAAGTACGATCTTTGTCCCCATGTGCGAACCGTAGTCGGGCTTTTTTATGGCGGTTTTGGAGCAGTGGCTTCTTCCTTGCTGAGCGACCTTTCAGGTTATGTCGATATAGGACTCGTTTTACTGTGGATATAAATACTTTTGTACCTGTTTCCTGCAGCATCTTCACAAGGTCCTTTGCTGTTGTTCTGGGATTGATTAGCTATTTTTGTACCAAAATACGTTCATCTCTAGGTGACAGAACGCATCTCCTTCCTGAGCGTTATGACGGCTGCGTGGTCCCATGGTGTTTATACTTGCGTACTATTGTTTGTACAGATGAACGTGGTACCTTCAGGCATTTGAAATTGCTCCCAAGGATGAACCAAACTTGTGGAGGTCTACAGTGTTTTTTTCTGAGGTCTTGGCTGATTTATTTTGAAGGCACTGAGTTTGATGGTAGGCCTTGAAATACATCCACAGCCACACCTCCAATAGGCTAATTGACATCATTTGAGTCAATCAGAAGCTCCTAAAGCCATGACATAATTTTCGGGAATTTTCAAAGCTGTTTAAAGGCACAGTCAACTTAGTGTATGTAAACCTCTGACCCACTGGAATTGTGATACAGTGAATTATAAGTGAAATAATCGGTCTGTAAATAATTGTTGGAAAAGGGACTTGTGTCGTGTGTAACGGATGTGAAACGGCTAGCTTAGTTAGCAGTGGAATAGTGCGCGCTAAATAGCGTTTCAATCAGTGACGTCACTTGCTCTGAGACCTTGAAGTAGTGGTTCCCCTTGCTCTGCAAGGGCCGCGGCTTTTGTGGAGCGATGGGTAACGATGCTTCGAGGGGGACTGTTGTTGATGTGTGCAGAGGGTCCCTGGTTCGCGCCCGGGTATGGGCGAGGGACGGTCTAAAGTTATACTGTTACACGTGCACAAAGTAGATGTCCTAACCGACTTACCAAAACTATAGTTTATTAACAATACATTTGTGGAAGGGGTTGAAAAACGAGTTTTAATGACTCCAACCTAAGTGTATGTAAACTTCAGACTTCAACTGTATGTATATTAATAAAGACTAGGGTAGGCCAATTTATTTTGTAGATTTTCTTAATTGAAATAAAATATGAAGGTGGTTCTGGAAGTATTCTCAGGGCGATTATTAGGTTGTATAAACATGAGTGCTTTCCTCCTACAATGCCACAAATGACCAGTCATTTTGAGAAGTAGGACTCACATGCGAGATGTCACTTCGCAATAGAAACTTGCTCTATTTCAAAAATATCATTTTCTATAATTCTTATTTGTGCTGATGAGTTTACCAGGGGTGATCCAGTCATAACATTTGGAATTTAGTAGTACTGTGTAGAAAGCCAGTACCTAAGGTGGTTAAATCATTTCACATCCATCAAATGTATCATAGCATTTTATTTAGGAGGTCAAATTGGCTCTGATATTGGTGGGATCATGACCCCAGAAGTTATGCACCTGGATTCATGGTTTATTAAACTAGAGGTTGATTTGACTAATTAGGATAATAAGTAGTTTATATACTGTTATTTTTAGTAAATATACACTGTGTACAAAACATTAAGAGCACCTTCCTAATATTAAGTCCACCCCCTTTTCCCCTCAGAACAGCCTCCATTTGTCAGGGCATGGACTACAAGGTGTCAGAAGCATTCTATGGGGATGCTGGCCCACGTTGCAGTTCTTGACACAAACCGGTGCAACTGGCACCTACCACAATACCCTGTTCAAAGGCGCTTAAGTCTTTTGTCTTGCCCATTCACCCTCTGAATGGCACACATACACAATCAAATCAAATCAAATTTTATTTGTCACATACACATGGTTAGCAGATGTTAATGCGAGTGTAGCGAAATGCTTGTGCTTCTAGTTCCGACAATGCAGTAATAACAAGTAATCTAACTAACAATTCCAAAACTACTGTCTTGTACACAGTGTAAGGGGATAAAGAATATGTACATAAGGATATATGAATGAGTGATGGTACAGAGCAGCATAGGCAAGATACAGTAGATGGTATCGAGTACAGTATGTACAAATGAGATGAGTATGTAAACAAAGTGGCATAGTTTAAAGTGGCTAGTGATACATGTATTACATAAGGATACAGTCGATGATATAGAGTACAGTATATACGTATGCATAGGAGATGAATAATGTAGGGTAAGTAACATTATATAAGGTAGCATTGTTTAAAGTGGCTAGTGATATATTTACATCATTTCCCATCAATTCCCATTATTAAAGTGGCTGGAGTTGAGTCAGTGTCAGTGTGTTGGCAGCAGCCACTCAGTGTTAGTGGTGGCTGTTTAACAGTCTGATGGCCTTGAGATAGAAGCTGTTTTTTCAGTCTCTCGGTCCCAGCTTTGATGCACCTGTACTGACCTCGCCTTCTGGATGATAGCGGGGTGAACAGGCAGTGGCTCGGGTGGTTGATGTCCTTGATGATCTTTATGGCCTTCCTGTGACATCGGGTGTAGGTGTCCTGGAGGGCAGGTAGTTTGCCCCCGGTGATGCGTTGTGCAGACCTCACTACCCTCTGGAGAGCCTTACGGTTGAGGGCGGTGCAGTTGCCATACCAGGCGGTGATACAGCCCGCCAGGATGCTCTCGATTGTGCATCTGTAGAAGTTTGTGAGTGCTTTTGGTGACAAGCCGAATTTCTTCAGCCTCCTGAGGTTGAAGAGGCGCTGCTGCGCCTTCTTCACGATGCTGTCTGTGTGAGTGGACCAATTCAGTTTGTCTGTGATGTGTATGCCGAGGAACTTAAAACTTGCTACCCTCTCCACTACTGTTCCATCGATGTGGATAGGGGGGTGTTCCCTCTGCTGTTTCTTGAAGTCCACAATCATGTCCTTAGTTTTGTTGACGTTGAGTGTGAGGTTATTTTCCTGACACCACACTCCGAGGGCCCTCACCTCCTCCCTGTAGGCCGTCTCGTCGTTGTTGGTAATCAAGCCTACCACTGTTGTGTCGTCCGCAAACTTGATGATTGAGTTGGAGGCGTGCGTGGCCACGCAGTCGTGGGTGAACAGGGAGTACAGGAGAGGGCTCAGAACGCACCCTTGTGGGGCCCCAGTGTTGAGGATCAGCGGGGAGGAGATGTTGTTGCCTACCCTCACCACCTGGGGGCGGCCCGTCAGGAAGTCCAGTACCCAGTTGCACAGGGCGGGGCCGAGACCCAGGGTCTCGAGCTTGATGACGAGCTTGGAGGGTACTATGGTGTTGAATGCCGAGCTGTAGTCGATGAACAGCATTCTCACATAGGTATTCCTCTTGTCCAGATGGGTTAGGGCAGTGTGCAGTGTGGTTGAGATTGCATCGTCTGTGGACCTATTTGGGCGGTAAGCAAATTGGAGTGGGTCTAGGGTGTCAGGTAGGGTGGAGGTGATATGGTCATGATGACGGATGTGAGTGCTACGGGGCGGTAGTCGTTTAGCTCAGTTACCTTAGCTTTCTTGGGAACAGGAACAATGATGGCCCTCTTGAAGCATGTGGGAACAGCAGACTGGTATAGGGATTGATTGAATATGTCCGTAAACACACCGGCCAGCTGGTCTGCGCATGCTCTGAGGGCGCGGCTGGGGATGCCGTCTGGGCCTGCAGCCTTGCGAGGGTTAACACGTTTAAATGTCTTACTCACCTCGGCTGCAGTGAAGGAGAGACCGCATGTTTTGGTTGCAGGCCGTGTCAGTGGCACTGTATTGTCCTCAAAGCGGGCAAAAAAGTAATTTAGTCTGCCTGGGAGCAAGACATCCTGGTCCGTGACTGGGCTGGATTTCTTCCTGTAGTCCGTGATTGACTGTAGACCCTGCCACATGCCTCTTGTGTCTGAGCCGTTGAATTGAGATTCTACTTTGTCTCTGTACTGGCGCTTAGCTTGTTTGATAGCCTTGCGGAGGGAATAGCTGCACTGTTTGTATTCGGTCATGTTACCAGACACCTTGCCCTGATTAAAAGCAGTGGTTCACGCTTTCAGTTTCACACGAATGCTGCCATCAATCCACGGTTTCTGGTTAGGGAATGTTTTAATCGTTGCTATGGGAACGACATCTTCAACGCACGTTCTAATGAACTCGCACACCGAATCAGCGTATTCGTCAATGTTATCTGACGCAATACGAAACATCTCCCAGTCCACGTGATGGAAGCAGTCTTGGAGTGTGGAGTCAGCTTGGTCGGACCAGCGTTGGACAGACCTCAGCGTGGGAGCCTCTTGTTTTAGTTTCTGTCTGTAGGCAGGGATCAACAAAATGGAGTCGTGGTCAGCTTTTCCGAAAGGGGGGCGGGACAGGGCCTTATATGTGTCGCGGAAGTTAGAGTAACAATGATCCAAGGTCTTTCCACCCCTGGTTGCGCAATCGATATGCTGATAAAATTTAGGGAGTCTTGTTTTCAGATTAGCCTTGTTAAAATCCCCAGCTACAATGAATGCAGCCTCCGGATAAATCGTTTCCAGTTTGCAGAGAGTTAAATAAAGTTCGTTCAGAGCCATCGATGTGTCTGCTTGGGGGGGATATATACGGCTGTGATTATAATCGAAGAGAATTCTCTTGGTAGATAATGCGGTCTACATTTGATTGTGAGGAATTCTAAATCAGGTGAACAGAAGGATTTGAGTTCCTGTATGTTTCTTTCATCACACCATGTCACGTTGGCCATAAGGCATACGCCCCCGCCCCTCTTCTTACCAGAAAGATGTTTGTTTCTGTCAGCGCGATGCGTGGAGAAACCCGTTGGCTGCACCGCTTCGGATAGAGTCTCTCCAGTGAGCCATGTTTCAGTGAAGCAAAGGACGTTACAGTCTCTGATGTCCCTCTGGAATGCTACCCTTGCTCGGATTTCATCAACCTTGTTGTCAAGAGACTGGACATTGGCAAGAAGAATGCTAGGGAGTGGTGCGCGATGTGCCCGTCTCCGGAGTCTGACCAGAAGACCGCCTCGTTTCCCTCTCTTTCGGAGTCGTTTTTTTGGGTCGCTGCATAGGGTCCACTCCGTTGTCCTGTTTGTAAGGCAGAACACAGGATCCGCGTCGCGAAAAACATATTCTTGGTCGTACTGATGGTGAGTTGACGCTGATCTTATATTCAGTAGTTCTTCTCGACTGTATGTAATGAAACCTAAGATGACCTGGGGTACTAATGTAAGAAATAACACGTAAAAAAACAAAAAACTGCATAGTTTCCTAGGAACGCGAAGCGAGGCGGCCATCTCTGTCGGCGCCGGAAGTGTATCCATGTCTCAAGGCTTAAAAATCCATCTTCAACTTGCCATCTTCCCTTCATCTACACTGATTGAAGTGGATTTAACAGGTAACATCAATAAGGAATCATCGTTTTCACCTGGACTTATCTGGTCAGTCTGTCATGGAAAGAGCAGGTGTTCCTAATGTTTCGTATACTCGGTGTATATTTTGTGAATCATTAATATATTAAATATAATTATATAGGACTGTCTCACTGTGCATTTCCAACATCTTTGTGTACATTTCCAGAATCAAATATCTTCTACTCTTTGCCCCCAACCCAGGTTGAACACAAGAAACTGTACGGGCCCATCTGGCGCTCGCGGTTCGGCCCGTTTGATGTGGTGAACGTGGCGTCTCCAGAGCTCATATCCCAGGTGATCCGTCAGGAGGGCCGCTACCCGGTCCGGACAGAGCTGCCACACTGGAAGGAGTACCGCGATATGAGGGGACAGGCCTATGGACTCCATGTGGAGTGAGTGGCCGATGAACCACATCAAGGACTATTCCTAGATTGGGTGTAGGAAAGGTTTAATACTTACACACACTGTTACCTCATTATTTTGGCACACTGAGGAAATATTTGCTCTCGTGAAACTGTTGTGAGGATTTTGTGCAACTTCCGGCACATGTTTACAGTAAACCCTGCGGCTGTACCATTACAGTTTTAGACAGTAGCCAATAGGCTATTTGAGCGTAATGTAGGCCCACCAACAAAACCAATGGCGCAAATCCCATAACATTTTCACATGGAAATAGCTTTAGATTTCCGTGATATAGCCTACAGTAGCCTATATGTGATGTTCAATGCAGGCCCATACTGCATTCGATTTTTAATCATGTTTTTAACATTATGCAACGCTTGATATTAATCATGTTTTACTTGGCCTGTGACACTATAGGGTGACAGTACATTGTGTTGTATGATGCAAGAAACCACTTTACAAAATACAATGTATTATTGCCATACAGAGACTTAGACAATGTAGGATATGCAAGCGTGTTTCAAAATATAACACTGCCCCTTTAATTAAGATGTAAGCTTTTAAGCTGATTAGCATTTCAAAGAGAGCTTGAAATGTGGCCTACACGTTTTGTGCTCTTGTAGGGAGCGGTAACTCCCCATTGCTGACCTATATTTAAGCAATAAAGCACCTTGGGGGTTGTGGTGTATGGCCAGTATACCACGGCTAAGGGATGTTGTTGTGTCGTGAGTGCCTGGACACAGCCTTTAGCCGTGGCATATTGGCCATATACCACAACCTCTGAGGTGCCTTATTGCTATTATAAACTGGTTACCAACGTAATTAGAGCAGTAAAAATACATTTTTTGTCATACTCATGGTATACGGTCTGATGTACCACGCCTGTCAGCCAATCAGCATTCAGGGCTCGAACCACCCAGTTTATAATTATCAATAACTGGGCAAATAACTCGCTAACTAGCAAAGAAAATCAACAAATGTGCACATGCGTGCTCTGAACTGACCTGAAAAGCGCATTCACTCGCGGGTGACTGAAAGACCGCTCATGGGCTACCCCCACCCAAATAATTATACTCTGCTGCACACTGGCTCTGCCTACAACTAGCGACACAACGCGGAGTGCCTGGATACAGCCCTTCGCCATGGTATATTGGCCATATACCACAAACCCCCGAGGTGCCTTATTGCTATTATAAACCGGCTACCAACGTAATTATATACGGTCTGATATACCACGGCTGTCAGCCAATCAGCATTCAGGGCTCGAACCACCCAGTTTATCCTGTTGATTCAATCGCAGAGAAAATGGTAATCTATATAGTGCAAACTAATGCGGCGAACTCAGTGAAGTTCAATCTCTTACGTCTTTGCATGGCATTTCCTCTGCGTGGCATCCTGGGGGAGGTGCGCAGCTTAGAGGGAACATTGCTTACACCCTATGCTTCAAAGATACACAATGACAGTTATTGGCAATAAATCATTGCCTTGGGTAAAAGCCATGTTGGTCTGGTTTGAGGAAACCCTAACTCTACAGGTAAACTTGTTTCAGTAGTACCCCTCCACCTCCAACATGATCAATCTAACAGACAGGTAACTGCCAAAATAAAGGAAACGCCAACATAATGGGGCATTGGGGCAACATAATGGGGCATTGGGGCAACATAATGGGGCATTGGGCCAACATAATGGGGCATTGGGCCAACATTATGGGACATTGGGCCAACATTATGGGGCATTGGGCCAACATTATGGGACATTGGGCCAACATTATGGGACATTGGGCCAACATTATGGGACATTGGGCCAACATTATGGGACATTGGGCCAACATTATGGGACATTGGGCCAACATTATGGGACATTGGGCCAACATTATGGGACATTGGGCCAACATAATGGGGCATTCGGCCAACATAATGGGGCATTGGGCCACCACTAGTCGCCAGAAAAGCTTGAATGTGCCTTGGTATAGATTCTACAAGTGTCTGGAACTCTATTGGAGGGATTTGACACCATTATTCCATGAGAAATTCCATCATTTGGCGTTGTGTTGATGGTGGTGGAAAACGCTGTCTCAGGCGCTGCTCTATAATCTTCCATAAGTGTTCAATTGGGTTGCGATCTGGGATGCTCATTGCTTACTGTGTGGAAGCAGCTGCGTTTAATATACTTTGTATCCTTCATTTAAGTTTTTCCTTTATTTTGGCCACGACCTGTAGATAAACCTCCACCCCTTTATTCTGAATATCCACTATAGATTCAGTCTGTCCCCTCCTCTCCTCTCCTACAGTACAGGCCCACAGTGGCACCGTATCCGTAGTGTCCTAAATCCAAAGATGCTGAAGCTAGCGGAGGTGTCTGCGTACGCGCCTGTCATCCACCAGGTGGTAGGGGACCTGCTACAGCGTATTGAGAGCCTCCGCCTCCGCAGTCAGGACCACACCACCGTACCAGACCTCACCGCAGAGCTCTACAAGTTTGGCTTTGAAGGTGTGATACCATTGGTTCATTCAGTATTATTTATGCTTTTAACCCCTTCAGAAACACACACACACCCAGTGGGGTTGGAAGCCAGAGTCTGCCACAGTCAGCAGCTTAGGTAAAGTGCCTTGCTCGGGGGCACAACGGCAGGAGATATGCATCTAGGATACCGAGAATCCCACCAGCTCTGTGTCGTCCTCATTGTTCAACTGTGTTCTCTCCGTCCCTGCAGGGATCTCTTCCATCCTGTTTGAGACGCGGCTGGGTTGTCTGCAAGAGGAGATCCCTAAGGACACGCTGAAGTTCATCGCTGCAGCCAACAACATGCTAACCCTGTCTGAGACCGTCCTCTTCCTCCCGCTCTGGACACGCAACGTCCTGCCCTTCTGGAAACGATTTGTCCAAGCCTGGGACGACCTGGTGGCTGTAGGTATGTTTGTATGTCTCCTTCTATTGAGCGACAAGCAGACTTAAAGGTTGGAAAGTAGACATGGTAGGTTCGACCTCCACAATGCAAGCGTACGGTTATTTCTATTGCACAAGGGCTTTCCCTGTCACATCAGCCACTGTCAGCCGCTAAGCACCGTTGAGACGGGTCGGAAATCGCAGGCCTATGTGGGAACTTTGTTAGTGTGCCAAGGGAGACTGACTGTTGAGCTATGTTCAGTGTGTGTTTGTGTGCGTCCCCTACATGAATGTGTGTGTTCAATGTATTTCTACATAAACCCTCAGCTCAGCGTCTCATTGACCATAAGTTGGCGCAGATGGATGCCCAGGTGCTGGCTGGGAAGCAGGTGGAGGGGATGTATCTCACCTACCTGCTGTCCTGTGATAAACTGACCCTGGAAGAGGTGTACATCAGCATCACAGAGCTGTTGCTGGGCGGAGTGGACACGGTGAGAGGAGAGGGTCATGGGAGGTCATACAGAGAGGAGGGGGGTGCCATACATAACAGCAGGGTCACGTTCAGTAGGGTACACCGTAAACAAACCTTTTGAAATGGAAAGCCAACATGTGAATTTCTCAATGGCAAATTTATATTATTTCCTCTACATTTCAAAATGTTTTCTTCTGGTTTGTGCCTACTGGACATGTCCTAGGGAATGGGGGAAGTGATGTAGTCAGAGGCTTTTGTAGGGTGGAGGTGTATTTTGGCTTTAAGATTACACGATTCTCCCCAGGCCATAAATACTAAAAACATTTGCTTTAGTTTGTAGACATATATATTCGCAGTGTAACTTTGTATTCATTTTAGAGGGTACAAAATGCACTCACATAACCACAGACAGATACACAGTAACCATACAAACACTACATGGCCTGCCTGGCTGCATTCCCTGGTGCAGTCGGGTCTTGTTTTTGTCAGGCGTCACTTGCTGCTTTCTGGGATCTGTTGCTGAGTAAAGCACAAGTCTCGAGCTCCATTTATTCCACCTTTTATGTTATGTCATAGAGATAAATGTGTTTTGCTCGCTGGAAATCAGTGTTCTCACTTGAGATGGTCTACTGTTCCAAAGTCATTTCCTCTGCTGATTTTATGAGGAATTGATGTCAATAAATGTTGATGATCACTTGATAACTAGCCTCTGATACAGCCTCCACCACTCCCTCAACTCAAAATATGTTTTTGTTTGTTGAAACATCAGCACTTTAATTGTCCAAGTCAAATTTCCCCTCAGGGACGATAAAGTACGCTGAACAAAAATCTAAAACGTAACAATTTCAAAGGTTTTACAGAGTTACAGTTCATATAAGGAAATCGGTCATTTGAAATGAATGAATTAGGCCTTAATCTATGGATTTCACATGACTGGGAATACAGATATGCATCTGTTGGTCACAGATACCTTAAAAGAAAAAGTAGGGCCTCCCGAGTGGCGCAGCGGTCTAAGGCACTGCAGTGCTTGAGGCGTCACTACAGATCCGGGTTCGATCCCGGACTGTGTCGCAGCCGACCGCGACCGGGAGACCCATGAGGCGACGCATAATTGTCCCAGCGTCGTCCGGGTTAGGGGAGGGTTTGGCCAGCCAGGATGTCCTTGTCCCATCGTGCTCTAGCAACTCTTGTGGCTGGCCGGGCTCACGTACGCCGACACGGTCGCCAGATGTACTGTGTTTCCTCTGACACATTGGTGGGGCTTAAGCGAGTAGTGTGTCCAGAAGCAGTGCAGCTTGGTAGAGTCGTGTTTCGGAGGATATATGGCTCTCGACCTTCGCCTCTCCCGAGTCCGTATGGGAGTTCCAGCGATGGGACAAGACTGTAACTACCAATTGGGGAGAAAAAGGGGTAAAAAGAATAAGAATATGAGAGAAAAGTAGGGGCGTATCTGGCGTGACCACCATTTGCCTCATGCAGCGCGACACATCTCTTTCACATAGAGTTGATCAGGCTGTGGATTGTGGAATCTTATCTGACTCCTCTTCAATGGCTGTGCTAAGTTGCTGGATATGAACTGGAACACGCTGTCGTACACGTCGATTTAGATTAGCCCAAACATGCTCAATGGGTGAAATGCCTGCTGAGTAAGCAAGCCATGGAAGTACTGGGACATTTTCAGCTTCCAGGAATTGTGTACAGATCCTTGCAACATGGGGCCGTGCGTTATCATGCTGAAACATGAGGTGATGGCGGCGGATGAATGGCACGACAGTTGGCCTCAGGACTCATCACGGCATCTCTGTGCATTCAAATTGCCATCGATAAAATGCAGTTGTGTTCGTTGTCCGTAGCTTATGCCAGCTTATACCATAACCCCACCGCCACCATGGGGCACTCTGTTTACAACGTTGACATCCTCAAACCGCTTATGGTAGAGTAATGAATATTAAATTCTCTGGCAACAGCTCTGGTGGACATTCCTGCAGTCAGCATACCAATTGCACGCTCCTTCAAAACTTGAGACATCTGTGGCAGTGTAGTGTGACAGACTTTTATAACAGACTTTTATTGTCCCCAGCACAAGGTGCACCTGTGTAATGATCGTGCTGTTCAATCAGCTTGCTTTCAGATTTTTTGTTCAGTATATATCACTTCACTCTAAGTAAACCCCTCTTTCTTTCTATCGTCCTTCTCCTTTCGCCTCAGACGTCCAACACCTTGTCGTGGGCATTGTACCAGTTGGCTCGCGACGCCGCGTCTCAGGACAGGCTGTACCGTGAGATCATGTCTGTGTGTCCGGGAAGACAGCAGCCTAGATCAGAGGACCTGAGCAGGATGCCCTACCTGAAGGCTGTCATCAAGGAGACTCTGAGGTGAATACACGCACACGGATGCATGTACACGTACACACATGCAGGTTCTGAGGTGAACACATACACGCCAAGAACGGTGACCTGCAACCGGCCTCTTGTTTTGAGCATGCCTGGTCAAAGAGTTTGTCTGCCTGTGTGCTTGCATTTTCATTTCCCCAATTATACTGATGATGACTGATAAGTGAGATAACATGTTGGTATTTCATCCGGAGTGCAGAGGGTCAAGGTGGAGGCATGGGGCAGGCTTTTTGGACAGTTTATGTAAGGAGCGGGTGGAGTGGGGGGGGGGGCAGTAATGTCCTTATATAACCTGAATGGTGTGTTAGAATTTGACTTGTCACATTCTTCGTAAAGAACAGGTGTAAACTAACTCTGAAATGCTCACGGTCCTTCCCAACAATGCAGAATACAATATAAATGTTTTAATAATAAATAAAAAAACATTGTAACACGAGGAATACATACACAATGAGTAATATTTACTTGGCTATGTACATGGGGTACCAATACGGAGTCAATGTGCAGGGGTATGAGGTAATTGAGGTAGAGATGTACATATCGGTAGGGCTAAAGTGACCAGGCAACAGCATAGATAAGACGGAAGCAACAGCGTATGTGATGTGTGTGCGGCAAGTGTGTGCCTGTGTGTACATGTTATCCGTGGGTGAGTGTGTGTGTATGTGTTTAGAGTAAGTATGTGTCAAAGAGGGTCGATGCAGATAGTCCAGGTAGCTAGCTATATGGTGAACTATTTAGCAGTCTTATGGCTTGGGGCTTAAGCTGTTCAGGAGCCTTTTGCCCCCAGACTTAGCTCTCCGGTATCGTTTGCCGTGCGGTAGCAGAGAGAACAGTTGATGACTTGGGTGGCTGGAGTCTTTTGACAATTTTTTAGGGCCTTCCTTTGACCCCGCCTGGTATAGAGGTCCTGGATGACAGGCTTATAGAAGGAAATTGGCGCCCTCCACCTCTTCCTATATGGTCATAGCCATTTATCCTGTGTGTCCTTGATTTTCGAATGATTCAAATGCTCAATAACACCATCTAGGTCAGACTCACAACCTGCCATTGCCAACTCTCCGGTATCAAAACTTTACCAAATACCAACGTGACCAGACCTGTCAACATGCACGAAATATGGGGTACCAACTACGCAATTCTCTGTCCATGTACGCAGGTAATGAATAGGGCCTGATTTTTTTTAAAACAACATTTTTAATAAAAATAAATCCACTAACATCCCGATTCTCGAGCTGCAACACACAGACATGTACAGAGTTTGTGTCAACAGACATGGAGATGAATACATCATTATTGGACGTAGCTACCCGGTGTCTGCCCCTCCTGTTTGATGTGGTGCTGAGTTTGAAGACTGTCAGCTGTACGTAAACACATGGACAAATCCCTTTTCGACTCTGTGTGTTGTGGGAAGGTGAACACTAATTGTTTCAAGCCAACGTTAGCGAACATAAGATGGATATTCAGTGGGCTCTAAAGTGTCAGCAGTTCACTCGCATTTGCTAGTGAAAGAAATGAAATGCAAATACGACAAATAACTGGTGTCATTTGTGCGAGTGTGAATTACATTTAATTCTGCGTCCCATAAGTTGTATTTTCCACGTAACATGACGAGGATCACGCAACCTGATAGACTGTAATTATGATCCACGTCACAAAGAGCATTACAAAAGTATAATCAAAAATAAATGTCTTGGCATTAAATGGAGTCGGGAGTTTAGAAGATTGTACGATGAAAAATGAGTGAGTGTCCGGTATTAGCTACAGAGGCAATGCTTCTAAAATGCCTTTGCACTAAATTTGCGAGTTGAATCTCCAAATTGCTGTGAGCGTCTGGTACTCTAAAAAAGTTGGACAGGGTTGGCAGGTCTGGCATACTGAACATTCCTAGCCACACACAGGTTTATATAAGGCAGTCCTACAGAGGCTCCCCATGTTGCTGAAGTTGTTCTCTCTCTCAGGATGTACCCTGTAGTTCCAGGGAATGGCCGTCTAACCGTAGACAATGAAGTTGTTGTGGACAACTACTGGTTCCCAAAGAAGGTAGGGGCAGGCGATGAAGAGAGAAAGATATCAACATCTCTCTTTTACCTTTGTCAATACTTAAGAAATCTCTATTTCTTTCCCCAAAGGATGAGATGTCCTTTCCATGAAATTCTGTCAGTCGCTCTCCTTCCTGTATGTCTCCTACTTCCTATTCCCCTCCCTCAGACCCAGTTCCATCTCTGTCACTATGCTGCCAGTCATGACGAGGGGGAGTTTGTGGATGCAGAGTGTTTCAGGCCTGAGCGTTGGCTGCGAGGGGACCCAGAGTCGTACCAACACCACCCCTACAGCTCTATACCCTTCGGGGTGGGCGTGAGAGCCTGTGTGGGCAAGAGAGTGGCAGAGCTAGAGATGTACTTTGCCCTCTCCAGGGTGAGTAAGAGAAGTATTTCATTGAGATTGTCAAGGAAGTGTTGAGAAATAAAAAGCCATCAGTGCCAAAATGAGGTTACCACAGACTGTTGGAGGTGATTGTTGTTGGATTTCGTCCATCATCTGTGGTGATTTGCTAATGGTAAATCCCCAGAAGCAATCTAAGTGTGGGAACAGGTGTGACGAACCCCATTTTTATGAGTGGGGCCATATTCTGTTTTTACTATCCCAGTTGGCATGGGACGTTATAGAGACTTAATTTTATGGTTATAAACTGATTCTCTGGCTAGAGAGACGTCAGACAACCAGGTGGCTCATTAACACTAAACCCTTGAACTTGAACTCTTGCTCTACAGCTGATGCAGCATTATGAGATCCAGCCAGAGGATGGGGCCCCGACCACAGAGCCCAAGACTAGAACACTGCTCATCCCATCCAAACCCATCAACCTGCGCTTCCTACCCCGAGCCTGAGGAGGGTGCCAGGGAGTTATAGAAAGGGATTGACAGGAGGGTCTGGTGTTGTGCTGTGCTGTGGTAACCTCCAGTCCCCTAGATCCCCTTAAACATAGCCGATTGAAGTAGTTTGGGTGGGGGGAGGGGATGCTGAAAAATAAAGTTTGTTCATGCTACAGACAGCTATATCGGTCTGCTAATACAGGACTAGTAAAGGCTCAGTGCACAACTTTTGTGAAGAAATTATACCCCCCCCCCCTCCCCTCAAATGCCCTCAAACCAAATCTGATTCATATCAGGTTATTCTGACACGGAACCCAAACCGGCTGCGAGCGTGCGTTATCGTGCATACATTTATTTGTCCCGCTACACCAAATGCGATCACGACACGCAGGTTAAAATATAAAAACAAACTCTGAACCAATGACATTCATTTGGGGACAGGTCTAAAAGCATTAAACATGTATGGCAATTTAGCTAGTTAGCTTGCACTTGCTAGCTAATGTGTCCTATTTAGCTAGCTTGCTGTTGCTAGCTAATTTGTCCTGGGATATAAACATTGAGTTGTTATTTTACCTGAAATGCACAAGGTCCTCTACTCCGACAATGAATCCACACATAAAACGGACAACCGAATCGTTTCTAGTCATCTCTCCTTCCAGGCTTTTTCCTCTTTGAACTTATATGGTGACCGCATCTAAACTTTCATAGTATTACCACGACAACCGGCAAAACATTTAATCTTTCAATTACCCACGTGGGTATAGACAATGAGGAGATGAAACTTGGGTACCTGCTTCTATAAACCAATGAGGAGATGGGAGAGGCAGGACTTTCAGCGCGATCTGTGTCAGAAATAGAAAAGTATAATAAAAAATTGTATATTTTAGCCCTTGGCATCGCAGATGTTCGTTGGCGCGCGCACGAGCAGTGTGGGTGCAATAATTGAATATCATGGATTTCTACATTTATTTTCCGATGCGCACGCGACGTGTGCAGTCTGGTCACCATGTGAGGTGTATAACTGGGGCCTTTGCTCTGTTGACCTTTACTATGAAGCTAATACATATAGATTAATCTGCCCTGTAATTAATGCACATTGGTGTCGAGGAGAAATGTATCACTGTGTGTGTGTGTGTGTGTGTGTGTGCTTGTGAATGGCATTATAATATAATATCATCAGTTGCTAATACTTATATATATTTGTCTAGGGTATTGGCCATAAACTTTTACTTCATTAAAAGTCTTTATGAAATGTGAACTTATGTGCCCACATTAGTGTTTAACAACTGCTGGCAACTCTGTGGTCCATACAAAGATTAAAAGATGGGTTTTATTTACGTTAAATATTTGTATTTGTGTTTAGTTATTAGGTTTAACCAAAGGGGATAAGTAAGTTGAGTGTTAAAATAAATACAGTAGGTTGCAACTTGAAATATAGGTTTGTTAATAATCAAATATAACAGTTGGCGTTGAATCATATGTTTGGTTTCAACAAATGCCACAAAAAAAATCAATTGAGAACCTAACTCGTTTACTTGTAACTAGTTGAAGCAATTTTATACAGTACATGTAGCCACCAATCCTATCGGCAGATTTATCGATGATTAGGCTCACATTTTACATCTCATATGTGGGCTATATTATAGGCCAATAGCCAGCCTAGACATATTTATCAAGTAGCCTATCGGGCCGCAGACACTTAGGGCAACTCAGAACACTGGATGTATTTAGTTGAATGTATTTTATGTTGAGAATAGTTTTAAAAAATTATATGCAGAACATCTCACATGGGTCGGGACCACTGTCCTCCATATTTTGTCTTAGAGCGCTCCTTCTTATCCTCAGCCATCCAGCCCTGCACTTTTCCTTAGAATGGTATGCCCCGGCATGAGCCTATAGAGCCTGCTGATGCGATACATCTCCTCTACACCCTGCACGCTCATATTATTTTCCTCGGCACTCTGCAAAGCCTCGAATGTGGATTGGATGAAGCTGTAGGATACATCTCTAAAATTATGCTATACATAGAATAGTGTATGTTCTATAATGTAGACTAGTCACTGTATATTTTTGAATTAGGCTACAGTTGTCTTGTGTCTGGCTACATTGGATTACCTGGAGCAGCTAGAATCATCCGTCGCGCCCTAATGGGCTTTGACTGTATCCTATTCATAGGGAGTGAGTATCAAAATGAGGGATGCTGAACGATTCCGATGAGTCGTTCTGGGGCAAGATGCGGACAGAATGTCTGGGGCAGTGCTTCGTAGGATGTTGAGGCTTTGTGATGGTGAGTTGCCGCCGACGGTTTGCCTCTTTGTTCATTTATAGGAACCATTCGAATGGACATTCTATGCCTCGGGCATCCCAGGTAGAACCGTTTTCCCCTGGCCTAGCTGCGATGACCATTGGTTCGATAGGGTTCGGGCGCTAATGTCAAATGACCGTTGCCGTTGCATTATTTGATCCTACGGAATGGTTGTTTACATCTAATTAATTAGGTCAGACCTCTACAAGTCCGACGGCACAATAGCATCAATGACATCATCATTTCATTTCTGCCATGTAAAGCTATGTCCATGACGTCCACAAAGCGCAATGTGTGCAAAGATTCCATTCCAGTCAATGGTGCTTCTATCACGGGGTCATTGTCCGTTACATTACAATACAAAATGTGGTGTAGACGCTTTGGGTAGGCAACATAGCATCATCTATTATAAAGCGCAAACCAGGGAAATGCCACCATCAAACAGCCAGTCAAAATAAATATGTAGGCTAAGCCTATGGAGGTGTGAGTGACTGACTGGGTTTCTGCCCACCTCGATGCTGTGGAATAGCCCACTGAGCTAAAGCCTAGGCTATTAGCTCAGGGAACTAAGTCTTTAGGTCTCACTGGTGTGTTGTGGAAAGAAAAGCGTTCAGTTGTCATTGAGTCACAGGGTAAACACATTGAAGATAATACTTCCTGCTCTCTCGCCTAACAGACAGGATACAACTGTCTTGTGTATTATTATTCTAGTGAGGCAGTCAATCTGTCAACCCCACAGCCTTCATGCCGTGAGGGTTTCCATAGCCTGTTGGTGGTGCACACTGGTTTGAATGATCCTAGAGGGAAAAACAAACAGACAACATCTTGAGCCTTGTCGACAACAATCTGGCGTCTGTGTCTCTCTCTTTTCATATTTCTCTCTCTTTCATCCGATCTAGCTCTCTCTTTCGATGTCTCTCCATATTTCTCATGTTTAGTGTAGATTCTGTCACCTAGTGTAAACATCTGCCTTCCAGAGAAATCGCAGGCTTTGATAACACACAGACATGTTTCCTTTCTCACGCACACTGAAAGGATTTTGTCAGTGGTGGAGATAAAGAAGCATGTTGCCCATTGATTTTCATGGCAGCAGTGGAACAGCCTTGCCCTGAAAACAACCATGCCCTGACACTGATCCACTTCATTATCCTGACCTCTGACCTGTTCCAACCCCTTCTCAGAACAGGCCAGGCAGCGTCAGTCAATGTAGACCTACATAGGAACAAGACACTGTGGCTGAGTGACCATCTACTTAGCTCTGTCTATCTGTCCTCATCGTGACCCTTTATTGGCATCCTTTACTGTCATGTGTTGTCATAACGACCAATGGAAGCCTTGTTGTTTTAACAGCAAAAACATGTCATTGAATTATCCCATGAATTCATCACTGTGTTGATTGAATTGCATGATAGATCCATTGATGAGGGAGTTCATGAAGACAATTGATTGACTCTTGACTCGTTGCTGTGTTGTTATTTGACAGTGCTAGTTTAGAGGTCAGTGGTCATGAACGGGGTCAAATGAGCATGCAGCCTGAATTAAGGAACTGAAAAGCAAAAGTCCTTCCTCAACATGCACACACACACACACACACACACACACACACACACACACACACACAGGAATGTCGTATTGCTTATCAGACATGTGTTTTGTTGTACATTCTGAAATCCTTTGTTTACTTATGTGAGTGACCGTTTTTTATTGTACACAGATTATGTAGATTATGGAATTCATTTTAATTATGCAGATGAGCGTAACTATGATGCTTTAATCCCTTCAATTATGATGATGGTTAAATAGTTGTCTAATCCCATGTCCTGATGAGCTGCTGAGATATTTTTTAGATTACGTTGCGTTAAATGAAACAACTTAATTCAGAGAGGGGGAGAGATCTTGATTGCCTGCTATGTGTGGTTGAATGATGGCTAAGTGTCAGGCTGCCAGTAGTTTAAGTGCATGACTTCCTCTCATTCCCTTCCCATCATCGCCTCCGAATTCGAGGAATAAATCATTCATTTCGACCATTGCGAGGAGAGAAAAAAGGGAAAGGAAACACACATCTGAGAGTATAGAGGGATGAGGAGGTGGTGAGAAGAGATGAGGTGAATCGTTATGCAGCAAGATACACTTCCTGAATGAGCAAGAGTGGGATGTTTTGGGATATTATCGAACTCCTTCCTCGGGGTGTACAGGGAGAGAGTGTGTAGGGGTTCAGTGAGGAGGGGGAGTGTTGTGAACACTGAGGGGGGCCTATACTGCAGGAGCATCTTAAAGACGGTGTGGAGACCGAGCCTTTGTTGGTCCCAGTTATGTAACAATGACAACGCTAAGTAAAGACTAATAACAGCGTTCACACTCAGAAGGAGCGAGGGACATGGGGGAAGAAGAGCAGAGAGAACGTGGAGACGTGGTAGAGGAGAGAGATGGGGAATGGGATGCACATGTATGGAGGAGTGATGGCAGAAGACGCAATATAAAAGTCGTGGGATACAGAGAGAGTGAATACGGGAGGTGAATTGAGGAGAGGTGAAGCGTGTATGCACGAGGGGTGTGAATGAGATGGATTGTAAATGGCATTAATCCAGTCCTCTGCTGTCCTTCCCCCTGGCTACAGATACAGATAGCAGGTCCCAATCTCATTATCTGTCTACGTGCAGAACACACACACACACACACACCAAGATTAACACCAGATCAGACTGACACAGACTGGGACTAACTGAATCGTCAGTATGAAGAGCATAAACCGTAACACGCTGAATTTACTTTTACAACTTCTCTTCTTAAGGTCTAGCCTTTGTTTCTGGATCTCAATCATTTGTCCTAGTGAATAAATTCATAAATAAATACAGGTGAATCGATTTCAATTAGATTAGAAGAGTCAGTAGAGAGAGACTCTTTGTATGTGTAATAAACCACTGGCAAGTCACCTGTAGGTCCACACACAGAAGGAATTCGACTCCCTTAGATTCCCACTAGACTGCCTGGGTCTCTTTTGAGAGATGCGTAAAGTGGTCTGTTCAGTTCATTAACAACTCCAAAGGAACTCCATCCCAGAGAGTGTGTAGGAGCTGCAGCCTCTGCAGTCTGCTGGGGGAAACAATTGGTAGCATTCATGGCCATGTCTGCTGACACACAAAGCTCTCATAGATAAACCCATCGCTCTCTCTATCTGCCCCCGGATCCACCCCACCACCACCACCCCCTTTTATGGGCAGAATGAAGAGATTTCTAGTCCATCCAGTCTGATGGGCTAGCTGATCCATTGATGAGCGCCAATTGGGTTTACGTGACAGTTGCTGTCACTAGGCCATTATCTGCTATACCAGGCAGGATTTACTGAGGTAAGATCATTTTTATTTGCCCATTATGTGCCACTGACTGTCTAACCAGGTGATCCCCAGGCCAGACAACACATCCTCCTCTACCCAGGTCCACAACACTGCCTGGGTCTCCATGGGAGAAGCTCTGCCTGGGTCTCCATGGGAGAAGCTCTGCCTGGGTCTCCATGGTAGAAGCTCTGCCTGGGTCTCCATGGAGAAGCTCTGTCTGGGCCCTTGTATCACAACCAGAACCAGAGGGGGTAGAGGACAAATAATAGTCCAACACCATGTCTCCTCTCTCTGGTAGGATTTGACAAAGCCCCCTCAAGGGTTTCTCATTGTCCCTATGGTGCCCCAACACAGCAGCCTGGCTCTCAACGGGGCCGTGTGGGGGAAACACGTGAGACTGTTGACATACACACCGATGATCTGCCTGCCACCACAGCTGTCCTAGTTACCACGGTGACACAGCCTGTCATGTTTCCACAGCGACCACAGCCAGTCAGACATCAGTGATGGATATTGATCGACATGCGAGGCAGCTTTAGAGGTTCAGGGTTGAAATGAACAGCAATATTGATTGATAACTGCCACTGTTATCACGCTAAACCCTTGTCCATTCCACGAGTTCCAGTTCTTCATTGGAAAGTGGCTCTGATAGGACTGTGTGATCTAAGTCTGTGACCGGGTGAGCTCGGGTCTGTCACACACCTCACGGAATTCTCACAGTAGTTCATTGGCCTTCCTTCAGTTACGTGGGCATCATACTTTCATCCTAGCCTGGCTGGTCCCTGATCTGTTTATGCTCTTGCCAACTCATTTTGCTGTCATTGTCAAGACAAACATGTTTGGCATAACAATTCCATAAAGAGTTGGCAAGAGAGCACAAACAGATCTGGGACCAGCCAGGCTACATTGATTTCAAATCGTTCTACATAACCTTGTGTTTCTGCACTAGGTGTTTATTTGGGTTTTGGGGAGAGAACAATAGATAAGACTGGCGAACCCAAAGATATCTGCAACAACCGATAGGGGAAGGAAGACTGGAGGAACTGAGGAAACGAGAGAGAGAGAGAATGGAATGGTGCAATCTTGCTTGATCAGACTACTGATTATGAAGTTGATGGAGGAGATAAGAAGCAAAAAAGGAAAGGGACTGGCAACAAAGCCACCATATTGTATCTGTGGGATTGGACATGAAAATATAATTACTCCCAATAGAATAAATACAACTTCAAAATGTATATTTCCTGAAAAAATGGGTGCGCTTGCTTCATTGTATTTTTTAAAGAATTTAATTGTCCTCCTAGCTCCAAAACAGTGAGAGAACATCTGGGGAACCCTATGAAGACATTTAGTAGCAGCGACAGACCAGATCCCACAGCAGCAGTAACACAGTGGGAAAACATCTGATGAAGTCTATGAAGACATTTAGTAGCAGCAACAGACCAGAAGCCCACAGCAGCAGTAACACAGTGGGAAAACATCTGATGAAGTCTATGAAGACATTTAGTAGCAGCGACAGACCAGAAGCCCACAGCAGCAGTAACACAGTGGGAAAACATCTGATGAAGTCTATGAAGACATTTAGTAGCAGCGACAGACCAGAAGCCCACAGCAGCAGTAACACAGTGGGAAAACATCTGATGAAGTCTATGAAGACATTTAGTAGCAGCAACAGACCAGAAGCCCACAGCAGCAGTAACACAGTGGGAAAACATCTGATGAAGTCTATGAAGACATTTAGTAGCAGCGACAGACCAGATCCCACAGCAGCAGTAACACAGTGGGAAAACATCTGATGAAGTCTATGAAGACATTTAGTAGCAGCGACAGACCAGAAGCCCACAGCAGCAGTAACACAGTGGGAAAACATCTGATGAAGTCTATGAAGACATTTAGTAGCAGCGACAGACCAGAAGCCCACAGCAGCAGTAACACAGTGGGAAAACATCTGATGAAGTCTATGAAGACATTTAGTAGCAGCGACAGACCAGATCCCACAGCAGCAGTAACACAGTGGGAAAACATCTGATGAAGTCTATGAAGACATTTAGTAGCAGCAACAGACCAGATCCCACAGCAGCAGTAACACAGTGAGAAAACATCTGATGAAGTCTATGAAGACATTTAGTAGCAGCGACAGACCAGAAGCCCACAGCAGCAGTAACACAGTGGGAAAACATCTGATGAAGTCTATAAAAGACATTTAGTAGCAGCAACAGACCAGATCCCACAGCAGCAGTAACATAGTGGGAAAACATCTGATGAAGTCTATGAAGACATTTAGTAGCAGCAACAGACCAGATCCCACAGCAGCAGTAACATAGTGGGAAAACATCTGATGAAGTCTATGAAGACATTTAGTAGCAGCGACAGACCAGATCCCACAGCAGCAGTAACACAGTGGGAAAACATCTGATGAAGTCTATGAAGACATTTAGTAGCAGCAACAGACCAGATCCCACAGCAGCAGTAACACAGTGGGAAAACATCTGATGAAGTCTATGAAGACATTTAGTAGCAGCAACAGACCAGATCCCACAGCAGCAGTAACACAGTGGGAAAACATCTGATGAAGTCTATAAAAGACATTTAGTAGCAGCAACAGACCAGATCCCACAGCAGCAGTAACACAGTGGGAAAACATCTGATGAAGTCTATAAAAGACATTTAGTAGCAGCAACAGACCAGATCCCACAGCAGCAGTAACACAGTGGGAAAACATCTGATGAAGTCTATAAAATACATTTAGTAGCAGCAACAGACCAGATCCCACAGCAGCAGTAACACAGTGGGAAAACATCTGATGAAGTCTATAAAATACATTTAGTAGCAGCAACAGACCAGATCCCACAGCAGCAGTAACACAGTGGGAAAACATCTGATGAAGTCTATGAAGACATGTAGTAGCAGCAACAGACCAGATCCCACAGCAGCAGTAACACAGTGAGAAAACATCTGTTGAAGTCTATGAAGACATTTAGTAGCAGCGACAGACCAGAAGCCCACAGCAGCAGTAACACAGTGAGAAAACATCTGTTGATGTCTATAAAGACATTTAGTAGCAGCAACAGACCAGATCCCACAGCAGCAGTAACATAGTGGGTAATGCATTATGAAGTGGTTATGTCAGCAAACACTGCGGAATGGGGAGCCCATTGGCAGATCTGTCCTATCTTTCGTCTTGCTTTCTTTCTTTTTCTTGTTATCCTTTTTCACTCTTATTCAACCCTATCTTCTGTGTAGTCTCAGGTCTCCTTCATGTAATTCACTTCCTGCTCTCACCCCATGTTCCTTTTCAACATATCCCTTTGAGATTGGGAAATGCGACAAAGGTGTTGAACATTGAAATACTAAAGACATGATAGATCAGAAGCATAGTATCTAAAGGAGTGAAAGAGACTGGCTTTTAATGTCAAAAGTGAATGGTTCACTGTATAAAGACAGAGGGCTTTGGAATGTGTTGGGTGGACGGGAAGAAGTCACAGGATTGCTATAGGGGAAGCGGATGGACATCTGTGGATTAGGCAAAGGAGGGGTTGAGTTCAGGAGGTCAGGTCAGATCCCCTGCTGGGAGAAATTATGGTTCACTATCCTATTACCCTCTTCATGTGGAACCATAAGATGTAAGGATTGGAGAGGAGGAGTGCCTAAATTGGAGTATATTAGAGGTAGACCGATTATGATTTTTTCCAGCGCCGATACCGATTATTGGAGGACCAAAAAAAGCTGATACAAATTAATCGGCCGATTTATTTATTTATTTATTTATTTATATATAAAAATATTTACTTCAATTGATTTTAAGAAAGGCAAAAGATGTTTATGGTTAGGTATATTCGTACAACGATTGTGCTTTTTTCGCGAATGCGCCTTTGTTAAATCATCACCCGTTTGGCGAAGTAGGCTGTGATTCGATAAATTAATAGGCACCGCATTGATTATATGCAATGCAGAACAAGCTAGTTAACCTAGTAATATCATCAACTATCTGTAGTTAACTGGTGATTTTGTGAAGATTGATTGTTTTTTATAAGTTTAATGCTAGCTAGCAACTTACCTTGGCTTCTTGCTGCACTCACGTAACTGGTGGTCAGCTTGCCGCGCAGTTTCCTCGTGGAATGCAATGTAATCGGCCATAAAATGCTGATTACCGATTGTTATGAAAACTTGAAATCGGCCTCTAGAGTATATACTGTATACTGGTAGTGGTGGGAACATGGCTTTGTCTGAATACAGCTGTTCCTACCCTTTGGGAAGAATTCAACTTGGTTCAGCTTCTCTAGTGTTCGTGAGTTATTTACTCTGAAAAATAAGAACCTAACAATTGTCAGATACCATCTTGAAACTATGAAAGATGTATGTGTAGTCGTACATATGAGAGTTATACTATATGGCTCCCAAGTGGCGCAGCGCTCTAAAGCATTGCATCTCAGTGCAAGAGGCGTCACTACAGTCCCTAGTTCAAATCCAGGCTGTATCACATCCGGGCGTGATTGGGAGTCCCATGGGGCGGTGCACAATTGGCCCAGTGCCTGCCGGGTTTGGTCGTTATTGTAAATTTGTTCTTAAACTGACTTGCCTAGTTAAATAAAGGTTAAAGGCATTGGAAGCCAAGCCTGTGCTGGGTATCACACGTGTTACAGCTATTGCTGATGCCCACTCACTACAGTGGGATGATCATACAAGGTGACATCCCTGCACATGTCCACTGGTGTTCTTCTCACGACACTGTCACTGTGACACAGAGGAGGGTAAAACCAAGAGGGAATGAGAGAGCGTGAGATGGGAGCTGAGAAACAGACTGTCATCTGTAGTGACACATTTGTTTGTATTGAGAAGAACATTGCGATGACTAAATAGGTTAGTGCAATCTGCTAATGGAGTAATGGAGGCAGCCACACACACAACCCTCACACACACACACATTCTCACACACCAAGGTACATACTGTCCTTAAACATATATCAAAGGTCTCTGTGGAGCCGTAGGAGGATGAGTATTATATTATGTGAGCGTACCAAATGGCACTCTATTCCCTATTTAGTGCACTGGGCTCAGGTCAAAAGTAGTGCAGTATATAGGGAATAGAGTGCCATTTGGGATGCAACCGATGTCTTGCTGATTTTGTGTGTGTGTGGAGACTGGAGCGGGTCCAGTTCCTATATGGTGGGTTGTGGGTAGTCACCAGTCAGCATGGTTACATCACCTCCAGACTGCACTGCAAGGCTGTAGCACGACAACAGCTTGCAGGAAGAGGCTTGAGTGGGCTGTGTGTGTGTGGGGGGGTGGTACACGCTTTGGCTAGGCATCAGTCACGACGACTGTGGCGCAGACGCAGAAATACAGTCACCCACATACACTATTCAGTGCTGATCATTGTGTCTAATGAGACTGACGTGAGACTGACGTAAAGACTTTGTTAGAATTCTCAGCCACATTGTTAGTCAGCCCTCTCTTCTTGAAGGCTTTGATGACATTTCTACAGAAGCACTGACATTTCCATCCTTAAACATACAGTCAGTCACTACACTGTGGTGCCACACATAACTATGACATGTCAGCTAAGAGCAACTCTCTGAGAGTTTATATATAGATTGGTCCAGTTAATGAATGAGTGTTGCAGACACACACACATGCACACACACACATATTCATCTCCATGTTGCTAAGAGCTGAGGCGCTCAGCAAGATGATCTGGGGCTGACTAAAGCCTTGGCTTCCTGTCCCTCCTAGCCCCTCTCTCTCCTCTTTCCCCTCTCTTCCCCACCCCACTAGAGTCAATCAGAAATGGCAGGGCTATTGTACTGAGAGATACCACACCTTTCACGGTCATCCCTCTGTACACACACACATATTTATATACACTGCTCAAAAAAATACACTAACACTAAAATAACACATCCTAGATCTGAATGAATTAAATATTCTTATTAAATACTTTTTTCTTTACATAGTTGAATGTGCTGACAACAGAATCACACAAAAAGTATCAATGGAAATCAAATTTATCAACCCATGGAGGTCTGGATTTGGAGTTGCACTCAAAATTAAAGTGGAAAACCACACTACAGGCTGATCCAACTTTGATGTAATGTCCTTAAAACATTACATCAAAGTCAAAATGAGGCTCAGTAGTGTGTGTGGCCTCCACGTGCCTGTATGACCTCCCTACAACGCCTGGGCATGCTCCTGATGAGGTGGCGGATGGTCTCCTGAGGGATCTCCTCAAAGCATCCGCCAACTCCTGGACAGTCTGTGGTGCAACGTGGCATTGGTGGATGGAGCGAGACATGATGCTCAATTGGATTCAGGTCTGGGGAACGGGCGGTCCATAGCATCAATGCCTTCCTCTTGCCGGAACTGCTGACACACTCCAGCCACATGAGGTCCAACCGCACCAGCATATGGTCTCACAAGGGGTCTGAGGATCTCATCTCGGTACCTAATGGCAGCCAGGCTACCTCTGGCGAGCACGTGGAGGGCTGTGCGGCCCCCCAAAGAAATGCCACCACATACCATGACTGACCCACCGCCAAACCGGTCATGCTGGAGGATGTTGCAGGCAGCAGAACGTTCTCCACGGCGTCTCCAGACTCTGTCACATGTGCTCAGTGTGAACCTGCTTTCATCTGTGAAGAGCACAGGGCGCCAGTGGCAAATTTGCCAATCTTGGTGTTCTCTGGCAAATGCCAAACGTCCTGCACGGTGTTGGGCTGTAAGCACAATGTCATAACTTTGTGGCTTTGCCCGCTAGTGACCACTCTGCAGAGCTGCCTCTGCATTATGGAAAACGCTGCAGAAAATAGTGGAATAGGAGTAACAAATGCATCAAAATGTATTTATATAGTGCCTTTTGAACATACAATTGAGAGTAGAAGTGGGAGGCAGGTACAGTATAATGTTGTAAACATGCCTTTTTTCACATCTGCTTATATCGTTTTCCTATGACAAGGTTGACCTCTAAAGCCCACAGTCCATTCAGTGAAGTCTCTCATTTGTCCACACCAGTAGACACCATATAAAGGGGCGTCATAGCAGCTATATTAATGCTGTCTGTTAACATATGGCTGAGTAGATTTGAGCATCTGTCAGATGAGATGATGTCAGCAAGTACAGCTGTCTGCTATGGTTGCCCCACTGGCCAAGGGGAAGTCATAGACTGTACAAACACACACAGGCCCGTTGGGGATTAACACAGCTGGATGTCTGCTAGACTAGAACATGATGCCGCTGGGCAGCGGACAGACTCCACCCATCTCACAGGATAGGCTGCTCCACTTCACAGCACCTACAGTATATATACCACGGTTTTATCCACACCACATTGCCCTCTATCATATGATATTCTTAGATTCTGAGTTCGTCCTGAACCTGTGACCTGACCAGGTAAAACACCAGTTACTAGATTGATTCTGTTCTAAAAAGATATGACGTGGAAAGCCATTCAATGAGTGTGTTTGCAAGTTTCCACCCTGTCCAGACAATCACCAGTGTATGGACGCTCCATATGGATCTTAAAATGTCTGGGACTAAATTTAGGATCTAACGCTATTCTACTTGTCCACACTTTCACACCGGCCTCTAGTGTTGCCATTTTATCTCTCACACCACTTGTCCCTTCCCACCCTGTCTTTTTCTGTTCTGTGCTTTCCTCCCTCTGTCCTAGGATCTGCCTGCTCAAACACTGTAAAGACCAAATCACACGAGAAGTTATAAAAAAAATCATGCGCATGCTCACGCTGGAATGAGAATTCATGTGAGGGAATGAGAGAGCAGACGAGGCGCGGGCGTCAACTGCGTCACATTAGAATGATACGTTGCCAATGTCATTTCTTGGCAGTACCGTTAGGCTATCACCGTTGTAGCTTACAGCCGATTTGATTAATAAAGTTCAAAGTATATGGTTAGTAACTGTCTTGGTTCAAATGAATCAAAAGTTGGTCTAAGAATGGAGTGGGTCGTTTGTAGAAAAATAATTAAGTTAAGAGGAATTGTCATGATAAGTAGACAAAAATATGTAGTTTTAAAAGGTATTGGGCTTAAAGCTAAGGTTTATCAATATCAGTGAAACAATTGCAGTCTACCTGTGTTGATTTCGACCTGGGCTAGCCTACACAGAGAACATAACAAAAATAACTATTTACAATGGGTTGTCATGACAATTACGTTAGCATACGCTACGCAGTGTTTGTGAATTGACGCTCCCTTTTCTCGCACACCAATTTCACGCCGTTGACGGACATCTCCCCGTGTGATTTGGGCTCACACTGCCACACGCACTCTAGTCTTGTCACAACTAGCTGAATGTGGGGCAAAGGAAACCAGCAAGGCCACTATGTGTGTGTTCTGTATCTTGAGTCATTGTTTTACATCTGACATGAGGGGTGACTTGCCAATGGGAGAGAGCTTAAAGGCTGTGAGGAGGGAGATACCAACTGAGAGGAACAGCCAGACTGGCACTGATTGGCTCTCTGACTGTTGCTATGGTGGTTTAGGCAGCTCTCCCATTGGTCAGACAAGCAACTTGGACCAGGACATGCTCGGAATCCAAACATCCTCTTGTCGTCATGACGACAGACAGGAAGTGGGAAGTTGTTATTGTGGAAGATTGCCAAGCTTGTTCTCAACTGAACTGTGTTTTTCAACAGATGATCTCTTGTGAACATAGAAACTATCTATTCTAACCCTGGATCTGCTTCAAGAACAGCTTAGTGGCGCTCCATTCCGCTCTTGGGTGTTCAGCAGAGATGGAGTAATCCGCACGGAAAGATGATTATTATAACATGTTTGGATGAGAGAGCAGCTAGGGGCTAGATGTGATTTATGGGTTTGGAAGGATTTAGTCAGTGTCAGAAGAAGACCGAAATATCCTATTGTCCCTTGTCCACTTCCATCTAAAATAGCAATCCTACTGGACATGTTTCTTAATGTAATAACGTATTAGCTAATCATGTAGGTGTACACCTACCCCATACATAGGGTCCTGTCCAATCCTGTTTTAGCGCAGTACATGTTGGCGTAGTGCAAAAGACAAGGCCTCCAACCCAATTCTATTTTTAATCCATACCTCAGGGAGGATTTCATGAATCCCAGTTGATACCGTAGAGTCAGCCAGGGATCAGGTTTTCACTAGGTTCTCCTCTGAGCTCTCCATTACCCCTCCTATTCCATCCTTAGAGGACGGTATGAAGGCTGTATCCTACAGAGACCTATTGCAGCTTCAGTTCATTCATATCAATATGTTTACTCTCCCTTCAGGTGGATGATGCATCACTTCAAACACACAGTTTCATGCTGGGCCATTGATCAGGCGTGACACGGGCACTGAGCCACACAGAGAAACACACACACACACACACCTGGCTTTCTGGTTGATGCATATGCAGAGGCCTTGGTAAATGCTGACATGCTAATACTTTCTACCCAAGCAGCACCTTCACTTCTATGATGTTAAATGGTGTGAAACCTGTTTGCAGTAATCCCATAGCTGTCAGAGCCACACCTTCTGGGAGAGAAATAATGAAACCTGCCATGGGAAAGGAAGAGAAAAGGAGACGAAAGGGGAGGGGAGAGGAAAGAAAGGAAGGAGAGAGAGGAAAGGAAGGAGGGAGAGGAAAGGAAGGAAGGAAGGAGAGAGAAAGGGGAGGAGAAAGAGAGGAAAGGAAGGAAGGAGAAAGGGGAGGAGAGAGAGGAAAGGAAGGAAGGACAGAGAAAGGGTAGGAGAGAGACGAGAGGAAGGAATGAAGGATAGAAGGGGGAGAGAGAGAGGAAAAGAAGGAAGGAGAGAGCAAGAGAGAGAGAGCGACGCAAGAAGGGGTGGGGTGATGTTCAGGTGAGGTGAGGATAAGCGATAGCGAGGCGTCGGGGAGGTAAAGTGATGCATGCTGGGAACAATATGGAGCTCATGAATATCTCACCAGCAACAGCTCCAGTGAGAGTCAGACGAGCTCACTAACACACACTGGGCTCCTTATGTAACCCAACATCTGACCCAGAAACCTCCTTGCACGGAAGGCTAGAGAGACGGGGAGAGAGAGAACAAAGGAGGAGGAGTGGGAAAGAGGGGAACGAGGTCGTTGGGTGAGAGCTTCAGCGAAGCATATGTCAGTGTCTTTTTGTGGGAGAGAGTCCGTCACTGTTCAAATAGAAGAACACGTGTAGAACAATCAGACTGTGTTTCTGAGGTTTGTTCCATCGTGTTGAGAGATGGTATTCACACTGAAATGCCTGATCCAAACACAACGGAGTCTGTCCTCTGTAACTCTTGATCACTGCTCTACTTGTGTGTGGAGGTTTTTGCAACAGCTATAGTAAATGCAAACATGTCTAACGTTGACTGTTCTCTCTCTCTATCTCTCTCTTTCGCTCTCTTTCTTTCACTCTCTCTCTCTCACTCTCTCTCTTTCACTCTCTCTCTTTCACTCTCTCTCTCTTTCACTCTTTCTCTCTCGCTCTCTCTCACTCTCTCTTTCTCTCTCTCTCTGTCTATCACTCTCTCGCTCTCTTTCACTCTCTCTTTCTCTCTCTCTCTGTCTCTCTCTCTCTCTTTCTCACTACAGGTGGATTCTTGTGGATGGGAAATGCTCCCTGATCTTCCCTGCCCTCCTCCTCCCTCTCCTGAACACCCCAATCCCTCCATCTCTCGTTTTCACTTTCTCCATCACTCCATCACTCTCTGGTCGCCATGACGTCTACGCTGCAAACGCTGGCGCTCAAGCTGGCCCCACCCCCTCAGGACCTAAACCCTGAGCGGTTGGACGGCTGCGAGGAGACGGGCCGGCGCTACAAAGTGGTTCCCTCCGTCGTGTGCTCCATGTGTTGCCTCTTCGGCATCATCTACTGCTTCTTCGGTGAGCAAAAGGGATTCTTTGTAGCAGTTGTAAGGTCATAGCTCCTTGCTCATTGGAAACACTGAGGGGTAATTCACTAGTCTCAATGGCAATGTTCATCTGTCACAGCAGCAGAACCTCTCTGACACTATGATTTAACAGTTATTACAGGTGATGCACGGTGATGAGATTATGTGAGCAACGCTGAGCTGATATTCTGGAGAATTTAGCCGCTCCGGGGTTATTCATAGGATAATCATCTCTCTGTCTCTCTCTCTCCTGTCTCTCTCTCTCCTGTCTCTCGCTCTCTCTCTCTTCCCCATCTCACAGATAAAAATGTGACTCTCGTGTTCTGAATCCAATTTAATTGAATAAACTATTGACTTGGTACATTTATGTACATTGCCACGGTAAACATAAAACAGCGATGGTCAAACAAGTCAATCTCAAGACTGCAGAATTATATAGAACACCAATATAGTGGACCTCTATGTTCAAGACCAACTCCCTGTCTTTCTCTCTCCTCAGGGTACCGTTGTTTCAAGGCGGTGATGTTCCTGACGGGCCTGATGTTCGGCTCCATCGTCATCTTCATGTTGTGTTATAAGGAGCGCGTCCTGGACACCCAGCTCAGTGTTGAGGCCTCTGTGGGCATCGGCCTGGGCATCGGCACCCTCTGCGGCCTGGTCACCATGCTGGTTCGCTCCGTGGGTCTCTTCATGGTGGGTCTCCTCCTGGGCCTCTTGGTGGCTGTGGCTACCCTGGTGGGCATGGAGGAGCTGTCCAACAGCCCCCCGAGGTCGGTCTGGGTCCCCCTGGGGGTGCTGCTCGGCCTGGGCATGCTGTTCGCCGTTCTCACCCTCCAATGGCAACGTTTCTTCACCACCGTGTCCACGGCCGTGTTCGGGGCGGCGGTGATCACCGTGGCGCTGGACTACTTTGTGGAGCTGTTTGCCCTGGTGCTGTACCTGTATGAGAGGGTAAAAGCGGCGCCCAGAGGGAGACCCGTCTGTTGGATCACCTGGGTGGTGCTGGGGGTGTGGCCTGTTCTGACGCTCCTGGGGGTGCTAATACAGTGGAAGGTGACAGCAGAGGGATACTCCCACACCAAGGGTGAGTCTGAGATTCTGGGTTGAAGGGGTTACACTGACGTCAATGCTGAAGTTTGTGGACTTTTTATTTTGAGAGTGACAGAGCTATTTATATGCGAGAGAGGTGCTTGAAAGGGGGTGCTTGTCCAACTGAATGTATTTAACTGAAATGTGTCTTCCGCATTTAACCCAAGCCCTCTGAATCAAAGAGGTGCGGCAGGTAGCCTGAATCGACATCCAGGTCTTCGGTGCCCGGGCAACAGTAGGTTAACTGCCTTGCTCATGGGAAGACGTTGTCAGCTCAGGGATTCGATCCAGCAACCTTCCGGTTTACTGGCCCAACGCTCTAACCACTAGGCTACCTGCCGCCCAAATGTAAACAAAGAATAAGAGTGAGAAACAAAGAGAAAAAGAGAGGGAGGGGTAGAGACAAAGAGCAGGTAGCTTTAGGGGAAGAGAGAGAGTGAAGCAGATTATTGCTGGGTGAACTCCCTGGCTGCCAGATGGTGCCTGGCTCTGCTTGTCTAGTCTAAATAAAAAGATGAACACAATCAGAACACAATCATGTGGAGCAGGGCAACTGTCAAAGGGCGCGTTGGGTCGTTCTTGTGTGCGTGTTTTAAAACATCTGTTGCTAGCTGCGCAATGTCGTTATGTGTGTTCTTTGTGTGTGTGTGTGTGTATGTGTGTATATCTGAACCCCGTCTTCCATCTCCCTCAGTGATAATCAGTCGTCAGCAACGGCGGGTCCAGCTGATGCGTATCCGTCAGAAGGAGGAGCGGAGGGACCGCAGCAGGAAGAGGAAGAATAAGCAACAGAGAGACTCCACCCACAGCTCTCACCCTCCCAAACCCCTGCACCCCGAGCCCGCCTATCGCAGGAAACCCAACCCTATACGACGCTTTGACGGGGACGTCCTATCGCCTGTGAGTGTACAAGTGTGCTCTCTCTCTCTCTCGTTGCCTTTCGCTTCCACTGTCCATTCTCCTCATCTCTTCTTACTCAGTGTCTTCATCAGCATTCATCAAAAAACGCAGTCTCTCTTTTTCCTCTCTCTTGCTGTCTCTCTCTCACGTTATCTCTCACTCTTTCTCTCTCTCTCTCTACAGAGTTACATCCAGAGTTTCCGGGACAGGCAGGTTGAGGCCAGGCCGTATCCTGGAGGGGGCAGACTGATGGGGGGAGGAGGGGCTCACACCAATGTGGATGTGGACTATGACTGTGGCTCCACCACGCCCCTCACTGCGGCTGCAGGCCCCTTACTACGAGTCTGAACACTCTCCTAACCACTGGTCCAACCACACCTCCAATGATCTGGCAGCCATATCACACCCCCAAAAGGTGTGACCACACCCACAACCCACCTGTGCTGCAGTATGGATCTGACCACACCCCTAAATGGTGCGACCACACCCCCAAAGGCCTGTATTGAAGTATAGGTCTGACTGACCACTCCCCCACCACAATGCTGGAGCCAATCAGAGTATGTGAATAGTAAAGGCCTGAACTCCTTTTTCTGTTTCACACACACACACCAGCCACATGCATGAAAATACTGTACACACATCCACAAACACTGCAGTGGAACTGGACCTGGTGAACAGAGAGAGAAATACAGGGCCTCCAACTGGATGGATAGATGTTACCTGAGGCTTCTCTCTCTCCATCCAGTCTCCAGCCAGTCTCCATCGGGACACAGTTTAAAGAAGCATGGCTCAGGTTTCAAATGAGGAATCGTTTTACCACGGACACCGGAATACAATCCTCTCTCTTCAGGATTTTGAAAGATTCAACTTAAAGTCTTGTCTACTGCTCGGCAGTCTTAATTCCTCAAATCATTCTCTGTCGTCAACAGGCAGTTCCTTTGTACTGCATTTCTACGGTTCCATCCTTCTATGGAGTTGGGACCTTCTGATGAGAACTGACTAGTCATAAACACCCCTGCTCTGTGCCATGCCAGCCCAACAACAGATCACCTCCTGGGAAGGAGAAGAATATCTGTCTTTTAAGAGGAAGCATTATGCATTCTTGGTGCTGGACGATATCCTTCTTTGGAAAGCAGTTTGAAATCCCCCTTCTTTAAATTAAGTTGGGAGATCCGGTTGATTTACGGGTGCCTTGTGACTGCCCTTACTTGGACTGTACCACTCAGCAGTGAGATAGGGGTTATTGGCAGTGGTCACTGACTGAGAGATGTGAGAGACTATATGATAACATGCTATATTATTATAGTGACAGACAACAAAGTTGTTGCGATAGGAATGAGGGTAGGCCTATGTCTAGCAGAGGAGCAACAGTGACCCAATCAGGGAGCAAGCAAGGAAACAGTGGATGGTGATTGGTCTAACCTGCCCTGGGCTCTACCAAAAGGAACCCTACATGAAGTCAGCACAGGGTCAACAAGAGGTCAATAAAGAGTTCAAAACAGAAAGGGGTCCGAATAAACGATTGACCAATACAACGAGAGTATTGACCACTCCCCCTCCACTCTACAGAGAGGACCATTCAGGTCACAGAGGATCGCCTACATATAGATAGACCCCTACATAATGTGCATTGGCTTTTCAATATGGGTCACAACATTCTGTCTATCGTGTATCAGTAAATGACATGACATCTATGGTTTATTATTGTCTTTGACTCAGACTGTGAAAGGGACTGTGAGTGTGAAACACATGATAAAATAATACAGGCGTGATGTTATTATTATTATTATTATGATTATGATTATGATTGCCCCATTGGGCTGTGGGTCGGGACAGGGTATGAGAATCAAATTTCTTTTCCCAGAATCTTCCAGGGGAAATCGACCTGGCTGCATGACTCAGTGGTTCCTTCCTGTTCCTGTCCCCCTCTCCTGTCCCCCTCTCTTATCTGTCTCCCGTGGCTTTGTCCTCCTCAACTCACCGTTCCTATCCCCTCTAGCCTGGTCAGCCCACATCTAACAACCACGCGCATAGTTTGTTAAACACTTCTCATGAATAGCTTCTTAATAATGCATTATAAGCACATGTATAATGCCTTATGAGCTATGTATAGTGCACTATAATGCATAGAGATTAAATTGATATTCATGAGCACTTATTATGCGCTTATTTTACATTATGAAGAGCATATTCATAGGAAGTGTTAGCAAATTAGCCTGCGTGCCAGTCTTGTTTAAGCCATCGTTTCAACTCCTTGCCGTGACAATGAGTTGGCATGGTAGCAGATCTGGGACCAGGCTATTACAGACTTGTCCATACAGCACAAACAGATGTGTAATTCCCCACTAGTGCTCATTCTTCTGATCTTCTGTTTTGTACATAAACAACACTGTACTTTTACCATTTATCTGTATTTCTTGCTTTATTTGATTGTTTATTTGTTCTTATGGATTTATTTTAGGATATTTCATTTATATGAAATTAACCTTTTATATAACTAGGCAAGTCAGTTAAGAACACATTTTTATTTACAATGACGGCCTACCGTGGAACAGTGAGTTAACAGCCTTGTTCAGAGGCAGAACAACAGATTTTTACCTTGTCAGCTCGGGGATTCGATCCAGCAACCTTTCGGTTACTAGTCCAACGCTCTAACCACTAGGCTACCTGCCGCCCAAATAACGTGTCCTTTCTGAAGTAACTGACTGTATGTAGATTTATTTATCAGGTAATTTATTGACATTATGTTATTGACATCTTTTGACTTCAGGAGTGCAGCCTCATAAATGTAGGCCGGTGATATGCCATGCTTCGTATTACAAATATAATTATTAATACTATTATTATTATTATTATTATTAAAGCATGTGTTTTTATGGGCCTGTATATGATAAACAAAGTGATTCTTCAATGTCTTTGGCTGTTAATTCAAAACGCACGCACACACCCACACTGAGAACATGATAGACTGGTACAGAGACTGGCAGGCTGGTGACCGTGTGTCGCTGTTTGTTGTGTTTGTTAACCAACCTGTAGGCCCACCATTCAGAACAGCATAAGCGATTGTCAGCCTCACTCTCATTCCATGTTCCCCCTTTTCCATCTTTCATTTTGTCTCCCCTTCTCACCTGTTTCACCCCCTGCCCTGTCTCCTTTTCCCTAGACACATCTCTCCCTTCTCACCCCTCTCCTCTGTCTCTCTGTCCATTGAGAACCCTCCTCATACTAGCGTCAGCCTTGTGATAGAACGTACAGTATCATATATATAGTCATAAATAAAGGCAAACGGTGCACATAGCTGTAGTAGGAAGTTACAAACAGGTCGGCTCGTACTTGAAGTCACCCAGCCTTTTGACTATTTCATTGGAGCGAGTGACCTTTGTGTCTTTAAAGACTTAACGTCTTTGAAATAAGAACAACTAAAGGGTCACCAGGGTGAGTTGATAAAGTCCTTTTCGTTTTTATTTAGTCTTTTTGTCTTCCCTCAGTCTTCATCTTCTCTTCTGTTTGTCTGTTACATGATATCCTGCTGGTGCTGTGTTGACTCAGAGACCACCTATAGGGGGAGACAAAGAAGATATTTACTGTAACGGGAGGAGGAGAAAGCAGGGGTGGTGTGTATTAGAAGTGAAATAACAAGCCTATTATACTATTGGGAACGATACAGGTGTGATGTAAAGTTGCAATGTGTGTTGGTAGGTAAGTATGGCTTGTGAGAACTTGACTCGGGTGGAAGGAAAACATTTTGTGGATTGTATTGTTGTCAGCGAGGGGAGAGGAATTTGAGATATTCTCTCAAATACATGTCTGTGCAAATACAAGTCTGTGGGTGTGTTTGTAAGCTATCTCTGTTTCACTCTACAAACAGGGGTATCTCTATGTCAGGGGGTGTGTGTGTGTTACCTCTCCGTCACGGGTCTCGATGGTCTTGATAAGGACACTTTTCTTTGAGTGTGACTCAGCAACGCGGTGATGATGCTCTGGGCTCGTTTCTATCCAGACAGACAACCGTGGAATTAATACTCATCATCTTTTACATCTCATCTCTCACCTTTTTTTGAACATCTCTGTTCACCTTCTTAATATTGTGCCACCCCTTAAAATCTATTTATGAATGGTTCTATTTATGCGTCAGCAGTGAGGGGTCAAGTGAGGATCATTTGAAGTTCAAGCCTGTCACTTTTGATTTACGGTGAGGTAAACAAGCACTGCAAAAGATTTAGCTACTTGTATCAATTGTGCCCTCTTGTGGCTCGATGCTGTAACTCATCTTATTTTGCAGCAGCGTTTGACAAAATAGAGCGTGCGTGTGCGTTTGTGTGTGTGTTATTCTTACCACGGAAAGTCATGGTGGAATAGTTCTGTATGGGCAGGGAAATCCTACAGACGGAGAGAAAAGGGGGATGTCAGTTTTCAGCAGTGATACCAAATACCGTCCTCATACAAGATTATTCATCACCTCTGTCCTCAACCCTCTCCTCCTTTCTCCTCACTCTATTCCTTCAGCCCACTGCCATTGTCTTCTCTTTCTTCCCCCTCTCTCCTGCCCTCCTATCTCTCCATCTCTCCTGCCCTCCTCTATCTCTCCATCTCTCCTGCCCTCCTCTATCTCTCCATTTCTCCTGCCCTCCTCTCTCCATCTCTCCTGCCCTTCTCTATCCCTTCCTCTCTCTTTCCCCTGCTTCTCTCTCTCCTGCCTCCCTCCTCCTGCTTCTCTGTCACCTATCCCCACTCCTCCTCCCCCATTTAACTTGCTCTCCTCCTCCTCCTTCCTCTCTCTCATCTCCTCTTCTCCCTCCTCATACCTGCTCTCCTCTCCCTCCAGCAGTTTCCTGTAGGTTGCTATCTCCACGTCCAGGGCCATCTTGACGTTGAGCAGGTCCTGGTACTCTCTCAGGTGCCTGGCCATCTCATCCTTCATGTTGGCGATTTCAGCCTCCAGACGGGAGATGGTGTCCTGGAACCCGCCGGCCTCCCGCCCGTGGCGCTCCTCCATCTCTCTCATCTGCCTCATCAGAGACTCATTCTGCAGGGAGGGGGTTAGGGGTGGGGTAAGAGGAGAGATGGAGGGGGTTAGGGGGGAGGAGAGAGGGGTAGGAGGAGCAGAGAAATTAGAGAACGAGATTGACATGCTTCTTGGACGTGAACTTGCAGACCAGGGAAGGAACAAATGAAGAGAATGAGAAGGAGAGGAATGAAAGCGTGGTGGCATGAGTTATGAAAGTACAGAAGGATATGGGGAGGAATAAATGGTGTCGTGAGAAGAGGAGAGAAGTATTCAGACTGAGAGACTTACGGTGCCTTTAAGTGAGTCAATCTCACAGGTGTAGGACTGGAGCTGGTGTCTGAACTCCATGGTCTCCATCTTGGCCTCCTTCAGAGCCTCATTGTTCTTGTTCACCGCCTGGTTCAGGTCTGTCACCTATAGGTCAGCAGGGGTCAGAGGTCAACAGGAAGTACAGGAATCAACAGGAATCAATTTGCCTGACATCACAATAACGGCACCCCCCAGAGTGCCAGAGACATTTTCTAGTAAATCGAAGAATTTGACTGATCTGATCTCTCTCTTTCTCTCTCGTTCTATATCTCTCCCTCTCTCTCTTTCACTTTCTCTCGCTTTCTCTCTTGTTCTCTATCTCTCCTTCTCTCTCTCTGTCTCTCTTTCTCTCACTCTTGTTCTCTATCTCTCTCTCTTCCCTCTCTCCGTCTCTCTTTCTCTCTCTCTTGTTCTCTATCTATCTCTCTCCCCCTTCCCCCCTCTCTCTTTGTCTCATTCCTCAACCCCCCCCCCCCATCACCTTAGACTTGTACCACTCCTCGGCCTCCGAGATGTTCTTGGCGGCGATGCCCTCGTACTGAGCCCTGATGTCCCTGAGGGCAGCTGTCAGGTCCGGCTTGGACATGTCCATCTGGATCTGCACCTGGGTCTCCTGCATCTGGGACTGCATCTCACGGATCTCCTGCAAGTGAGGTGGGGAGGGAGGGGGAGGTGGGGAGAGGGGGAGGTCAATAGGTTTAAAGTGGAAGAAAGTAGAGGAGGAGGAGAGAGAGAGTTGGAGAAGGAGAGAGAGTTGGAGAAGGAGAGAGAGTGGGAGAAGTCAATAGGTTAAGGTTTCTACAGCTTTCTCTTCTCCATTGTCTGTTATGAAGCATACACACACACAAATAGTGTTTGTGTGTGGTGTGTCTGTGTGTTTGTGTGTGTGTGTGTGTGTCTTTGTTCATTCCTACCACAGAGAGACAGACAGATGGAATGACCAATGACTGGATACATTGACAGATAGACAGACCAACTGTAATAACACATAGCACATTAAAATACACAGACTGAGTAACGTACCTCCTCGTGAATCTTCTTGAGGAAGGCGATCTCCTCCTGTAGCGTCTCGATGCGTCTCTCCAAGTCTAGACGGGCCAGAGTGGCAGCATCAACATCCTAGAACAGACAGACGTTAGATTAGATTCATTCAACAGACATCTCACTGGGAAAAAACTGATTGAACCAACATTGTTTCCACGTCATTTCAACCCCCCCAAATAAGTGTGATGGCGTTGAATCAACGTGGAAAACTAAGGGCATTTCGTTTTTTTTTTCCCACCCAACTTTTAACCTAAATCCAATGGTATGGTGATTTTTGTTGTTGATTTAACGTTAAATTCACATTAGCTGACAACTCAACAACAAAAAAACCTGACGTTGAACTGAATGACGTCGGTGCCCAGCTGTGTGGCAGTTTCAAACGACTATCCAGTCTACATTCAGATTAAAAGCAGGGAAAATACTAGTAGTGAGACATGAACATGTTCTCATATTCAGAATCTGTGTTGATTTAATAGTGTTGGACTCACAGCTCTGAAAGCAGCCAGGTTGTTCTCTGCGTCCTCCCTCTGAAGGATCTCTTCCTGCAGTCTGGATACGCAGTGGAACAAAGAGATGGAGCGAGACCCGATCACAATTGTGTCTTTTACATGTCCGCCCGCACCTTTTACCAAACATTTTTTTGTTGAACCTTTATTTAACTAGGCAAGTCACCCGTCTAATAACAAGTGATTTGTCACCCAGGAATTGTTTGATAGGGACTTTAAGACTGCTGTGTGGATCTAATGTGCAAATGTGGTCTCAATCCAATCCCAGGCCCCATTTTGAATACCAGCTCTAGATGTCACAGGGGGCCGTACAGACAGCTAGAGAGATCTGGATTATATCTGTCTGAATACAGATGTTTTCATTCCTGGCCTTTTATAGAGTCGCACCGCGGCGCCAGTAAGCGACGGTAAGGACATGCCTCTGTAAGGGCTAGAGGCTTAGGCCATACCCTAATGCGAGAAGGAGGCTGGCTTTAGTCTTTCAGAAGGAGGCTGGGTCTAGTCCTTCAGGGGTTAGGTGGAGGACGGATCTTGTTGACTTAATTGGAGTTGGAACAAGACTCTCCCTCTCTGCACTTGTGTGCCTCTTGCTTTCTTCGCCAGTCTTTATTCATCAGTGAATAATAGTGCTCCTCTCCTATTTCACGGGTTGAATGAGAACGCCACGGAAGATTCTGTGCCTTCACTCAAGCCACACATGCACTGCGTATTTAATGTTATCTAGGCCTACACTTCAACAGCAGAGGATGCATGCCGATCTCGCAGCTATGCAAATGGCAGTAAGACTATCACACACTTGAAGAACCTGAAGCAGAAGCACTTCCTATTTTACCTACAGTAAGAATCCAAATACACAACGTCTCCAACAGCACCTCACAGTCAGTCCACTTGTACTGAGCGATATGACCAAGTTTAAAAATACTTGCCGTGACCACAACAAACAAACCACAACAGCTAATCGAGAGGCGCTGACTGAAATCCCAGGGGACTGTATGCATGAACCAGCCGTGACATCAGTGCTGCTTTTGGTGGCTGAAATGTCACGCTTACATTATACTAGGATCTTCACTTCTAGAGTTCTCCTCTCTCTAATCTTACCCACGATCCTCTCCTTCCTCCACTTATCCACCAATCAGAAACTACACCCCTGCAGTCTTACTGAGCAATTCATCAATCAATCAAATGTATTTATAAAGTCCTATTTACATCAGCAGTTTCACAGTAACTTCTAGTTACCGTATTTCTACCCAACTCTTCCTCCTTCTCCTCCTACCTCCTCCTTCTCTTCCTCTCCCCCCTCATCCTGCTCATCTCGCTTCTCTTTCTCCCTCCCATCTTTCCTACCTGAGTTTGAGTTTGTCCAAGTCTTCGCCCAGGTTGTCCCTCTCCACCTCGACGCGGCTCCTCTGATTGGTCAAGGCCTCCACCTGGCGACGCAGGTCCCTCATCTCCTCTTCGTACAGGTCGGCGATGCGTGTGGGTTCACGCCCCCGCAGCCTCTCAATCTCCACCACCAATGTAGCATTCTGCTGCTCCAGGAAGCGAACTTTCTCGATGTAGCTGGCGAAGCGGTCGTTCAGGTGCTGCAGCTCGACCTTCTCGTTGGTGCGCGTGTGGAGGAACTCCTGGTTCAGTGCGTCGGCCAGGCTGAAGTCCAGCGTCTCCCCCATCCCCGCGTAGGACCGCGAACCGTGGGCGGTCGATGACATCACAGGTCCGCCAAAGTGAGACGAGGTGCGGTAGCCGGAGTAAGAGGGAGAGGCAGAGGTCTTGGTGACTTCGTAGACCCGGGAGGAGATGTGGCCGGAGCCGCCATGTCCGAGTCCGAGCCCCCCGCCCGAGCCCCGGCTGCTGTAGAGGGAATGGGACATGGCAGGGCTGTATCCTGCGCCAAAGGTGCGGCGGTAGGAGGAGGAGCCAGACTGGGCCGACTGAGCAGAAGAGCGGTAGGAGCTCATGGTGGAGTGCAGAAGGGTCTGGGCTGGAGCAGGAGAATGTTCTGGGCTGGAGCAGGAGAAGGGTCTTGGCTGGAGCAGGAGAATGTTCTGGGCTGGAGCAGGAGAAGGGTCTGGGCTGGAGCAAGAAAAGGGTCTGGGCTGGAACAGGAGAAGGGTCTGGGCTGGAACAGGAGAAGGGTCTGGGCTGGAACAGGAGAAGGGTCTGGGCTGGCAGCTGGAGTGGACTGGAGCAGGGAGGCTGACTGAGGGACACACAGGACTCACTGGCTATTTGTAGTATCTACCTCCTCATATCCCCTCCCTCAATACCCTCCCCTCTTTCCATCTCTACCCCTCTCTTCCCCTCTCTGTCTGTGTCTCTATCTCTCAGTCTCTCATCCCCCCCCTCTCTCCCTCTCCAGTATGGGCTGTCACGGGTCCTGGTGTGGGGTATGGTATTTGGTTCAGATTGTGTTCCAGAGGGAGAGAAGAGGGTTCTGGGAGGCTGTGTCCACCCTGACCGTCACAGCAGCATGACTGAGCTCACAATGGCCAGCTAGACCTCAGCTCAGCAATTGGACAGCTTCATGTCCACACCCCAGCTCAGCCCTAACCTTAGCCTCAACCATAACCATAACCCTAGCTTCATGTCCACACCCCGGTTCAACCCTTACCCTTGGGTTAGGAAGGGGTCTATACTACATCACTCAAGGCTAGGATGATATCAATGCTACTCTTTTGCTCTTTCATTTCTAAATGGGTTTGTAGAATATAATTTGTTGTATTGTTGCTCTGTCTGTTGTAGTTTGATGGAGCTGATTGGTTGATTCAGACATGCTCCAATGACTCATGTTCTTCAGAACATTAGGTTTACTGGATAGCTAAATACGAAAGCATAGTCATTCATTGACAGCATGTAGTACACAATACACCATATTAGTTCACCCTACATCATTTGAAGTGCTTCCGCAGGGAAGACCTGGCTTCACAGAGTTCATGACAGAACAGTTTAAAGATGGGTTTAAATGCTGCATCATCCACACATGGTTAGGCAGAGTGCTCTTCTCAGTGGGGGAGGTTAGGCCAACCTGCCTTAAAAAGGAAAAGCATCCCAAAGAGGAGAGAGAGGTATGTGCCTGGCCTGCCCTCTCTCCTCCAAGAAACGAGCAAGAGAGCCATCATCGTTCCTAAGCAAAGTGTGGCCTAAACAAAGGGGTGCCATTAATGATGATGTCATCATAAACATCTGTCACAGCTCTCACTGGCTGACGGAAGGGGGCTTTAACTTTCTAAGGACATCGTATGGACTACGGATGCCATGATGGGACGAGAGGAAAAAATACATTTCTCAGGAGACCTTATCCTCTCAGATTAACCCCAGACTCTAATGACTTTTATGGAGAATTGTATGTATTGGTGAAGTCAGAAGACAGACAATCCCACTTATGCAAGACGCTTTGGGTTTAGCCCTTGAGGCTCACATTGCTCCTAGGGGCTGAGTGTGATAAGCCACTATCTACCTAGAGAGCGGAGTGGTGCTATACCACTATAGAATTATCACTGAACTATCACAGTGGATTATTGTAATGTTTGTTTATTTGTCTATTAATCCCATAAGGGATGGGTTGCCAATTGGCAATTTGGCACACAAATTAAATATAATAATTACATTTTTTCATTCATTCATTCACCCACCAGTAGTATCACATAGGGCACAAAAACCTACCCCAGAGGCCATCACTGTGGGGCCCAATGAGTGTGTGAGGTGTGCAGTGATGGCTCCTCCCCTACCCCAGGCCTGGTGGTGTCAGAGCTACAGCTACAGCTGAATTCGGAAATTTACAAACACTTAGGTTGGAATCATTAAAACTCGTTTTTCAACCATTCCACACATTTCTTGTTAACAAACTATAGTTTTGGCAAGTCGGTTAGGACATCTACATCTACATCTACTATGTGAATGACACAAGTCATTTTTCCAGCAATTGTTTACAGACAGATTATTTCACTTATAATTCACTGTATCACAATTCCAGTGGTTCAGAAGTTTACATACACTAAGTTGTCTGTGCCTTTAAACAGCTAGGAAAATTCCGGAAAATTATGTCATGGCTTTAGACGCTTCTGATAGGCTAATTGACATAATTTGAGTCAATTGGAGGTGTACCTGTGGATGTATTTCAAGGCCTACCTTCAAACTCAGTGCCTCTTTGCTTGACATCATGGTAAAATCAAAATAAATCAGCCAAGACCTCAGAAACAAAAATTGTAAACCTCCACAAGTTTGGTTCATCCTTGGGAGCATTTTCCAAATGCCTGAAGGTACCACGTTCATCTGTACAAACAATAGTACGCAAGTATTAACACCATGGGACCACGCAGCCGTCATACCGCTCAGGGAGGAGACGCGTTCTGTCTCCTAGAGATGAACGTACTTTGGTGCGAAAAGTGCAAATCAATCCCAGAACAGCAGCAAAGGACCTTGTGAAGATGCTGGAGGAAACAGATACAAAAGTATCTATATCCACAGTAAAACAAGTCCTATATCGACATAACCTGAAAGGTCGCTCAGCAAGGAAGAAGCCACTGCTCCAAAACCGCCATAAAAAAGCCAGAATACGGTTTGCAACTGCAAATGGGGACAAAGATCGTACTTTTTGGAGAAATGTTCTCTGGTCTGATGAAACAAAAATAGAACTGTTTGGCCATAATGACCATCGTTATGTTTGGAGGATAAAGGGGGAGGCTTGCAAGCCAAATAACACCTTCCCAGCCGTGAAGCACGGGGGTGGCAGCATCATGTTGTGGGGGTGCATTGCTGCAGGAGGGTCTGGTGCACTTCACAAAATAGATGGCATCATGAGGGAGGACAATTATGTGGCTATATTGAAGCAACATCTCAAGACATCAGTCTTGTTAAAGTTTGGTCGCAAATGGGTCTTCCAAACGGACAATGACCCCAAGCATACTTCCAAAGTTGTGGCAAAATGGCTTAAGGACAACAAAGTCAAGGTATTGGATGGGCCAAAATTCACCCAACTTATTGTGGGAAGCTTGTGGAAGGCTACCAGAAATGTTTGACCCAAGGTAAACAATTTAAAGGTAATGCTACCAAATAGTAATTGAGTGAGTGTATGTAAACTTCTGACCCGCTGGGAACGTGATGAACGAAATAAAAGCTGAAATAAATAATTCTCTCTACTAATTTTCTGACATTTCACATTCTTAAAATAAAGTGGCGATCCTAACTGACCTAAGACAGGGAATTTTTACTAGGATTAAATGTCAGGAATTGTGAAAAACGGAGTTTAAATATATTCGGCTAAGGTGTATGTAAACTTTCAACTTCAACTGCAGATCTACCAGACTGAACACTGTGTTCACAGTGGAACAGACCCAAGCAGAGCAGTCTCTCTGGGCTTCCTCAACACTCAGCAGAGAGACAGTCAAGACATGTAAACAAAGAGCAAAGTGCTACCTCCAAATCCTCTTCCTTTCTTTCAACTCTCCTCCTCGTCTTCCATCTCTCTCTCTCTCTCTCTCTCTCTCTCTCTCTCCCCCCCTATCGCTCTCTCTCTCTTTCTCTCTCCATCCTTCTCATACTCTCTCTCTGTCAAGGCATGTAAACAAAGACCTGTGCTTCGGCCTTCCTCCTTTTCTTTCTACTCTCCTCCTCTTCCATTCCTGTCTCTCTATCGTCCTCCGCTCTGTGCGTCCCAGCACTATATAAGGCCGGGTGCTGCTGGGTCTGATGGTGGTGGTGTTAAATGACCAGCAGATGGAGACTAATATGAATGAGAAGCAGAGCAGGGCAAGACCATGTTTATGATCTCTGTGTGCTTTGTTATGGACTGAGCCAGAGAAAGCCTGGACTGAGCCAGAGAAAGCCTGGACTGAGCCAGAGAAAGCCTGGACTGAGCCAGAGAAAGCATGGACTGAGCCAGAGAAAGCATGGACTGAGCCAGAGAAAGCCTGGACTGGAGTCAGAGAAAGTGCATGGACTGAGCCAGAGAAAGCCTGGACTGGAGCCAGATAAAGTGCATGGACTGAGCCAGAGAAAGCCTGGACTGAGCCAGAGAAAGCCTGGACTGAGCCAGAGAAAGCCTGGACTGAGCCAGAGAAAGCCTGGACTAAGCCAGAGAAAGCCTGGACTGAGCCAGAGAGAGCCTGGACTGGAGCCAGAGAAAGTGCATGGACTGAGCCAGAGAAAGCCTGGACTGGAGCCAGAGAAAGTGCATGGACTGAGCCAGAGAAAGCCTGGACTGAGCCAGAGAAAGCCTGGACTGAGCCAGAGAAAGTGCATGGACTGAGCCAGAGAAAGCCTTGACTGAGCCAGAGAAAGCCTGGACTGGAGCCAGAGAAAGTGCATGGACTGAGCCAGAGAAAGTGCATGGACTGAGCCAGAGAAAGCCTTGACTGAGCCAGAGAAAGCCTGGACTGAGCCAGAGAGAGCCTGGACTGGAGCCAGAGAAAGTGCATGGACTGCTGGATCAAGACGATCTGATCGTCCTTCCAGTTATTATCCTGGTTTTGGTTGCAAGGCCAAAGGGCAAGGACATAAGCACCGTTGGCCGTCACCAAGTAGGTTTATCTCCATTTTAAAGGCCTTTGGACTGATACTACGTGAAACATCCTACTTTTATTGAGATGGTTGAATCGGTTTTTGCTATTCCAAACGTTACAGAGAGTAGCGCAATTTTTTTTTTAACCACTGTTAGATGTTCATTTACCATACTATTTCTATTTGTATTTATTGAGGATCCCCTGTTAGCTGTTGCCATGGCAGCAGCTATTCTTCCTGGGGTCCAGCAACATTAAGGCAGTTATATACAATAACAAAGTATCACATGACATTACATTTCATAACACTTTTCACAACACATTGAGAGTGTGCCCTCAGTCCACTACTCTACTACCACATATCTACAATACAAAATCCCTGTGTACCTGTGTGTCGAGTGTGTGTCTTATCATGTGTATGTGTGTCTGTGCCTGTGTCTCTTCACAGTCCCGCTGTTCCATAAGGTGTAAATACTGAGGAGTAATTTCTGTCTGTTAGAAAGCCCTTTTGTGGGGAAAGACTCATTCTGATTGGCCGGGCCTGGCTACCCAGTGGGTGGGCCTTTTTCCCACTGTGGTGGGCCCCTGCCCAGTCATGTGAAATCTATAGATCAGGGCCTAGTTCATTGATGAACTGTAACTCGGTAAAATTGTGTAAATTGTTGCATGTTGCGTTTATAATTTGTGTTCAGTATACTTCTCTTCCCTGTTTAAGTGTTCTATGTGTTCAGTATACTTCTCTTCCCTGTTTAAGTGTTCTATGTGTTCAGTATACTTCTCTTCCCTGTTTAAGTGTTCTATGTGTTCAGTATACTTCTCTTCCCCGTTTAAGTGTTCTATGTGTTCAGTATACTTCTCTTCCCCGTTTAAGTGTTCTATGTCTCCATTTAGTCCCTTTAACCCGTGTGCATCTTTGTTATATCTCCCTCTCCCTCTTCAGGTGACACCATTGTGCTCTACGATGCCGGGCGAGCAGGACCCCTGTTCTCTGACACTCTAAAATGAACACACGGCAGAATGGGAACCAAAGCCCTCAAACCCTTCCAGGCAGTGACATTCCAGTCAGGCTGCGTCAGGGGGGAGCAAGTCCCTGGTAGGTCTACTGTACACTGAGCGCACAAAACATTAGGAACACCTTGCTGATATTGAGTTGCACCCCCTTTTTCCCTCAGAACATCCTCAGTTCATCGTTGGCTGAATGTCCTTTTGGGGGGGGGGGGGGGGGTGGACCATTCTTGATACACACAGGAAACTGTTGAACTCGGAAAACCCAGCAGCGGTGCAGTTCTTGACACACTCAAACTGGTGCGCCTGACACCTACCCTGTTCAAAGGCACTTAAATATGTTATCTTGCCCAGTCACCCTCTGAATGGCACACATACACAATCCATGTCTCAATTATCTCAAGGCTTAAAAATCCTTATTTACCCTCTAATGTTTTAACTGTGCAACAGGGTTGGGGAAGCTACTCTGAAAATATAATTTGGCAAGCTAAAGTTATCCTTAAGAAAAATATAGTTTACCTTCTACTGCAGTGAGCTAAATCAGGGTAGTCTTAAACAAATCTACTTTGAAACAAAATTATAAAACTCACACACATTGTTATGGGCTTAAAACCCCGTACCATGTCAGATATAGAGTTGAAATGTATTACATTTTGAGTTTGCATCCCAATATTACACTTTATATACATCACAGAAGACTCAAATATAACAAAACTGTTTGACATAGAAACACCGGATTTTCACGATTAAAAAAAAGTTGAAGAATTATGAAATTATGAAAAATATGGATAACATTCCACCCATGAGGCCACTGGGTCATTTGCCTGCAGGAAAGAGCTACCTTTAACAATATATATATATATTGCACCTTTATTTAACCAGGTAGGCTTGTTGAGAACAAGTTCTCATTTACAACTGCGACCTGGCAAGATAAAGCATAGCAATTCGACACATACAACAACACAGAGTTACACATGGAATAAACAAATATACAGTCAATAATACAGTAGAAAAGGAAAACAAAAAGTCTATATACAGTGTGTGCAAATGAGGTAAGATAAGGGAGTTAAGGCATTACATAGGCCATGGAGGCAAAATAATTACAATATAGCAATTAAACACTGGAATGGTAGATGTGCAGAAGATGAATGTGCAAGTAGAGATACTGGGGTGCAAAGGAGAAAGACAAATATATAAATACAGTATGTGGATGAGGTAGATTGGATAGATGGGCTGTTTACAGGTGCAGTGATCTGTGAGCTGCTCTGACAGCTGGTGCTTAAAGCTAGTGAGGGAGATATGAGTATCCTGCTTCAGTGATTTTTGCAGTTCGTTCCTGTGGCAGCAGAGAACTGGAAGGAAAGGCGACCAAAGAAGGAATTGGCTTTGGGGGACCAGTGAGATATACCTGCTGGAGCGTGTGCTACGAGTGGGTGCTGCTATGGTGACCAGTGAGCTGAGATAAGGCGGGGCTTTACCTAGCAGAGACTTATAGATAACCTGTAGCCAGTGGGTTTGGTGACGAGTATGAAGCGAGGGCCAACCAACGAGAGTGTACAGGTCGCAGTGGTGGGTAGTGTGTTGGGCTTTGGTGACAAAACGGATGGCACTGTGATATTTAAAAGTTACTTTGAAAAAGCGGTTCCCTACATCTAAACTACTTTGTGATAAGTTATCAGATGTAAATATGAAGTGTCGTAGACTGCAAATTGCAAGGTCACTTTGGGGTCATACAGACGTAGGATCTCAGTCTGAGCCAGTTTGCTACAGCAGGAAAAAAATCATGCAGCAACAGGAAATGTGAATTACTATGTCAAATTAACAGAATGTATAATTTTGCATATTAAACTTGAAAACAATGTTTCAAGTGAGAATTAGACAGGTCTGTTGCAAAAAAAAAGAAAGTAAATGATTGCCTACAGTACTTCAACCATATATGATTTTCTTGCAAAAAGTAGTGTGTAGTGTGTAGTTCCAGTACTTAGCTACACCTCTATCTACACTAGTTCACTACTTCCCAACACTGTTGAGCACTACACTATAATGTTGATTACGTGCTCTAAATGAATGTACTACAAGTCCATCTCAACCAGTAGATGTCAGTCATGTAACACGTGTGAATGTGGGCTTCATTCATGTTTCTTCCATCAATCAACACGCCCCCATTGCATTGACCAAAAATGCATGTCTGGTCTTAGATATCCAAAGACCACATGATTATATATGACAGTCCACCAGAGAAGTGCTACAGGGACTCCTATATAGGATATAGGACCCACAGTACCGACCACCACAGATCTCTCCAACCCCTGTTGAACCCCAGAGAGGTTCAGTTTCCATGTTTTCCCCCAATCTGTCATAGTACATTTCATTAACCCCCGAGGAGCACCAGGCCCTTTCAGGGGGGTCATCTAACACCCGCAGCTCAAACAGAGCCACTCTGACCTTCAACCTACTTCCCCAGCCTGCAAACAAAATGAAACCGGCTCCCTGTCGTGCTGAAACGCTCACCCTCCATTTGGGGTCTCTGAACTCTCTGTCTGAGGGACGGGAGAAGAAGTGTGTGTGTGTGTGTCCGTCCGTCCGTCCGCCCGCCCGCCCGCGCGTGCTTGTGGGCATGCGTATGGGCACGTGTTTAACTACACTTGTGAGGACAAGAAGTCTCCACGAGAATAGTTAAACAAAGAAAAAGTTGACCAGAGAAAAAAAGCTATTTCTAGGAGGTTTAGGGTTAAGGTTAGAATTCAAGGGACAGAGCTGGTCAAGAGGTAAGGTTGCTGTCTCCCTGGGTACATGTGCATCCAACACAGTCCTTAAATGTTGATTTCTCACATAGATGCACACATTCATTCAGGTAATAGACCATGTAACTAGGCCTAGGACCGTGTAGGCTATAGTAGTTATGGGTTTCGTGATTGTGCAATCGTTCCAAATCCTCCCTGACTCTCTTGGCTTCGTTTCACAGTGAGCATAATGGGAGTTTTCCAGCAATTGTAAAGGGAGTTTTGCAGGAACATATACTAATAACATCCACATGTGACGTAAAGCTGTAATTTCTATATTTATATTCCATAGTAAACGATACCTATTGTGATTTTTCAGCCGTAATGAGACGCTGCTTCCCTCCTCAGAGTTGCAGATGAGTCTGTACCCTGAGATTGTATTACTCATACGCCACGACTCACTTATTGTGAAAACACTTTTGTACCAAATAGTATGGCGAAAACATAAGAATTCCTAGTATTAGGCATCCATTTCCATGTTTGTGTCTTTGACTGCCAAGAACTTTGTTTCCATGGTATTATGTTAAATACATTTCTAAGAACAGCAGCCTTGGCTCTAGAAAGGGGAAGAAGGATGAAAGGTATTTTCCTGGTCAAATTTGAACCTTGAACTCAATGCACTCCATGGCAGGAAGTGGTATCCATATAAGGAGCATAAGATGGTTTCCTTTTCCAGTTTTGTTCAATCATGGCTAATGTTTCAAAAGTCTTAAAGCGCATTTGAAATTGACTGAGTAAAACAAACCAATTCACAGTCACTTGTTCATGGCGCCAAAGGACTCTTTCTATTGGATACATATTCAATCTATGCGTTTCAAAATGCAATATGCACTTTACTTGATATGATTTTCTTGTCATTTTGTAATGATACCATTTCTTTTATCGCTTTGGTACATTTCCACAACTCTTAATAAAAAAATCTCAACAGATCCTGCAAAAAGGCAGTTTGTTTCAAAACTCTAGCCACATTTTCAATTGACTAAGTGCAACACACGAGATCATAACAGTCACTTTTTCACCAGACTTAATCCGTGTTTCATATTGCAATGCATTTTCATTTTAAAGTCTTTGCATTTTACAATGCAATGCTCACAATACTTTTGATATGATTCTCTTCTATTTTGTTAGAATACTTCATCTGACTGCTCTCAATTGATGACCACTTAAACGTTTGGTGAACCTAGAGATTTTACATGTCAACTGGTTTGTCTGCTGCAGATTATGAGAACAACATAATGAAAATGTCTGTGAAGTAGAAACATTAAAAGTATGATATATATATATATACTATTATGATGATGACTATTCTGATTTGACTTCACAGTAAATAAATAAGAAATTGGATAGTGACAAGATCAGATATATGAAACAAATCAAAGTTTATTGGTTGCGTAACCAGATGAGCAGATGTTACAGCAGGTGCCGTGAAATGCTTGTGTTATTTGTTTCGAGCTCCTACAGTGCAGTAATACAATAGCAATACAATGCAATACCAATATACAAATAATCCAGAAAGTCCACAAGAATGAATACATCCCCATACAAAATGAAGTTGCTGGGGTCTGACAGGCTTGATGCAAACCAGTGCCTGCTAAACACGGTTTCTTTCCATTATTTTTATTTGATTAAGTTGTAAAAGATGTCTTCAATGATCACATCTTTAATCACAAAATTATGGAATTATGTGTTACGTTCCCCAGTTTTTGTGTTGTGGGTTCGTATGTGTGTGAATTTCAGGAAATGTCTTCCTGGAATCCTAAAGCAGCTGATTGGTCCGCCCTATCGCTGATTGGAGCTCTGACCACTCCCTCTCGTCAGGGGAAACAGCTGTCTCTTCAATTACCAACTCCTTCTCCAGCTTGATATAAAACAATTTTCCGTCTTCAGGGAGGGGAGCTTCTTTTTATGTCCTATGTTGGTCAGTGAATGTTTTGTTGATATTATTTTGCAGCTGCGCCTTCAGAGGTATGTGTATGCCAATTGGACTTAGTGGATTCTGGTTATTGAAATTGTTCACTTAAAGTATTGGTAAATTATTCTGTTTCAGTTGTTCCCAGGGGGGGAAGGGGAACGCACGTTGGGAGTGTTTCGGCAAGAGGCCCGCAGGCGTTTTCAATCCGTACTATTGAATCTGTCTATGCACACTAGGTAAAACCTGGGCTGATCACCACCCTGTATTTTGGTTAGTGCTCCAGTTGGTGCTTAAGGTAAGGTAGGAGAGGGGACTCTTTAATATTTACTTTCTTTGGTTCCATCCAGCCCCTTTTCTCCACATTACCGTGTTAAGGAATAATAAATTCCCTGTAAACTGTATTTTTCTCTGCCTCGGTCCTACGATCACATAATTTTTCACTCCATGGGGAGTTGAGATGTAGCGGGGTGTTGTGTTCCCTCATCCAAGAGGTGTACGTAACATGGAATTCAATACTACGTTTCGACTACTTCAATAAACATATCAGTGAATTTGTCCCAATATTTTTGGTCCCCTAAAATGGATGGAAATACCCTCAAATTAAGCTGTCTGCACTTCAACGTCATAGCTCATTGTATATAGTTTGATAACTGCTGAACACTGCATTTCTATATCTTTACATCATATGTATCAATTTGACATCAGTTTTTGTTGGAAGCTGAAACCAAATCATGTGTGGACGTGGCTGTAAATACGATATTGTCCTCCATCAGCCAGTCTGCTTCAATTGGACAAAGTGGAACGAGTCGTTCTCATGTGCTGCCATTTTGGAATTCTAGTGTAGTATCCAAATGCACTGTTGCAATACCTGGGTTGTATATAACAATACATTCCACTCATTATCTGCATTTCCTTCATACACTGTTAGCTGATGTATTTTGTCAAGCAGAGAGGCAGGTGATACTGTATCAGTTGACAAGTCACGTCGACAAGGTGATCTTGTACATTGTTACATGGGGCACAACACCGAGCTACGGTTTTCAGTAGCCAACCGCTTTACAGTAACTTTCTGATTTGTCCTATGTCTTGTATAAGGATAATGGAAATGTAAGACTGGATAGAAATGTGTATATCAAGTTATAGTCAAGTACTGTAGGGGAAATTATATTTACCATCTACTATCCTTTCTATTCAGCACTTCAGAAATAACAGTTTTCAAGTCTATCTTGTATTTTTTTTGCTATTGGATTAAGTAGTTAAAATGACAATGGCGAGCCTATTATCTGTCTTGGTGACTAAACAAAATATGCTGATGGTATTTCACAGAACATGTTGCATGGATGACTCGGGGGTGAAAGATGTGTGAAACCACAATGAATGCTCAAAGGTTCTGAATGTAAAATCAGGGCCATTACAAGTGTTATCAGTTTAGAGTTATCAGTTTAGAGTTTTGACTCACGAAACACATGCTTTGTTTGTAAATTATGTCTGGGTGTTGGCGTGTGCCTCTGGTTATCTTTAAAAAAAAAAAAAAAAAAAAATGTTAAAACAATGTGGTTCCATCTGGTTTGCTTGAAATTAGGGATTTTAAATTATTTATACTTTTACTTTTGATACTTATTGTACACTACTCAAAAAAATAAAGGGAACACTTAAACAACCCAATGTAACTCCAAGTCAATCACACTTCTGTGAAATCAAACTGTCCACTTAGGAAGCAACACTGACAAACTTCACATGCTGTTGTGCAAATGGAATAGACAACAGGTGGAAATTATAGGCAATTAGCAAGACACCACCAGTGTATATTTTAGCAATTACATTTACTTTTGATACTTAAGTATATTTAAAACCAAATACTTTTAGACTTACTCAAGTATTTTACTGGGTGACTTTCACTCTTTACTTGAGTCATTTTCTATTAACGTATCTTTACTTTTACTCAAGTATGACTATTGGGTACTTTCTACACCTCTATATACAACTTACTGTACATCAGAAAAATGTGTCAGTGATTGAAAGAAACAGGAACTGGATGGCTTACAACACAGTATTCTGCACCACAGTGTGGGTATGTGGTTTAGATAAGTTTAATTTATTAGGATCCCCATTAGCTACTGCACATGCAGCAGCTACACTTCCTGGGGTCCACATAAAACCTACAAACACATGGCAAAGTACAAAAATAAGAGTTATACACTGAGTATACAAAATAATTAGGACCGCCTGCTCTTTCCATGACAAACTGACCAGGTGAAAGCTATGAGCCCTTATTGATGTCACTTGTTAAATCCACTTCAATCACTATAGATAAAGGGGAGAAGAGGGGTTAAAGAAGCATTTTTAAGCCTTGAGAGGATTGAGACATGGATTGTGTATATATGCTATTCAGAGGGTGAATGGATAAGACAACATGGTAAGTGCCTTTGAACCGCGTATGGTAGTAGGTGCCAGGCTCACCGTTTTGTGTCAAGAACTACAACATTTGGGTTTTTCCTCGCTCAACAGTTTCCTGTGTATACGTGGTCCAGCACCCAAAGCACATCCAGCCAACTGAGAAGCATTGGAGTCAACCATGGGCCAGCATCCCTGTGGAAAGGTTTCGATAAATTAAATCAAATTTAATTTGTCACATACACATTAGCAGATGTTAATGCGAGTGTAGCGAAATGCTTGTGCTTCTAGTTCTGACCATGCAGTAATATCTAACAAGTAATCTAACAATTTCACAACTACCTTATACACACAAGTGTAAAGGAATGAATAAGAATATGTACATAAAAATATATATGGATGAGAGATGGCTGAACGACATAGGCAAGATGCAGTAGATGGTATAGAGTACAGTATATACATATGAGATGAGTAGGGTATGTAAACATTAAAAAAGTGGCATAGTTTAAAGTAACTGGTTTCATTACATCCAATTGTCATTATTAAAGTGGCTAGAGATTGAGTCAGTATGTTGGCAGCAGTCACTCAATGTTAGTGATGGCTGTTTAACAGTCTGATGGTCTTGAGATAGAAGCTGTTTTTCAGTCTCTCGATCCCTGCTTTGATGCACCTGTACTGACCTCGCCTTCTTGATGTAAGCGGGGTAAACGGGCAGTGGCTCGGGTGGTTGTTGTCCTTGATGATCTTTTTGGCCTTCCTGTGACATCGGGTGGTGTGGGTGTCCTGGAGAGCAGGTAGTTTGCCCCCGGTGACGTGTTGTGCAGACCTCCCTACCCTCTGGAGAGCCTTACGGTTGTGGGCAGAGCAGTTGCCATACCAGGCGGTGCATACAGCCCGACAGGATGCTCTCGATTGTGGATCTGTAAAAGTTTGAGTGTTTTTGGTGACAAGCCAAATTTCTTCAGCCTCCTGAGGTTGAAGAGGCGCTGTTGCGCCTTCTTCACCATGCTGTCTGTGTGGGTGGACCATTTCAGTTTGTCTGTGATGTGTACGCAGAGGAACTTAAAACTTTCCACCTTCTCCACTACTGTCCCGTCGACGTAGATAGGGGGCTGCTCCCTCTGCTGTTTCCTGAAGTCCACCATCATCTCCTTTGTTTTGTTGACGTTGAGTGTGAGGTTATTTCCCTGACACCACACTCCAAGGGCCCTCACCTCCTCCCTGTAGGCCATCTCGTCGTTGTTGGTAATCAAGCCCACCACTGTAGTGTCGTCTGCAAACTTGATGATTGAGTTGGAGCCGTGCGTGGCCACGCAGTCATGGGTGAACAGGGAGTACAGGAGAGGGCTGAGAACGCACCCTTGTGGGGCCCCAGTGTTGAGAATCAGCGGGGTGGAGATGTTGTTTCCTACCCTCACCACCTGGGGGCGACCCGTCAGGAAGTCCAGGACCCAGTTGCACAGGGTGGGGTCAAGACCCAGGGTCTCGAGCTTAATGACGAGTTTTGAGGGTACTATGGTGTTAAATGCTGAGCTTTATTCGATGAAAGCATTCTTACATAGGTAGTCCTCTTGTCCAGATGGGTTAGGGCAGTGTGCATTGTGATTGCAATTGCGTCATCTGTGGACCTATTGGGGCGGTAAGCAAATTGGAGTGGGTCTAGGGTGTCAGGTAGGGCGGAGGTGATATGATCCTTGACTAGTCTCTCAAACCATAGCATCTCCCACCTGTAGCACACGCTCCAGCAGGTATATCTCTCTAGTCACCCCCAAAACCAATTATTTCTTTGGCCGCCTCTCCTTCCAGTTCTCTGCTGCCAATGACTGGAACAAACTACAAAAATCTCTGAAACTGGAAACACTTATCTCCCTCACTAGCTTTAAGCACCCACTGTCAGAGCAGCTCACAGATTACTGCACCTGTACATAGCCCACCTATAATTTAGCCCAAACAACTACCTCTTTCCCTACTGTATTTAAGTTATTTATTTATTTTGCTCCTTTGCACCCCATTATTTTTATTTATACTTTGCACATTCTTCCATTGCAAATCTACCATTCCAGTGTTTTACTTGCTATATTGTATTTACTTTTCCACCATGGCCTTTTTTTTTGCCTTTACCTCCCTTATCTCACCTCATTTGCTCACATCGTATATAGACTTGTTTATACTGTACTATTGACTGTATGTTTGTTTTACTCCATCTGTGTCGTTGTATGTGTCGAACTGCTTTGCTTTATTTTGGCCAGGTTGCAATTGTAAATGAGAACTTGTTCTCAACTTGCCTACCTGGTTAAATAAAGGTGAAATAAAAAAGCACTTCATGATGACTGATGATAGTCATTTAGCTCAGTTTCCTTAGCTTTCTTGGGAACTGGAACAATGGTGGCCCTCTTGAAGCATGTGGGAACAGCAGACTGGGATAAGGATTAATTGAATATGTCCGTAAACACACCAGCCAGCTGGTCTGTGCATGCTCTGAGGACGCGGCTAGGGATGCCGTCTGGGCCGGCAGCCGTGCGAGGGTTAACAAGTTTAAATGCTTTACTCACGTTGGCTGCTGTGAAGGAGAGGCCACAGGTTTTGGTATTGTCCTCAAAGCGAGCAAAATTGTCCTCAAAGCGAGCAAAGAAGTTGTTTAGTTTGTCTGGGAGCAGGACATCGTGGTCCGCGACGGGGCTGGTTTTTCTTTTGTAGTCCGTGATTGACTGTAGACCCTGCCACATACCTCTCGTGTCTGAGCCATTGAATAGCGACTCTACTTTGTCTCTATACTGACCCTTAGCTTGTTTGATTGCCTTGCGGAGGCAATAGATACACTGTTTGTATTCGGTCATGTTTCTGGTCGCCTTGCCCTGATTAAAAGCAGTGGTTCGCACTTTCAGTTTTGCACGAATGCTGCCATCAATCCACAGTTTCTGGTAGAGGAAGGTTTTAATAGTTGCTGTGGGTACAACATCACCGATGCACTTGCTAATAAACTCGCTCACCGAGTCAGCGTATTCATCAATGTTATTGTCCGACGCAATGCAGAACATATCCCAGTCCACATGATCGAAGCAATCTTGCAGCGTGGAATCAGATTGGTCGGACCAGCGTTGATCAGACCTGAGCACGGGCGTTTCCTGTTTTAGTTTCTGTCTATAGGCTGGGAGCAGCAAAAATGGAGTCGTGGTCAGTGCTTTGTATGCATCGTGGAAGTTAGAGTAACAATGGTCCAGGATTTTTTCCATCCGGGTAGTGCATTCGATATGCTGATAAAATTTAGGGAGCCTTGTTTTCAGATTAGCCTTGTTAAAATCCCCAGCTACAATGAATATATGTGGTTTCCAGTTTACATGGAGTCCAATGAAGTTCATTCAGGGCCATCGATGTGTCTGCTTGGGGGGGATATATACGGCTGTGATTATAATCGAAGAGAATTCTCTTGGTAGGTAATGCGGTCGACATTTGTTTGTAAGGAATTCTAGGTCAGGTTCCTGTATGTTATAATCACACCACGTCTCGTTAATCATAAGATGCTTGTTTCTGTCGGCGCAATGCGAGAAGAAATCAGGTGGCTGTACCGACTCCGATAGCGTGTAGAGTCCATGCCCTGACAAATTCAGGCTGTTCTGAGGGCAAAAGGGGGTGCAACTCAATATTAGGAAGGTGTTCTTAATATTTTGTACACTCAGTGTATATAGGAAAGACACCAAGAGACAACAAAATACTAATTGCACACTATTCATATATACATATTAATATTCTTATATACAGTAAAGTTACGTTTCATCTCTAGAAAGGGGTGAGGAGCTGTGATGCTTTTGCCTGAGTAACCTCTGGTGACAGAGCATTCCACCATGACATGGCTCTATACATAACTGAGTGACGTATTAAATCTGTTTTTGGTTTGGGTACAGTGAAGAGACCCATAGTGGCATGTCTGGTGGGGTATGTCTGTTTGAAGTGTATGCAAATAGACTACACAATTGGTTAGGCATTTTCCTGAGCAGGATAAAAGAGAAGTAGACAATTTCTCCTCAACCCTCAACCACGAAAGATGATCATGCATGTTGTTGATGTGTGGGGGTGCCTGTGCGTGTGTGCGTACGTGGATGTCTGTGTGGGATTTTCCAAGCATTTCTCAGCATTCCATTTGAAGGGCTCACAACCACAGAACTGAGTCAGTGCAGTCCCATATCCTACGACAGACTGTGAAGCCTAAAAAGCCCAAAATCCCTACGTACTGTAGAACATCAATGCCATGGCACTACTTCTTCATACATGGGTCAGTGAATTAATGAGATTGATAGATGAATAGTTGGCAAACGATCAATACGTGCACTTAAATGGCCTGTAGATATTTCAATATCTCTTGCTATACCTGAGAGCAAAGTAACATTCAACCTCCAAAAGAGCTGTTGACGGATAGCCATTTTTGTTAGCTACCAATAAATAAGCATGATTTAACTACTAAGTATAAAAACAGACTTATTTTTCATTGTGGCAGCCGTAGATTACACTTTAACCAGATGAGATTGAACCTTTCACTTGCTTGGACACATTAGTAGAGGCTGCTTTGTAACCCGATCTGACCGTGAAACCCTAACACAGGCTGCAGAGGAAACGAGGAGGAAATCTGATGCTGTAAGAGCCTCTGAGTAGCTCTGTCCTAAATGGATTTGTGCCGGGCTAGCTGCTATAGTCCTCCTAAAGGAGAAACACACAGACCACCACAATCTGTAGTCTATGTGGATGGTAATAAAGACACGTTGAAGAATAACAGACATTTGTATACACCAGTGATGCATTTCAAACTTTGTTACATGGGCTATGTCTGTTCAGTGTTCAATTGCATAGTTCAGTGCTACAACAATGACACATTCTTCTGTTATTCATTTTCATATTCATTTTTAATGGTTTAAAGACGGCTGACCCTCGTGCTCAGGTAAATTGAGTTAAATCTATTTATTTCCTCCTACTGACGTTTGTTCCCTGACCACACTATCATCTTTTAGTTTCTCTTAAGAGGTCCTCGAGTTTGTTGCATGGACTGGTCTGTTCCCTTTGTCCTGTGACAAACGTCTCGGTAAAAAGCTCTGATACTATGAATAAAATGCTCCGTTGTCTCTGGTAGGTCTACAACCGGATGTAGCGTTTCCTTAGCTGTGTTCTCTGTGGGGAGTGTTGTGTAATAGCCTGGTCCTCTACGGTATGTGAGTAATGCAAACTCCCCTCTTTCCTGCAGCTGGAATGCTGGCTATGCCAGACGCCAGATCCACCAGACCTACCACCGTCTCCACACCCCACCAGGCCCCCAGCCCACCCAGCCCTGCCTACACACCATGATCATACACAACAGATGTAGCAGTGGGTAAACCCAGAGTGTCGTGGGTAAATAGGTAGGTATCCTTGTGCAAAAACACTTCTCTGACTTAATATGTGGGTTAACGTAATTCACCAAATTAAAAGGTGGTTGTTTGCTTTCGTTGACTTGAGTGTAGCCCCCCCCCCCCCCCCCCCCCCCTCTAAATCACAGATTCACAGCCCCAGATCAATGGCCAAAAGCCAGCAAAGCCCTTCTCAAACAGAAAACGGGGTAAGTGAATGTGCGTTCTCGTGTTGCTTTGAAGTAACCTCCTCCTTTTGTATGTTCCTAATACTGTAATAACTTTTTAAGAACATGCATGCATACTCTTAGTTGCAGTATCGTCAGGTAATTCTAGTGGGAACTGGGAACTGGGAAGTCAGAACATAGGGAAGAGAGTTTGCTTTGCTTTGCTGAATGAGGAATGGACAGACCAAACATACAGATCACATTTCAGAGATCCTGGGCCAACTATCTCAGGAATTATAATTGGCAACAAAAACAAGATTGGAAGGAAGTTCTTTCTCGATACATCCAACCTAATTCTGACTAGGAATATGGATCGGAGATGGTTTAATTTAAAAAATATTAAGAGTTATGGAACATAGTTGAACTCCTTCTCCCCTCTCCCTGATGTACAATGACTAACTGCTTGCCCTACAGTACAGAAACATAATTTACTTTAAGTTAACTTGAGTCACTTCAATTTAGTTAACTTAGTGAATTGAATTTAGCTGCTGAGACCTAGAAGAGAGAACATAATGTGCCAATCAGAATTCTATTCACACCAAAAAGGCGGAGGTTTAAAGAACTACTACTGTTGTGTAGTGGGGATTTACATTGGATACTACGTATGTTCCAAATTGTATGTTCTATCAGAATCTTTCACTTTGCCAGCTCTATTGTGGATCCAGTATTCTGGTACAAGGAACGTTGCTACCAACACAAAGTAGGAAACACAGACTGAGTGAGTGGCTGGTTCCTATCAGAAGACAGCTGCTAATGAAATCCAAGAGGCACATGATACTGTTGTTGTTATGTTTGAGGGGGTGGACTAGGAAAGGAGGGGGGTTTCCACTGGTAGGGCCTTACAAGGTCAACTGTAACACTCACACATATATACAGTATATAAATTTACCAAAAAATATATGGGGGATTGAAAATGATGCAGACAATTACATTGATAGAAGCCACAATCTGCAAGAGTGAAGCTGATCTACCCCCCCCCCCCCCCCAAAAAAAGTATTTTATTATATATATATATATATATATATATAATATATATATATAATATATATATGCCTCACCTGTCAGGTGGATGGATTATCTGAGGTTATTGTCCTAGTGTCTGGTGGAAAACAGACTGAACCAGGTTTTCCTCTAGGATTTTGCCTGTGTTTTGCTGTCTTTTTTTATCCTGAAAAACTCCCCAGTCCTTAACAATTACAAGCATACCCATAGCATGATGCAGCCAACACTATGCTTGAAAATATGGAGAGTGGTACTCAGTAATGTGTTGTATTGGATTTGCCCCAAACATAACACTTTGTATTCAGGACAAAAAGCGAATTGCTTTGCCACATTTTTTGCAGTATGACTTTAGTGCCTTGTTGCAAACAGGATGCATGTTTTGGAATATTTATATTCTGTACCGGCTTCCTTCTTTTCACTCTGTCAATTAGGTTAGTATTGTGGAGTATCTACAATGTTGTTGATCCATCAGTTTTCTCCTATCACAACCATTAATTCAACTCTGTAACTGTCCCCATTGGCCTCATGGTGAAATCTCTGAGCGATTTCCTTTCTCTCCGGCAACTGAGTTAGGAGGGACACATGTATCTTTGTAGTGACTGGGTGTATTGATACACCATCCAAAGTGTAATTAATAACTTCATCATGCTCAAAGGGATATTCATTGTCTGCTATTCTTTTTTTTTTTTTTTTTTACCCATCTCCCTGGTCTTTGTGGTTAAATCTGTTTGAAATGCACTGCTCGACTGAGGGACCTTACAGATTATTGTATTTGTGGGGTACACAGACAAGGTAGTCATTCACAAATCATGTTAAACTCTATTACTGAACACAGAGTGAGTCCATGAACTGAACTACAATTGATTATGTTACTTGTTAAGCAAATGTTTAGTCCTGAACTTATTTAGGCTTGCCATAACAAAGGGGTTGAATACTTATTGCAGCATTTCCCAAACTCAGTCCTCGGGACCCCAAGGACTGCACGTTTAGTTTTTTTGCCATAACACTACACAGCTGACTCAAATGACCAAAGCTTGATGATTAGTTGATTATTTTAATCATCTGTGTAGTGCTAGAGAAAAACCAAAACGTGCACCCCTTGGGGTCCCGAGGACTGAGTTTGGGAATCCCTGACATATTGACTGAAGACATTTCAGCTTTTCGTTTTTAATTAATTTGTCATAATTTCAGCCTGTAACACAACAAAATGTGGAAAAAGTAAGGCAATGTGTGTGCATATATATATATATATATTGTATATACACATTTTACACATTTTAACATACATGAATAGGACTGTCTACAACAAAAGACCACTGAATGGTACAGATCTTTTTGTATATTCAAAGATGCAGTGGTGTAAAGTAACTGCAGTAACGTTGAAGTACTACTTACATAGTGTTTGAGTGGTATCTGTTCTTTCCTATATTTTTTTATATTTTGGACAACTTTTACATTTACTGCACTTCATTCCTAAGGATCATATGTACTTTTTCCTCACTTACATTTTCCCTGAGTCGTTACATTTCAGATGCTTAAGAAGGACAAGGAAAATTGTCCAATTCATGCACTCATCAAGAGAACACATGGTCATCCCTACTGCCTCTAATCTGGTGGACTCACTAAACAAATACTTTTTTTGTAAATTATGCTGGAGTGTGCCCCTGGCTATCTGTAAATAAATAAAAAATACAAGAAAATCGTGCTTTCTGATTTATAGCGTTTACTTTTAGTTTGATACTTAAGTATATTTAAAACCAGATACTTTAAACATTTACTCAAGTACTATTTTACTGGCTGACTTTTACTTGAGTCTATTAAGGTACTGTAACTTTACTTTTACTCAAGTATGACAATTGGGTATTTTTTTCCTCCACTGCAAAGACGCTTATTCTTGATAAATATCAGGTGAATTAGTAATGGTTTCCTCTAGCCTAGTAAATCATTCAAGATGGTCTGAGCGCAGTGAGATCTGGGTGGATATACCCTCCCATTACAGATTGAACTTTTAGAGTGCACTTTTTAATTGATCATAGATCAGTCTATATTTAGTTTCTACTCCCACCGCCCTTAGGTCTACATCGTCACAGGAGCTGGAGGAAATAGCCTACAATAGATCACTATATCTAACCAATATCCTTCCGATCTTTGTCCCTGTTTAAAAACAACATAGACACGGCCTTGTCTTAACTATTCATGTTGGTGAGGCACAACATGATACAGTATTTTGCTTATCTAACAGAACCGCCTATCCTTTACATCCTGACCTGTCAATTCTCATTTCTCGCTTTAACCATTGGGCTCCGGGAGGGGGAGGGAGGGGTTGGGGGAGGGGGTAAAGAATGTATGGTATGTGTGGGCGTCAACAAAACGCAGCGTATGGGGAACGACTAATTGAAACATAATACACTAACATGTATTAGTTTGCGTATTACATGTATATTTCATGGTAGTGACTGGTTATCTGTTGATTGTCAAACAGTGAAACGTGTTCTGTATTCAGAATAGTAATACTAACCGTACTCAATAGCAAGGTCATTTGATTATATCTTGAAACATACCTCTAGTGTATGCGCAATGGTTTGGTCTGTGGAAGGCGGGACTCAGGAGCGGTCAGCAGGACGTCGTAGATCAATGAACTGAACTGAGTTTTCTGCCTGGGTTGGACGACACTTTGGTGGGATTAAACCCTATAACCTACGCAGTGTAGCATATGTCAGGTAGCCTACCGATGTGACAACGCGACAAGGACATTTTAATCAGGATCAAAAACGGAAATACCGGAGTTCATTTCTAACCCGGTCGATATGCGGATTTTGTCCAAATAAACCCACTGGATTCTAATAAACGGGTCTGCATGTAGCTTCATTTTTTGGGAGTAAACAAGCTTCTTTTTTTATCTCGGAATAACTGGAATAGGCTATCCAGGATGATCTTTGCAAACACTGCCAACCCGTTGAAGAGCACATATCGGAAGCAGGTAGGCCAAAAAAGCCCTGGCTGGGATGGTCCAAAACGGTTCTATAAGTCCCTTGAACTCATCCAATTCGAGTGGGCGTACGGCCCACTGTCTTATCACCTCAGTTAACACGGTCACTAGAAGCGACAGTCGTTATTATAGTGTTATAACACCGCTCACCGACAGTCAGGTTGCAAAGTGATGTAGTGTGACTGTCAGTAGCGCGCTACACTACATTTTGGTCAAGTCTGTTCCGTGCATTAGTGTCCATTTTATATTATCGGCTTTGTCCTTGAATTAGCATTACAGGATAGCCTATCTAGCAGCTTTTATTGTATTAAGCCCTAATGGCTTATAACAACCATCATCCAAATAGATTGATTCCCTAAATAGGATTTAAAAAAAAATTACATTCAGATACGCATTGAATTGCTCATTCAGAAGGTAACTGATGAAGGGGTAGGCCTATATGATTTATGATAGAATTACGCACTCTTTTACTGGAGGACAGAGGGAGAGAGATCCTCCATATGGTCCATGTAACCCAGGTTTAGATGCTGAACATTTGTTATGCCTACTGCTATAATAACATTGCTATAATGTTCACAAGAAAAATCACCTATACACTGAACATACACCGTTTTATTCCCCCGGCTTTTCAAATGTAGAGATAGAATATCTCTACAATAGATAGAATATCTCTACATCCCCAAGTCTTGGAGGAGAAATACATTATTTCTTCAGCATGTTTTTAATGAAAATAGGCCACCCAAATGTATGGCATTTGAATTGTCGTTCATATGTCCCATTTGTTAAGAGTCCTTGTAGGATTGAATAGAATAGGAATGGAATAAAACTGAATAATATACAATAGTTGTGATGATGCAGACAGAAGCCATGTAGTCCTAGTACATCTTCGATTCCTTGTCGGTATTGTTAGAATAGAATATGTTCTGTATAGGCCGACTAGTGATACAGTAGGCCCTGCTCCACCACCTGAGTTAGTTCGGCCCAGTAGGCCTTCTAGTGAGTGGCGTGCTCAGCTTCTGCCTAATGTGGGTCAGTGTGCTGGAGTGAACATGGGTGTTCATGCATCTATAATGAGCCTTTTCAGGTGTAGCTACACATTTGTATTTATTTTATGTATTCAACCTTTATGTAACTAGGCAAGTCAGCAATGCAGTGATTCTATCGCACTACTCTGCTGTAGTTCACCACTGATTCAGCCATCTAGTCCACAAGCTGGAGGTGATTGCGATTTGTAGCTATATCCACCCTGAATGATTCCAATAGGTCTAATAATCAGGTAGTCATCTAAATGAGTTGGTACTTCAGTCTTTCTTTACCACTCCACACTGTAGTTCACCACTGATTCCAACCTGGACTCAGGGGTAGAGGTAACATAATAAATGTAAATCCGGGTTCGTATGGTATGTTTTAATTTGTGGATGTCCATCATCCATTTCGTATGATATGTTACAAATTACAATTCGTATGATGTGTTCCAAATTGCAAATCATACAATATCCAAAACTTATGCAAAGTTACGAATCCCAACGTGTTGTGGCTTACGTTAGCTAGGTGGCTAATGTTAGCTAGGCTAGGAGTTAAGGTTAGGGGTTAGGTTAAAGGATTAAAGTTAAGGGAAGGGTTAGCTAACATCCTAAGTAGTTGCAAAGTATCTAAAAAGTAGTACGTTGTTGCTAATTAGCTAAAATGCTAAAGTTGTCCGTGATGAAATTCGAACACGCAACCTTTGGGTTGCTAGATGTTTGCATTATTCGCCCGATGCAGAAATCGTTGTGCCATTTCCTTGTTGCTTAAACTCTAATTGGGGCAGCAGGTAGCCTAGTGGTTAGAGCGTTGGACTAGTAACCGAAAGGTTGCAAGATCGAATCCCTGAGCTGACAAGGTAAATATCTGTCGTTCTGCCTCTGAACAAAGCAGTTAACCCACTGTTCCTAGGCCGTCATTGAAAATAAGAATTTGTTCTTAACTAACTTGCTTTAAATAAAGGTAAAATAAAAAATAGTTAGCCTAAATAGTCCGGGTGGCAATTTGATTAATTGTTCAGCAGTCTTATGGCTTGGGGGTAGAAGCTGGCGCTCCGGTACCGCTTGCTGTGCAGTAGCAGACAGTCACCCAAAATCTATGACTTGGGTGACTGGAATCTTTGAAGCCATCTAGTATATAGGTCCTGGATGGCAGGAAGCTTGGACCCAGTGATGTACTATGTTACGTCTAGTCTATGAGACTGGGCTGCTGATTCAACCATCTAGTCCACAAGATGGAGGCTTAGTATATCTCCACCCGTAAAGATATCCATAGACATAATCATCTGGTGGTTATCTGAATTAGTTATGCAATGGTTCTTCATTCTTTGCTTCGTTAGTGATTCTAGTCCACAAGATGGAGGTGATTATGTGTGCATTCTGTGGGTAGGTTTGGATATCTCCACCCTAAACAATATCAGTATTCCTAGCCCTAATTCAATTTGTTGGCCATCTTAATGTAATTTAGCTCAATCACCATTTTGTTTTGGTAAATATGCATTCAAATGGTGGAAGGCAGAACATGTTTTTTCTTAATTCACAGTTGAATCGGACTGCTGCATGCCATTCTAGATTTTTCTAGAGTGGCTTCTGCAGGGTTGGAGCTATTTTAATGAGTAAGAGGAAGGAAATGCCTTGAAGGGGAGGGCTCTGGTTTGCCTCAGAGAATGTGTGGTAGTTTCCCACTGACACACCAGACTGTAGTACTAGAAAGGAACCGTGATGGAAGGAGTGTAGACAGCACCCCACGCAAGAATGTCACCAGGGAAATAGCCTAGTGGCAGGACGCCTAGCGGGTAGAGCATTGGGCCAGTAACAGAGGTTGCTAGTTTGAATCCCTGACCAGAAAATGTGACAAGTCTGTTATTGTTTCCTTGAGCAAGGCACTTAACCTTAATTGCTGTGAGTAATGGGGGAGTTGGGATATGCAAAAAACACATTTCCAATTCACACATAAGGACAAATATAAGCACTTATTATTATTATTATTATTATTATTATTATTATTATTATAGCCTATAGTGCATTCTGCAATGCATAGAACCAGGGTGAGGAGTTGTTCCTGACCATGTGACGAGAAAAAACTCCTACCCCTATTCATCTCATTATATTTCACTGACGACATTCTGGAGCTTGGTGAAATGGAAAGACTCCATGCTAGAAAACTCTAGAAAGAATGGTAGTGCTGAATGTCTTTTCACCAGGCATCATGGGACCCATGTTGTCCAAAAAAAGCTAGACTTTTAACTCATCTGTCCGTAGGACATTCTTCCAGAGCGTCTTGATGGTCATCCAGGTGCTTTTTGGCAAACTTGAATCAACTTTTTGGACGAGATGGGTCCCATTATGTCTGGTGAAAACCAAACGCTGCATTCCACAGTAAGAACCTCATACCAACGGTCAAGCATAGTGGTTGTCGTGTGATGGTTTGGAGATGCTTTGCTGCCTCAGGACCTGGACGACTTGCCTTACAGAGAAGAATTCATGGTTCCTTCTATAGTATCAGAATTCCACAGGAGAATGTCAGGCCATCCGTCTGTGAGCTGAAGCTGAAGTGCAGCTGGGTCATGCAGCAAGACAATGATACAAAACACACAATCAAGTCTACATGAAAATGGTTAAAAAGCAACACATTTGAAGTTTTGGAATGGCCAAGTCAAAGTTCAGACCTAATCCCAATTGAGATGTTGTGGCAGGACTTGAAACGAGCAGTTCAGGCTTGAAAACCCACAAATATCCTTGACTTAAAGCAGTTCTGCATGCAAGAGTGGGCCAACATTCCTCCACAGTGACGTGAGAGACTGATCAACAACTACAGGAAGCATTTGGTTGTAGTCATTGCAGCTAAAGGTGGCACAATTCAGTGTAAGGGGCAATGACTTTTTCACACAGGGGAATTGGGAGTTGCATACTCTAACTTTGTTAATTAAATATTTGTGTAAACACAGGTTCCCTTTATCTAATATTTTGTTTTTTGAAGATCTGATAACATTCAGTATCAAAAATATACAAAAATAGAGAAAATCAGAAAGGGGCATTTCACGGCATTGTGTGTGTGTGTGTGTGTATATATATATATATATATATATATATATATATATATATATATATATATATATATATATATAAAACACGGAACAAAAAATATAAACACAACATGTAAAGTTTGTGTTTCAGGAGCTGGAAATAAAAGATCCCAGAAATGTTCCATACGCACAAAAATCATATTTCTCAAAAATGTGCACAAATTTGTTTACATCCCTGTTAGTGAACATTTCTCCTTTGCAAAGATAATCCATTGATCTGACAGGTGTGGCATATCAAGAAGCAAATTAAACAGCATGGTCATTACACAGGTGCACCTTGTGCTGGGAACAATAAAAGGCCACTCTAAAATGTGAAATTTCATCACACAACAACCTGCTAAAAATGGCTAAAGCAATTGGCATGCTGACTGCAGTAATGTCCACCAGAGCTGTTGCCAAAGAATTGAATGTAATTTCTCTACCATATGTCGCCTCCAACGTCGTTTTCAAGAATTTGGCAGTATGTCCGACCGGCCTCACAACCGCAGACCACGTGTAACCACGCCAGCCCAGGACCTCCACATCTGGCTTCTCCACCTGCGAGATCGACTTGAGACCAGCCATCCAGACAGCTGACAAAACTGTGGGTTTGCACAAACGAAGAATTTCTGCACAAACTGTAAGAAACCGTCACAGGGAAGCTCATCTGCATGCTCATCGTCCTCACCAGGGTCTTGACCTGAATGCAGTTTAGCGTAGTAACCGACTTCAGTGGGCAAATGCTCACCTTCGATGGCGCTAGAGAAGTGTGCTCTTCACAGATGAATAGCTGATGCACGAGCTCAACAGATTACACAAACTCACCACTACTAAATGTTCTAGTAGGGCCATGTAGCGTGTGTAGTGCTGACAACTACTATATGGCCTTCAGTGGTGTAAAGTACTTAAGTAAAAATACTTTAAAGTACTACTTAAGTCATTTTTTGGGGGTATCTGTACTTTACTATTTATATTTTGACTACTTTTACCTCACTACATTCCTAAGGAAAATTATGTACTTTTTACACAATACATTTTCCCTGACACCCAAAAGTACTCGTTACATTTTGAATGCTTAGCAGGATAGTGAAATGGCCCATTCACACACTTCTGAAGAGAACATCCTTGGTCATCTCTACTGCATCTGTTCTGGCGGACTCACTAAACACAAATGCTTCGTTTGTAAATTATGTCTAAATGTTGGAGTGTGCCCCTGGCTATCTGTATATTTTAAAACAAGAAAATTGTTCTGTCTGGTTTGCGTAATATAAGGAATTTTAAATTATTTACTTTTGACACTTAAGTATATTTTAGAAATTACATTTACTTTTCATACTTAAGTATATTTTAGAAATTACATTTACTTTTGATACTTAAGTATATTTAAAACCAAATACGTTTTGACTTTTTACTCAAGTAGTATTTTACTGGGTGACTTTCACTTTTACTTGAGTCATTTTCTATTAAGATATCTTTACTTTTACTCACGTATGACAATTTGGTACTTTTCCCCACCACTGATGCCCTCAAGTTAGTGTTGGAGCTACAATTATATGCATTGACCCGATATGTGACTGTGTGTAACTCACGGTGGTTTGTCAGTTGATTAGGGCACGAGTCAAATGCACACACATACAACCTTGTTATCTCCCCGCTGCACTCACACATTATATCACAATACACAATTAGAACGTCATCATGGGCGGGGTGTCCAAAACCAGATGGGAAATGACTTGATAAGATGGCATACACTGTACTAATCGGTGTGAAATATAATCTCAATCTCACGTCACCCAGCTAAGAATGGCACGCGAGCCTGTCATGTCATAAACTTAGGTTGATTCAGTTATACTATAGACTAGCTTGTGTGAGGGTTGGGGCACGGTTTTGCCTTGCGTGTCAGGAAGGGGAAGCTAGGTATATAGCTGAGCCGTGTTGACAGTCTGTGCTCAGTGTGCCGTGGGTCTTATCAGCTACCTGCGTCTCACCTCGAGTAAAAGCATGAAGAACATCATGGTACTGTGTACGTTTCCTGACAGGAATTGACATGACTGTAGACTGTTGTGTGTCCAGGATTCCGCTGAGGTTATTGTGTGCTGTTGGGGGGGGGGGGGATTTCCTAGATTCCCAGATTTATTTTCTGGGTGTGGCACAAAGGCCACGCTGGAGGCCATGTTTCATATTTCTGTAGGCAAGGGACACCAGTTTGTCTCTGTGTGTGTTTGTGTGTCTGTGCATGTGAGGGTGTGTGTGTCTGTGTATGGTTGTGTTTTTGTCTGCATACTGGTGTGTGTTTAGTCAGTGACATTGTGTGTACCTGATGTCCTCTTGTCTCTCCTGTGTAAATACCATATACAGAGCCCTCCACTTATATTGGCACCCTTGGTAAATACGAGCAAAATGGGCTGTAAAAAAAATTATTTGCTGTTTATCCTCTTAGTCTTTCATTCAAAATATTCACAATAATTGAAGTAAAATGATTGAAAAAGTAAATGAAATATCTTTCTACAAACATGTTTGCCACAATTATTGGCACCCCTAGAAATTCCCGAGTAAAATCTACCTGAAGTATATTCCCATGCATATTTTACGTTTTTAAGTTCACCTGCGTGATTAGGAATACTTAAGTGGTCAGCCATGACTTCCTGTTTCACTGGGGTATAAACATGAGGTGACACCCAGGCCAAGTTCCCATAGTCATCCATCACAATGGGAAAGACCTGAGAAAACAGTAATGATGTGCGACAAAAGGTTGTTGAGCTGCGCAAATCAGGAAATGGCTATGAGAAAACACCTCAACGGTTGAAAATTCCCATTTTCACTATCAGGGCAATAATTAAGAAGTTTAAAGCAACAGGAGATGTTAACAATCGGCCTGGAAGAGGACGTGTGTCTATATTCACCCCACGCACAGTGAGGAGGATGGTTAGAGTGGCCAGAAAAACCTCCAAGTAGGGGTCAGAAAGTCTCCAAAACTACGATCAGACGCCACCTACGTAACCACAAGTTGTTTGGGAGGGTTGCCATAAAAAAGCCTTTGCTGTCATCAAACAACAAACTCAAGCTCCTACAGTTTGCCAAACGTTACTGGGACTTTCAATGGGACAGGGTTCTATGGTCAGATGAGACCAAAATAGAGCTTTTTGGAAACAAACACCAGAGGTGGGTTTGGCGTAAAGACAGAAAGATATCCATGCAGAGAAAGTACCTCGTCCCCACTGTGAAGTCTGGTGGTGGATCTTGGATGTTTTGGGGCTGTTTTTCTTCCAATGGCCCTGGACAACTTGTTAGGATACATGGTATCATGGACTCCATCAAGTACCAGCAGATATTACATCAAAACCTGACTGCCTCTGCTAGGAAGCTTAAACTGGGGCATGGTTGGATCTTCCAGCAGGACAATGAACCAAAGCACACCTCAAAATCAACACTAAAATGTTTCACTGACCACAGAATCAAGGTTTTGCCACGGCCATCTCAGTCCCCTGGCCTAAACCCCATAGAAAACCTGTGTGATGAGCTGAAGAGGAGAGTCCACAAGCGAGAACCTGGGAATCTGAAGGATCTGGAGAGATTCTGTATGGAGGAATGGTCTCAGATCCCTTGCCATGTGTTCTCCAACCTCATTACGCATTATAGGAGAAGACTCATAGAGCTGTTATCTTGGCAAAGGGAGGTTGCGCACAGTATTGAATGAAGGGGTGCCAATAATTGTGGCACGCATATATTTTCGAAAAATATGTGTTTTATGTTCAGAATTTATTTTTTCTTTCAATTATTTTACTCAAATTAATAGTTTAGATTTTTGTGAATATTTTCAATGAAAGACCAAGAGGATAAACAATAAAGACTTTTTTTACAGCCTGTTTTTCTCATATTTACCAAGGGTGGGCACTGTAACTACAAATGTGTCTGAGTTGAAACTCGTCTCTAGTCTGTCCAGGATTTCCCATTTCTTTCCTGGTTGAGGCACAAACACCGCTGTTGACGGAGGGCAACAGAGTGACCGTGTGTTTACTGTGTACCTGACCGTGTCTCTTCCTGCAGTCGTACCCCATGGCTCCAGCCAGCCCCAGCACGGTGAGCACCAGCAGCAACAGCAGCACCACAGGATGGGACCAGCTCAGCAAAACAAACCTGTACATCCGCGGCCTGCCTCCAGCAACCACTGACCTGGACCTAGTCAAGCTCTGCCAGCCGTGAGTACTGCTCAGCACACACCCACACATGTATAAACATGAAAGCACACACACGCAGACGCGCACACACGCAGACACACACACACACACACACACACACACACACACAAGTCTACACAAGCACTGATTGAGCACTGATTGACTGACACACATTATTATGATGAATTAGAACAGCTTGTTCCAACTATATATGCCAATACCATATTCATGTGGCTCATGCATGAACCAAGCATAAAGGCCACTAGCTAGCACCCCTCCAACCAACTAAACCATGGCAACCAAGGATGAACCAACTGTGTTTACATGATACTGTATCTGTAGAGGCGAGATATTAGGGAACGTGACTGTTTTCTACAGTATTGGGATTGGTGAATGCAGCAATTGTCATGTTTGGTTGGGTTTGTCTCTGTGCGCCTCTGGCCTCTGGACCACAAGCATACGGAGCGAAGCGTTCAACCATGTTACCAGGGGCAACAGCCGCCGTTGCTGTGTTGTTTGCTTGTGTTTTGCTCCCAACGGTGTTCAGCCTGCTCCCCGGGCACAAAGCAGAAGCGAAAGAGCCTTTCATTGCAACCAGGCCTAATGTTGGCCAAGCGTTTGTGTTCAACCAAAGCATGATGCACGTCCTTAAAATACCAGTTCCGCAAAACGGCTTGGCATCATTTCAACTCGGGCATTTCTGTCTTGAGTTTGAGCGCAGTTTATGACACGGGCTGTATTTCCAAGTACTGTAACACTGGAGTGTTGGCATGAACAACTAGTTAGACTCTGCTGGGCATCTATCGTTTTCTCTTTGGTCTAGCGTTAGGCTCCTCTTTGACATAATGTCGCGCTGTTGTAGCAATGTTTGTTCTGTCTTTATATATCTACATCCCACCACACATATTTGACATATTCTGACAACTGGGATGAATGTAGCAAGGTCCCTATGTGGGGAGTCAATCTGTTATTTTTTTTTTTACAGTGCCCAAAGCTTTCAGAGATTTATATATACATTTGTATGCTACTGTGTAAATACTGCCATGCGTGTTTGCAAGGATCGCGTTAATCTTCTTGTCTTTAGTCTGTTGTAAATTATTATTCAGTGACTCGGCAGAGGTGCCAGTTAGTATGAGGGTTAATTCGGTTCAAGATACAATGTGGTTGGAGATGCAATAATGAAGGGATTCTCTTAAATGAGTCTACTGAAATAACATGGTGTGCTGTGTGGGCATCCGGCTCAATGTGTTCCCTCCAAGCCTCACAACCCGGTTGCCTCACCCGGCTTAAATGGCCGCCTTTTTCTTCAGCGATGATGTCATGCATTCTTGTGCAAGCCGAGCGTTCTGACTCCCAGCCCTTGTTATATAAGTTTAGAAGTAGATCGACACTGTCTGTGATATAGGGCACGCTGTATTTTTTTTTTTCATTAATTCATATATTTGAAGGCAAACTGCGAAAGTGGTAGAAATGACGTAACTACAACCATATTTGGGTTGTAAACTGATTTGTATTGACATCATTTCAGCCAGCTTTACCCTTTGAGCCTTCATAACACACACTGTACCAAATACAGAGGATCTGTAGATTGAATTATGGTTTGACCTTTTAAAACAAGAATGTTATGCATATTGTAGTGATAATCAATACAGTTAAAGGATAAGAGAGCAACGTCCTGTTCTTAACGTTTGATTCTTCTTGTGCTCATAGATACGGCAAGATCGTGTCGGCAAAGGCCATCCTCGATAAAACAACGAACAAATGTAAAGGTCAGTATCATGTTTTCTACTATTGATCTCCTTTTCTCCAATGTGTCGAAACAACTGATACGTTTTACGGTTGTCAGATAGTCTCACACACTGGTATGCTACTAAGAACATGCATTTGTAATGTAAAGCAAACTAATATCAAGTTGTACTACTGTATTATGACGGTTGTTTCGGTGCTCCCCCCTACTCCAGGGTATGGGTTTGTGGACTTTGACAGCCCTGCAGCAGCCCAGAAGGCGGTCCATGCCCTAAAGACCAGTGGGATACAAGCCCAGATGGCTAAGGTGAGAGGAACCCTGTGTTCTTCTGGTAGTAGAACAACATTGGCCCCTAGGTCTGTCTCTGTTTTGTAAATTATAATGACAGATTATATGGAGCAGTAGACTGTGTGTGTGTGTGTGTGTGTGTGTGTGTGTGTAATGTACATGTACGTGCATTTGTGTGTGTGTGTGTGTAAAGCAGAGCAGCAGAATCAGTCACATGACCCCAGCCGACTGGCTGGCTGTTCAAGCGGTGACCCCATTCACGTTCTCTACTTAAGACAGATGTCCTCCCTTCCCTCTCCCGCTCGCTGCCAAAAAAACATTCGGTCCACACGCACTCACAGAACAGGATGGACAGCTTTCTGCTGCTATGCAAATATTATGACGGTCTGTCTCGTAGCACAGCAACTACTAATTCATGTGCTCTGGGCTAGGATACTCCCAGTTAGCATTTTATGCTGTGTTATGAGTTAGCATGTTATGCTAACATTCCATGTCCAATTACTGATGTTATGCTTATTGGTTTGAATACTGCAGACTATGATTTGAACAACTCTTCTTCAGTGGTGGAAAAAGTACTAAATTGTCTTACTTGAGTAAAAGTAAAGATACCTTAATAGAAAATGACTCGATTAAAAGTAAAAGTCACCCGGTAAAAGTCACCAGTCTAAATGTATTTGGTTTAAAATATACTTAAGTATGAAAAGTAAATGTAGTTGCTAAAATATACTTAAGTGTCAAAAGTAAATAATTTCAAATTCCTTATATTAAGCAAACCAGACAGAACAATTTTCTCTCTCTCTCTCTCTCTCTCTCTCTCTCTCTCTCTCTCCACTTTCCTCTGTTTCTCTCTCTCCACTTTCCTCTGTTTCTCTCTCCCCTCTCTCTCCTCTCTCTCTCTCTCTCCTCTCTCTCTCCTCTCTCTCTCTCTCTCCTCTCTCTCTCCCCTCTCTCTCTCCCCTCTCTCTCCTCTCTCTCCTCTCTCTCTCTCCCCTCTCTCTCTCCCCTCTCTCTCTGTCCCCTCTCTCTCTGTCCCCTCTCTCCCCTCTCTCTGTCCCCCTCTCTCTCTCCCCTCTCTCTCTCTCTGTCCCCTCTCTCTCTCTGTCCCCTCTCTCTCTCTCTGTCCCCTCTCTCTCTCTCTGTCCTCTCTCTCTCTCTGTCCCCTCTCTCTCTCCCCCCCCCCCCTCTCCCCCCCCCCCCCCTCTCTCTCTCTCTCTCTCTCTCTCTCTCAGGGGACCTGTGTCTAGCTAGCTCCTGTATTTCTGCCGAGGCCAGCAGAACACAGTGTGCCTGTATGGTAGCTGCATAACTGTACTGCTTAGCTGTTGAGCTCGTAATGGTAAAGATGGGAGAACTGAACCAGTCGTTAAGTCTATGGAGAGGATGCGTAGAAAATAGAAAAAGAGACCAGTCGCCATTATGAGCAAATCAAGGGCCAAAGAAACTTAAGTCCTTGATAACACATTTACAGAGTTGTTGACTGAAGACCCCGCATGACCCGGACGTGACCGTTACTACGGCAACACACAACCCTAGCTAACTCATGTTCAGTTGTGTTTTGTTGTTATGGCTTGGATATCCTGGCTTGGATATCATCACAGACTCAAATCGTGTCGACGCATAATTTTAATCAGAGTGAAATATTAATGTAATTGCCTTCGAGTTGGTGTTGGTGTTGCTGCCCAAATTACCATCAATTCTTTGGAGGAAAATGATCCTAATACCTCTCTATCCATTTCTCTGTCCCTCTCTCTAAGCAGCAACAGGAGCAGGACCCCACCAACCTGTACATCTCCAACCTGCCTGTGTCTGTAGACGAGCAGGAGCTGGAGGGGCTGCTGAGGCCTTTTGGACAGGTCATCTCCACCCGCGTCCTCAGAGACTACAGCGGGGCCAGCAGAGGCGTCGGCTTCGCCAGGTGTGAACATCTCAATGCTCAGTAACAGTTTGACGCAGGGCCATGTTGGTAACTCGAAGGGCTGTGGGTTCAAATCCTGCTACTTTTTCTAATTTAGATCCCATTGATTCATGTGTGACTTATGTCTACTATTCTCAGGATGGAGTCCAAGGAGATGTGTAACTCAGTCATAGCCCACTTCAATGGGAAGTTTATCAAGACGGCGCCTGGAACTACGGGTAAAGGCCTATTTTATCTTATTCTCTCTCATGCTTTGGGCTGCGATGCTCACTCTTTTGTTTCGCTAACGGTGATGGTAATGGTGAGGATGATGCTTTTTCCCCCCTCTCCAGCTCCCTCTGAGCCTCTGCTGTGTAAGTTTGCTGATGGTCAGAGGAAGAGGCACAGCCACAGTCCCTACATCCCCAGCGGTCGCACATGGCCCCGAGAGGGAGAGCTCAGACTAGTAAGTGCCTCTCTGTCCGTCTCGTCTGTCTGGATGTCTCTGTGGGTGGACCCACAACTGCAAGTTTTCACTCCCTGCCAGACTAATAAAGGGCATTTTAAGAATAAATGCATTACCTCATGTCTAGTGTTGACTGACTTGCCCAGGGCCCAGTGTTAATCCTATCCTGAGAGACCAGTTCATTAGAGCAGGGGTTCATTAACTTTTTCACTCGGGCCCCCCTCCCAGCATTCGGGACCCCCCCACCGGCGGATGAGCACACGCACCTTGTCTATTTCTATGGGCACAATAACTGTTCATGACCAGTGGTGTAAAGTACTTAAGTAAAAATACTTTAAAGTACTACTTAAGTTGTTGTTTGGGGGGTATCTGTAGTTTACTATTATTATTTTTGACAACTTTTACTCCATACATTTTCCCTGACACCCAAAAGTACTCATCACATTTTTAAAGCTTAGTGTGACAGTAAAATGGTCAAATTCACTCACTTATCAAGAGAACATCCCTGGTCATCCCTACTGCCTCTGATCTGGCGGACTCAATAAACACACATGCTTCGTTTGAGTGTTGGAGTGTGGCCCTAGCTATCCAAAAAAATATATAAGGGTGCTGTCCGGTTTGCTTAATGTAAGGACTTTGAAATCATTTATACTTTTCCTCTTCCTTTGCACTTAAGTATATTTGTGCAATTACATGTACTTTTGCTACTAGTACATTTAAAACCAAATACTTTTGGACTTTTCCTCATGTAGTATTTTACTGGATGACTTTTACTTTTACTTGAGTAATTTTCTATGAAGGTGTCTTTACTTCTACTCAAGTATGACTATTGTGTACTTTTTCCACCTCTTGTTGGTGGAGTGAATTTTGCAGGTTTAAAGCTTATTTCCTGCAGTTCTACACAATTCCACCGGTGCCCCCCCCTGCCGGCCCCAGGGGGGGGGGGGGGGGGGAGGGGCACGCCCCACAGTTTAGGAACCACTGCATTAGTGCCCATTACAGATCATGGTACTGATTTAATAGTTGGTATTGTGATGCTAATGTCACAGTTAGATGAGAAGGATCTGGTTTTGTGTGACGGTTCTATTTTGTCCTACCAGGGCGGGATGACTCTCACCTACGACCCCACCTCAGCTGCTATGCAGAACGGCTATTATGCCTCTCCCTACACCCTAACGGCCAATAGGATGATGACTCAGCAAGCCATGTCTCCCTACATGTCTCCTGTCACCTCCTACCAGGTAGGCACTTCATTATCCTGGAGTTAATTCAATATAAATGATCAAAAGATGATAGTCGCTTTGGTTGAGAGCGCCTGCTGAATGACTCAAATGTAAATGTTATGTAAATTTGAAGAATGTGGCATGAGGTTAACCCTGCCCTTTCATGTGGCAGGTACAGAATCCTTCCTGGATGGCCCACCAGCCTTACATCATGCAACACCCAGTAAGAGAAATGAAATTATGTCTGTCTTACTCCACACACACACAGTGCTAGAAAATATGGATTGTCAGACTTAATTTTACCACAAATGGAGTAATACCCTACCCTGGTACAAAAACACAGTGAAAGAAACTATGTCTCAACTCAGTTCGCAGCGCTATACATGTAGACTACAGACATAATGCAAGTAAACATTTAGTTGGACGATGAATACCATGCATTTCTCATACATACGACTAATAATACAGTTAGGCGGATACTCTGATACAAAAACATTGTGATTAAAAAAAAAATATATATATATACTGTACATCCAGGGGCGCAACTTTGGTTTTAGAAGTGGGGGGGGGGGAGACATATACACTACCGGTCAAAAGTTTTAGAACACCTACTCATTCAAGGGTTTTTCTTTATTTTTTACTATTTTCTACATTGTAGAATAATAGTGAAAACATCAAAACTATGAAATAACACATATGGAATCATGTAGTAACCAAAAAAGTGTTAAACAAATCAAAATATATTTTATATTTGAGATTCTTCAAATAGCCACCCTTTGCCTTGATGACAGCTTTGCACACTCTTGGCATTCTCTCAACCAGCTTCACCTGGAATGCTTTTCTAGCAGTTTGGTTGAGGTCGGGGGATTGTGGAGGCCAGGTCATCTGATTCAGCACTCATCACTCTCTTTCTTGGTAAAATAGCCCTTACACAGCCTGGAGGTTTGTTGGGTCATTGTACTGTTGAAAAACAAATTATAGTCCCACTAAGCCCAAACCAGATGGGATGGCGTATCGCTGTAGAATGTTGTGGTAGCCATGCTGGTTATGTGTGCCTTGAATTCTAAATAAATCACAGACAGTGTCACCAGCAAGCACCCCCACACCATAACACCTCCTCCTCCAAGCTTTACGGTGGGAAATACTCATGCAGAGATCATCTGTTCACCCACACGCGTCTCACAAAGACACGGCGGTTGGAACCAGTAATCTCAAATTTGGACTCCAGACCAAAGGACGAATTTCCACCGGTCTAATGTCCATTGCTCGCGTTTCTTGTCCCAAAGAAGTCTTTTCTTCTTATTGGTGTCTTTTAATAGTGGTTTCTTTACAGCAATTTGACCATGAAGGCTTGATTCAAGCAGTCCCCTCTGAAGAGTTGATGTTGAGATGTGTCTGTTACTTGAATTCTGTGAAGCATTTATTTGGGCTGGAATTTCTGAGGCTGGTAACTCTAATGAACCTATCCCCTGCAGCAGAGGTAACTCTGGGTCTTCCTTTCCTGTGGCGGTCCTCATGAGAGCCAGTTTCATCATAGAGCTTGATGTTCTTTGTGACTGCACTTGAAGAAACTTTCAAAATTCTTGAAATGTTCCGTATTGACTTCATGTCTTAAAGTAATGATGGATTGTCATTTCTCTTTGCTTATTTGAGCTGTACTTACCATAATATGGACTTGGTCTTTTACCAAATAGGGCTATCTTCTGTATAACCCCCCCCCCCCCCCCCCCCCCCCCCCCCACACACACACACACACCATGTCACAGCACAACTGATTGGCTCAATCACAAATTGACTTTAACAAGGCACACCTGTTAATTGAAATGCATTCCAGGTGACTACTTTGTGAAGCTGGTAGAGAGAATGCCAAGAGTATGCAAAGCTATCAACAAGGCATCAAAGAATCTCAAATATAAAATATGTTTTGATTTGTTGGTTACTACATGATTCCATGTGTCATTTTATAGTTTGGATGTCTTTACTTTTATTCTACAATGTAGAAAAAAGTACAAATAAAGAAAAACCCTTGAATTAGTGGGTATTCTAAAACTTTTGACCGGTAGCATATCGCTCGGAGGAGTCCGCATGGTCCTAAAGCACACTGTTGCCTCGTTTTGTATCGCATTACAATTATAAAACTGGGAGGGGACAAAAATGCAATTTCAGAATGTGAAAGTTACGCCCCTGTATATATCTTATCCCACTGATAGTATATGACGTATGACATGTTACCTCAGTTAAAAATACCCTGATTAAAAAACAGAATGTGTTACTTTAATCAGCGAGTTCTGCTGACACTGCAGAATAAACACCCCCAAAATCTGTGTGGGAAGAGAAGAGAACAGAACAAAACAGAGCCGAGCCCAGTTCTGGGAACCGGAACATTCCCTCATATTTCAGTGAGGGCGGAACCAATCAATTGTTTTGATTAGGATTTAAAGGGGAAACTCCCCTGGTGAGTTTAAGCTCTTGAGCTCTTTTCCTTTTATCATCTGGATGTGACACGGTGGATTAAGACTGCGTCTGAATTTGCACCCTATTCCCTATATAGTGCACTACTTTTGACCAGAGCCTGAGAGCTCTCTTTTCCAGTAGCTAACTGACTCTGGGGCTCTGGTCAAAAGTTGTGCACTATGTAGGGAACAGGGCCGGGCTATTCAGCTCTTACCCTACTAGGTCCGGAGCCTGCTGGTTTTCTGTTCTGCCTGATAATTAATTGCACCCACCAGGTGTCCCAGGTCTAAATCAGTCCGATTAGAGGGGAACAATGAAAAATGGTCCAGAGTTGAGTTTGAGAGAATAGGGTGTGATCTGGAACCGAAATACGACTGTGCTTCTCTGGCCTCTAGCTCTCTGCTCCCACTGCCGTATGGAGCCAACAGGAAATGCCTGCAGCAGACACGGTCTTATGACTGAAGCCATTTGCATCTCTCAGCAGATGGTTTCAAGTAGAACAAGTGTCTGTGTCTGTTTCCCCTCATTTTGACAAGGAAATGGTGCACTCCCTCAAGGAGTTTTGGCTTATACAGATGGCCTAAGGCCTAAAAAATATGTATTTTCGGGGGGTGCTGAGCTTGTCTGATTAATTTAACAAACTTGAAGTCACAGGTTTCACTTGGTTAGTGCTGAGCGATTAGTGCTTTTTGAGATTGGGGGTATTTTCTTAAAACTGCATTGTTGGTTAGAGCTTGTAAGTAAGCTTGTATTCGGTGCATGTGACAAATAAAATTTGATTTGATTCAAAGTAAATAAGGCATACTTTTTATGACTGCTGAAAACCAACTATCAATCACTTAGATCCTGCATTTTCAAACTTGCGAAACTTTCTCTGTTCTCTGTTCTCTGTCTCCATGTCAACTCCGCACAGATCGGACAAGTTTAAACCGGGCACACAATGGATTATGGTCATTGTAGTTAATTACCATGTTTTCTTCGCTAAACTATGTCGAATATTGGCTTGTTGGAACCTACAACTCCCGAGTACATCGCACAGTTCAGGCTGGATCTGATTTATTTCTACAGAAACTGCACATCGAGCTCACCAACAACAACAACTAACCGACGTCAGTCAAGTAGTTGTTTAAAATGGTTTAAATAACCAACATTTCGGTTAATCGCTCAGCGCTACACTTGGTCTAACCAGTCCCTATTCACCTCTGTACAGAAACAGTTTTATGAAGGAGTTATTACTGTTAAACTTAACCACAAATTCCAATCATTTTAAAGCCAGATACTTTTGCCTGCAGACCTTCCATTGATCCTCAATGGGTTTGAGTATGAGGATGACCTTGTATTGATTCTAGAATTATAATCTCTGTCTCTCTCTCTGCCACAGCAGGCTGTAATGTCGCCCTCTGTGGACCACTCCATGACAATGCAGCCCACCGCCATCATGACACAGCAGATGGGCCATCTCTCATTGGGCAGCAGTGGAGCGGTGAGGGGGGGGGGGGGGGAAGGTGCAATTTAGTTAGTCTCATTTTACCTGATGCAAACACAGATCTAAAGCGGTGAGGGGCATTCTGGGAAAGGGGAGGTGCAATTTAGTTAGTCTCATTTTACCTGATGCAAACGCCGATCTAAAGTGCACAGAGGCTAAGGACTAGGCGGTGATTTGGGAGTTGGCTGACTTCTGAGGGGTACAGTATCTAATATGTTGTTGTTTTTCTAATGACAGCAGTATATTTCAGCCAACGCTGCAGTCCAGGCAGCCTATATTCCTCAGTACGCCCACATGCAGCAGACAGCCGTAAGTTCCAAGGCTCGTCCTTGCCATCTCATTGTGTTGATCTCCTCTCATTCATCCATGTCTCATCATGAGTACAGCCATTTTACATACAATTTTTACATCCCATGCCATTACTTACTTGATGGTGCTAATACACGATAATAAGATGTGAAGTTACACAGTTTTTCCCTCTTCAGGAAAATGGTTCACAGCAGCAAATGGATTCGTCCAACAATTCGTCTCCCTACAGTCAACAGAGCAAGTAAGGTACGTGCTTCCTTATGAGTCCCTATATAAGATGGAAGTGATAGTTTTAATTGTACTGTAGCACTGCTCATAGTAGGAGAAGTGATCCTGATTGTCGTGTGTATTGTCAGGTGACTTCTGTGAGCAGTAATGGATGCTGTGATCGCTGACTCATGAGTCACAGTCACAGCCTCTCCTGATTGGACCAGACCAGACTTCAGTAAGAACTCTTTTGCACAGCTTCAACCAAACAACTGTGTATGATGGAACCAACATCAATGATACCATGGTGTGTAAAACGAAGACAGAGCTGTAAAAATGGACAAAACCAACAATTATTTCCCCCCCCTTCAAAACAGGAAAAAAAATGTTTTATTTTGATAAACGAAAAGACGTGTATTTTTTACCACGGATTCTCCAAGTGGATGCAATGGGGCAAGTAGCCTACAGCGTGATGTTAAAAGATGCATGAGATTGATTCTTTTTTTTTGTGGAATCTGTTGACTTAAGGAAAAAGAGATTTCCAATGGGTTTTATAGGTAGTTTATTAGCCAAGATATATGATGAAAAACATGTTGCTTGCAAAAAGTGTTCATTTGGTGAGGTGTTACTGGTTTTTATTTTTGGTCTTTATAAGATATTATCATTCAATTAGGCTTTTAGGGTTAATGTCTGACATGATTTTCTGTATCAGATTAAATATGTAGGATTGGCCGTTTGGCAGCTGTCAATCAATCTATGAATAGAGAACTGATAAAGAAGCAGATGTTTTGCCAAATAGATGATGGGTTGGATAATGTGCCTTCCTCTAACATCATAAGTCATTTTACATAGCCTGGCAGAATCCGAACTGATTCCCTGACGTTTCACTGTTTCACTTCATGGTGATCACAGTATTCAGCCTGGTCTAACCAGGATACATTAAAAAGAACAGCCACTCTTAATTAGAACTCCTGTCAGTCCATAGTAAGGTCTCTTTAGACTTTGACAGGGTAGGTGTCCTGTTTTGTCATACTTCACACACAGCCGAGGATGTGAACCTCCATCAAATGCTACACCTACTGATCTCATCTCCCTAATTAAGGCGAGAGAGCCTACAATTCAAATAAAAAAAACACGTATAGATTTAAAAGAAATGCAAGCTTGAAATTGTGAGGTAACGTCAAGGCGGTTAAACTTTTTTCTCTGCTATTTTTTACTTCAACAGATACAGTAATATTAATAGAAAATGCTTAACTTTAATGGTGAAATTACAATCTGTTTTACTTTACGCTAAATTGACGGGGTTGTCTTTAAAGAACATTTGAATGGTCATCTTGAATGGTCACCATGTGTGGTCATGTGTGACTGGTTTTTATCTACCTCAGAGTTCTGTCTGGGCTGGTACGGCTGGGTTTGCAGGTCCAGCCCGCCTCACCAGAGAAGAACACAAAAGCTGCGGACCAAATCGCACCCTTTTTCTTATGTAGTGCATTACTTTTGACCCATAGGCTTTTCACGTTCAAAACATTGGACTAGTAACCGTAAGGTTGCTGGATCGAATCCCCGAGCTGACAAGGTAAAAATCTGTCGTTCTGCTCCTGAACAAGGCTGTTAATCCACTGTAGGCCGTCATTGTAAATAATAATTTGTTCTTAACTGACTTGCCTAGATTAATAAAGGTTAAATAAATAAAAACATAGAGTTAGATAGACATCACATCATTGTGTCTATCCCATTATGGCGTCTGTGAGAGCATTTTGAAGTAGTCAACTGGGTGGGACTTCCAATGGGTTAAAGGGATACTTCGGGATTTTGGCAATGATGCCCTTTATCTACTAGCATGCTAGCAGATACCCATAGACTTCCAGTCATTGCGCTAACACTAGTCAGCATTGTCTTGCAAAACTACCTCTAACTTCATTGATACTGGACACAGAGACATAAAAATGGTATCCACAAATTCATTTGACTCTGGAGAAGTAGATAAAGGGCCTCATTGTCAAAATCCCGAAGTATCCCTTTAACCCATTGGAAGTCCCACCCAGTTGACTACTTCAAAATGGTGAAAGTCCTCAATGGTGCTGCCAATGCTAAAATGGGCTTTTGGGCACTCGAGTCCTCTATGTATCTCTATGGGTCAAAAGCATTGCACCATAAAGAAAATAAGGTCCGATTTGGGACGCATCCAAAGCCAAGCTCAGGAGCTGGCCAATAGCAATTTTTACTATTCTTCCTCCTACTACTCTGTCCTCAAGTAAAGAAACATTCTGTTTTGTTTAGTATAGTATCATGCTGAATCTTGTTTTTTGTTGTGTTTTTCCGATATGAACATTGCTACTGGTGGAATGCGGTTTTTAGCTCCGCCTTAGTTTTGGAGTCTCCAAAGTTAAAAAAAACAAACAACGTGCTGCTTGTCGATCAGAGGTTCCAATAGGCTGGGGAATGAGGCGGGGGTTTTTTATTTTATAAAAGAGGAACACGCAAACCCACCAGGTGGTAGTGTAGGCGGCTAGTCTTGATCTATTCTTCCCTTGAAACACACACACACACCTTCTCAGTATGGGACTTTGTGTTGGCAGTTCATGTGGTGAGGAGGGGGGGGGGGGGGGGGTTGTAGAAGTCTGAAAGATGGAAGTTTAAATTGCAACCATACTATTTGTAGTCTTGCATAGCTAGCGATGTCTGAACCAAGTGCAATTCTGTGTCTGGATCAATAGGCTAGTTGTACAGCAAATTCAACCAACACTTGTGTGATATAGACTGGCTGATGACAATAAATAAAATGAAATAGTAGTAATTTATGCAGAAAGATAGATTTTTTTTTGTTTGTTTTACATGTCTGGGTGATGATGCTGCTGGGTATCATCAGTTAGAAAAATAAAATCATTTTGTATTTTTGTTTCCTTATGTATGTTACAGCCATCGTTTCACTAGATTGGTAGAACAATCTTATCCTTGTGCTTTCCTTTATAAAAACATTTGAATAAAAACCCACCATGAATCAGCCCTATGAGGTGAGTTTGTTTAGTCATTTATGTCTCATATTTCATGTTTGATGTAGTTGTTTACTAAATCTTAACTGAACCCCTTCAGTTACAGCTATTGTTGTGTTTTGGGATATGACAAGAAGCATGTCATTTTACATAGTACCCTCCAAGCTCATCATTAAGCTTAGGGCCCTGGGTCTGAACCCCGCCCTGTGCAACTGGGTCCTGGACTTCCTGATGGGCCGTCCCCAGGTGGTGAAGGTAGGAAACAACATCTCCTCTACGCAGATTCTCAACACAGGTGCCCCACAAGGGTGCATGCTCAGCCCCCACCTGCACTCCCTGTTCACCCACGACTGGGTGGCCACACACGCCTCCAACTCAATCATTGAGTTTGCAGACGACACAACAAGCCTGATTACCAACAACGACAAGACAGCCTACAGGGAGGAGGTGAGGTCTCAGGCGGAGTGGTGCCAGGAAAATAACCTCTCCCTCAACGTCAACAAAACGAAGGAGCTGATCGTGGACTTAAGGAGACAGCAGAGGGAGCACGCCCCCATCCTCATCAACGGGACCGCAGTGGAGTAGGTGAAAAGCTTCAAGTTCCTCGGCGTACACGTCATTGACAATCTGAAATGGTCCACCCACACAGACAGTGTGATGAAGAAGGTGCAACAGCGCCTCTTCAACCTCCGGAGGCTGAAGAAATTTGGCTTGGCCCCTAAGACCCTCACAAACTTCTACAGATGTACAATTGAGAGCATTCTGTCAGACTGTATCACCGCCTGGTACGGCAACTGCACCGCCCGCAACCGCAGGGCTCTCCAGAGGGTGTTGTAGTTTACACAACGCATCACCGGGGGCAAACTACCTGCCCTCCAGGACACCTACAGCACCCGATGTCACAGGAAGGCCATAAAGATCATTAAGGACAACATCCACCTGAGCCACTGCCTGTTCACCCCGCTATCATCCAGAAGGTGAGGTCAGTACAGGTGCATCAGAGCTGCGACCGAGAGACTGAAAAACGGCTTCTATCTCAAGGCCATCAGACTGTTTAAATATGAATCACTAGCCGGCCTCCGCCCAGTACTCTTTCCTGAACTTAGTCACTGTCACTAGCCGGCTACCACCCGGTTACTCAACCCTGCACCTTAGAGGCTGCTACCCTGTAGACATGGAATCACTGATCACTTTAATAATGGAACACTGGCCACTTTAAAAATGTTTACATAATGTTTTACTAATTTCGTATGTATATACTGTATTCTAGTCAATGCCACTCCAATCAACATTGCTTGTCCTCATATTTATTGAGTTTTGTGTGTACTGTTGTGAATTGCTAGATGCAACTGCACTGCATTTCACGACCACCGCAATAATATCTGCTAAATATGTGACCAATAAAATGTGATTTGATTTACATGAAGTACCTTCAATCAACAGCAGAGGGGGCTATGCATTCAAATGAGTAAGTATTTGTTTAACTAGGCAAGTCAGTTAAGACCAAATTCTTATTTACAATGACAGCCGACTGGGGAACAGTGGAATAACTGCCTTGTTCAGGGGTAGAATGACAGATTTTTACCTTGTCAGCTCTGGGATTTGATCCAGCAACCTTTCGGTTACTGGCCCAATGCTCTAACCACTAGGTGACCTGCCACCCTGAAAGTCGATGCAGTGTAGATGTCCACTTTGTCATTGTTAGTACTGTCTTGATAAGAACTTAATGTATCAATGTACTTGCTAACCAGTGATGTATATAAACACAAGTATACAGTATATGTCCATGGCGCTAACCTTTTGGACACTATTTCTAGCATCCAGGGGATTTCATGTAATGTATCCTTTGTGATATGTGTCTTTTATGGGGCTTCTCTGTTAAAGCTAGCAGCTTACTTGAGCTGATGCCATAGACACAAAGGCACCATGTCCCATATATATTACCAGTAAAGATCACCCACTACCACACACACACACACACATGCTCCGGACACCACCCAGCCAGACCGTAATGCCAAGCATATGCTCCCCACGCCACGCAAGAAAATCGACCCTATGAACATAAGGAGCAAGTGATGGAGGATTAGCACTCTCTGTCTCTGTCCCACCCCCCCCCCATCCCCCTTCTCGCTCTCTCTTTCTCCTTTCTCTCGCTCTTCTGATGTCTAATTATCCACAGCTGAAGGGACACATGGTGCTTTTCCCTAAAGTGGGGCCAAGGTCAGATTGGGGGTGCCTGTGCAGACATTGGGGGTGCAGACATTGAGAGGGTCTGTGGTATCTAGTGTCTTGATTCATTCACTCATTTCTGTTCAATGGTATTTCATAGGAAAGGGGCTGATTGACCTTTAAATAAACCTTTCTGGCACATGTCTTTATGGGGCCACAGTATAGCCTATGGATACATTTTACAATAGCCATGTAAAAAGTGACTAATGTGTTTTACTCTACAGTAGTAGAGGGTAACTGTACCACATGGCAAAGAGTCAGCTTGATTAGCCTGGTAGCCATTTGGAACCAGAATGGTTACCACATTGACTTCTGGGAATAATGCCTTGCCTGAATGTGCAGTTTTACTGAACTGATCTGACTCTCATCCCTACGATGTACATCTGTCACCTTGTCCACCTCCTCTCTCTCGGTCTCTCTCTCTCTATCTCGGTCTCTCTCTCTCTCTTGGTCTCTCTCTCTCTATCTCGGTCTCTCTCTCTCTCTCTCGGTCTCTCTCTCTCTCTCTCGGTCTCTCTCTCTCTTGGTCTCTCTCTATCTCGGTCTCTCTCTCTCTCTCGGTCTCTCTCTCTCTTGGTCTCTCTCTCTCTTGGTCGCTCTCTCTCTCGGTCTCTCTCTCTCTATCTCGGTCTCTCTCTATCTCGGTCTCTCTCTCTCTCTCGGTCTCTCTCTCTCTTGGTCTCTCTCTCTCGGTCGCTCTCTCTCTCGGTCTCTCTCTCTCTCTCTCTCTCTGTGTCTCTCTCTCGGTCTCTCTCTCGGTGTCTCTCTCTCTCGGTCTCTCTCTCGGTGTCTCTCTCTCTGTGTCTCTCTCTCTCTCTCGGTCTCTCTCTCTCTCGGTCTCTCTCTCTCTCGGTCTCTCTCTTTCTCGGTCTCTCTCTCGGTCTCTCTCTCTCGGTCTCTCTCTCTCTCGGTGTCTCTCTCTCTCGGTCTCTCTCTCTCTCGGTCTCTCTCTCTCTCGGTCTCTCTCTCTCTCTCTCTCTCTCGGCCTCTCTCTCTCTCTCGGCCTCTCTCTCTCTCTCGGTCTCTCTCTCTCTCGGTCTCTCTCTCTCTCGGTCTCTCTCTCTCTCGGTGTGTCTCTCTCTCTCTCTCTCTCTCGGTCTCTCTCTCTCTCTCGGTCTCTCTCTCTCTCGGTCTCTCTCTCTCTCTCGGTCTCTCTCTCTCTCGGTCTCTCTCTCTCGCGGTCTCTCTCTCTCTCTCTCGGTGTCTCTCTCTCTCTCTCGGTCTATCTCTCTCTCTCGGTCTCTCTCTCTCTCTCGGTCTCTCTCTCTCTCTGTATCTCTTTTATACACACACACACACATTCCAATCATAGCACCATAGGGAAGGGATAACATTAATACACAGTCACTCCTTCCATCTCTGACCCTCCTCTGCACTTGTTTCAATTAACTCACTGGGCTTGCGATTCACTTCCAAACACAAGACCGCAACATAAACAACAAATACTTGACACGAGCTCCTCACAGGGAGCTGTAGCCTACTGCGTCAACCAAGAGAGGGCAACACTGGCACATTTGGCCTGTCAGTCAATCTGGATCACTGCCACTCTGCTGCCGTCCCTCTCTAATGAAGGCGGCTGTTATTTGTGTGTCTCAGACCCACCAGCAGTTGCTGCCATCACTCATCAGCACCCCTCCACCCCCATCAGCCTGGGAGCATGGGCAGTGGGGAGGGTGAGAGGGACAGACAGCGTCATGCTTCATAAAGCTGTCTGTTACTGTAGGTTTATAGTTACTCCTGCCCAGGGCTGCAGTTGGAACTGGACGTTTTGAGGGCCGGCGGCAGTGGCGGCGTCTCCCTGATTCCTCTCCCCTCATTTTTCAGGCGGCGACAAGGACGCAGCTCCCCTTTGACAGGGCAGCATGGTACCAGAGGAGGGCCCTGATGTAGGTGAGTTGTCTCATTGCAGTGCCGACCGTTGTAATGTACTGTGTGTTGACACGGCCCGCCCGGCACACACACACACACACACACACACTGATATATCTGTGATATCATATCACACAGCACTGCGTACAACCCGGAGCAGGTAGCTCATTGTAAGGAATGACTAGGAGTAATGACTAGGATTCAGTTTCTTATGAATCCTTTAACTTGACCAAGCCAATATCATGTTCATGTCTCAACAACGGAAGTAGAGGTTGGAGTCTAGTTCGGAATGCTGGCAGGTTTGTGTGGGAGAGTCTTCCTTCCCTCACAATGTGACTGATGGTGGGAATGAAACCTTGGGAAAGCAACAATGAAGATGAGCAGAAGTGTTTTTCTATTTCTCTCAGTATGGTTAGACATGACCATCTGACCCAAAGATTGGCTTATTGACATGCTGGAGAACACTTTTTTGGGACACTGGCTGGTTAGGTAGGACACTTTGAATGAAAGAATGGATATCTGGGCTGGTTAGGTAGGACACTGAATGAAAGAATGGATATCTGGGCTGGTTAGGTAGGACAATTTAATGAAAGAATGGACATGGTAAAGTAGGTCTATTAAGTAGGACAATTTAATGAATGACCTGAGTGGATTAGGTAGAACAATTAGGTGGGACAATTAGGTAGGACAATTTAATGAATGAATGGATAGCTGAGTTGTCAGATAGCAACAGATCATATTTTAAAAGGTCACACTAGTGTATGTTTTAAAGGTGTTTATGGGTGGCCTGTGTACGTTCTCTGAACAGCTGTGGCACAACTGTACAAATGTTTGTCCTCTAGTCAGATAGAGAATGGAGGGAGCTCCAAAGTGGCAGAGGACACGTGCTGTCATTCCACTGTCACTCCATCCATCAGCTGAGATGGGATGACAGCGGGAATGACAGACAGCTGGGCGCCTCTAGGGGTGGAGGAGGAGAGGCGAAAGGATGACGGTGGCGGAAGACTGGAGAGAAGACGAGTAGAGTAGAGATTATAATGGAAGAATCATATGGAGAGATGAGTACATATGAGAGGAGTAGGGAGCAGAGGAGAGGGGGAGAGTAACAGAGAAGGAGAGGAGGGGGTTTGGAGTAACAGATGAGGGGCTTACTGCGATTCGGAGGGGTGTGATGCTGCTTTAGTAGGATAATCCGTCTGGAACGGACGAGCTGAGAAATCCACACTGCAGCTGTCAATTGTTCACCACCTACACACACTGCATGTAAAGACACACACTCCATGGTCTACGCACACACACATTCGCCGCCCATTCACTCACAGGTTACACACACACACACACACACACACACACATAAACTTATGAGGATATTTGTATTGAGCAATAGACTACTTTTCAAATGAGCCCGAGACGTAGTTTTTGTGCCTACTGTTAATCATTAAATCGAAAGTAACCCTTGAGATACGCACATTTCTGAGGGGTTGGTCGTATTAAATATTAACATATTTTTTTCAGTTGCAGTATCTCGTCTGGGTAATTCAGGGGTTATCTCGTCTGGGTAATTCAGGGGTAATGACTTATGGTCTGGCACGTCTGGACAGTTGTTTGTCCCTATAAACAATGGTTATCACGTTGGCCTACTACACCCCCCTTTATACACAGCTCAACAATCACCTTGCTTTATGGGTAAATGCAACATAGAATAGAGTATGACGTTAAAGCCAATAAACAACAGTTGATGGAGACCTGTAATAGTGCAAAAATGCTACAGACAAGACAATGTGTGCCACGATATAATACATTTCAAGGAGAAGGCAGTGAATGAATGATTTGACATATAATGCAACAAGGTCGACGGACAGGCAGTCATGACCCACTGAACTATGGGTATTGTTCTGTTGCACATCCTGGAAGTTCGAAAGTATGATGTTTTACAACCGCAGGGATTTGACTTGGTGCAGTTCATTTGGTCCTGTGTGGCTCAGTCGATAAAGAATGGTGCTCGCAATGACAAAGGTGGTGCGTATGATTCCCGCTGGAGCCGCCCATATGTAAAATGTATGCACGCATGACTCTGCCGCTTTGTAAACAAGTGTCTGCTAAATGGCTAATATTATATTAATTTGTGATCACTAGGGAATAGGGCTACTGGCCTAGGTATGTAATCAGCTTGTCATTATAGGTCATGAGGCAATTAATACAAGGGAATTACCCGTGTATAAGCATAAGTCAATTTACACACCGTACAAATACTATGGCCTGCATCAATACTCATATTCAACGTTTCAACACCTGCCTATATATTTAGCAGTGAATCAGAGGTCCAGTAAAGAGGGAATAATTTCTGTCATGGCAGATTTCAAGTTAAGAATGATCAGTCCTAGGATACATAACAGGTTGATTTAAAAAGGCAGAATGAAACATGCTATTTCCCCATTTTTAAACGCTATTTCAAAGTTGTTATTTTGTGCGCACAAATAGTTATATGGATTTGATCATTTATCCCCATAACCTGCATTTCAATATTTGTTATAACAGTTTGAGATTGCAGGCTTACAAAATAACATTGATTTAAAAAGATATATATATGTAAAAATAAGCTCATTTCTGTTATATTTCGATTATCAAATAATCTTCCATTGAAATAAAAACCGAAATCAATGTACCCGTTGTCCGGCCTCACTTCACTCATTGCTCACGCCCGCACACTCACTTCTCACTCACTCTCTGTAGTCCCGTTCCGTTTATGTTCTCACCTGTACGGAAGTGAACATAAAAGGCTGGGCAGGTAAGAATGTCTGAACCACGCAGGCACTCAACGTCTTTCCTGCCAGGTAAGAAAGACGGCGCATTCTCTTGTCGTTTAGCCTAGACAGTGATACCAAGAGAAGTTTACTAAGGCTGGAAATACCTACTTGTTTTGTTAATTTTACTCTACAAATGAGAGTGCCAGAGAATGTTTTGTTGTTCTTTCATATCCCTATAGCAGTAACTGCGAGGACCAATGGGGATTGCTGTACTTCTGCTCCTGATTCTTCGGCATTGGATCAACAACGTGGAGGGTAAGACTAGAGACCGGATCGAATGGCTTTGATGAAATAACTCCAGTAACTTCTCCTTTTGAGATTACATGTAACTGCAATATATCCAGATTTTTCCCTAGATTATAACAGCTTTATTATACTTTTATAGAGGTAAATATTTCACGTCATACATGAATGCAATGTATTGATTACATTTAAATTAGTTTATTTTATCCAGTGGTTTATATATACAAAGATTGATCCAGTGGTTTATATATACAAATATTTATTTATAACCCCACGCACGCACGCACGCAAACACACAATTATTATTGTGATGTATCATGATAACATAACCTATCATTTGCTCTAGTTATTCAGGCGCAAATTAACCAGGCGCATCACAAAGACAGAGGCACGAAACAATCACTCATATACTGATATGCTATATGCCAGGCAGCAGTGCCGTGAGAAAATGTAACCCGTGCTAGACACGGCCAACCACGCTGACCACTTCTATATTCTATATTCTCCGTGTGGTGTCCATGTAGGAACATGTTCGGTTGGCAGCGCAGTGACTTGTGACGAGTGTCTCCAGCTGGGTCCCCACTGTGCATGGTGCACACAAGAGGTAGGCTATACATCTAGGGCAGGGGAACCCAATTACATTCAGCCATGGGCCGATTTTTCCTTGAGCGCATGGTCGGGGGGCCGCATTATAGTTCTAAATAATGTGTGCACTGCACATTGACCGCAAGAGTTCCAAACAGATAAAATATTTGACAAAAACATAATCATTTCAAACTTGAATTGCATTGGGATACGATCACATATACCTCTCTATTTATGCGTGGGAATACTAGGGAACAGATTTCCTGAATAAAAATAACTTTGACGTCATTTCCTGCTGATTTTACAGTCTTTTATGTCCAAGAACGAAATGTGTATATATATATATATATATATATATATATATATATATATATATATATATATATATATATATATATATATATATATATATATAAAACTATATATCTATATTTTGCACAGAACTTTGGGGGCCAAATAAAATCACAGCCTGTTGAGGAACGCAGTCCAGCAGGAAAACGTGTCATGAATTCATAAATGTACAACTAGCCTAACTTGATATGGAATACTGATATGACATGTTGTTGATGGAGCAAATTGCAGTGCAGAGTCAAACAAATATTGTTCAATGATTTAATGATGACAATATTTGTAAATGATCTTCAGAAGTTCTACCTTTTTAGTTAGTACTATAGTATGAATATAACTATTGACTGACGAAACACCAGATAAATATGTTAGAGTCTCTGTGTCAGATTGGTTGTAATGTGGGAGTAAAACCTTGTGGTGTTTTTAACCTCTCAGAATTTCACAGACTCGTTTTTAATTAGTGAGCGATGTGACACGCCGTACCTCCTCCTAGGGAGAGGCTGTCCCCAGGACCAGGTAGAATTTCCTGTGACCAACTCCGAGGTCCTCCGGGACCAGCCTCTCGGGAAGAAGACGGGGAATACAAACAGCACCCAGATTTCACCACAGAAGATGGCCCTCAAACTCAGAACTGGTAAACCCTTATCTATACAGTTACTGATGGAGACCTGGGGGCAGTCGCTGTGTCCATTATCTATACAGTTACTGATGGAGACCTGGGGGCAGTCGCTGTGTCCATTATTTATACAGTTACTGATGGAGACCTGGGGGCAGTCGCTGTGTCCATTATTTATACAGTTACTGATGAAGACCTGGGGGCAGTCGCTGTGTCCATTATCTATACAGTTACTGATGGAGACCTGGGGGCAGTCGCTGTGTCCATTATCTATACAGTTACTGATGGAGACCTGGGGGCAGTCGCTGTGTCCATTATTTATACAGTTACTGATGGAGACCTGGGGGCAGTCGCTGTGTCCATTATTTACACAGTTACTGATGGAGACCTGGGGGCAGTCGCTGTGTCCATTATTTATACAGTTACTGATGGAGACCTGGGGGCAGTCGCTGTGTCCATTATTTATACAGTTACTGATGGAGACCTGGGGGCAGTCGCTGTGTCCATTATTTACACAGTTACTGATGGAGACCTGGGGGCAGTCGCTGTGTCCATTATTTACACAGTTACTGATGGAGACCTGGGGGCAGTTGCTGTGTCCATTATTTATACAGTTACTGATGGAGACCTGGGGGCAGTCGCTGTGTCCATTATTTATACAGTTACTGATGGAGACCTGGGGGCAGTCGCTGTGTCCATTATTTATACAGTTACTGATGGAGACCTGGGGGCAGTCGCTGTGTCCATTATTTATACAGTTACTGATGGAGACCTGGGGGCAGTCGCTGTGTCCATTATTTACACAGTTACTGATGGAGACCTGGGGGCAGTCGCTGTGTCCATTATTTATACAGTTACTGATGGAGACCTGGGGGCAGTCGCTGTGTCCATTATTTATACAGTTACTGATGGAGACCTGGGGGCAGTCGCTGTGTCCATTATTTACACAGTTACTGATGGAGACCTGGGGGCAGTCGCTGTGTCCATTATTTACACAGTTACTGATGGAGACCTGGGGGCAGTTGCTGTGTCCATTATTTATACAGTTACTGATGGAGACCTGGGGGCAGTCGCTGTGTCCATTATTTATACAGTTACTGATGGAGACCTGGGGGCAGTCGCTGTGTCCATTATTTATACAGTTACTGATGGAGACCTGGGGGCAGTCGCTGTGTCCATTATTTACACAGTTACTGATGGAGACCTGGGGGCAGTCGCTGTGTCCATTATTTATACAGTTACTGATGGAGACCTGGGGGCAGTCGCTGTGTCCATTATTTATACAGTTACTGATGGAGACCTGGGGGCAGTCGCTGTGTCCATTATTTATACAGTTACTGATGGAGACCTGGGGGCAATCGCTGTGTCCATTATTTATACAGTTACTGATGGAGACCTGGGGGCAGTCGCTGTGTCCATTATTTATACAGTTACTGATGGAGACCTGGGGGCAGTCGCTGTGTCCATTATTTACACAGTTACTGATGGAGACCTGGGGGCAGTCGCTGTGTCCATTATTTATACAGTTACTGATGGAGACCTGGCGGCAGTCGCTGTGTCCATTATTTATACAGTTACTGATGGAGACCTGGGGGCAGTCGCTGTGTCCATTATTTACACAGTTACTGATGGAGACCTGGGGGCAGTCGCTGTGTCCATTATTTATACAGTTACTGATGGAGACCTGGGGGCAGTCGCTGTGTCCATTATTTATACAGTCATTGGGTACACTGCTCACTGCTCACACTGTGTGTACATGTTGGCCTGGCGGTGATTTGAAGTTGATTTAGAAACTATTTTGGATGAATGAAGGATGTTTAATTAATATTTTCACACCATTTTTCACATAAATTCTATTCATGTTATTATCTTTATCACTCGCATGGTCATCCCTTGAACTGAACGCAACCCAGAGCGAGAGAGAGACAGAAAACACTATATTCTATTTCTTATTTTTTTGTTCAGGCAGTGAGGTGACCTTCCAGATCAGTGTGCAGCAGACAGAGGACTACCCTGTAGACATCTACTACCTGATGGACCTCTCAGCCTCCATGATTGACGACCTGGAGATGATTAAAGACTTGGGCTCCACCCTGTCCAAAGAGATGGCAAAGCTCACCAGTAAATTCAGACTTGGATTCGGGTCCTTCGTTGAGAAACCAGTCCTCCCGTTCATTAAGATCACTCCTGGAGAACTGGAGAACCCTTGTAGGTAGGGTACAGTATGGTTGTGAGAAATTCAATGAAAACCATTTGTAACACTATGGTTGAAGTACAAATGAAGATCACTTTCTTTATATAATAATATAATATATGCATTTAGCAGACACTTTTATCCAAAGCGACTTACAGTCATGTGTACATATGTATGGGTGGTCCCGGGAATCAAACCCCACTACCCTGGCGTTACAAGGGCCATACTCTACCAACTAAGCTACAAAGGACCATCTTTCTGTGGAAGAGACAGATTTTCTCACTAAAAGAGCTTAGTAAACGACACAATGTTTTTGAGTATGTTTATAGCAAGCTTACTTGTTGTAAGTAATAGTAATAACTAGTAATGATGAATTAGTTAAACAGTGATGGAAATATTTGGCCCTCGAAGTCTTATCTGTAGACATGGAAAGTCATGGAAAGTTCTCTTATTTTGAATTTGTCTTAGAGTGGAACCCTGGTCATAGATGTAATTCGCTAAGTTTCTCTATGGTATTCCCATGCAGGAGTGTGGATGAGAGCTGTCTGCCAACGTTTGGATACAAACACATCCTACCTCTCACCAGCAGCACAGAGAAGTTCAACAATATCATCACCAACCAGCGTGTGTCTGCCAACATCGACCTGCCGGAGTGTGGCTTCGATGCCATTATGCAGGCTGCTGTCTGTGGGGTAAGTGAGAGGGTCTGTGGTTCAGGTTTGATTTGTAAGATGGTACCCATTTTAACAGAATGGAATAGAGCTGAATAGAAAATAATACTGCAGAATAGAATATCTTGATTTTTCAAGGCAACTTCAGGTGTTCTTTGACAATGGACTATTGTATTAGTGCAGTGTAATAATCTCTCATCTCTTCCTGTTAGGACAAGATAGGCTGGAGGAACGACTCCATGCGTCTGCTGGTGTTTGTGAGCGACGCCGACTCTCACTTTGGGATGGACAGCAAGATGTCAGGCATCGTCGTCCCTAACGACGGGGAGTGCCATCTGGACAGCAACAATGAATACTCTATGGCTGCCCATCTGGTAAGGGGACAGTCCCATCAGATTCATTTATTATTTCTATGACTGGGGTTGTAATACTATGATTCACTGTTTATGATACTATAACATGGCTTTCATTCCTGTCCATGGTGAAGGAGTGTCCCTTTACTGTAAAGACTACTGGCTCTTTGGGGCCTAGGCCGGGTGACTGTAAATCACTTTTTTATTACTGTTGATGTGAAAAGGGCTTTAGAAATACATGTAATTGTTTCATTCATTGGGATGAAATACAGTGGTCTGAGGTTTTAAAAATACTGACTTTGTCCGTCCAGGAATACCCAACTCTGGGACAGCTGATGGATAAACTGGTGGACAACAATATCCTGCTTATATTCGCTGTGACGGAAAATCAGAAACACAACTATGAGGTGAGAACTTCTCCTTCTCCCTCCATTGTCCTTTTCCCAACAGCAATGTGACGTTTACCTGTCAGAAAACACCGGGTGGAAACCAGGTATTGCGGTAAGCCGGTTATGGAATGGAGAAGGAACTTGTATCTCTGTGTATCGTTGAGGTTAGCATGTTTGATTCGCTAAGTGCTCTCTGTGGGCGTGTTGGAACAAGTGCTCTCTTCTTCCTGTTTTGGGTAGAACCTATTTCCTTATGATGTTGCTGTGATTGGTCGCCCAACCTACATAAACAGTAACAGTGTGTCTGTTGTGTGTTTTATCACAGAACTATGCAAGTTTCATACCTGGTGCCACGGTGGGGGTTCTGGAATCAGATTCAAGGAACATCCTGGAACTGATTGTGACGGCGTATAAAGTAAGAGTCCGATTCTGTCACTGTGGGAGTACAGTGTGTTTGTTAGTTAGCAGGACTATTGAGACTTGCTGAGTACGTGGCCTTAGTGACCTCTGACTAGCTGCCTCGGCTTCCTTTCTGTTTATCTCGTCTCCCTCCCTCCTCTCCCCACCACCCCTCTCCTTGCCCCCTCTCATCCCTGTCTCTCCGTTCCTTCCCCCCCTCTCCCTTTCCTCTCTGCACCTCTGTATGCTGTCAGCAGGTCTGTACTCGCCCCTGCTGTTTCATCCTGTGTCGTGTGTTCCTCCCTATAGTCTAATCCCTATTGGCTTCAGGCCTACAGGCAGCGTGTGTGTGTGTGTGCGAGTGTATGCACGAGGGTATGCACGAGTGGTGTGTGTGCTTGAGCGTTGAGGGTGATGAGAGCAGACCCACAGCTTCTAATAATTTCATGAGACACTTCCTGAACAGCCTACCATAGCCAAGTCACATCTAGCTATGCCAAGGGGCTTCACTGAGAGCTTTATTCAATACCGAGCTAATGGCAAGCACTTAGCATCTATCATCTAGCATAATAAGAAATGTACAGGACATACTTTATGTGAATGCTATTAAGGGGTTAGCCACATTACCAATGTAGCTTATTTTGGGGATAACTAGATATTGATTTAGTGCTCGTCATAGTACACTGTACAGTGAGTACACTACTGCTCCAGCTGTGTCTCGGCTCAAGCTTTTTCTCTCACGCATCACGCAGACCACATCTTCCCCGAAGGCCTGAAGGAACTGAAAAGATCAAAAATGTCAAGTACTCTGTCAACATTGTGTTTACTAAGAGAAAAAGTCTGAAGAGTCATATCTACCTCACTGTACCCTGTGGTGATTGGCTACTAACACCTGGGATACCTGGGAGCTTGACGGAATACCTGGGAAGTTACTGGGATCATGACTCACACCGCTCAGAGAAAGGGACTTACCTATATAGTGGAAGATTAGAAATGAATAGGCCCAGCTGGGTAAACCTTAGCGGTGTTGGAGCATACCGTAGCCTTAGAAAGTGGGTGATAAGTCAGTGGTTGCAGAAGCTTATAATGGTTTTCTCTCCTCTCTCTCTCTCGGTCTCTCTCTCTCTCTCGGTCTCTCTCTCGGTCTCTCTCTCGGTCTCTCTCTCTCGGTCTCTCGGTCTCTCTCTCTCGGTCTCTCTCTCTCTCTCTCTCTCTCTCTCTCTCTCTCTCTCACACGCACACACATACTCACGCACACACACACACACACACTCACGTGCACACAGACACACACAGGACTAGGACCTGACCATGACCCCGTTATAGGTTACCTTTGTGTTTCCAGGAGCTGCGGTCTGAGATAGAACTGGAGGTACTAGGAGACACGGAGGATTTACAGATCTCCTTCACAGCGATCTGTCAGGATGGGACGGTATTACCTGGACAGAAACGATGCTCCAACGTCAAAGCTGGAGACACGGTTTGTTCCTATTTTGCTGGTTAGTTGGTCAGTGATATTCAAGAACAATATTCCCATATTTTTCCTCTTGTCGTAAACAAGTTTCCAACTGACTATACAGCCACCTGAAAGCATGAATGCTATAACATCCACCACCCTTCAATCTCTGTGATTCCCAGGTCTCCTTCAACGTGACTGTAGAACTCTCTGAGTGTCTCGACGGTCCCCAGCGTTTCCTCATCAAACCGGTGGGCTTTCAGGACACCCTGGAGATAGACCTGGAGTCCCTGTGTTCCTGTGCCTGTCAGCAGACCCCCGAGCCCAACAGCAGCCACTGCAGTCTGGGCCGGGGATCTCTGGAGTGTGGCTCCTGTCTGTGTAATCCCGGGTACATGGGCTCCAAGTGTGAGTGTACGGAGGAGAGCGTCCAGAGCAGTAACTGCAAGGAAAGTGGCGCTCTTGAGTCCTGTAGCGGGCAAGGGGAGTGTTACTGCGGCCAGTGTGTGTGTCACCCGTCTAGTTTTGGACGCGTCTACGGGGCCTACTGCGAGTGTGACGACTTCTCGTGTGTGAGGTTCCGAGGGGTCCTCTGTGGAGGTGTGTACGTGATGAGCATTATGGTTTCACCTCTTCCTCTTTTGATGAAAACAGACAATGTACTGACATCACAGTGACACAGTAATATAACACATGACCTATTGCAGCAGGATATACTGCAGTTACTTTCTTGCAAGCTAATGTGTGTGTGTGTGTGTGTGTGTGTGTGTGTGTGTGTGTGTGTGTGTGTGTGTGTGTGTGTGTGTGTGTGTGTAGGTCACGGGGACTGTGACTGCGGCGAGTGTGTGTGTCAGAGCGGCTGGACGGGGGAGTACTGTAACTGCAGCAGCAGCAGGGACATGTGTGTGTCGGAGGACGGAGCGCTGTGCAGCGGACGGGGGAAGTGTGTGTGCGGGAAGTGTGTGTGTTCCATGCCCGGAGCCTCTGGAGACACCTGTGAAAAGTGCCCTACCTGTGGAGACTCCTGTAGCTCTGCTAGGTAAGAAGAACACACACCTGTCCAGTTTCCCAATGGGTCATATACAGTTGAAGTCGGAAGTTTACATGCACCTTAGCTAAATACATTTCAACTCCGTTTTTCACAATTCCTGACATTTAATCCTAGTAAAAATTCCCTGTCTTAGGTCAGTTAGGATCACCACTTTATTTTAAGAATGTGAAATGTCAGAATAATAGCAGAGAGAATTATTTATTTCCCAGTGGGTCAGAAGTTTACATACACTCAATTAGTATTTGGGAGCATTGCCTTTAAATTGTATAACTTGGGTCAAAAGTTTCGGGTAGCCTTCCACAGGCTTCCCACAATAAATTGGGTGAATTTTGGCCCATTCCTCCTGACAGAGTTGGTTTAACTGAGTCAGGTTTGTAGGCCTCCTTGCTCGCACATGCTTTTTCAGTTCTGCCCACACATTTTCTATAGGATTGAGGTCAGGGCTTGGTGATGACCACTCCAATTCCTTGACTTTGTGGTCCTTACGCCATTTTGCCACAACTTTGGAAGTATGCTTGGGGTCATTGTCCATTTGGAAGACCCATTTGCGACCAAGCTTCCACTTCCTGACTGATGTCTTAAAATGTTGCTTCAATATATCCACATAAATGTCCTCCCTCATGATGCCATCTATTTTGTGAAGTGCACCAGTCCCTCTTGCAGCAAAGCACCCCCACAACATGCTGCCACCTCCATGCTTCACGGTTGTGATGGTGTTCTTTGGCTTGCAAGCCTCCCCCTTTTTCCTCCAAACATAACGATGTTCATTATGGCCAAACAGTTCGATTTTTGTTTCATCAGACCAGAGGACATTTTTCCAAAAAGTATGATCTTTGTCCCCATGCCGTAGTCTGGCTTTTTTATGGCATTTTGGGAGCAGTGGCTTCTTCCTTGCTGAGCGACCTTTCAGGTTATGTCGATATGGGACTCGTTTTACTGTGGATATAGATAATTTTGTACCTGATTCCTCCAGCATCTTCACAAGGTCCTTTGCTGTTGTTCTAGGATTGATTTGTACTTTTCGCACCAAAGTACGTTCATCTCTAGGAGACAGAATGAGTCCCCTTCCTGAGCGGTATGATGGCTTCGTGGTCCCATGGTGTTTATACTTGCGTACTCTTGTTTGTACAGATGAACGTGGTACCTTCAGGCGTTTGGAAATTGCTCCCAAGGATGAACCAGACTTGTGGAGGTCTACAATTGTTTTGGCTGATTTCTTTTGATTTTCCCATGATGTCAAGCAAAGAGGCACTGAGTTTGAAGGTAGGCCTTGAAATACATCCACAGGTACACCTCCAATTGACTCAAATGATGTCAATTAGCCTATCAGAAGCTTCTCAAGCCATGACATCATTTTCTGGAAGATTATAAGTGAAATCATTAACAGACAGATTATAAATTAAATAATATGTCTGTAAACAATATTTGGAAAAATGACTTGTGTCATGCACAAAGTAGATGTCCTAACCGACTTGCCAAAACCATAGTTTGTTAACAAGACATTTGTGGAGTGGTTGAAGACTGGTACTCAGTGATGTGTTGTGTTGGATTTGTTCCAAACATAACATTTTGTATTCAGCGCATAAAGTTAATTTCTTTGCCACATTTTTAGCAGTTTTACTTTTTTTATTTTTTTAACTTTATTACAAGCAGGATGCATGTTTAGGAATATGTGTATTGTGTACAGGCTTCCTTCTTTTCACTCTGTAATTTAGGTTAGTATTGTGGAGTAACTACAATGTTGTTGTTCCATCCTCAGTTTTCTCCTATCACAGCCATTACACTGTAACTGTTTTAAAGTCACCATTGGCCTCATGGTGAAATACCTGAGCGGTTTCCTTCCTCTTAGGCAACTAAGTTAGGAAGGATGCCTGTATCTTGGGGCAGCAGGGTAGCCTAGTGGTTAGAGCGTTGGACTAGTAACTGGGTTGCAAGTTCAAACCCCCGAGCTGGCAAGGTACAAATCTGTCGTTCTGCCCCTGAACAGGCAGTTAACCCACTGTTCCTAGGCCGTCATTGGAAATAATAATTTGTTCTTAACTGACTTGCCTAGTTAAATAAAGGTACAATAAAATTTAAAAAAAATCTTTGTAGAGGGTAATTAATAAGGCGTTGGAAAACATCCCTGGTCTTTGTGATTGAATCTGTGTTTGAAATTCACTGCTCGACTAAGGGACCATTCAGATAATTGTATGTGTGGGGTTACAGAGATGAGATAGTCATTCAAGAAAAATCATATTAAACACTATTATTGGGCACATAGTGCATCCATCATGTTACTTGTTAAGCACATTTTTACTCCTGAACTTATTTAGACTTGCCGTAGCAAAGGGGTTGAATCCTTATTGATTCACGACATTTCAGCTTTTCATTTTGAATTCATTAGTACAATGTTGTAAAAACATAATTCCGCTTTGACATGATGGCATATTGTTTGTAGGCCAGTGACACAAAATGCAGATTGTGGAAAATCTCATGGGGTGTGAAAACTTTTCTGAAGGTACTGTAGGCCGTCTGTGTCAGGCATGACCACAGCGACTGTAGACACTACAGCAAATAAATATAGTACTGAAAGTGATGAGATGCCAACACTTATAGCAAATGTCTTGCCCACACTAGCCCACATCCTGTGAAACCTTGTTCCTGTTCCACACTAGCCCACATCCTGTGAAACCTTGTTCCTGTTCCACACTAGCCCACATCCTGTGAAACCTTGTTCCTGTTCCACACTAGCCCACATCCTGTGAAACCTTGTTCCTGTTCCACGCTAGCCCACATCCTGTGAAACCTTGTTCCTGTTCCACACTAGCCCACATCCTGTGAAACCTTGTTCCTGTTCCACACTAGCCCACATCCTGTGAAACCTTGTTCCTGTTCCACACTAGCTCACATCCTGTGAAACCTTGTTCCTTTTCCACACTAGCCCACATCCTGTGAAACCTTGTTCCTGTTCCACACTAGCCCACATCCTGTGAAACCTTGTTCCTTTTCCACACTAGCCCACATCCTGTGAAACCTTGTTCCTGTTCCACACTAGCCCACATCCTGTGAAACCTTGTTCCTGTTCCACACTAGCCCACATCCTGTGAAACCTTGTTCCTGTTCCACACTAGCCCACATCCTGTGAAACCTTGTTCCTGTTCCACACTAGCCCACATCCTGTGAAACCTTGTTCCTGTTCCACACTAGCCCACATCCTGTGAAACCTTGTTCCTGTTCCACACTAGCCCACATCCTGTGAAACCTTGTTCCTGTTCCACACTAGCCCACATCCTGTGAAACCTTGTTCCTGTTCCACACTAGCCCACATCCTGTGAAACCTTGTTCCTGTTCCACACTAGCCCACATCCTGTGAAACCTTGTTCCTGTTCCACACTAGCTCACATCCTGTGAAACCTTGTTCCTGTTCCACACTAGCCCACATCCTGTGAAACCTGGGTCATGTTCAGCAGAAACTGTTCTGAGGTCCAATAAAAACAAGTCATGTTTACCTACAGCTTTGCGAAGCCCTTCGCTTTTTATTTGACTAATTGATTCTTGCCGGTCTTTCCTTTTTCTTTTTCCTAGCCAGGTTTGTCGCCTCTTTTCAGTACTGGGATATAATGTTCACCTCATCTTGTCTGAATTTGTCTGCTTGTTCCTGAGGGCATCAAAAGACAGCCAACAACAGTGCTGGAGTATTTCCTTTCTCCATTGTAAAGGACCTGTCACACACAGTCCATCTGACACCACCAATATGTGCTAGACTACACACACACACACAGAGAGAGAGAGAGCAGCCTCGGGAACAAACTGAAATCTGGCCAAGGCTTCTTCTGTTCACTCTTTATCAGGGAACACAAATAACCCTCCTGTTAAGGCCAGCACTCAACACATGACAGATGGTGTGTGTGTGTGTGTGTGTGTGTGTGTGTTCCTCAGGACCTGTGTGGAGTGTCATCTCCAAGCAGAAGACGAGGCCACAGAGGAGTGTGTCCAAAGGTGCAGCGTCCCTCACGTCTTCGTCAACAATTCCACAGGTCAGTTACTCCTACCTGTCTGTCTTTCTGTCTGAGCTGTTTATAGACAAGAGTAGCCGAATCATGACTGATAAGATTCAAATGAATATTGTGAAGAGTGAAATGAGAACTAGAGAGAGAGTGACAGCCGAAACAGCGTTACACCGACCTGTCCAGATTGACCACTTGTTTTAATCAAATGTGTGATTGCTATTCTTGATGCCGGACTATTCTTGCAACCAGTGGGGACATTGTTTCCTTGCCAACCCCGATGAAGACGTTTCTGGGGGAACTTTCCCTTGCCTGGCCCTTCCTCTTCCCTGTTTAATATGATCGCCCCACGTTGTTTGTCCTGCGTGGGTACTGAACAGACTAGCATGTAAAGTTCCCCCACGGGTCAGAGATCTGGAGGTATTCTGACCCGTCCTGCATCAGGTGTCTCTCTTTGCCCTTATCGTCACACTCTCTTCAACCCTCTCCCTCTCCATCAGAACACTGTCTTGGTCCAGTGTTCACCTGACACTAGACAAAGGGGAACATATTATTTACCATGTCCTACAGACGGGGCTATTGTGGTGCTGGTTTAAAATACAAGGACCTGACTCTGAGGGTTTGTTCCTATAAAGGGGAGCTTATTTTGAACCCGCTCACACTAATGCAAGCTGAGAGGTGTATCTGATTATCGCACCAGATCTTCAGGACTCAGATGTGAAATACAATGGTGTGACACACACACATTCACACAACATAGATCTTGGCCTTTGATATGGGAATCATATTGGCAGCAGAATAGAGAGGAGGGTATCCTCTTACGTCCTCTTACAATGCAGAGGGAAGTTGATATGTGGCTTATTCATTCATCCCATCTTCATAGCTGTGTACGCGTCCACATTCCTTTTCAGAATACGATGAGAGCCGGTCCACGCTGTGTACCCTAAAGAGTGAGAACAACTGCTTCATCTCTTTCAGTGTGGTGGCTGGAGACGCAGGGAGCACTGTGTATAATCTAAAGATGTACGGTAAGGTCAACGCCCACACCTTGGGGCCAGATTCACCGAAAGGTTTTTGAACGTCACATAAAAGTACGAACAGTGAGAGAATGAAGGTGTTGTAAGCGAAGGAACGAGGCCAGACGTTTAAGTGGAAGTAGACGTTGATGGCGAATCGTTTTATTACAGTCCTTTCTCGAAAGTAATTAATGCAACATGTAAAGGGGCTTAGTGAATCGGACTGGGTCAATACATACAGTGAATTAGTTAACACGGAGAGGTGAAAATCTCAGTGGGAAACCTTGGAAACAGAATGCCTAATGATCTGTTTCCACATTTATTTTTTATTACCTTTATTTAACTACAGAAGTCAGTTAAGGACAAATTCTTATTTACAATGACGGCCTACCCCGGTCAAACCCGGACGACACTGGGCCAATTGTGCACCGCCCTATGGGACTCCCAATCACGGCCGGTTGTGATACAGCCTGGAATCGAACCAGGTTGTCTGTTGTGATGCCTCAAGCACTGACATGCAGTGCCTTAGACCGCTGCGCCACTCGGGAGCAAATGATGAGTCTGATCACTGTAATGATCACTGTAATATAAAATATATATTCGTAACATTAGCATAAAAGTTCCCCATTTCTATCACAACCAGGGTAACGGTTACTGTAATGGGCAACGAATTTATCTCGCCAAGAGTGCTAAAAAAAACTTGCTATTACAATTACACCTTGAAAAAGTGTCTCTGTGATGACTACGGAAGTAACTGTGTGTCTGTCTCTCTCTCTCCATCCCTCCAGACTGTCCTGAGCCCCCCAACATAGCTATGATAGTACTGGGGGTCTCTCTGTCCATCCTCACCATCGGCCTCATCCTGCTGGGGGTGTGGAAGCTGTTGATCTCAGTCCACGACCGCAATGAGGTCGCCAAGTTTGAGGCCGAGAGGGCAAAGGCTAAATGGCAGTCGGTAAGATGGTGTCCTTGTCCTCATTTGCTCTGTCTAATGTCAATTGCTTTTAAATTCTTGTAGAATTTTATTGTTAAGCCGTTTTTTTTCTTTCCCACAGGGTACAAACCCTCTGTTTAGAAGCTCGACATCAACGTTTAAAAATGTAACTTATAAAAGTGCAGGGGGACCGAAAGTTGATATTCATTCAATGGATGGCTGCTGATGCCGACATCAGTGTGTGTGTGTGCGTGTGCATGTGTGTGTGTGGTGTAAGGACAAACTGTAAACACCACAATGTACAACATTGTATCACTCCAAAAGGTCTGGATCTTCTTCAGGGATGCTATCTCATATCAGCAGACAGAAAATGGAATGTCTAGCTATGAATCATCTCTAAATGAAATGATTTTGATTTTGCTGCTCTCTGGTACAAACACTCTGCTGAACTGAACACTGGATTTTCCCATTTAGATTGTTACAGATTTAGGATCTTAATTTGATCACCCCGTTGCAGGAGAACTTTCCTGCAATGCAGGAAATGTCAAAATTGTTGTGTATTTGAGGTTTAAAAAGGTTTCTGAAGTTTGTAATTTCCGCTTTGAAATTTCAGACTTGATTTTCCCTTACTAAAAATATGTAAACCTCTACAACAATATCCATGTGTAATTCACATAATTATTTACATTTCTGGTTTCTGCAGGATTATTTTCCTGCTGTAGCAAACTGGCTCAAATTATGATCCTACATCTTTACTTTTTTTGATAGATTTTGGTTTGGGACATAGGTAGCCTAAAAGAGAGAACAAACTGAGTAGGCTGCAATAATAGTACTACTGCAATAATGTTTAATGTTTTTTGTGTTATAAAAGTTTTGTTTTGGGTTTTGAATCGAGGCTGAGCCTTGAATGATGTAATATTGATTGGAATCATTTTGAGAAGAATAATGGATTAACTTCAATGTAAGGCGCAAAAATAAAGTTGAACTTTTGAGTTGTTGCCACATCATGTTCGCCGTGTTTTGATTTATTATCGGCCAGTGTAAATGATGTAAGCCTGTTGTTGAGTATTATTTGAAATAGACTATCGGTGTTCTTCTAAAACGTGTGTAAAAACCAGAAAAGCCGACCCCCGCTCCAAAAATTGTCTGGAAGAAATTTAGGCTATGCTTCCTTTACTACCCCGCAGAGACCTTGGGCCGTGACGTCGCGATTAACCCAACTTTCGGAAAGTTCTTCAGGAGGAAAACAACCACGGAACTGTTTCCTTTTTATTCCGCAATTTGTCGTCGAAATGAGAATACGTTTATCACGCTGTACAGAATCTCTAGGAGTGCTCTTGATAATCTGTGCAATAGTGTTTGTGAATAACTGCGACTGTGCGATTGAAGACGATGTGGTGTTGGAGAAGAAAGATCTTTCCGAACTCTACAGTAAGTTCAGCTCAGGCTGCATCGAACATCAACATGAGTCCACTAGTAACCTACTATCCAGGTTTTATTTTATATAATTAGAAATGATAGGTCAGTCATGCAAGTCAGGACAAGGAAGTCTACAATAAGAAAAACTCGATTGTTTCCCTGTGTATGTAAGTGTGGTATACTGCATGCAAGACAAGATATTTGCATAGGTTTCTGTAGGCTACAGCGCTGCGCCGCTGGATGCGTGGCGATATTCTTTGTATTATCCTCGGTTTCGATTATGGAAAAATACAATAAACAATATAGGACAAGGTAGTTAAATTGTTGTGTAATCTGGACTGGAAGTACTGCAAAATGTTTTCGTAATAAGAACACGTTGTCCATATTATGCATGATCAATTAATGAATGGACTCATTATGTGACCAACAGGCTTCTGAATCAGATTGGACAAGTCAGAAAGAATAAAACATCAACGTTGATGCTGTTATGGGTAGAGGGACGGACAGATTCGGGTCAGGTAAATGTAACCATGGATAGACTCTTTGCACAGTATAGCAACTGTAGGCTGCAGAGTGTAGATTTCCCTGGTGTAAACAGGAAATAGCTCAAATTGGGTCATGAAATTATGCACACAAAAAAAGGAATGACAGGAGGACACACGTATTTTTATTTTATTTTAATTGAACCTTTATTTAACTAGGCACACAAACATACAGAGAGAGAGAGAGGGAGAAACAGGCTCAGACATGCTGTTTGATTGGGCACAGGGAGTAGGTCTGTCCGATGACCTAAACTCTAGTCTCCAGTCTCATTGAATTTGAAATGTTTATTGGGATATGACAATCTAGGCTAGTAGTAATGTTGTTATTGTAATGTTATTATGCATATGACTAATAATACATTTTAGCAGCCTGTAAACATTCACACTTGTTTCAGACATGTGTATAGGAGAATGACATGGATGGGCCCTGAACAATAAACCGTTCGGGAATAGTTTCGGCTGTTCGTGCGCACAAAACATTTTCTAGAGGCAAGCCGAAGTCAACACCCCTTTTGTCGGTCAATGGGCAGCAGTAGGGATTCTTCAATAAAGTGTTTGTTGCCATTCAACAATAGATTACTCGTATTCGTGCCATTTCTTTACTTGAGAAATACTGCACCAAACAGCTTAGTTGGATTTAAAATCGTGCAACTAAGATTTCTGCAAAAACGTTAAAAATTAACGACAGATATCTGGACTGTTTTGAGGAAGTGTATGCTAGCTACGGCTTCTCAAGCAAAGGTCTTTTAAGAGAGTACGCAAGCACACTCGTTCGGTCCAGCAGAACCAGAGCATACAGAAGCCTTAAGACAGGTCCTTTTAGTGCACAAACACCAATATTAGTGTCGTAGAGAGAGCATAGTAGAGTTTTCAGTAGAATATGCTATTATTCTTCACCACTACCCTACATTTCCACCCATCAATCCCTCTATTCCCAGACAAGGGTCTGTTCATCATGGAGAGTACCCAGTTGAAGCGCTGCATCTCCTCTAACCTGGTCCTGGAGAGCTGTGAGAGGCCCACCCGCCGTATGCTGTGGAAGTGGGTGTCTCGCCACCGCCTCTTCAATCTGGGTAGCAGCCTCTGTCTGGGCCTGAACATCAGCGACTCCACCCAGCCCCTGGGCACCTTCGAGTGTGACTCACCCCTCCGGACCCTGTGGTGGAGGTGCAATGGGAATACGTTGTACGGGGCGTCCCAGCTGAAGCTGTCCGTGGCTGGACGCCTGGTGGTGGTCAAGAGGGCCAGTTATCATCAGTGGCGGAGGTACTCTACACCGGGGGAGGGGCCATGTGCCTATCCTTATGAGGGTAAGTAGTCAACATTAGTGATGCGCGGGTCAGCTGTTTGTTCACCTGCACCCGTCCGCAATTGCTAACAACCCATTCGTAACCACCCGACCCTAACCCGCAATATAGAAAATGCGCTGTACAGTCAGAGAAGGTGGAACGATTTTTTGGACAGGCCTTTTTAGATAGGCATATGTTACTGCTTATAATTTCCTTACATTTTGGTAGACTATTTGTCAGTCAATGAACTTGTCTGTAGTTAGATACATGCAGCTACTCTTGGTCATTACTTGTTGCCCTAGAAGACTAAATAAACCCTTGCTCATCAGAATAATGTCATACATTTATAGAATAAATGCTTCAATGTAGTTGACATCGATAAAGTTTGTTTTCTCTGTTCTCTTTCGTTCCTGCTTCTCTTGCACGGGAAAGACATTTAGGGACCGGGGAGAAAATGCAATTTGCAGAATTTCAAAATTAAATCAGTTTTAAGAAAATTTAAAGCTGTTAAAATGACCCAACATGTTTTTGATAAGATTTCAGTTAGTTTTGGATGCATATTCTATGTGGTTGAAATACTATCAGCTTTTATTATGCTGAAAAAGATAGCACCTTTACAGACGGTTCCTAACCGCGCATTCATTCTCTCAAGATGCTGAATAAAGTAAATCATATTTCTCCACTCCTGTTTACATTTGGTGGTAGGGCTGAGAATTGCCAGGGACTTCACAATATGCTATTATCAAATCAAATCAAATTTTACTTGGCACCTGCGCCAAATACAACAGGTGTACCGGTAGACTTTACCGTGAAATGCTTACTTACAAGCCCTTAACTAACAATGCAGTTAAATAAATAGAGTTCAGAAAATATTTACTAAATAAACTAAAGTAAACAATTTGATAAAAAGTAACAATAAAATAACAACAACAGGGGTACAGGTTAGTCGAGGTAATTTGTACATGTAGCTAGGGGTAAAGTGACTATGCATAGATAATAAACAGCGAGTAGCAGCAGTGTAAAAACAAAGGGGTGTCAATGTAAATAGTCAGGGTAGCCATCTGATTAATTGTTCAGCAGTCTTATGGCTTGAGGGTAGAAGCTGTTAATGAGCCTTTTAGACCTAGAATTGGCGCTCTGGTACCGCTTGCTGTGCGGTAGCAGAGAGAACAGTCTTTGGGTGACTGGAGTTTTTGAATTTTTTGGGGGCCTTCCTCTGACCCTGCCTAGTATATAGGTCCTGGATGGCAGGAAATTTGGCCCCAGTGATGTACAAGGCCGTACGCACTACACTCTGTAGCGCCTTATGCTCAGATGCTGAGCAGTTGCCATACCAGGCGGTGATGCAACCGGTCAGGATGCTCTCGATGGTGCAGCTGTAGAATTATTTGAGGATCTGGGGATCCATGCCAAATCTTTTCAATCTCCCGAGAGGGGAAAAGGTGTTGTCATGCCCTCTTCACGATTGCCTTGGTGTGTTTGGACCATAATAGTTTGTTGGTGATGTGGACACCAAGGAACTTGAAACTCTCGACCCGCTCCACTACAGCCCTGTTAATGTTAATGGGGGGCCTGTTTCGGTCCTACCTTTCCTGTAGTCCACGATCAGCTCCTTTGTCTTGCTCACATTGAGGGAGAGGTTGTTGTTCTGGCACCACACTGCCAGGTCTCTGACCTCCTCGATACATAATTGCCGATACGACATGTTTTGCAATTCTCGCAGTTCTATATGTATTGCGAGTCAATACTGTGATTTTATTGCGATTCAATGTAAAATATATATATATATATATATTGCTTACGATACGATATATCTTCAAAAATAGTATCCCGATATGTAACTGTATGGATTTTTTCCCCCAATCACTATTGGTGTATCTTTTTACTGCAATAAATAATAGATTTAGCAGAAGTTCATATTGTTAGGCTATATGAGAAGTTCAAGACCTACAGTCAGTGTGCAGAGTTCAGTTTTATTTTTATTTAAAACAAATGGACAGCCTTGTTTTAATCCTCTTGACAGTATAATTAAAAAAAAAAAATCCTAGATCCTTTATATTGGGCAGACAGACCAGTTCCCTCCCTCCTCCCACTGCCACCCGCCTCCTCCATTTTTGGGGCAATGCTGTAATCAATTGGTTGTACACTTGGATTGAGCAGACCTTCCCGCACAATTCTGATAACTCCATGAAGGACATAACTCTACCATTACAATTTACAATATAATTTAAGAACAAAATACCCTTTTCAAACATCTTTCCCATAAATACAGGGGGATGAAATTGAAATTGTAGCCAGCTCTGCAATGCTTGTTTGAAAAAGACAGATACTCTGAAAAAATAATACTTTTCAAGTAATCGAAAATGAGACATGGCAATCTAAACAAAGGCAAAAATAAAAAAAATTATCAATGGATGAGCTTTTATTAATAATAAAGAGAACCATTTAGGGTTCAAATAAAACTTTTGAATGAGTGAAGCATTTAGAGAGAGGTTTAGTGCTTTTATATTTAATAATCTCAACCCACCCAATTCATATTCATTATATAGATAGGCTCGTTTTATTTTGTCTGATTTAGCGTCCCAAATAAAGCGAAATATTTTTTGCTCATATGATTTGAAAAATGAATCATCAGGAGTAGACAGTGCCATAAGTAAGTGAGTAAACTGAGACATGACTAAGGAGTTAATCAGGGCAATTTTTCCATAAATAGACAGGTATTTACCTCTCTATGGTTGCAGGATCTTGTCTATTTTTACAAGTTTTCTATTGAAATTAATTGTGGAGAGCTTATGTATATATTTTGTGATATGAATACCGAGTATGTCTACTTCACCATCAGCACATTTTATAGGTACGCTGCAAGGAAATGTAAAAGTTGTATTTTTAAGGATCCAATACGTAATATTGTACACTTATCATAATTAGGTTTTAGTCCAGAGAGTACAGAAATGTTATCTAGATCTTTAATGAGACGTTGCAGGGATCTAGCTTGTGGACTTAACATACAACTTGAGTCATCGGCATACATGGACACCTTTGTTTTTAAGCCTTGGATTTCTAATCCTCTAATGTTGTTATTGGATCTGATTTTAATAGCATTTAGATGGCCATAACGAATCGATATGGTGACTGCGGACACCCTTATTTAACTTCTCTTGACAATTCAAAACTCTCTGAGAAGTAGCCGTTATTTACTATTTTACACCTGGGGTTGCTATACATTCTTTTTTTTACCCATTTTATAAGAGAATTACCAAAATTGAAAAAATAAAATCTAGTCTTACTTTATCAAATGCCTTTTCAAAATCCGCTATATATACCATTCCTGGCTTCTTATATGTTTCATGATGTTTTATTATTTCTAGTAGTTGTCGTATATTATCTCCAATGTATCGTCCATGTAAAAAACCTGTCTGATCAGGATGAACAATACCTGGTAAAACCCTTTTAATTCTGAGTGCTATGCATTTTGCTAGTATTTTTGCATCACAACATTGAAATGTAAGGGGCCTCCAGTTTTTTAGATAGACTGGGTCTTAATATTTCCAATCTGAGTCTTGTTTTAAAAGTAGAGAAATCAGACCTTCCTGCTGAGTACCTAACAGACTACCATTTCTATAGGAGTAGTTAAAACAATCTAACAATGGAGCTTTTAATATATAAAAAAAATACCTGATATACCTCTACCGGTATGCCATCAAGCCCTGGGGTTTTTCCAGACTGAAAGGATTTAATAGCCTCAAAGTTATTCCTCTGTAATTTGGCCTTCACACCGATCTTTCTGTACATTTGTTAATTTTCCATTTCTTATATTATTTGGAAAGAATTCCTTACCGTAATCTTCATTCAGTGGGAAAGAGAACATCTGCCTAAAATAATTAGCTTCCTTTTTTAAAATATCATTTGGAGAATCATAGATGACTCCGTCTTCAGTAACGAGTTTCTGCACATTATTTTTGTTAGCATTCCTATATTAGAGATTCAGGAAGAATTTTGTGCATTTTTCTCCATATTCCATCCAGTTTGCTTTATTTTTGTAATAGATTACTTTAGATCATTCTTGAATAAGTTCCTCAGGTTCTTTTTGTTTTTCCTCTAACTTATTTTCTATCTCTGTAGTATCGTTTTTATTGCTCTCTACCTGTACTAGTAGTTCATGGATTTCCCTTGTTAGTCTTGTTTCTTTAGCCAGAAACTGATTTTTTAATATGGATGAATATTGAATTGAATGACCCCTGAAGGTTCATTTAAAGGTATCCCAAACAACAAGGGGATTTGCTGAACCTATATTATACTGGAAAAATTCAGTTATAAATGATTTTGTCTTAGTTAAAAATAAGTTGTCCTCCAATATCCCCGTCCACGTGGAAAATCTATAAGTTATGTGTTATGTGAATGCCAATTAGATGATGATCCGATCGCATTCTGTCTCCTATTACATTTTTTTCAACCTTTGATGCAAGAGAGAAAGAGACAGGAAAGTAGTCAAGACGACTAGCTTGATTAAGTCTCCTCCATGTATATGGCACTAGGTCGGGGTTTTTTAGTCTCCAAATATCCACTATTTCTAATGTGTCCATAATATTTGTGATTTCCTTAAGGGCACGGTGATGATAGTTTGTAGAGTGATTACATTTATGGTCCATTGAGGTACTTAACACTGTGTTATAGTGTCCTACCATAATGATTAGATCATTTGTAAGTTCAATAAATTGGTGTTAATGTTTTCGAAGAGGTGTGGATCATCCTGATTTGGACCATATAGATTAATGAGCCAAATCTCTTTTTCGTCCACTTTCATATTCAAAAGGATTCCACCTTCCTTGCGAATCATTCCTGACTATTTGCAAATTCAGATCAAATTTTTTGTTAATTAATATCATCACACCCTTTGAGTTCCTTTGTCCATGACAGAAAATGATTTCACCACCCTATTCCTTTTCCCACGCAACTTCATCTAAGGATGTAGAGTGAGTTTCCTGTAAACAGTATATGTGATATTAGTTTCCCTTTAGCCATGTAAAGACTGATCTTCTTTTTTAAATAATCTGCCAAACCGTTACAATTATATCTAGCTATACTTATTTCACCCCTGACCATAACTAGATACTATTCTCAGGCTAAATTGACCATAATTAGTGCTTGTAAATTTACTGCCATCAGAGGTATTATGAAGGTCAAAACTAGAGCTTTCAAATGTCTGATATTTAGAATTCAAGAAATAGGTTCTAGCAATATTTGTTTTATTCCCTTGCCTGTTTGCCTGTGAGCCAATGCCACAGATGTTAGAAAATTGAGACAAGTTATGTGTGTAACAAATCTGAGTAGGTTGATGTGTATGCTATTGGATAGGATATAATGAGAGTGTGTATGATGTCCGTATAAGAGTAAGACTATAATGTGGGATGTCCAAATAAATAATAACTCTGCCAATTTGCATGTTTGAGTGTCTATGTGTGTAACCTATAGTGCGTATAGCCTTAATATTCATAATTGTGATCCATATCGGAGTTCATATTATTAGGCTATATGAGAAGTTCTACACCTACAATCAGTGTGCAGGGTTCAGTTTAGCTGCTCTCACATTTAACCCATCTGAACAGTACAGTTACCTTGACGAGCCGTTTTGAAGTCCCCGTCTTGTGACTCAAATTTGTGTAGCGCCTCACCATCACCATAACATAGCCAGCACTGCTGTAATACTGTTTTACCACTTCACCAAAACTTTCCCAAAACGTTAGACTACTGTTCTGGCCCTCCCTTCTAGTTCATTTGAACTCTCCATTTGGCAGATTTTTTCTTACTGAATTAAGCTCCGACGTTGTTCCAAAAAGCATTTGGCAATTGGTGTGTATTTGGCGCCCTACGGTTAGGCCCTAATGTTTAGGCTTAGGCTAGCCTACGCACTAACGCGAGACAAAACCAATACAAGAAAAACCTCATTGTAGCCTATACATATGAATTGCATAAGAAGGATACATTTATGGATTTTTAATGCCTTGTTTTCTCTTTATTCAGCCGCCTGCCATCCACCCGTCCTTCATCCACACAATATTGCATGACACTAAACCCACCCGCCCTGCGGATATAACCGCAGGGGGCTGCGGGTTATGAGTCAACCCGCGCACCACTAGCATACCTAGTATATTATAGTAGTGACATGCACTGACTGTCCTCTTTCTACAAAGACAGTTTCATTGAGACACAGCTCTTTTGATATTACTGCAGCCGTGCAAATGCCAATCATCACTTACATAAGAAAACGAACAGACTGGATCACTATAGGACCGTGAAAATGAGCCCAAAGAAGGGGGTAATGACCATTTTTTTTCTCTGTAGAGATCCACACACTGTTGGGTAATGCCCACGGCATGCCTTGTGCCCTGCCGTTCAAATACAACAACAAGTGGTACTCGGAGTGCACGGCAGAGGGGCGCGAGGACCACCATCGCTGGTGTGCCACCACCAGTCGATACGATCCGGATGAGAAATGGGGCTTCTGTCCCAGTCAAGGTGATGCACACTCATACAGTGCCTTGCGAAAGTATTCGGCCCCCTTGAACTTTGCGACCTTTTGCCACATTTCAGGCTTCAAACATAAAGATATAAAACTGTATTTTTTTGTGAAGAATCAACAACAAGTGGGACACAATCATGAAGTGGAACGACATTTATTGGATATTTCAAACTTTTTTAACAAATCAAAAACTGAAAAATTGGGCGTGCAAAATTATTCAGCCCCCTTAAGTTAATACTTTGTAGCGCCACCTTTTGCTGCGATTACAGCTGTAAGTCGCTTGGGGTATGTCTCTATCAGTTTTGCACATAGAGAGACTGAAATGTTTTCCCATTCCTCCTTGCAAAACAGCTCGAGCTCAGTGAGGTTGGATGGAGAGCATTTGTGAACAGCAGTTTTCAGTTCTTTCCACAGATTCTCGATTGGATTCAGGTCTGGACTTTGACTTGGCCATTCTAACACCTGGATATGTTTATTTTTGAACCATTCCATTGTAGATTTTGCTTTATGTTTTGGATCATTGTCTTGTTGGAAGACAAATCTCCGTCCCAGTCTCAGGCCTTTTGCAGACTCCATCAGGTTTTCTTCCAGAATGGTCCTGTATTTGGCTCCATCCATCTTCCCATCAATTTTAACCATCTTCCCTGTCCCTGCTGAAGAAAAGCAGGCCCAAACCATGATGCTGCCACCACCATGTTTGACAGTGGGGATGGTGTGTTCAGCTGTGTTGCTTTTACGCCAAACATAACGTTTTGCATTGTTGCCAAAAAGTTCAATTTTGGTTTCATCTGACCAGAGCACCTTCTTCCACATGTTTGGTGTGTCTCCCAGGTGGCTTGTGGCAAACTTTAAACGACACTTTTTATGGATATCTTTAAGAAATGGCTTTCTTCTTGCCACTCTTCCATAAAGGCCAGATTTGTGCAATATACGACTGATTGTTGTCCTATGGACAGAGTCTCCCACCTCAGCTGTAGATCTCTGCAGTTCATCCAGAGTGATCATGGGCCTCTTGGCTGCATCTCTGATCAGTCTTCTCCTTAGAGGGACGGCCAGGTCTTGGTAGATTTGCAGTGGTCTGATACTCCTTCCATTTCAATATTATCGCTTGCACAGTGCTCCTTGGGATGTTTAAAGCTTGGGAAATCTTTTTGTATCCAAATCCGGCTTTAAACTTCTTCACAACAGTATGTCGGACCTGCCTGGTGTGTTCCTTGTTCTTCATGATGCTCTCTGCGCTTTTAACGGACCTCTGAGACTATCACAGTGCAGGTGCATTTATACGGAGACTTGATTACACACAGGTGGATTGTATTTATCATCATTAGTCATTTAGGTCAACATTGGATCATTCAGAGATCCTCACTGAACTTCTGGAGAGAGTTTGCTGCACTGAAAGTAAAGGGGCTGAATAATTTTGCACGCCCAATTTTTCAGTTTTTGATTTGTTAAAAAAGTTTGAAATATCCAATAAATGTCGTTCCACTTCACGATTGTGTCCCACTTGTTGTTGATTCTTCACAAAAAAATACAGTTTTATATCTTTATGTTTGAAGCCTGAAATGTGGCAAAAGGTCGCAAAGTTCAAGGGGGCTGAATACTTTCGCAAGGCACTGTACACATGCATACACACACACACACAAACACACGCACGCACGCACACACACAACAGTATTGTTGTACAGTGTGGGTTTGATCACATTTCTTTGAAACAAAACAACCATGATAATATTCAAATATCTTTGTCTCTGCTTTCAGAGTTGAGCTGCGATACGTTCTGGGACTCGAACCAGGAGAGCCGTGCGTGTTACCAGTTCAACCTGTACACCATCCTGACGTGGAGCCAGGCCGACTCCTCCTGCCTGGCCCAGGGAGGAAGTCTACTCAGCATCACTGACCTCACTGAACAGATGTACATCAGAGGTATGACAACTCGTCTCTTGAACTATTTTACCACTATATTTAATAGTTCTATTTCAAAAATGTAAAACTTTAATTGAACTTTTAGTCAGGAAAGGAGACAAGGTGGGTGGTTTGGTCTGAGCTACACATACTGTATAAACTCTATAAACGATAAACTCTTGGGTGAGGTATTATGCCTTAAAACGGACTTGTGTTCATAGTTTTGCTTATTCAGGACAAGATGTTTTGCCCAGAGTTAGTGGTATTCATGTGTTTGGTTCTGTGTCTTTCAGAGCGGCTGGCTGACGTGGGGGTGATGGTGTGGATTGGACTGAACCATCTGAGTGAGAGGACAGGGTGGCAGTGGTCTGATGGAGCTCCTCTATCCTTAGTCAACTTCACCTCAGGTAAGAGAGTTTTTTCTGCTCTCCAACCTTTTCACTCCCACACCAAGGCCCAGATTCCTCCTTTACGATGTGAATGAACAGCATTGGCGTTAGTGATAATATGTAATATCTTCATGTAGCCCTCTGAAGTGGAGTTTCTTGCCATTTTGCTCAAACCGGTACAGTCAAATGGATCTCAGCGGTGTGAATCAAGAAGTTCCTGCTGTAGCAGTGGTGGGAGCCAGAAATGTGTGTTTGAAACTAGGCCAACGTTTCTCCCTTTCTACCTGTAACTCCCCCGTTACCTGTGTTGGTCTCTCCCAGGCCTATCCTCCAGCCCACTGCAGGACAACAGACAGTGTGGAGTGTATAACTCTGGGGGGGCACCAGTGGCAGAGTCTGTCCTGTGATTCTGCTCTACCCTACATCTGTAAGAAGACCCACAATGACACCAGGAGAGCTGAGCCTCTTGGTAAGACGTCAATGGTCCTATATGTTTCATATTGTGGCCCTAACCTGGTCCCATATCTGTTTGTGCAAAACCATGTTTGTCATGACAATGAGTGACAGAGAGTTGGCGTGATAGCACAAACAGACTGGCGCTCAGTCTATTGTTGCCTTAGTGCTCAGCCATCGTACTACAAGAAATGATTCATAATCTGCACTGTAACGGAAAACGGTAAATTATACGGTAATTTGGGGTATTTTCAACAGTAAAATACTCTGAAATGTTTTACTGCAGCATACTGTAAATGATGGTGCATTGTGTGAAAATGTTGTGGGCGGGGCATAGAATTGCTGTATTTCGAATGGTACTGTAATTCCAACCCACAGAATACAGTACCGTACCTAAGCTTTGGAGCGCCAAAAACCTTTTGACCGCTAGTGGGTGCATGGTATTGTTGTTTCTGGCTAATTAACATATTTTGAGGCGTTCCTTGTAATAGGCTATATTTGTTGCACCTGGAAGTGAGAATGTTGTTTTGTTGGTCTGTTTTGTGTGTCTGTTTTGTTGGTCTGTTTTGCACTGTCGTCGCTGCCAGTTTGGAAGCCTTTGTCAAGGCCTCTAGAAGGGTAAGTGATATAAAACACCAAATATTAATCAATTTACTGTAATGTGTAAACACTTTACCTAGCAGTCAACCTGCTTGCTAATGTAAAATACTGTGAAATAGAAACCCCTCCCCTTAATGAATTTCATGAATTCATCCATTCATTAATTCATCCATTCATTAATTCATCCATTCATTAGTTCATTACGATTGTAGTAGCATTCACTTTATTTTTTACAGTATAATACAGTATAAAACAGTATATGTTAAGGTATTGTACTGTGTGTTATTACACAGTACTTGCTTTGATACCGTATTTATATTACAGTAGGTGTACTGTTATATGAAGTACAGAATTTGACTTGCCACTGAGCTGCCTGTAAGGTACTGTCAGATTCACAGTAAGCCCTTTACATTGTGGTTTATAGGCAGTGATTACATGTAGAGGCTGATAAAAAGGTCCATCTGGCTCTAGGGCCTAGGGAATTATTAATCTGCGTCCCAAATAGCACCCTATTCCCTATATAGTGTACTACTTTTGACCAGGGCTCATAGGCTTCTGGTTAAAGTAGAGCATTATGTAGGCAATAGGGTGCTATCTGGGACTTATGCACAAAGTTTGGTTGTGTCAGCTGTCTCTGTCTGGCTCAAGAGGGCTTGGTGAGCAATCCCATTTGTCATATTCTTATACACAGTCTCCAACTAGGACTTGTTAACAGTTCTGAACAGCCCTTTCTAATAGGTCAAACTGCATAACTATGAGCAACGTTTGGCTGTTTGTTTTGGTTGATACGGATGACTCAACTGTTTCTGTCTGGCTCGAGAGCTGTCTGGTGAATTATCCACCTGTAATGTTCCAAAACAATGTTCTCTCCAACAAGATCTGTTGAATGGTACTGAAAAAACCTTCTCTAACAGGTCAGCATTTGGGCACAGCTTGGTTGTTTTTTCCTGATAGTGTTCTTGTTAATGATTCCAGTTCTAGTAGAAGTCTTGTTATTTATTCCAGTTCTAGTAGTAGTCTTGTTATTTATTCCAGTTCTTGTAGAAGTCTTGTTATTTATTCCAGTTCTAGTAGAAGTCTTGTTATTTATTCCAGTTCTTGTAGAAGTCTTGTTATTTATTCCAGTTCTTGTAGTAGTCTTGTTATTTATTCCAGTGACAGTAGAAGTCTTGTTATTTATTCCAGTGACAGTAGAAGTTTTGTTATTTATTCCAGTTCTAGTAGAAGTCTTGTTATTTATTCCAGTGACAGTAGTAGTCTTGTTATTTATTCCAGTTCTAGTATAAATCTTGTTATTTATTCCAGTGACAGTAGAAGTCTTGTTATTTATTCCAGTGACAGTAGAAGTCTTGTTATTTATTCCAGTTCTAGTAGAAGTCTTGTTATTTATTCCAGTTCTAGTAGAAGTCTTGTTATTTATTCCAGTGACAGTAGAAGTCTTGTTATTTATTCCAGTTCTAGTATACGTCTTGCTATTTATTCCAGTTCTAGTAGAAGTCTTGTTATTTATTCCAGTGACAGTAGAAGTTCTGAGTCACTCCAGTGTGCGATGTCGTTTGAATGATTCTACGAATGGAATGGGAGAGGAGCTTCAGCTAGCAGCTCAACAGCTGGGTTCCACCTGGAACATGAACTCTTGACCTCGGCTTCTTCCACACTAGGCTATAACAGGGCTATAACAGAAAACATATGTTGTGTACGGTTCAGTAGGCATGGCACTGGACAAGTTCATAAGTAGTACACCTCCATTTTTAGAATGTTTCCACCTAGGACCGAACTTCCATTTACAGCCTTCTTTCATTTATAATTCTCCAGAGTGATGAACGACACTTGGAAGAGTGGCAATGGGAGATTACTTGTTTGTGTGTATGCATTGATATGTAGGCTACGTGTGCCTTTAAAAAAAATGCATGTAGTTCTGTCTTTGAGCTGTTCTTGTCTATTGATGTTTTGTATTATGTCATTCCGTATTATGTTTCATGTTGTGTGTGGATCCCAGGAAGAGTAGCTGCCTCTTTTGCAACAGCTAATGGGGATCCTAATAAAATACCAAATTTCTCTCTTTTACCCCTGAGTCTTAGAATGACAGGTGCCTATGTTTTTGTACTGAATTGGACCGTTACCTCTCGTCTCCTTTCCTCTCCGTCACCCGCCCCCAGATAACTGGTTGTACTACCGCACGGCGTGTTCCGAGGGCTGGCTGGCCCACAACCGTTACTGCTACAAAGCCCTGGCAGAGGCTGAGGCAGGGAGCTGGGAGGAATCCTCCACTGCCTGTAACTCCGTAGGGGCCAACCTCACCAGCCTACACTCTCTATCTGAGGTAGAGCTGCTGCTGGGCCTGCTGGCTAACTGTGAGTCTGGATCTGGGGTTCTATAGTCTAGTATGGATGTTAGTTACTTTATGTGAGTCTGGATCTGGGGTTCTATAGTCTAGTATGGATGTTAGTTACTTTATGTGAGTCTGGATCTGGGGTTCTATAGTCTAGTATGGATGTTAGTTACTTTATGTGAGTCTGGATCTGGGGTTCTATAGTCTAGTATGGATGTTAGTTACTTTATGTGAGTCTGGATCTGGGGTTCTATAGTCTAGTATGGATGTTAGTTACTTTATGTGAGTCTGGATCTGGGGTTCTATAGTCTAGTATGGATGTTAGTTACTTTATGTGGTGTTCTATGTTCTGGGATAGTGTGGACATCATAAAGGATCACGGGAGTTGTAGCGATGAGACAAGATAGTAACTACTAACAATTGGATACCACGAAATTGGGGAGAAAAGGGTGTAAAATGTAAATTAAATTACAAAAAAAAAATATATACACACATACACAACATACTTAGTTGATTTGTCAACATTTCAAAAACAATTACCGGAAAGACAATTGTCTTGGCGACGCCAATTGTGCGTCGCCCCACGGACCTCCCGGTTGCGGCCGGCTGCAACAGAGCCTGGGCACGAACCCAGAGTCTCTGGTGGCACAGACCACTGCGCCACCCGGGAGGCCATGTGTGTATATTTACGTATATGTGTGTACTGTAGTCTCAGGGTCTGGCTCAGAGGTGTGGATCGGCCTGATAAAGAAGCTATCGTCTTCAACTGTAGATTGGTCAGACGGCTCCCCAGTCGACCTCACTCTCTGGCACGTGCATCATCCTACCCATAGCAACAGTCAGCTCTGTGCCAAGACTGACATAAAGGTACGGCCAACCCGAATCCTTTTTACTGATGACTACAGTTTGCTGTTGGTTCGTCATCGTTATTTGAATGAATATAGTAAATGACTCAAATGTGTGTGTGTGTGTGTGTTCGTCCTAGGAGGGGAACTGGCTGTTGGCACCATGCGATGAGAAGCTCCCTGCAGTGTGTAGGAGAGCAGGACTTCTGCCCCTACACCCCACTGGAGCAGGGGACGAGGGCTGTCCTGAGGTAGGCACACACACGCACACGCAACCGGACGCGACCGGGAGGTCCGTGGGGCGACGCACAATTGGCCTAGCATCGTCCGGGTTAGGGAGGGTTTGGCCGGTAGGGATATCGGCTTGCGGCTTGGTTGGGTTGCGTATCGGAGGACGCATGACTTTCGACCTTCGTCTCTGCCGAGCCCGTACGGGAGTTGTAGCGATGAGACAAGATAGTAGCTACTAACAATTGGATACCACGAAATTGGGGAGAAAAAGGGGTAAAAAAATAAATAAAAAATAAACCCTACATCATATCATCGCTGCATAAGTCCTAGCCCTGAGCAGAAGAATGCTACAGCTGCCATATCCATGGAAGGTGAAACTGAAATTCAACATAGCGCTCTTATCAATCTTAACTCAACTGTTTCCAGAAGAACGTATTTCATGGCACCATGCATTGTTGATTCCATACATCCTTTGTCAGACAGAGGTTCTGTGGAGTGGAAACTGCTGACATTGAGCAGTGTGGTCAGAATAGTGCCGTTCTACATTTCCAGGCATGCATTACCATTACAGTGAAATATCCTGGTTGGGTTCAGATCCCGGGTTAGGGCGAGTCTGCTCTGCATTCAGTACAATGAGCTGATTCATCAGCTAGATTACTTATTGTCTGACTGTCATGTGGAGCTGTGACCTCTGTTTACGAGGACATGAGCAGATTGACTCATAAAGGCTGTTTCACTGCTCACCATGTCTTAAAACGGACAGGAAATCGCCCTGGAGGAGCAGTATCAATGGACACTAAAAAAATGTGGAACTTCACAGAATAAAGACTTTTTTCAGGGACTGTATTTGGTTGTTTTCAGGCCATGTTGGATAATTCACACAATCACCCGACCTGTGTTGATTGTCAACGGCCTCAGTTGGAAAGGGATTTGACAACATACAGAGAGAATCTCCTTCATCGCGGAGGAACTGGTGTACATTCCTTCCTCGCGCACATGTCGGCAAGTGTTGGGGAGGTGGGAGTGAAATGTAGGACACTTGTCAAAACACCACTACTTCCTGTCCCTAAGACACTTCCCAAAAGTCCCCCTCAAGCCCCCTCCAGTCCTAACAGATGGGCCCAGTCATAGCCCTAACCCCCCACCGCCCCGTTCCCCTGACCCCAATCCTCCACGTGTGTTTGCTTGTATTAGCCACTGCCGTCTACTGCTAATTCCAAACTATGCGGCTCTTACTGCCAGAATGTTTGGAGTGTAACACACACTCCTGAGCCTCTCCTGTTGCTATTCGTGTCCACCGGCCCAAACTCTTTTCAGGTGTCTGTGTGGACTAATGTGTGAGCCTGGCTCCCACCTCTAGTCCATCTCCTCCAGTATATTCAGCGCATTGTCTTGGCTGTCCTCCCTCTTGCATGGTGTCTGCAGTAGTAGAAATATTCACCCATATAATGTTTATTTTTTATTTTGATTAATTTAATCTAACTGACATACAGATGTAGGACCTTAATTTGATCACTCGTTTTGTCCCTTCAAATTTACCTGCACTACAGGAAATGCAAACTTGTAGTGTATTCGAGGTTACGAAAGGCTTCTGAAGTTTGTAATTTCCACTTTAATTTCAGACTTTACTTGCCTTAACAAAAAAATAATGGATCAACCCCTACAAACAATGTCTATTGGTTATAATCCACATAATAATCCAAATTTCCTGCTGCTGTGCGGGATTATTTTCCTACTGTAGCAAACTGGCTCAAATTAGGATCCTACACCCGTATGTCTTCCCCACAGGATTGGAAGCGGAAGGGCCACTCTTGCTACATGGTGACGAGCCACGAGCAAAGCTATGAAGACGCTGTCAAGGGTTACTACTGCAAGGCTCCTCTGGTCACAGTGGAAAACAGGTCTGATTTCTGACTCAGACTTCTCATCTTAATCATTTCTTACACACTGCACCTCAAATGGGAACTCCCATATTTCATAGTGACAAGAATACATTGTTATGAATGATTGTTGATTTCTCTCCGTGGCAGGTTTGAGCAGGCCTTTCTGAACAGCCTGGTAAATGAGATGGGAACCAACGGTAGTGTATATTACTGGACGGCCCTACAGGACCAGGGTAGCCAAGGAGAGTACAGCTGGCTGGGGGGACACAACGGATCCACCCTACCCCTGCTCTATACAAACTGGAACAGGCATCAGCCAGGTAGGGAAGGGAGACGTGGTGGCGTGGGCGTGAGCAGAGAAACAAATCTGACCTTGGATCAGTGGACAGAAACAACCTACTCTATGTCAATCAACAGTCTCCCTGGTAAACACTACTGTTTTGTCGTAGTGGATCGAGGGATATATGAGAACTATGATGTTCCCTCTATTCACACTCCACTGTTAACAGTCTTCCCTCTCTTCCCCGCTGGCATGTTGTCTCGATCACACAGACCAGACAGACAGAAAGACAGACAGACAAACAGACAGACAGACAGACAGACAGAAAGACAGACAGACAGACATAGTTGTGGGTTAGTTTAGCTCCAGGTGGATGTATCTGCTGTCCTTCATTCACTTCACTTCACACCGCGGCCTAGTCCCAAATGGCACACTATTCCCTATGTAGTGCTCTACTTTAGTAGTGCACTGTGAAGGGAATAGCTGAATAGAGTGCCGTTTGGGATGCTAATGAGTTGAAGTGTAATTTAGGTTTGACAATCTCAGCCTCCTTCAGTCAGTGTGAGAGCATCATTAATCATGCTGTTGCTATGGTGAAATGGCAGGATGACTTTGAAGTAGAATTCCCATCATTTAGTTAATTAAAAACAGTTTTGCCAACACTCTAACCAATGCATGCTTAAATTGGCATTGTGGATCTGTTTCTCACAGCTAACAGTCTCTTTATTTCTTTCTCTCTCCCTCTCTCTCTCTCTTCCCCCTCTCTCTCTCTCTTCCCCCTCCCTCTCTCTCTGTCTCTCTCTCTACCCCCCCCCCCCTCTCCCTCTCCCTCTCTCCTCCCCTCTTTAGTCAGTGCAGGTGGCTGTGTGGCTATGACAGGCGACCAGGCCTTGGGTCACTGGGAAGTGAAGGACTGCAAATCCCAGAAGGCCTTGTCAGTTTGTAAACAGAGCATCAGTGGTTACCAGGAGGTCCTGTTCCCCACAGTCCATATTGACGCTTACGCCCCCTGTCCTCCAGGCTGGGAATCACACTCCGACCTGCTCCACTGTTACAAGGTCATCTGCCTTTCCTTCTCTTCTCTTCTCCCCTCTCCATTCTATCTCTTCTCCTATTTCTATTTTCCTCAATTTCTCGTGTCTTCCTCAGTTATTAACTTGTTGCGAAAAGCAATGCTTATGCTACCACTGTGAGGGAGTATGACAAGATCACTGGAATTCTCTAAATAATAGAGGTTGCCCCCATTAGCTGTCACTTGAAAACCAACATCGATAAGGAGATGCTGTAGTCTAGGAGACGGAGTGTCATTGTTGACTGTGGTCCTCAGGCGTTCCACAGCGAGAAGGTCCTGGTGAAGCGGTCGTGGGAAGACGCTGACTTCTTCTGCCAGGCTCTAGGAGCTCAGCTGGCCAGCTTCCACCACTACAAGGAGCAGGTCTTCGTCAAAGGACTCCTCCACTCCATGTTTGATGGGTTAGTTACTGTGCTTCACAACCTACAGCCCTGTTTTCCCCTTTTTATAATACTGTGTTGTCCGAGGGAATCAAGAACACACATTTTCTTCAGGAAATACCTGTACCTTTTCTAGTTTTACCTGTGATTATAGATTACTCCTATTCATTATGTCATCTATTTCTAGTTTTACCTGTGATTATAGATTACTCCTATTCATTATGTCATCTATTTCTAGTTTTACCTGTGATTATAGATTACTCCTATTCATTATGTCATCTATTTCTAGTTTTACCTGTGATTATAGATTACTCCTATTCATTATGTCATCTATTTCTAGTTTTACCTGTGATTATAGATTACTCCTATTCATTATGTCATCTATTTCTAGTTTTACCTGTGATTATAGATTACTCCTATTCATTATGTCATCTATTTCTAGTTTTACCTGTGATTATAGATTACTCCTATTCATTATGTCATCTATTTCTAGTTTTACCTGTGATTATAGATTACTCCTATTTATTATGTCATCTATTTCTAGTTTTACCTGTGATTATAGATTACTCCTATTCATTATGTCATCTATTTCTAGTTTTACCTGTGATTATAGATTACTCCTATTCATTATGTCATCTATTTCTAGTTTTACCTGTGATTATAGATTACTCCTATTCATTATGTCATCTATTTCTAGTTTTACCTGTGATTATAGATTACTCCTATTCATTATGTCATCTATTTCTAGTTTTACCTGTGATTATAGATTACTCCTATTCATTATGTCATCTATTTCTAGTTTTACCTGTGATTATAGATTACTCCTATTCATTATGTCATCTATTTCTAGTTTTACCTGTGATTATAGATTACTCCTATTCATTATGTCATCTATTTCTAGTTTTACCTGTGATTATAGATTACTCCTATTCATTATGTCATCTATCCCCTGCCTGCCTGCCTGCCTGCCTGCCTGCCTGCCTGCCTGCCTGCTTGCCCGCCCGCCCGCCCGCCCTGCCTGCCTCTCTCTCTCTCTCTCTCTCTCTCTATATACTCCTCTTTCTCTTTTTCAGAACAGAGGGTCGTTGGTTCTGGGTGGGCTTGAATAAGAGAGACCCCCAGTCAGCAGGATCTTGGGAGTGGTCTGACGGCACCCCCGTGGTGTCCTCCTTCATAGAGGATAAGAACGAGGAGGATGACAGACGTAGATGTGCCGTGTACAGCGACCTGACCAACGCCCTCCTGCCACAGCCCTGCGACACCAAGCACGAGTGGATCTGCAAGGTTCCCAGAGGTAATCATTATTTTCATAACTAATGGATTGGATTGATGTAAAGCCTCTCTTACAGGAAAAAACACATGTTTTCATGTGATCTCATGTGAAGTCAATGTGACAACATGTACATTTCATGTGAATCCATGTGTTTTTTCTGTAAGGGATCGTAAGGGGGGAAACTCACCTCTTCCACCATCAACGGCACTGTATATACAGTAAAGAGAAAGGGGGATTCCTGGTCATTTGTACAAGTGAATGAATTCAACAGAAATGTTTCTTCCGCATTTAACCCACATTGAACCTTTATTTAACTAGGCAAGTCAGAGAGGTGTGGGGCTGCCTTCATCGTGTATGGAACGTTTGAAATCTCAAAGTTGCTTATTGATTGATCCTTATAGATTTGAAAATGTTTATCACTAAGAATGTCTGTCTTATTTGTCTCGTAGGCATGGAGCTGAACAAACCCTACTGGTATAATGACCGTAAGTAAATGTTTTCGTTTTTATGTATTTTGTTATATTTTACATTTTTGACGTATTTTATTGAGTTGTTATTCATTTATTTTTATGCTCATTTGTGCTATCGATTGCAGTTGTAACTCTGAGAGGGACTGTGTGATTGGGACTGTGTAACCTTCTGTCCTGTAGAGAACGAGCCCTGGGTGTTCTACAGAGGAGCAGAGTATCTGCTGGCCAAGCAGCCTTTTCCCTGGGAGGGTGTTAACCTGGCCTGTATGATGATGGGCGCCCACTTGCTGTCTGTCCACTCTAAAGAGGAGCTCCGATTCATCAGAGAGCGCATGGGGAAGGTCTGTACACACACACACACACACACACACACACACACACACACACACACACACACACACACACACACACACGGGCTGACACACACACTAACGCACACAGTCAGACACACGTTCCGACAGTCACACTCACGGGCCGACACAAGTGAAAACACACTAACATACACACATTCAGACACACACACACGCACACACACACATGCCGACACGGTCATACACACACATACACACACACACGAGCCGGCACGAGTTCACACACACAAGCCGACACATTCACACGCGAACGGCCTCATTCCCACAAGTGCCCTCACTCACTTTCTCTCTTACACACACATACAAACACACACGCCGACACGTTCGCACATTTGTGCCCTCGCATACAGGAACAAAATAAAGGGCCTTGTTTCACTACAGCCCAGCGTCTCGGATCAGACTGAAGGGCCCTCTGGTGGAGAGGCTTTTGAAGGCTGTAAAAAGGACAGAGCTGTGGATAAAACAGCAGAGGCTGGGGCCAAGGCTGAGGAGAGGGGCTGAATGAGGCCAAGGCTGAGGAGAGGGGTTGAATGAGGCCAAGGCTGAGGAGAGGGGTTGAATGAGGCCAGGGCTGAGGAGAGGGGTTGAATGAGGCCAAGGCTGAGGAGAGGGGTTGAATGAGGCCAAGGCTGAGGAGAGGGGTTGAATGAGGCCAAGGCTGAGGAGAGGGGTTGAATGAGGCCAAGGCTGAGGAGAGGGGTTGAATGAGGCCAAGGCTGAGGAGAGGGGTTGAATGAGGCCAGGGCTGAGGAGAGGGGTTGAATGAGGCCAAGGCTGAGGAGAGGGGTTGAATGAGGCCAAGGCTGAGGAGAGGGGTTGAAGGAGGCCAAGGCCGAGGAGAGGGGTTGAATGAGGCCAAGGCTGAGGAGAGGGGTTGAATGAGGCCAAGGCTGAGGAGAGGGGTTGAAGGAGGCCAAGGCCGAGGAGAGGGGTTGAAGGAGGCCAAGGCTGAGGAGAGGGGTTGAATGGGCTCTCATGGCGTGAAAGAGGCTGAATGGCTGACCCTTCACTGGAGCGAGGGCAGAATGCAGGAGGAGGATGGTAGTAGGCCTTGAATGAGTGAGATAAGCATTTATTTTCTTCTCTTGGTTCTCTCAGCTCTCTCTGGGGTCGACTGACTGGTGGATAGGGCTGTCCACAGACCTCGTGAGGGAAGAGTTCAGGTGAGTGTTTTGTTTGTTTGTTGAATTCTGTATTTTACCTCACACTCAATGGATTATGCTGTTTCTTTAATGTCGAGGGGGTGTAATAAGAGTGTGTGTGTGTGTGTGTGTGTGTGTGTGTGTGTGTGTGTGTGTGTGTGTGTGTGTGTGTGTGTGTGTGCGTGCGCGCAGTTGGAGTGATGAGTCCGCTGTGGATTATCAGAATTGGGCAGAAGGAAGCTCCCATGATGCCCCAGTGAAACATAAACAGTGTGTGACCATGTCCTCTATCTCAGGTAAGAACACAGGCACACACACACACACACACACACACACACACAACACCACGACAGACTTCTCTTTGACGTGTTGCGACCAACAGGTCAGTGGTCGGCGGGTGAGTGTGGCGGTCTCCATGCTCACGTATGTAAGTGCCGGACCGTGTCCGTGGTGGAGATTCCCAGAGAGCCTCACTACATCGGAGGCTGTCCAGAGAGATGGCTCTACTTCGGACACAGGGTTCACCTCATTTCGCATCCTTTTATTCATTTCAAAGCCTCTGTATCGTAGGGCTTGAATGGGAGTTTGTGTAGTTTAGTGCCCATTATTTTAGAACCTGATTGCCTAGTCACTTTTACCCCAACCTACATGTACATACTGTATTACCTCAATCGCCTCAACTACCTCGTACTCTTGCAGATAGTCTCATTATTGTTATTTTATTGTGTTACTATTTCCTTTTTTATATAGCAAATATTTGTCTTACTTTTTAACTCTACATTGTTGGGTTTGGGCTCGTAGGTAAGTTTACACCTGTTTTATTCGGCGCTTGTGACCAATAACATTTGATTTGATTTGAGTGTTTCTTGGCCATCTGACCGTTGTCATGGAGATTCAGTACTGAGAGAGACTTGGTCATTTCTTAAAATAATCATCATCTTTATTTAATATCGATTAATTATTGCAATAAGGAGGCTGGTCGACCCCCCCCCCCACCCTTGAGTGTTGGACCGAGTAACCTAACCTTAACACAAATGCAGAGTATTATAGTGAGGAAAAAAAGTATTTCCCCCAGTTGTCCTCTGAATCATTCTGATGTTCATTGGCAAACTTCAGACGGACATGTATATGTGCTTTCTTGAGCAGGGGGACCTTGCAGGCGCTGCAGGATTTCAGTCCTTCACACGGTAGTGTGTTACCAATTGTTTTCTTGGTGACTATGGTCCCAGCTGCATTGAGATCATTGACAAGATCCTCCAGTGTAGTTCTGGGCTGATTCCTCACCGTTCTCATGATCATTGCAACTCCACGAGGTGAGATCTTGCATGGAGCCCCAGGCCGAGGGAGATTGACAGTTCTTTTGTGTTTCTTCCATTTGCGAATAATCTCACCAACTGTTGTCACCTTCTCACCAAGCTGCTTGGCGATGGTCTTGTAGCCCATTCCAGCCTTGTGTAGGTCTACAATCTTGTCCCTGACATCCTTGGAGAGCTCTTTGGTCTTGGCCATGGTGGAGAGTTTGGGATCTGATTGATTGATTGCTTCTGTGGACAGGTGTCTTTTATACAGGTAACAAGCTGGGATTAGGAGCACTCCCTTTAAGAGTGTCCTCCGAATCTCAGCTCGTTACCTGTATAAAAGACACCTGGGAGCCAGAAATCTTTCTGATTGAGAGGGGGTCAAATACTTATTTCCCTCGTTAAAATGCAAATCAATTTATAACATTTTTGGCGTGTTTTTCTGGATTTTGTTGTTGTTATTCTGTCTCTCACTGTTCAAATAAACCTACCATTAAAATTATAGACTGATCATTTCTTTGTCAGTGGGCAAACGTACAAAATCAGCAGGGGATCAAATACTTTTTTCCCCTCACTGTATATATAGCTGACACTAACAATGCTCAGAAATGGTTGGTTCAACCCTCCTCATGTCGACCAAGGAGCATCATAAGTCACTGGCTTCATCCTGTCGTTATCTGCACGTGGGTTGTTGTCTTAACCCCCACCCTGGCTTAGTTTCCCAGATGCAAGGATGATTTAGAGACAATGAGGGATTGTTCTACTCCTAAGCTATCTCTAGTAAAACACATTCTTGTCTATGTAATGCAGTCTTTAACTCATTTGTCAGCTCAATCCATCTCTGGTGACAATACGCCCAGATTGGCTGCAGGGAACTAGAGTGGGGACCATTAAAACACAGACACTAGTATGACATAAATGTCTTACTATTAGTTAAATATGCTTTGTTAACCATTAATATCAAATAGATGAGTTAAATACGTAATTTTTCTATCACACCGTATAAGGAAAAATGTTGTTGGTGGAGCTATACCAAAACCTGTGTTTTGTGTGTCTTCTGGTAGTGTTTCCTGCTGCACCTTCCCAACAGTGCTGAGGAGGGGAAGAGCTGGAAAGATGCCCGGTCTATCTGCTCCTCTTTCCAAGGCACGCTGGTCGCCATCGAAGACGAGATCGAGCAAGCGTACATCACCATGCTGCTCCAGGGCAGGACAGTGGGCGTTTGGATTGGTCTACGGGATGAGGACACCATGAAATGGACCAATGGGAAACCTGTCAGCTACACCAACTGGTCCCCTGTAGAACCCAAGAACCCTCTGATGGTAAGACCTCCTCTACGGAGATTTGAGGTTAAATGAAAAATAAGATATTGTCTTTGTGCTTTGGTGATGTTCTCTGTATAGTGTATTGATTGGGGGGGTGTGTGTGTGTGTTTACCTTTCTGTGCGTGTATGCGTGCATGTGTGTGTGGGCGTCCCTCCGCAGAATGAGTGGCTGAGCGGGCCCCTGGGCGGGGACGATCCTCTGTGCACGGTGCTCTCCAACAACCACAACTTCCACCTGACAGGGAAGTGGTTCGACGAGAAGTGCACAGAAAGTGGATATGGCTTTGTCTGTCAGAGACCCCAAGGTAGGACTCCCCTCTGTCACTCACCCTCATTCAGACACATTGGGGCCTATTTTCAGAGCACAGAGCTGAGATATTACCAATCATGTCTGTATTACATTATTGATGAAACGGTTATAGCTTCCTGTTTTGTGCTCTCAAATTGTCACCCCGTTGAGTCTGCTCACTGAGAGAAATCCCCTTCGGGGATTGTTGAACATTGAAATGAGTGTTTCTGTTGATTTCGTGACGAATCGATGCCCTTGCTTCCTCATGAAACAATCTCTCTCCCCTTTTCCTCTCCCTCTCTCTTTCCCTGCAACAGACGCAGCTAAACCCCCATCCCACTCCTACCTCCACCCTCTCCCTGACAATATTGAGTACAAGAACCGCAGATACAGGGTTGTCCGTGGTAACATGAGCTGGTATGAGGCGCTGCATATGTGCTTAGAGTCTGAGTCTGAGCTAGTGAGCATTACCGACCCCTTCCACCAGGCTTTCCTTACTGTCCTTGTCAATAGATTGGCATTCCCCCACTGGATTGGACTGTATAGTCAAGACGTATGTATTATACTATACCGCTGAGCACTGCTGCCTGCCTGGGCCGTGTGTGTGTGTGCGTGTGAAGATAATGCTCATTAACAAGCATGTCGAAGTTGGTCTGTGGCATGAATTGACCTTTGATAATTTACCTTTGATGATGTTAGGAGTGTGTGCAGTAGATTTATGTCACGGCAAGGAAACCGCTAAGAGCACTAGCCAGAGGTCTTTTATAAACAGCATGGCCACAATGAAGTAATGCTGTAAATACAGAAATGCCTGAGACCACGTGCATCTGACAGTCTGTTTACTCGCATGTTGTCGCTCTCTCCCTCTCTCCAGTCCATGCCATTCTTTCAAAGCATGGTGATTTCATCTTTGTGACTGTTCCCAGCATGTTCACACAATATCATAACCATGTGTATCTGATCTCCTCAAATCAAAAGTACTAAGTCCCATTTTGGACACTTTCTGTTCACATACACGTATTCATATTTCTACAACTCTTATATGAATACAGTGCATTCCGGAAAGTATTCAGACCCCTTCCCTTTTTCCACATCTTGTTATGTTACAGTCTTATTCTAAAATGGATTCAATCATTTCCCCTCATCAATCTACATGCAATCCCCAAATTAGCAAAGCAAAAACAGGTTTTTAGAATTTTTTTTCACATTTATTGAAAATAACAAACAGAAATACATTATTTCCATAAGTATTCAGACCCTTTGCTATGAGACTCAAAATTGAGCTAGTTACCATTTATCATCCTTGAGATGTTTCTACAGCTTGATTGGAGCCCACCTGTGGTAAATTCAATTGATTGGACATGATTTGGAAAGGCACACACCTGTCTATTTAAGCTCCCCCATTTGGCAGTGCATGTCAGAGCAGAAATCAAGCCATGAGGTCCAAGGAATTGTGTTGAGGCACAGATTTGAGGAAGGGCGCCAAAAAATGTCTGCAGGCTTGAAGGTCCCCAAGAACACAGTGGCATCCATCATTCTTAAATGGAAGAAGTTTGGAACCACCAAGACTCTTCCTACAGCTGGCCGTCTGGCAAAACTGAGCAATCAGGGGAGAAGGGCCTTGGTCAGGGAGATGACCAATAACCTTATGGTCACTCTGACAGATGGTCCTCTGTGGAGATGGGAGAACCTTCTGGAAGGACAACCATCTCTTCAGCACTACACCAATCAGGCCTTTATGGTAGAGTGGCCAGACGGAAGCCACTCCTTAGTAAAAGGCACATGACAGGCCGCTTGGAGTTTGCCAAAAGGCACCTAAAGGACTCTCAGACCATGAGAAACAAAATTCTCTGATCTAATGAAACCAGGGTTGAACACTTTGGCCTGAATGCCAAGTGTCACGTCTGGAGGAAACCTGGCACCATCCCTACGGTGAAGCATGGTGGTGGCAGCATCATGCTGTGGGGATGTTTCTCAGTGGCAGAGACTGGGAGACTAGGGAAAGATGAATGGAGCAAAGTTCAGAGAGATCTTTAATGAAAACCTGCTCCAGAGCGCTCAGGACTTCAGAGTTTGGCGAAGGTTCACCTTCCAATAGGACAACGACCCTAAGCACACAGCCAAAACAGGCTTCGGGACAAGTCTCTGAATGTCCTTGAGTGGCCCAGCCAGAGCCCGGACCCGATCGAACATCTCTGAAAAGACCTGAAAATACCTGTGCAGTCAACCTGACAGAGCTTGAGAAGATCTGCAGAGAAGAATGGGAGAAACTCCCCAAATACAGGTGCGCCAACCATGTAGCGTCATACCCAAGAAAACTTGAGGTTGTAATCGCTGCCAAAGGTGCTTCAACAAAGTACTGAGTAAAGGGTCTGAATACCTATGTAAATGTGATTTTTCATTTTTTATTGTGTGTAGATTGATGAAGGGGAAAAAAACTATTTCATCAATTTTAGAATAAGGCTGTAACATAACAAAATGTGGAATTAGTCGAGGGGTCTGAATACTTTCTGAATGCGCTGTATGTTTGGTGTTTATGTACCGATATATATGTCTTATAGCTGATATCCTGTGACAAACAGCGATATTTATCACACTGCAACTTATCCCCTTACTGCAGTTGTCCAGAGCTTTCCTCCTGGCCCACAGCCCATGCATAACTATGCTAGCGTCCCAAATGACACCATATTCACTTTATAGTGCACTACTTTTGTCCAGGACCGATAGGGCTCTGGTCAAATGTAGTGCACCATGTCGGGAATAGGGTGCCATTTGGGGCACAATTTTTGTGCTTCACTCAACACAGTATGGGAGTCATTTTTCTCAACCGCCAGGCCGGCTGGGAGGAATTCTAAGCCACGCACAACATGTGTATCCAAGAATCCCATAGACTCAGGGAATGTCTTACTCGTGAAATATGGAATGAGGAAAGGAAAGGAGAGAATTGATTCACAGCGCTCTACACAATGCCAGACACATTGGTCTATAAACACCACACTTCCCCCAAGCCGAACCTTTTAACATTGCCTGCTGCCCACTACTCTTTCTGCCCCGTTGCATGACGTGACCTACAAGACTGAAAGCAACCCGCCTTAGCAACGTAGGCTCACCCTGAGAGTGTGTGTCAGCTCCTCCCTGCCTGTGACTGTACGTCCCTACAGGATGGGATCAACTACCAGTGGTCTGATGGCAGTGACACGGTCTTCACTCACTGGGTTGCGGCCGATGATGATGATTTCATCCTGGGGGACTGTGTGTACATGGACGTCACCGGGGGCTGGAGGAGGGCCGGCTGTGAGATGCCGCTCCAGGGAGCCCTGTGCCATGTCCCACCACCTAGTGAGTATAGCCTGGGTTCCTAGCACATTATAAAACAGTGGCTACTAAAGCTTCCTGTGCTGTTAGTCCCTCCTCAAGAGTTTCAAATGCACAATACTGCTTTTCTAAATGTTCTCCCGTAGAGAGTAATGCGTTCACCAGCTACGAGGTTGTGTGTCCATCGACGTGGGTGAGGTTTGGCACCAGCTGCTACAGCTTTGAGCCCGTGGTCCAGAGACTGACCCTGGAGGAGGCCGGAGAGCACTGCAAACACAAAGGTACAGGAACGCTCCGGCAGATGTTGCCCTCAAGCACATATTTAGGATCAGGTTCCCCTGCCCAAATTCTAACCTTAACCCATAAGGGGAAATTGCAAAACTGTCCTTGATTCAGCAACTTCATCCTACTGTGGTAAGTCTGCAGTACACCATGGAGTCAATTACAGTAGGTCTCATGCTAGGATGGATCAAGGATTTAATGGATCTCTCTCTATGGGAATTTCCTTGTGATGGCTCCCTGTTGTAATTGTCCATAATGTAATGTTTGGTGAGAGCTCCCCCTATGCGATCCATGTATTAGCTCCATTCTAGTAGCTAATACTGTACTGTAGCTATAGATCTGAGGGGGCAAAACATTCACCGATAATTGCCTTCTTCATGCTCAGTAATACACATGTAATAATGAAGATTTTTAGTGGTGTTTGACCTCTTCCAGCGAACACGTCAGAGGTCCTGACCATACAGACAGAGACGGAAAACAGGTTCGTTCTGGAGCAGCTGTGGTCGTATGGCTTCCCACATCAAGCCGTCTGGCTGGGGATGTTCTTCAACACTGACGGTAAGCACGTGCTTCCCCAAGTTTCCTCTCTTTTCATGAAAAATAAGCAGTCTTGCTGGTTTGGCTTGCAATATAAACCAACAGCTGGCAAAAGACAGACAATGTGAGTGCTACGGACAGAACTGGGATAAGACCCAGCTTATTAGGGTTAGTAACATAATGAATTTCAACATTCTTCAAGTAGTATTTTGACACTATTTATTGACTTAGTGTTTTACCTGGTGAGTTGATAGAAGCACTGTGGGGGGGAAAAACACCAATGACCTGGGGCAGAGGGGTCGAATGAACCAATTCATAACTTCTTTATTAAACATGCTATCTGTTTGTCTGGTCCAATTTAGCGGGCTCCATGGCATGGTTCGATGGTTCTCCTATGGACTACTCCAACTGGAACGTCAAGGCCCCAGACCCCAGCCTGCTGACAGCAGACACCTGTGTGTCCACCAGGGTGTCTGATGGGATGTGGCACCTCTCTCAGTGCACTGACAGACTGGGCTTTGTCTGCAAAACTAACTCAGGTGGAGTCGAGACATTTTGGCTGCATTTACACAGGCAGCCCAAATCTGATCTTTTGTCACTAATTTGTCTTTTGACCAATCAAATTAGATTGTCTGCCAATAATTGGTCTTTTGACCAGTCAAATCAGATATTTTTGCCAATAAATGAAATAAAAATCAAAATTGGGCTGTATGTGTAAACGCAGGCTCTCAGTAGCCTCCAACTGCCATTATGACAAAGCTTTGTGTTATGCGTTTGTACAGTGTACATGTATGTATTCTATAGATCAGTCAAGTTAAACAGATCGTCTTCTTTGCAGATACGATCCCCGAGGTAGAAGTGGAGCCACTAAATGGTAGGTATTTAATTGAGCCTATTAACAGTTATGCTGTTTTTCTCATGCACATTCTAATCATTTGGCAACTCAAGGTATCTTGGGACCAGCCTCTACCATGACTAACAATGTCCTCTACCATGAGCCTTCAATGTCCAGTAAACTCACCCCTTTGTGTCTCTTCCAGGGTTGCACCACAGTTTCGTCCCAGCCGCGGTCCTGGTGGCCATGCTGATCTTCGCCGTGCTGGTGGCGGTGCTCTGGCTCGTCTACAAGAGGAACAGGACGCACTTCCACAGACTGCCGTCCCTGGGAAACGCGTACTACAGACATACTAGTTCCCAGGCCACAGACTTCGATGGAAACGTTCTCATCGCAGATCTGGAAGCTCACTCTGGAGAATAGGGTGTGTGTCCAAAATGGCACTCTTTCCCCTATTAGGTGCACTGCTTTGGTCAAAAGTAGTGCACTATGTAGGGAATACGGTGCCTTTTCCAGATGCGCTATAGGACTTATTGGAGACAGCAAAATGGTGGTGTTCTCTAAAGTTGGGTAAAGCATGGGAATGGGCCGAACTCTGTATGACTGTGAAGAATGGTATGCCTCTGTGTGGGTCTGACATGGACCACAGCAAGGGAACTTAGAGCAGGATGTCAGAGCCCAATTAGCTTTATCCACTTGAATCCACAGGAGGCTGCTGAGGGGAGGACGGCTCATAATAATAGCTGGAACAGAGCAAATGGAATGGCATCAGGCACGTGGAAACCATGTGTTTGATGTTTTTGATACCATTCAACTACAGTCATTACCACGAGCCCGTTCTCCCCAGTTAAGGTGCCACCAACCTCCTGTGCTTTATACAAGTAGTTGATGAATCAGGGACCAATCGTGTGGCTGAGAGTGAGGGAGTGCATCTTCGTGTGATGTAAGTTTCGTCTTAAAGAGGACTAGAGCTGTTATCCCAAGTACTTTGGCATTCTAATGTAGGCATTTGAAAATTGATCGATATTCTTTGCACTGCAAGGTTGTTTTGTTATTATGGTACAATGCCAACTGCTCCCACTAATGCTGGTACCCACTATATTTGTGAGTACAAGTCTTTCCCACAGTGAAGACTTAGTTTTCTGTAATGCCTTGTACAGGACCAAAACAATTTTCTTCTTTGTTTAAGATAACAATGGCTGTGATTCAGTTGTTCTTTACAGCAAAGACAAAGTCATGCTTTTTGCAATACATTCTGTAGTCATCTTCTATGTATTTTATTCATGAACAGAAATAAGACCCCAAATCAATTCCAAGTTATTTTTTTGAAACCTAACTTGTCATTAAAGTACAGGGTTTCTTTGTTACCACTTTATTGCACCAAACTCCATCAATGCAACACAGGAAAGATTATGTTTTAGTTTTAAATTTTTGTTGTCGTTGTTTATTGCGTATTTTCCTACACACAGAACACACACTCACACCCTCACAGTATTTTTAAAAGTAGTTTATAAGTACATGCATGATCATCATAAGAGGAAGTGAAGAAAAAATAAAGAGAAAATGCAGGCATTTATTTATGTTTTATTATTTATCATTACGAGAACAATATTTTGACATTCACTTCCATTTTGTTCATTTGGTCCACACGTCTGTCAAAATGTAGGAGTACAGAATGAAACCAATGAACAAAAGATGAAACAAAAACGATGTAGCAAAGTACTGTTATGTAAATGGTAGCTCTTTGAGAAATAATCCCGTATTCTAAGTAGACTCATGTGTGGGTTGTTTGTTATGCGGTACAGCCTTTGCTGTGTTACCTGTTGTTGTTTTTGTATATTGGGTACACAGAGTTATTAGATACGAAATATGTTGACGTATGGGTTTTCTGTTGTGTGGAAAGAAATACATGCAAGAGGATATCACGGATGCTTGAACATGTTTACTGTCTCTTGTTCTTTTTTGTTGATAATGTTCATAACAAATGCTCTGTGCCTTCAGTGTGAATAAAATGAAGCTGTATCCAAGTTGTATCTGAACTGTGTCTTGCTATGCCACGTTTGCTTTGAAACGAGTCATCTGCATTGAGATGGTCTGCGGTGCACTGTGGGGGTGGTATCCGAGTATTGTCTTTATCCTGTTTATTTCTACCATATTAGCTTTGAAATTAGTCATTTGCATTGTGATGCTCTGTGGTGTGGGACGAGGGCAGGGGTGATAACATGTGGAGGAGGGAGTCGTTGGTCTCTGCACATTCCAAATGGCATCCTATACCCTATTTAGTGCACTACTTTTGAAGAGGACCCATAGGGCTCTGGTCAAAAGTAGTGCACTATATAGGGAATATGGTGCCATTTGGGAGAAATCCTTTGTCTGGCAATGGCCTCTACAGGCTGGCCTGACTGTTGTTGTTGGCTGAGAATGCAGGCTTCGTGGTTGAGATGATTCACTGCATGATGTTTCACTGCTGTTCTTATTTGCTCGTCTTTGAGAGAATTGACAGCGGCTTAAGGTAGTTGGAGACGCAGCATCAACATACTTTTCTTTATTTATCAGTGTCTTTTATGATTGACTCAGCATAATACTGTGATTTGTGCGTTATATTGAAAAATAACATAAATTAAGTTGTCACTTTCAGTTCGCGGACTGGGAGTGGTCTGTGATGCGTAGTCGACTGTTGGCGAATCACAAGCGCGCAATCTTTCATGGGACAACGCGCAGAAACCCGTAACAGCCTAGGAAGGGGAATAGAGGTTAGTCAAACAGCTGCCAGTCAACAATTGTGAAGTAGGCTCGTGCTACTTTGAAACGCAGAATTGGGTATGCGCAAACTGTCGGCTGGCTACTGGAGACGTATGAATCCGAATAGAGAATCCGTGGTATTATAACCATGGATAAAATGACACTTCAAGCAGCAGTTTACCTATGTTTTTTCTTATTATTTTGGGATAAAACTATTTGTTTTGGAAGTTGCACGTCGACTACATATTCCGGTAAGTAAGGTGCTTTCCATTGTCATCACTAGGCATGGGACTAGGCATGCCCGCATAACTGGCTAAATTCGTTGAAAGATTATCGCGTTTCCATAGACTCAACTGCTACTTAGGGTCCGTGGTAGCCTATTATTGTTTTGAATGGGGGGGGGGGGGGGGGGGGCGGTTAGGCTCAATAATGGGATGTCAAGCCCTTTTGTTTAATTTCAAAAGCAGAAAGTAACGTACGTTTGCCGTATAATCAACTTGTTTTTTTTAAAGCCATATGTGGACTTTGGTTTATTTTCGTTTTTGGCCCATCAAATTCCTCATCTGCTTTCGAAATGCGTAATGACCATTTTATAAACTCCTCTCGCGTTTAAAATGTGCAGCCCTATTGAGTCTGTTGGGACAATGTTGCAAAGTCATTGCTGCAAGGTTGCACGCAGTTGAAGTGATCCAAATGTTACAGCATTTGGTCGTTGTTGTTGTAACTGTAAAAACAGTTTGCACGATCATATCCCCATGGTCAAGTACTGTTCTCTCTCTCTCTCTCTCTCTCTCTCTCTCTCCCGTTTAACCTCTCTTTAATGAGCGTAGGCCACCTAATTAGACACAGTGTTGCTGTACCAGTTTATAAATATCTAATAAATATCTAATCTCATACTCATCATAGGCTGAATATGTTCAACTCATATGCATTCTGTCATGTTTCTGAGTTCAACGGCTAACCTATTACACAGTACATTTATGGTTTTACTGTCAGTTTAGTTTTTCTTCCTGGTTTGTCTAGCAATTCATGTCAACACGTTATGGAGAATTAAACCATTTAATTTGATGTTGTTACTGTTTAATAGTTCCTTTTATGGTCTTCCTTATTACACATGCACGTTCACATTTGCACATTTTATACAGTATCTAATTGTTGAAAAATAAAGGCTATTTTCAGCTCATCAAAAGTGTTTCAGAGTGAAACATCACACCCAGTTCGGAGTGAAACATCATACCAGTTGTTTTTAATTGGCCTCTAATTCAATTCAATTCAATTCTTTAGTCCAGATTAGGAAACGATAAAACAGTTCTGTATTGTTGGTAGAATGGTTCATGGATTTAAGGCTGCTGCATGATGTTGGATAAAAGCAATTGACCTGCTGACTGAGAATATTATCAGCAATCAATGTTGGGGACCATGATAAGCACAGGCCCAATAGACCCCTGGCGTTTCTAGATCATTTTTTTATGCTTATCTGACTGTTGTTGAGATGCCTTGAAATGTCATCATCTTGGTCCGCTGCCTCCACGACAAGCTGAACTATTTAGGCAAAGATAACCAGCAGCTAAACTGACATTTAGATGGGACATGGTAGATATCAACCAAGCATTCTAATGAATAGTGATACAAAATATATTGTAAACATAATAAAATATTGTGTTGAATTAACTAATATTGTTGTAGTGATGTCACTATATTTACTAACACTTTATTATGACTATAATATCACTATATTTACTTATAGTTGAAGTCGGAAGTTTACATACACTTAGGTTGGAGTCATTAAAACTTCTGACTTCAACTTTGTGTTTTTTTGATCATTTCCAGGTGACGACACCTTCACCATCCAGCATGTGAGCACAGGAAAGTGCCTGGTAGCTATGTCCACGTCTGGGACTGGAGTTTCCAGGATAGCAGGGGCTAAGTCTGCAGGGTCTGGGTTCAGCGTGACCCTGGGGGAGTGTGACGGCTCCAGGGGGTCCCAGTGGAAGTGGGGGTCCGGCCACCGTCTCTTCCACGTGGGCACGTCCCAGTGCTTGGGTTTGGAGGTGAAGACCAAGGCCCTGTCTCTGTTCAGCTGTGGCGTCATGGAGGCCGTCATGCTGTTGTGGCGCTGCCTGGACGAGGCCATCTATACGGTGTACCAGATGGGCCTCACGGTGACCGACGGGCTGGTCAGTGCCAAGCGCGACTCCTCAGACGCCTGGAGGAGGGATGAGTCGACCAATAATATCTGCCAGCGGCCGATGCGCAGTGAGTGTGTTCTGTCCTCTGAGCGGCTTATTCTCCTAATGGAATAGAATAGGACATAATAGAATAGAATGATCATAGTTTTGCTCATCTCATGTAGGCCTATCTATGCTTATTTACATGTATAAAACCTCTAGCCACATTTTACAAGAATGCACTGAACTTAGATATATATACACAACCGTTCAAAAGTTTGGGGACACTTAGAAATGTCCCACTTTACCACCACCATAGCACCCCCAGACCATCACATTGCCTCCACCATGCTTGACAGATGGCGTCAAGCACTCCTCTGGTATCTTTTCATTTTTTCTGCGTCTCACGAATGTTCTTCTTTGTGATCCGAACACCTCCAACTTAGATTCTTCTGTCCATAACACCTTTTTCCAATCTTCCTCTGTCCAGTGTCTGTGTTCTTTTGCCCATCTTAATCTTTTCCTTTTTATTGGCCAGTCTGAGATATGGCTTTTTCTTTGCAACTCTGCCTAGAAGGCCAGCATCCCGGAGTCGCTTCTTCACTGTTGACGTTAAGACTGTTTTCCGGGTACTATTTAATGAAGCTGCCAGTTGAGGACTGGCGTCTGTTTCTCAAAATAGACACTCTAATGTACTTGTCCTCTTGCTCAGTTGTGCACCGGGGCCTGCACTCCTCTTTCTATTCTGGTTAGCGCCAGTTTGCGCTGTTCTGTGAAGGGAGTAGTACACAACGTTGTACGAGATCTTCAGTTTCTTGGCAATTTCTCACATGGAATAGCCTTCATTTCTCAGTACAAGAATAGACTGACGAGTTGCAGAAATAATGTCTTTGTTTCTGGCCATTTTGAGCCTGTAATCGAACCCACAAATGCTGATGCTCCAGATACTCAACTAGTCTAAAGAAGGCTAAAATAAGTTTTATTCCTTCTTTAATCAGAAAACAGTTTTCAACTGTGCTAACATAATTGCAAAAGGGTTTTCCAATGACTAATTACCTTTTAAAATTCTAAACTTGGATTAGCTAACACAACGTGCCATTGGAACACAGGAGTGATGGTTGCTGATAATGGGCCTCTGTACGCCTATGTAGATATTCCATAAAAAAATCTGCCGTTTCCAGCTACAATAGTCATTTACAACATTAACAATGTCTACACTGTGTTTATGATCAATTTGATGTCATTTTAATGGACAAATTTTTTTAAATTTTCTTTATAAAACAAGGACATTTCGAAGTGACCCCAAACTTTTGAACGGCAGTGTACCTAGGACCTTTACATTAATATCTTTATGAACAACATCCTGTATCACTTGGAGACAATAGATTTAGCATGGTCTGTTGTATGCTAATGTTCAGGTGCACTGTACAGAGCTCTGCTTGGCAGTCACGCGTTTCATTTGTTCCGTTTGGAATTGAAGGGGAATCTTTCCAACCAGAATTACCAGGGTTTTCCTTGTAACTGTCGACATGGCTAATATGACTCAGCAAGGCCTGTATGAACACACTTACTTTCATTTTCACTTTAACTACATCAGGTTTGCACAGTGCCGTCATTTGGAATAAACGTAGGGTATGGCAACGTGACAGGGGCAAAGTGATCTTTTTTTATCAAGTCGAAACTAATTTGCTGCATTTCTACACAATTTAAGAAAAACTCAAATGCAATTTGGAGAACAGCTGAATTGACTCCAGCCTTTATCACCTTGGCTGCTGCAGCTTCATTCGCCTCAGTCGCATTGTCATACCGCAGTTAACTGCTACACACTAGCTCAGCACCGGGAATAAAAAACTGGAGTTTAGTTCCCTGTCAAGTCAAACAGCAGTTACATAGCTATCTTCAGCCATTTCCACCTTTGCATTGTTTTGGGAGAAAAGCTGCGTTGTTCACTGAGGCCTTCCCTCCCGCTCCGACGCGTCCCAAAACATGCTCTCTACTACGGATAAACAGCCGGCCCCAGAGCTGTCCACATGGTTCTAAAACTAGCCCGCTAATATCGCTAAATTGCATTTGCATTTTAATCCGCATTGGAATGATTTTAGTCGCCTATTTTAAATTGTTGGTGTTGAACTAGGGTATGGTGGCTGCCATACTGTGCCATACCCAATTGACGCCCCCTGTGCATCACATTAAATAATTACCCTTGACCCTGTTTCATTTGAAATCGTATCTATGGCACTGTATGCCAGTTGTTTGCCAGTGGCCTTGTGCTAAATGATACAGTTTAACATGATCTAAACTCTGGCTCTCTATTGAAAGCAGCAGCATTTGTATTCAATGAATGTGTTCTGTGTACAGGTCCTAGATTAAGGATCTGTACACAGACCGGTCCTACATACTAAATCCAGTTGAGTTAACAGTCAAACTGTGCGAGGTCATATCTTTAGATGTGTCCAGATTGAATACCAACTCCGATATTCCTAATAAACTACTTTGAAACTGGCTTATTCTCCTAATGGAATAGAATAGGACATAATAGAATAGAATGATCATAGTTTTGCTCATCTCATGTAGGCCTATCTATGCTTATTTACATGTATAAAACCTCTAGCCACATTTTACAAGAATGCACTGAACTTAGATATATATACACAACCGTTCAAAAGTTTGGGGACACTTAGAAATGTCCCACTTTACCACCACCATAGCACCCCCAGACCATCACATTGCCTCCACCATGCTTGACAGATGGCGTCAAGCACTCCTCTGGTATCTTTTCATTTTTTTATGCGTCTCACGAATGTTCTTCTTTGTGATCCGAACACCTCCAACTTAGATTCTTCTGTCCATAACACCTTTTTCCAATCTTCCTCTGTCCAGTGTCTGTGTTCTTTTGCCCATCTTAATCTTTTCCTTTTTATTGGCCAGTCTGAGATATGGCTTTTTCTTTGCAACTCTGCCTAGAAGGCCAGCATCCCGTAGTCGCTTCTTCACTGTTGACGTTAAGACTGTTTTCCGGGTACTATTTAATGAAGCTGCCAGTTGAGGACTGGCGTCTGTTTCTCAAAATAGACACTCTAATGTACTTGTCCTCTTGCTCAGTTGTGCACCGGGGCCTGCACTCCTCTTTCTATTCTGGTTAGCGCCAGTTTGCGCTGTTCTGTGAAGGGAGTAGTACACAACGTTGTACGAGATCTTCAGTTTCTTGGCAATTTCTCACATGGAATAGCCTTCATTTCTCAGTACAAGAATAGACTGACGAGTTGCAGAAATAATGTCTTTGTTTCTGGCCATTTTGAGCCTGTAATCGAACCCACAAATGCTGATGCTCCAGATACTCAACTAGTCTAAAGAAGGCTAAAATAAGTTTTATTCCTTCTTTAATCAGAAAACAGTTTTCAACTGTGCTAACATAATTGCAAAAGGGTTTTCCAATGACTAATTACCTTTTAAAATTCTAAACTTGGATTAGCTAACACAACGTGCCATTGGAACACAGGAGTGATGGTTGCTGATAATGGGCCTCTGTACGCCTATGTAGATATTCCATAAAAAAATCTGCCGTTTCCAGCTACAATAGTCATTTACAACATTAACAATGTCTACACTGTGTTTATGATCAATTTGATGTCATTTTAATGGACAAATTTTTTAAAATTTTCTTTATAAAACAAGGACATTTCGAAGTGACCCCAAACTTTTGAACGGCAGTGTACCTAGGACCTTTACATTAATATCTTTATGAACAACATCCTGTATCACTTGGAGACAATAGATTTAGCATGGTCTGTTGTATGCTAATGTTCAGGTGCACTGTACAGAGCTCTGCTTGGCAGTCACGCGTTTCAGTTGTTCCGTTTGGAATTGAAGGGGAATCTTTCCAACCAGAATTACCAGGGTTTTCCTTGTAACTGTCGACATGGCTAATATGACTCAGCAAGGCCTGTATGAACACACTTACTTTCATTTTCACTTTAACTACATCAGGTTTGCACAGTGCCGTCATTTGGAATAAACGTAGGGTATGGCAACGTGACAGGGGCAAAGTGATCTTTTTTTATCAAGTCGAAACTAATTTGCTGCATTTCTACACAATTTAAGAAAAACTCAAATGCAATTTGGAGAACAGCTGAATTGACTCCAGCCTTTATCACCTTGGCTGCTGCAGCTTCATTCGCCTCAGTCGCATTGTCATACCGCAGTTAACTGCTACACACTAGCTCAGCACCGGGAATAAAAAACTGGAGTTTAGTTCCCTGTCAAGTCAAACAGCAGTTACATAGCTATCTTCAGCCATTTCCACCTTTGCATTGTTTTGGGAGAAAAGCTGCGTTGTTCACTGAGGCCTTCCCTCCCGCTCCGACGCGTCCCAAAACATGCTCTCTACTACGGATAAACAGCCGGCCCCAGAGCTGTCCACATGGTTCTAAAACTAGCCCGCTAATATCGCTAAATTGCATTTGCATTTTAATCCGCATTGGAATGATTTTAGTCGCCTATTTTAAATTGTTGGTGTTGAACTAGGGTATGGTGGCTGCCATACTGTGCCATACCCAATTGACGCCCCCTGTGCATCACATTAAATAATTACCCTTGACCCTGTTTCATTTGAAATCGTATCTATGGCACTGTATGCCAGTTGTTTGCCAGTGGCCTTGTGCTAAATGATACAGTTTAACATGATCTAAACTCTGGCTCTCTATTGAAAGCAGCAGCATTTGTATTCAATGAATGTGTTCTGTGTACAGGTCCTAGATTAAGGATCTGTACACAGACCGGTCCTACATACTAAATCCAGTTGAGTTAACAGTCAAACTGTGCGAGGTCATATCTTTAGATGTGTCCAGATTGAATACCAACTCCGATATTCCTAATAAACTACTTTGAAATGGGTGCCATGGGATTCATTCTAATTATTTTTCTCCTCTACCCATAGTTGTCCACACCACCAATGGGACGTCGACCGGGGAGCCCTGTGAGTTTCCCTTCCACTACAACGGCAGCTGGTACCACGAGTGCCTCCCCGACGACCAATCATCTGAACTATACTGGTGTTCCACAACCTCCGACTATGATGCTGACAAAAAGATGGGATATTGTCTAAAACATGGCAAGTTTTCTTCTTTTTATTATAGATATAAATCATAATTCTGGAATGAATCTACTACTAGTCGTCTTGTACCGTTTCCCTTCACATATAATGATTACTGGAACTTGTACTAATAGAGTACTTAAAGGACCCCATCCAAAAACTATCTTTTGGTATTTGTTTCGTAGGTCAGTTGTAACTTTCTGACAGCAATCAAATTCAGTTGCCCGATTGCTGACATACAAAACATTTTGGGATTATATATAACAACGGACTAATGAAACAAATACCAGAAGATTGTTTTTGGATGGGGTTTTCCTTTAAGTAGTCTAATACTCTTGCTGGAGTTTCCCTTTAAGAGAAGGACGTAGAAAGATCTTTGAGTCAAGATTGGGCTCAATTCTGTCTCAGTTCCCCTCAGTTGAATTAAGGATGTGGAATTTGTCCATAGGAGTGCAAATAATTTTCCGCAATTGACTGGAATTACAATTGACTTGACCCCAACTCTGCTCCGAACCCAGTCTTTTGAGCCAGACGGCTAACTTCCACCATCTTTGAATGCCCCAGATTAGCAAGGAGAGACTGCTCTGAACCCACAAAGTCTTTCGATCCTTTCACTTTGGCATGTTTGGTGTGATATAAGTCTTTTTTTGACGGACAACATTTTCCAGTGTCTGACGATGTCAGTCCTCTGTGAGGAACTCAGTTTAGAAATACATGTGTGGAGTTCAGACACTGTTTTTATTTGGCATATATTTAACAATACGTTTTACTGAAATATGTAACGCTACATTTGTCTGTTGGATGCTAGTTGAGAAATGCTGTAGCAAAACAACTTGTTCAGAGGCACTGCTGGATATGCACACAACCCCCTGACATACACACACATACTACCACAATGCTGAATCCCCTCTCTGATCTCTCTCACAGAGGAAGGCTGCAAGGCCCTGTTCAATGGCCCCGAGGGGGGACCCTGTTATGAGTTTGTGTCCCAGGTCGCGGTGACATGGCAGGAAGCGCTGGACTCTTGTCGCAGCCAGGGAGCTGACCTGCTCAGCGTCTCCAGCTCAGAGGACCAATCCTTCCCCATCTGTAAGACTGCCTTCCGCTATAGTGGCTGTCTATGGCCACATTCATACAAAACAAACATCCCAAACCTGCATTACAGGAACAGTAACATTAATCATGTACTGCAAAGATTGGACCCACTTGGCACAAACTACCTACTTTGAAGTAATTGGGACTACAATACTTGGAAATACTTGGCCATTACCATCCATCATTATTACACTATTATCAACACAGTTTATAAGACATAGGGAACCTATTTCCCTGACTGTTAAGAGGGGGTAAAACATAGCTTTTTTTTTATTGACTAATTGCCGATATGATATATGCCCACAAGGGCTGTAAAAATGAAGATTCTGTCATCTACTTTGTAGCTAGATTTAGCTTGTCTAATCTGGTCTCGTCTCTGTTCTGTGTGGACTGAAGTGGACGTGGCCCATAACAGCTGGCCAGACAAGATGTGGATCGGCCTGCACCAGCTGGACACGTCTCAGGGCTGGCAGTGGTCAGACGGCTCACCCTTCAACGACGTGCGCTGGGACAACGGTGAGGACGCAACACATGCAGACACACAGACGCACTGCTTTAGCATGGTACTTTGTACAACTGTGGTACAACTATGTAATAACCATGGTACAACTTATGGTACATATATGGCTATAGCAATGTCACAACTAGGTTACAACTATTTATAGTACAACGATACAGCCATGGCAGAAGCATTGGTTGGTACAGGTATGCCACAATCATACCACCCTACTGCCTGGCACCCATCTCATTCTCCAGCCTGTGTCACAATGCCACCAGGGAAACAAAGAGGCCAGTGTTGTGTTGTGAGAAGGCAGGCAGGGTCATTGTGACTGGACGCAGCACTGCACAGGGACAGGCAGTGTGTGTGTGCTTGAGGATTGTCGTGAACGAGCTTGAATAACAAGTCAACTTGCCTGAATGGGCCTCTGTACATAACCATTAGCATGTGGCCTAGTAAAACAAGTGCACTGGATATGGGAATAGGCTGCCATTTGGGACTGGACTGCTCTGTCAGAGTGGTGATGACGTCACTGTCCTTACTCAGAGCCCTTTGACCCTCTCTGGGTTGCGTTATTGTTCACCCTCAGTACCGAGGAGTTTACCACAAAGCAGGATCAATGAGCAAGCCTGCTAACTTTGATGAACAAACAGAAGTAACTACTGATTTCCTGGTTCCTTAGGAAAGCTAAACTAAGAGTGTGAGTGTGTGTGTATGTGTGCGTGTGTGTGTGTGTGTGTGTAGCAATGCCACACACATCGATCCTAAGGGAGTCAGACTGTGGATTCATGAATTCGAAAAACTACTACGAGAGTGAGGTCTGCGATAAAAAACTTCCCTACATCTGTAAGAAAAACGTCAACGTCACCCAGTCGGTAGCAACAGGTAAGAGTCAACCAGTTTATCACATTAATAGGGAAGGTCTTACTCTTTTATCCTCCAACTAGATACACTGTATTTCTGTCCTCTGACAAAGGGGTTTTTGTAGCGCTTTACCAAGGTGCTGAAACACTACATTTTAAGACCATCCTAGCTTTGCATCTCAACTCGTGTATTTTTCACACAGTTTTTTTTTGTTGTCTTTGGCGTGCTCTTCCAAGTGCTCAAATGTTTGATTTACATGTCAGGCCATCCTAGCCTTTTAACTCACACAATATTATTTCTATCTATCTTTTCTCGATCTTGTTTTTCCTCTGCAGAGCCTTTGGTGTATAAATCCACCACATGTGACGAGGGCTGGGCCCCTTGGAACATGTTCTGTTACAAGCTGGTGAAGGATGAACCGAAGATGTTTGCTCAGGCCGAGAATTACTGTAAGACCATCGGAGGAGGCCTGGTCAGTCTACACAGCCTGGACAGCATGGAGATGATCAGCACTCAGTTCCATGCAGGTACACTGCATGCTCAGAGAAACCAACCACAATTGTCGTGTATGGCATTGTATTGCCCTGAGGCATGGTTAGAGACTTCTAGTGATAGGTATCAGTCATGATTCAAGGTAAGGCATTATAGTGCTTATCATTAGGCATCTAAAGCATTTTACAGTGGAATACTGTTAGATAACATCGGTTCGGTTGTGCTGTGTGGGGAAGACATGCCATTGGTCAGAGGTACTTAGTTGAAATGCTCTGTTATCTTCTGTGAGAGGCTTTGGCTGTTTTATGTACTGTTGAAGTTGGAAGTTTACATGCACCTTAGCAAAAAACATTTAAACTCAGTTTTTCACAATTCCTGACATTTAATCTTAGTAAAAATGCCCTGTCTTAGGTCAGTTAGGATCACCACTTTATTTTAAGAATGTGAAATGTCAGAATAATAGTCGAGAGAATGATTTATTTCAGCTTTTATTTCTTTCATCACATTCCCAGTGGGTCAGAAGTTTACATACACTCAATTAGTATTTGGTAGCATTGCCTTTAAATTGTTTAACTTGGGTCAAACGTTTCGGGTAGCCTTGCACAAGCTTCCCACAATAAGTTGGGTGAATTTTGGCCCATTACTCCTGACAGAGCTGTGAGTAACTGAGTCAGGTTTGTAGGCCTCCTTGCTCGCACATGCTTTTTCAGTTCTGCCCACACATTTTCTATAGGATTGAGGTCAGGGCTTTGTGATCGCCACTCCAATACCTTGACTTTGTTGTCCTTAAGCCATTTTGCCACAACTTTGTTAAGTATGCTTGGGGTCATTGTCCATTTGGAAGACCCATTTGCGACCAAACTTTAACTTCCTGACTGATGTCTTGAGATGTTGCTTCAATATATCCACATAGTTTTCCTACCTCATGATGCCATCTATTTTGTGAAGTGCACCAGTCCCTCCTGCACCTTTTTGTTTCATCAGACCAGAGGACATTTGTAAGATCTTTGTCCCCATGTGCAGTTGCAAACTGTAGTCTGGCTTTTTTATGGCAGTTTTGGAGCAGTGGCTTCTTCCTTGCTGAGCGACCTTTCAGGTTATGTCGATATCGGACTCGTTTTACTGTGGATATAGATACTTATGTACCCGTTTCCTCCAGCATCTTCACAAGGTCCTTTGCTGTTGTTCTGAGATTGATTTGCACTTTTCGCACCAAAGTACGCTCATCTCTAGGAGACAGAACGCATCTCCTTCCTGAGCCGTACGAGGGCTGTGTGGTCCCATGGTGTTTATACTTGAGTACTATTGTTTGTACAGATGAGCATGGTACCTTCAGGCATTTGGAAATTGCTCCCAAGGATGAGCCAGACTTGTGGAGGTCTACCATTTTTGTTTCTGAGGTCTTGGCAGATTTATTTGGATTTTCCCATGATGTCAAGCTAAGAGGCACTGAGTTTGAAGGTAGGCCTTAAAATACATCCACAGGTACACCTCCAATTGACTAAAATGATGTCAATTAGCCTATCAGATGCTTCTAAAGCCATTCCATTATTTTCTAAGCTGTTTAAAAGCACAGTCAACTTAGTGTATGAACTTCTGACCCACTTGAATTGTGATGCAGTGGATTTTAAGTGAAAGAATCTGTCTGTCAACAATTGTTGGAAAAATGACTTGTATCATGCAAAAAGTAGATGTCCTAACCGACTTGCCAAAACTATAGTTTGTTAACAAAACATTTGTGGAGGGGTTGAAAAACGAGTTTTAATGACTCCAACCTAAGTGTATGTAAACTTCCGACTTCAACTGTATGTTCGATCATCAGAATCAATCAATCAATGATCAAGCTGCTGTACAGTAGTTAAAGGCATTGTTATGTTGTGGTGGCCTCCTGTCAGATGTTGTGTTGGACGTGTGGATCGGTCTGATGGGGACGGGGAACCCAGCCATCTTTAGCTGGGCTGATGAGACACCAGTCTCCTTCACCTACTGGGACAGAAATCATCCTATCCAACCCTCAGGAGACTCTGGCTGCGTCTCCTACTCCGGAGAGGTGTGTGTGTCGTGTTTGTGTGTGTGTGTGTGTGTGTCTGATAATTGGCGAAATGGTTTAGCCTACAACAGACCTTGGCTTGGCTACTTATGGATATGTTTTAAACATTTGCTAAGAAATAGACAGCAGGTCCCATTGGTCACTTAATAGCATCAGCATGACATTGTACTCATAGCAGACCTTATATGTTGGGCATTTTTAGGAAGTTTATGTACGGTATCTCTAGATCCATGCCTTTATCTCCTTTTTCTGTTGTCCAGTCTCATGGCTGGAGGGTTAGGAGCTGTGGCCAGAAGCTGCCTTTCATGTGTCAGAAGAAAGGAGAGGTGAACGAGTCTTCTACGACAGGATGCCCTCCTGAAGGGGTAAGCAGTGTTCCCCCAGCCCCAACCTCCTCTTCCCAGGACACGCTGTACCTTGTGGAGTTTGTTGAGCTCTTTTGATGGATTTCATTTGTTTCATTTGCTCATTTTGTATTTGTTTCTGGGGACAAACAACAAAGAGCATCTAGCTCTAGAGGAACAGTTCAATGATTATTTATTTTGTGTTTTTGTTTTTGTTTACATCTCTTCCCCTTCCTGAAGGACTGGAGGAGACATGGGAACTCGTGCTACAAAGTGGACTCTAAAGAAGTGTCGTTCAAGGACAGGTGTGACCTCACCATAAACAACAGGTACAGCCATTCCTTGTTGTCTCTTTCATTCTTCCATTTAACTCTTTCATTTCCAGTCACTGTAAATGAAATGCTGTGTTTCTGAGAAATTGCCTTGGCAGGGTGCCAAAACCCAACAGCATTCCACATGAACTCTCCACACTCGGCGTGGTCTCGCTAATTGTCTTGTTCCCTCTTATACAGGTGTAAGGTCAAAAGTAGTGCACTACATAGGGAATATGGTGCCATTTGGGACGCAGATCCAATCATTCTTCAATGTGTTCTCCCCAGGTTCGAGCAGGCCTTCATCAATAGACTCCTTGTGGAAGAGATCAACGTAAAGAGACAGTATTTCTGGACTGGCCTCCAGGACATAAAGACTACAGGGGAGTACCAGTGGGTCACTCAGGATGGCTCGGGAACCAACGTCGCATACACCAACTGGGGCTGGTTTGAACCAGGTTAGTCCAGACTGTGAAGTAATCTGTATTTGGGTTTAAGGGTTTAACCCTGTTGGGGTTTCAGTGATGCGAAATGGAGAGAAACGCTTGATGGGTGTGCGTGAGTTACGTGTGTGTCTGTGTGTGTGTTTCAGCCCTAGCAGGGGGCTGTGCAGTGATGTCCACAGCCAAGCCTCTGGGTAAATGGGTGGTAAAGAACTGCACCATGTTTAAAGCTGGCTCCATCTGTAAGAGAGACATCGCCGCTCCACAGCCCCTAGAGCCTGAGCCTGACCCTAACCTCCCCTGTCCTGATGGATGGACATCCAGGCCTGGCATTTCCTACTGCTACAAGGTGTGTGTAGGCTTGTGTGTGTCCTTGAAATGAATGACGCAGCTTGTGTCCCCTTACTGCGCCTTAGTGACCTTGTTGGTTTAAGTTACTGTGTCGTTGCACATTGAGGTCTCATGGTGACCCGATTGCGGTATGTTAGTGTGTTATAACAACATTACCGTAGGGAGTTGGTGTGTTAGTATTGGTAACCGTGGCTATGCTGTGCCAGGTGTTCCACGAGGAGAGGCTGAGTCGTAAGCGGTCCTGGGAGGAGGCAGAGAGGTTCTGTGAGGCCCTGGGGGCCCATCTACCCAGCTTCAACCACCCACAGGAGATGGGAGCCCTGAACTATGTCATAAGAGACTCCATCAGGTAGGGGCCCACACACACACACACGCTGCACACACCACTCGTGCATATACTCACACGCACGCACACACTGTGATAACACACAAACTCAGCGGTAACACTAACTCAGCCACAGTAGTCAGACTGGTCTAGTCACCTCAACTAAACAATGTGAATTATGTAGGCACGTTCATAACCACATTCCAACAACAGCAACTTAATGCCAGCTTTATACAGTAAAACACATACACACCACACTGCATTTCTCTCATAGATCAGAGCTTACACACTGGTCTAGTTCCCACCACTGTAACGGACACCAACAAATCAAATTAAAGTTTATTTGTTACGTGCGCCGAATACAACAGGTGTAGTAGACCTTACAGTGAAACGCTTACTTACAGGCTCTAACCAACAGTGCAAAAAAGGTATTAGGTGAACAATAGGTAGGTAAAGAAATAAAACAACAGTTAAGAGACAGTGAAAAATAACAGTAGCGATGCTATATACAGTAGCGAGGCTATAACAGTAGCGAGGCTATAACAGTAGCGAGGCTATAACAGTAGCGAGGCTATAACAGTAATGAGGCTATAACAGTAGCGAGGCTATAACAGTAGCGAGGCTATAACAGTAGCGAGGCTACATACAGGAACAGGTTAGTCGGGCTGATTGAGGTAGTATGTACATGTAGATATGGTTAAAGTGACGATGCATATATGATAAACAGAGAGCAGCAGCGTAAAAAGAGGGGTTGGGGGGGGGGGGGGAACACAATGCAAATAGTCCGGGTAGCCATTTGATTACCTGTTCAGGAGTCTTATGGCTTGGGGTTCAAAACTGTTGAGAAGTCTTTTTGTCCTAGACTTGCCACTCCGGTACCGCTTGCCATGCGGTAGTAGAGAGAACAGTCTATGACTGGGGTGGCTGGGGTCTTTGACCATTTTTAGGGCCTTCCTCTGACACCGCCCGGTGTAGAGGTCCTGGATGGCAGGCAGCTTTGCCCCAGTGATGTATTGGGCCGTACGCACTACCCCTCTGTAGTGCCTTGCGGTCGGAGGCCGAGCAGTTGCCATACCAGGCAGTGATGCAACCAGTCAAGATGCTCTCGATGTTGCAGTTGTAGAACCTTTTGAGGATCTCAGGACCCATGCCAAATTTTTTTAGTTTCCTGAGTAGGCTTTGTCGTGCCCTCTTCATGACTGTCTTGGTGTGTTTGGACCATTCTAGTTTGTTGGTGATGTTGGTGATGTGGATACCAAGGAACTTGAAGCTCTCACCTGCTCCACAACACCCACCACAGTTACCACACACATCTGTCTTTTCAAATTCACATGGTCTCATCATCTTTATGCTAATGTAAGCTGACTCCTGTCAATAGTAACAAGTATGGTTCACACCAGGACACACCCTGTCCTGCAATGCTCTGCAGGGGGAAGGTTAAATCACTAGCAATAATATACTTAAGACATTGGATGATTGTTTAAACACTGCCTTTTGAGCCCCAAAAATTATAATAAACCACAATAAAAAATAAGTGAGAATTAGATGTTCGTTAACAGTGTTTGTGTCCTGTCTGTCCCAGCGATGACCGGTTCTTCTGGGTGGGGTTAAACAGGAGAAACCCAGCTGCTGGTTCCTGGGAGTGGAGCGACAACAGGCCTGTGAGTAGAGGAAAACACATTGTACCTCTGTGTGTAACTCCCGTAGAGAGACTATAATAAGTAACCATTCTGATAATATACATGTCGTGATTCATCCGAAGGTGTCCATGGCCATTTTCCCCCAAGAGTTCCACGAGGATGACGAGTACAACCGGGGCTGCACAGCCTTTAAGGTGGGTAGGTTCAGATGCTGGAATACAGCCTCAACACTGCATAACGTCTGCTGGTGTGGTGGTTATGGCAGATGTCACTACTTAAACCCGTCAGCATCTTCCTACCTCACGTGCTCCATTTTCGAGCTCCCTCTCCCTACCTGTGAAGTGGCTACAGCTCTTGCCCTGTCGTTACAATCTGTCAGGCGTTATCATCAGGGCCAGGAGTTGTACTGTCTATAAAAGGCACTCCCCCCAGGGTACAGAAACATTTTGCCGATAAATACAGTGGGGCAAAAAAGTATTTAGTCAGCCACCAATTGTGCAAGTTCTCCCACTTAAAAAGATGAGAGAGGCCTGTAATTTTCATCATAGGTACACTTCAACTATGACAGACAAAATGAGAAAAACAATCCAGAAAATCACATTGTAGGATTTTTTAATGAATTTATTTGCAAATTATGGTGGAAAATAAGTATTTGGTCACCTACAAACAAGCAAGATTTCTGGCTCTCACCGACCTGTAACTTCTTCTTTAAGAGGCTCCTCTGTCCTCCACTCGTTACCTGTATTAATGGCACCTGTTTGAACTTGTTATCAGTATAAAGGACACCTGTCCACAACCTCAAACAGTCACACGCCAAACTCCACTATGGCCAAGACCAAAGAGCTGTCAAAGGACACCAGAAACAAAATTGTAGACCTGCACCAGGCTGGGAAGACTGAATCTGCAATAGTTAAGCAGCTTGGTTTGAAGAAATCAACTGTGGGAGCAATTATTAGGAAATGGAAGACAAACAAGACCACTGATAATCTCCCTCGATCTGGGGCTCCACGCAAGATCTCACCCCGTGGGGTCAAAATGATCACAAGAATGGTGAGCAAAAATCCCAGAACCACACGGGGGACCTAGTGAATGACCTGCAGAGAGCTGGGACCAAAGTAACAAAGCCTACCATCAGTAACACACTACGTCGCCAGGGACTCAAATCCTGCAGTGCCAGACATGTCCCCCTGCTTAAGCCAGTACATGTCCAGGCCCGTCTGAAGTTTGCTAGAGAGCATTTGGATGATCCAGAAGAAGATTGGGAGAATGTCATATGGTCAGATGAAACCAAAATATAACTTTTTGGGGAAAAACTCAACTCGTCGTGTTTGGAGGACAAAGAATGCTGAGTTGCATCCAAAGAACACCATACCTACTGTGAAGCATGGGGGTGGAAACATCATGCTTTGGGGCTGTTTTTCTGCAAAGGGACCAGGACGACTGATCCGTGTAAAGGAAAGAATGAATGGGGCCATGTATCGTGAGATTTTGAGTGAAAACCTCCTTCCATCAGCAAGGGCATTGAAGATGAAACGTGACTGGGTCTTTCAGCATGACAATGATCCCAAACACACCGCCCGGGCAATGAAGGAGTGGCTTCGTAAGAAACATTTCAAGGTCCTGGAGTGCCAGTCTCCAGATCTCAACCCCATAGAAAATCTTTGGAGGGAGTTGAAAGTCCGTGTTGCCCAGCAACAGCCCCAAAACATCACTGCTCTAGAGGAGATCTGCATGGAGGAATGGGCCAAAGTACCAGCAACAGTGTGTGAAAACCTTGTTAAGACTTACAGAAAACATTTGACCTCTGTCATTGCCAACAAAGAGTATATAACAAAGTATTGAGATAAACTTTTGTTATTGACTAAATACTTATTTTCCACCATAATTTGCAAATAAATTCATTAAAAATCCTACAATGTGATTTTCTGGATTTTTTTTCCTCATTTTGTCTGTCATAGTTGAAGTGTACCTATGATGAAAATTAATTTTTAAGTGGGAGAACTTGCACAATTGGTGGCTGACTAAATACTTTTTTGCCCCACTGTACCTGTCCACGGTTATAATGTCATATCTCATGTCGATGTTGAAATACCAACATGCATCATGGCTTGTCGTCTCTCTCTCTCTCTTTGACAGACACTGAAAGGAACCTTTAGGAGTTTATTTGTCTTCCTGATGCACGAATTCCCTCCTCTGCCGTTCTACGCTACCCCATTCCACTGTGACGCCAGGCTGGAGTGGGTCTGCCAGATCCCCCGCGGTAACTATACACACATACAGGCCGTGTGATTGTGAACGTGTCCTAGCGGCTCCTTAGTTTCAACTCAAAAGTGTATCTTGTGTAGTGTCTGCTAGACCCACGTTGAACCGTTTGGCCAACATCAACAGTCCTCTGTCCATTTTTACAAGAAACCCAATTTAGGAATCAGAGTTTGGGGAAATGTTTGGTGACCTTTACACTTTCATTCTTGCATCCTCATAGTTGAAAATAACAGTTTGTTTGTTCATTCTGAAATAGGAAAAACTCCCGATAACCCAGTGTGGTACAATCCTGGTAAGTGGTGTTGACATTTAGGTTTGGAAATATCTCTTTACTTTTTCTGATGAAATTATACACCAATGTATGTTAAGTCATCGGTTATGAAGTATGAGCTGAGGTTTTTTTTTATATATTGAGTACTAAAAATAGGATTTGAGAATAATAATAATATTGATCTGTTGCAGGTGGGCACCATGAGACTTCCATATTCATTGACGGTAACGAGTTCTGGTTTGTGACGGAACCAAAGCTGCCATACGAGGAGGCTAGTTTGTACTGCAACAGCAACGGCAGCAAGTTGGCAGCACCACAAAGCTCCAACGCAGCCATACAGATCCACAATAATCTGCCACAGGTACAGTATAGTGCAATTACAGTACCGTGGTGAACAAACCAGACTTACTGTACGGTATAAACCTAGTTAGTATAAGAAACAGCTGGAATCCATAATGGTGTAACGGCCACGTTTGTTTCCAATATTACCACAACAAAGAAGTTCCTTCCAACAACGAACACAGTTTTCCGCTGACTTCCTTGCAAGTACAACAGAACTGCAGGTAGTCTTTTTAAACAAATGATGCTGGATTTTCCTCTCCTCCGTTTCATCAACAGAACGAAAACAATAACGTGCTGGGGGCAAACAGTTTGCTCTCATGCAGATTTCAGCTTTAAGGCTTGTATATCAACCCTGACTGTGATGGATATAGAGCAGTAATGGAGAGAAAGAAGGCCACTGAACTATCCTAATAAAATGAAGACGACATTGATCAGAAGAGAGAGAGAGAGAGAGAGAGAGCGCGCGCTGTGTGTGTGTGAGAGAGCAGCGGGGAGTGGCTTTGTTTTGTCCTTGTGTGTTTATTTATTCATTGACTTGTGACCTGATTGGGCAGATGCCAGCAGGGAAGCAGAGCTGGTGGGTGGATGTAAGAGACACTGGACACTACTTCCCCATGAGGTGAGTCACGCAGTCACGTGGCAGGTCACACCTCACCAACCAACAACCACCCCCTGACAGGGTCACGCAGCAACACACGTTCTCAAGCACTGCCTCCAAAACGTGTCTTGTGATCAATATTCAAGTCAAATATAAGTGATGTTATTGTGTGTGTCGGTTAGAATAAAAGTGAATGACTTTCTACTCCTGTCCTATAGGTTTTCCCATATGCACTACTACCGTGCTGCGTTCCTTGGCAGGTGTACAACCATCAGTGACAAGAACATCTTCCCAGGTGAATGAAAATGTAACTACAGTACAAAGAGTAGTTGAAATCAAGTTGTTTCCTTTAGAATCATGTAGAAAGGATTATAATGTAGGCTGTTGGTTACTAGGACACTTCCCACTGGGCACACACTGGTTGAATCGACGTTGTTCAACGTCATTTGTCAACGTATTATGACCTGGAATCAATGTGGAAAATACATTGGATTTGAAGAAGTAATCAACCAGTACTGTTTTCATCTGATTTCAAACAGTGTTGTAAACATTGAAATTAGGGGGAAATCTTAAATAAATGTGTTTAACCTGACTAACAGGTTGTTACATCAATCTAATTTCAAGACATGTTAACCTCTCACCATTACAATAACGGGGGAGGTTCGCATTTTGGGGGGGGGGGCATGATACTTGTGCATCTAACTTTTTCACTCATCTTTATTCACGATTCATTTAGGATTATTCGTAATCATGGTAGCAACCACATTAATGTAGAAGTGTTCAGAAACATATTATATTCTTATTTACAGTACAGGTGACTCCAAAATGACGCAATATAATATTTACCATACATTTTGTTGGGCACAAAATAATCTGACACAAATCCAAAACAAACAGGAAGTGCATCCAACCATTTTGTAGAGTCACAAGCTTGATGTTGTCATTGCATGCAATGAATATGGGACCAAATACTTCACTTTTTACTACTTTAATACACATAAGCGAATTTCTCTCAATACTTTGGTCCCCTAAAATGTGGTGGTGGACTATGTATTATGTGCTGTAATTTCTAAACGTTTTACCCGATATGGATGGAAATACCCTCAAATTGAAGCTGAGAGTCTGACTTTATCATTTCAAATCCAAACTGCTGGAGTACAGAGCCAAAACAACAACAAATGTGTTAGTCTCCCAATACTTTTGGAGCTGACTGTATGTTGTTCATTATATACGATAGGCCCTATATATACTATCCCAGTAGAAGATCTCCTTCAAATGTTGATATTTGGATGCGTTCTCAATTCATTATCCAGTTTGTCTACAAATTCATTATTGATATGTTGGATTCACGTCTCCATCTCAACCAAAAATCTTAACTTAAGGAATAGCAGTAAATCAAACTTCAAATAGTTAACTTGTAGATTTAATTTGAAATCAACCGACCATCCTTCATATACAAGAACATATCGAAAGGTAAAAGTCATGAATATCATAGTATTTATAGAGCTAATGGTAACTACTTCTAAATGTCTCAATGTGTTGTGTTTCCAAAGCTAAGCAGGGTACTTAGAGGTAGGCATCTGGATTGTAGACTCGTTCGGGCTCCCGAGTGGCGCAGTGGTCTAAGACACTGCATCTCCATGCAAAAGAGGCTGCGTCACATCTGGCCGTGATTGGAAGTCCCATAGGGCGTTGCACAATTGGCCCAGTTTCGTTTAGCTGGGGTAGGCCGTCATTGTAAATAAGAATTTGTTCTTAACTGACTTGCCTAGTTAAATAAAAGGTTAAATAAACATTACCCCTCATATTCCAGTAGGAGTCACTGTTCAGGCAGAAATCCTTGGACTGTAGCTTCACATTTTATTTCAATATATATTTTTATTTAGCTTGACTTTGAAACAATGATGTTGGTTCAAACATACCATTTTACTATCAACATTGAAACGAGGTCAAATAAAATTTGTCTCATTAAATCTAAAATTCGACAATTTCAACCACCCAATATACTGTATATTGAATATATGATTAAAACATATTTTGTACGTTTCTATGTGGAATTGAACTAAATTGCAATGTATACATAGTTCTGATGATTATGTCAATTAGATTGATGTAACAACCTGTTAGTCAGCTTAAATACATGTATTTATACTGAACTTAAATATGCAACATGCAACAATTTTAAAGATTTGACTGAGTACAGTTCATATTGAAATCAGTCAATTTAAATAAATTCTTTAGGCCCTAATCTATGGATTTCACATGACTGGGAATACAAATATGCATCTGTTGGTCACATATACCTTTTTTAAAAAGTCAGTATCTGGTGTGACCAACATTTGCCTCATGCAGCGCGACATCTCCTTCGCATAGAGTTGATCAGGCTGTTGATTGTGGCCTGTGGAATGTTGTCCCACTCCTCTTCAATGGGTGTGCGAAGTTGCTGGATATTGGCGGGAACTGGAACACGCTGTTGTGCACGTCAATCCAGAGCATCTCAAACATGCTCAATGGGTGACATGTCTGGTGTGTATGCAGACCATGGAAGAACTCGGACATTATAAGCTTCCAGGAATTGTGTACAGACATGTGACATGGGGCCATGCATTATCATGAGGTGATGGAGGAGGATGAATGGCACGACAGTGGGTCTCAGGATCTCGTCACCGTATCTCTTCGCGTTCAAATTGCCATTGATAAAATGCTATTTCTCTTCGTTGTCCGTAGCTTATTCCTGCCCATACCATAACCCCACACCACCATGGGTCACTCTGTACACAACACTGACATCAGCAAACCGCTCGCCCACACGACGCCATACACGTGGTCTGCGGTTGTGAGGTCAGTTGGACGTACTTCCAAATTCTATAAAACGACGTTGGATGCGGCTTATGGTAGAGAAATTAGCATTTAATTCTCGTGCAACAGTTCTAGTGGATATTCCTTCCATCAGCATGTCAATTGTACACCCCCTTAAAAGTTAAAACATCTGTGGCATTGTATTGTGTGATAAAACTGCACATTTTAGAGTGTCCTTTTATTGCCCCCAGCACAAGGTGCACATATGTAATGATCGTGCTGTTTAATTAGTTTCTTGAAAGGCCTCACCTGTCAGGTGGATTGATTATCTTAGAAAAGTCGAAATGCTCACTAACAGGGATGTAAACAAATTTGTGCACAACATTTTAGAGAAATAAGCTCACACATATGGAACATTTCTGGGGTCTTTTATTTCAGCTCATGAAACATGGTACACAACACTTTATATGAAACAATGTTCATTCAACCAATGTGTGCCCAGTGGGTTGTTACCTTCCGGTCACTCACACACACTCACTCACACACACCTGCCCCTCCAGAGTACGAGTACAGCTGTGAGCTGAAGCTGCCATTCGTGTGTGAGAGACACAATACCACAGCTATAGAGACCCACCCTGGAGAGCCTCACCCCAATGGTCTGCCCTGTGAGAGCGACTATTTACGCTTCAGGGACAAGGTCAGTCTGTCGTACACACACACATACACTGGAGGCTGGTGTCACTGGACGGCCATACAGTAACGGCTGAAATGGAATGAATGGAGCGGTATAAAACACATGGAAACCAGTTGTGATACTGTTTAATTCGTTCCATTCCAGCCATGACAATGAGTCCGTCCTCTGATCTAGTCTACATACAGGTAGGTACATTCTGTGTAAGCAAGAATGGGTGTGGTATATGGCCAATATACCACGACTAAGGGCTGTTCTTACGCACGACACAACGCAGAATGCCTGGATACAGCCCTTAGCTGGGGTATATTGGCCATATACCACCAACCCCGTGGTGCCGTATTGCTATTATAAACTGGTTACCAATGTAATTAGAGCAGTAAAAATGTTTTGTGGTTGTTATGTTATGTTATGTGGTTTACGGTCTGATATACCACGGCTGTCAGCCAAATCAGCATTCAGGGCTTAAACCACCCAGTTTCTAATCATTGTTATTGAATGTTGCCGTTGCCTTTTCCAGTGCTACGTGGTGATCAAGCCTCTGTACCTGACTTTTCAACACGCCAACGAGCACTGTCAGTCGATGAGAGGAACTCTACTCACTATCACAGACCAAGTTGAACAGGGTGAGTAGTAAACCTTCCAGTGGATGCCTTTTACCTATCTGTCTTTTTATTCATCATGTTTGTCAATAGACAGCCTTCCATTCTCCTGAGAGGACCAATGGTTGATGTCCCTTCAGTCTTATCCAGCGGTTGTTGACTAGTTGCGCCTATCTGTTTGTTGTGGTCAGACTTTGTGACCTCGCTGTTGCCGGCGCAGCCCCAGAAGACGTGGATTGGCCTGAAGCTCAAACAGCAGGACCCAGAGTGGGTGGATGACTCCCCGGTCTCCTACCTCAACTTTAACCCCCTGCTTCATGGCCTACTCAGGCCCATACTCGTCAACGTGAGTTCCCACTCACTTCCCTTCTCAATTCTATCCAGCGTGGCCACAGGGATCAATGAGTTATAACTTAGAGTTATAACTTAGAATTCAATCAAAACCCAGTAAGCATACCTCTCATTCAAATGAAATCATAGATTAGTTTTACTGTAAAAATACCAGGCAGTTGGTCAGAATCAGGGGTGAAAGTAAGCTAGCTAGCTAGTACCCCATACCGGTAAAACCTGATCCTATCACAATAATGAAAACACTTTTTTTTTTTTCACCCCAATTTCGTGGTATCCAATTGTTTAGTAGCTGTTACTACAAGTAGTAGTTGTTTATCTTGTCTCATCGCTACAACTCGGGAGAGCTCGGGAGAGACGAAGGTTGAAAGTCATGCGTCCTCCGATACACAACCCAACCAAGCCGCTTCTTAACACAGCGCGCATCCAACCCGGAAGCCAGCCGTACCAATGTGTCGGAGGAAACACCTTGGTTAGCGTGCACTGCGCCCGGCCCGCCACAGGAGTCGATGATGAGACAAGGATATCCCTACCGGCCAACCCCTCCCTAACCCGGACGACGCTAGGCCAATTGTGCGTCGCCCCACAGACCTCCCGGTCGCGGCCGGTTACAACAGAGCCTGGACGCGAACCCAGAGTCTCTGGTGGCACAGCTGGCGCTGCAGTACAGCGCCCTTAACCACTGCGCCACCCGGGAGGCCCTCAATTAAAACACATTTTAAGAGAACTGTAGGCTATTACAGTATTTATCATTGCCGCATGCAAGTCGCATGAAAAATGTGTGAATAGACTTGAAAACTTGTGGAATTACGCTCCAAAATGCAGTGTGGTTCGATGATAAGGCAGATATGAGTGGCCGAGACCGCAGCAGTGTACGCATCAATTCAGGTTACAAGACTTGTGCAGGCCTAATGGATGACAATAACAATGTCATTCATAACACTTTGTGGTGTTTTGTAAGTGGTCTCTTTGAATTGATCAAATGGCACCGTATGGATGCCAGAATATAACTAACCCAGTAGTTGGAATAGTGACTGGAAAAGGACAGTAGTCCTCACATGTAGCCTATTATAATATGAACTCCTACACAATTAAGCTTTCCTCTCAGTAAAATGATAGACCAAATGTTAATTTTGTCTCAGGACCAGGAATGGAGAAATAGGATTTATTTATTTCAGCATTTTGAGAGATTGAGAATCCCGTTGGGTGACCTAAAGGTGCAATTTCAGCATAAAAGCTGACAGTATTTCATTTTCAACCACATAAAATATGCATCCAAGATGAACTTAAATACTATCAGAAACATGTTGGATCATTTCCTGGAAACGGGTCAAATTGATGTCATTTGGAGATCTCCCTGGTCCCTAAACGTCCACGTGAGAAAAGCAGAAATCAAAAGAGAAAACTTTACTGATGTCAACTAGATTGTTGATGACGCATTGATCATTCTATCGATTTATGACATCATTCTGGTGAGCAAGGCTTTATTTAGTCTTCCAAACAATCATCAAGTAATGACAAGAGTAGCTGCATGTATCTAGTTATAGACAGGTTGACTAACAAATAGTCTACAAAATGTCGAAAATCATAAGCAGCCCGTCGTTCCACCGCCCCTTAGTGACGTTCGCAAGTAAACAGAAGTAATTCTTTGAAAATCAGTTAAAAACATGGCTGGTTGTGTTTATGCCACATTAAAAGGTAGGCTAATATATTTTAAAAATTAAGACGACAAAGCTTTATTAGCTCCATAGAGATCCTATTAAATTAATAGGATTCTATATGTAATTCTATGATTAGGCCCATTAAACAATAATAAGCGCGTTCACCAATAGGAGGTCTCCATACCAGGAAGAAATTAAATGTACTTTAACCACTGGTAAGAGTGCGTGCAGGTAGGTTTTTTAAACAAATGATGGGACTACATAAACATTACTATGATAGCCTATACTAAATACCAGTCTCTAAAAAACATGTTCCACATATGTTTCAAAGTTCAAGGTCATCATAACCTATAACTAACTCTCTGTGTCCCTGTTGTTATTGTGTCTGTCTGCAGCTTCATGACCCAGAGAGAATTGAGCTGTGTGTCTTCGTGTTCAACGACCCCAGCTCTGCCATGATGGGCTCCTGGGACTACACCTCCTGCTCTGACCAGCAATATGTGTCCATCTGCCAGCACTATGCAGGTACACCACCGCTACCTAGCAGCAGAGGGCGCCAAACACATCCAATTATCTGTGCTTATCTTGTCCGTGTTGGTGAAAGAACGGATGACGTGTGGACTCTACAGTCAGAAGGCTTGTGATAGAAAGACTCTTGATATTAAGTGTATGAAGTAGATTGATATTATTGATAGTTGTTACTTGATATTGCTACTGTTTTGTGGAGTGGAAATTGAGCATATTGAGCATAATAGGGTTTAAAACCTCGTCTGACCCCTTTAAATCCCTCTCATGTTCTCAGACAAGCCAGAGGAGCCCCAGTTCCAGTTGGAGCCATTCCAGGTCAACAACCACACCTTTAAGCTGCTTCAGAAGAACATGACGTGGCACGAGGCTCTGGCGGAGTGCAGGAACCAGAACATGGACCTGGCCAGCGTAGCCGACACCCTGCTGCAGTCGGTCCTCACCGTGCACGTCACCCGCGCACGCAGCCCCATGTGGATCGGCCTCTTCAGCGCAGACGTAAGTGGCCATAGCTCTTCACCCTAACCCGTTGGTGTTCGCAGATCTAAAAGAAAGGGATGGGTTTAAGGCAACATGGCAAAGCAAACAACCGGTAGCCCATTGGGAGGCTAGGCGGAGCCGTCACCTTGTAGAATAGGCCACACCCATCCTGTTCCCTCAGTTCTGCAGTCACTGAATGATAGTGGCTGATTTCATAATGACGATTTCACAGATTCTACAGTGCGGTTCAGTTTGTTCTTAATGGACTTGCCTGGTTAAATTAATAAGGAACTCAACTCAGCGTTTTGTATTGTCAGGATGGTGTCCACTACCACTGGACAGACCACAGTCACACGGTGTTTAGTCGCTGGTCCTCAGAGCCCACCGTTGGACGCTGTGTCTTTCTGGACACGGACGGCTTCTGGAAGGCTACGGAGTGTATGGAACAGTTGGCAGGGGCTATCTGCCATGTTCCACACGGTAAGACAGCAATACAGTGGCTCAGTTGGTAAGAGCTGGGGTCTTGTAATGTAATGGTCATACCAAAAGTGTAAGCACTATGGATGCAATTGTCTGTTAAGTGGCATAATTAAAACAAGACAGGATGATAATCAACCAAGCACTCTCCTCAGACAGCAACTGTGTATTTTGGCATTTTAATTTTATGAATGAACACTTTCAATGTTTCCAGAAGAGACTCACACCACCCCTGAGGACAGGGCTGTGAAATGTCCTCACAAGAGCGGCGGGCCAAACTGGATCCCCTTCAAGAACAACTGCTACACCTTCCAACTGGCATCGTCCAGATGGGAAGAGTTTGACAAGGGCCAGATACTTCAGACGTGCAAGAAACTGGGTAAGGAGCAGGGACACCGTTTGGCACAGACATCAGTCAGGAACCATTTGTACTGTGAAGACCTCCACAAACAAGATACATATTAGAAACATGTCCTATAGTCTCAATTAGAAATGCGAAAAAGAGGGAGCGCTGCTTTGGCATCAAATATGAAGACGAAGAGAGATGCTCATTGGAGAATGGGGTATAATTTATAACGACCAAATGAGGTTGCAGCGGTGTAAAAACATCATACTTCCAAAACATTCAAAGCATTCTCTCTCTTTGTGGAAAAGTTTGAAAAAATCCTTTATTTTAGCAAAAAATGTGAACTCACCAACGTGTGTTGCTCAGCGGCCTTCTTCAGGGTTCAACAGGTGCATAGTAGTGACAGGTGAAACGAATGACCAGAAAATAAACAAATACAAATAAATCAATCAAATGTAACTATAGGCCAATACAATGTTTCACACAAATAAACAACTCAAGATTAATAAATACAAAAATACAATTCTAATAGTTACAGAAGTACAATAACAAAAAAAGAAGCTAAATCTATTTCATTGTTCAACCCTGAAAGACAGTAGCTTTGAGTGTGTGTATCCAGAAGGTTTCCCTGAAGCCTGTAACCCCCCATCTTGTTGATGGATACCACCTCTATGGCCATGGCTTTAAGCAAGGCCTTGGGATAATTGTCATTGATGGAATATTTATGTTCTGCCGGTCTGTCTTTTAGTGTCCTTTTTGTGCAAACCAATATAAAAACGACCACATGGGCACTCCAACCTATAAACAACAAACACAGTGTTGCATATTCGCAGAATATTGGATTTGGTAAGTTATTTCCTTGTGTAATTGAACGTTTAGTTTTTTTCTATGTTGGGGCAGTGGTTGCAGTGTCCCCACAGAAAGGTGCCAGTGGGTTTGGAAAGCCAGTTGGCTTTGACTGCGGGGGAGGAGGGGGGGGGGGGGTTATTTGACTGCACCAGCTTGTCCCGTAGGGTGGGCGCGTGTCTATAAGAAAAGCATGGCAGCTCGGTAAAAACTTCACCTAATGCAGGGTCCATTTTGATGATACTCCAATTCTGTTTGATGATATTCTTTATGTGAGATGCCTCTCTGCTGTACTGGGTAACAAAATACATTTGGTTTGACTTTTGGGGCCTTTGGTATTGTCTGAGCATATTTTCTCTATCTAAGGATGTATCCTTTATTATGGATTGATTGACAACACTTGATTTGTATCTCTGTTTCAGCAACTTTATTTAGGAAATCATCCCCCTTGTAACAAATGCTCTGTAGCCGCTGAAATGGGCATGACGCCTCTGTGTGGAGCTGAAGCAGTTCATTGTCAGGTGATCGAAACGACAAAATGACGTCATGTATATCCTCCTGATTTAATGATTTAATCAAACGAAAATGGATTAAAGAGGATCAAACAAAAAATCTCCCCAACCGTAGTCCTAAAAACACATTTGCGTAGTTGGGTGCAAAACAGGCGGCCATTACTGGCCATTTGACTTGTCTGTTGGACCTGAAAAAGAGTTGGAAGAAAAAGAACAACATTATTGTTTAGTGCCCGCTTTGTTAGAGAATCTCTGGGGCTGCGCTTCCCTCTGGGCCGAGTTGAAGATGGTGTTTCGGAGCCTCGAGAACCTCGCTGTGTACAATACCCCAATTGTCCGATAAATTCTATAGGAAGAGAGACTGCAGATTCTTTCAAACTATTTTGTTATAAGATTTGCACAAATGAAGCAATCAACCATCACTAAGAAGAGTCAGAGTTGGAAGCTCAACGAACAGAGTTGTCTCTCAGCTGTTATGGGAAAGTCCAACCTCATTGTCTATGTGGCAGTCAGCAGATGTGTGCAAACAGGGGTGGAGAACATAGTGTATAAAAGGCGTTTAGCTTGTCTGTGTAGATTAAGATAGCTGACGTTGACCACCATTGTCTGTTCCTTCCTGCATGTTTCCATACAGAGGAGTTCCTACAGACAGTACAAACGGGATGTCGCATACTGCGGTCGCACCCGGCTCTTATCTGTACGCCCAGAGTTCTAACTAAGTCACACAAGACAACAAGCCTTCATCAGGGAAATAAAACACTAGCCTAAAGCAATGGACAATTCTCTAAGTAAAAACAGCATGGTATGTTTCATTTTGTACATTTCCGCGACGCTTCATACAGTATTTTCCATGGTATTACAGATGCAGTTCTTGACACAAACAGAAACGTACATTTATTGTCTTGACCATTCACCCTCTGGATGGCACACGTACACATACACATACACATACACGATCCATGTTTCAATTGTCAAACAGGCTTAAGCATCCTCGTTTAATTACCTGTCTCCTCCCCGAAGTGGATTTAGTGACATCAATAAGGGATCCTAGCTTTCACCTGGTCAGTCTGTCATGGAAAGAGCAGGCGTACCTTCCACAAGAGAGCGCCTTGGATATTCCTTTTAAATATTAGGTTTTTACATCGCTGCAACTTCATTTGGTCACTATAAGTCTCAATTAGACTTTTTTTGAGATTTAAAAAATGGACATTGATGCCTGGTCAAAACAGACTTCATCTGTGCTCTGATTTGAAGGTGTTTATTAATTAAACATACACACCGCTTATGTACGAGTAACAAAGTCTTTATGAAGTGTTACCGGTTGATGTTCTCCTCAGATGCTGATGCAGACATCCTGACCATCAGGAACGTAGTGGAGAATGAGTTTGTGAAGGAGCAGCTCCTTCCCTTCAAAGACCTGGTGCAGTTTGTCTGGCTAGGGGTGTTCAACGATGACAACGGTGAGTGGACTGGACCGGGCTCCCCGTATTAATCTCCCCAACACTCAGCATGGACAGTGTGTCCTTCTGTTAGATCTGCTGTTTGGACTTTCATATCATCATTCATTGCCCTGCATTATGAGGAGACGCTGAATTGGATCCTTGTAAAAATGTCTTACTGGATCATCAAGTCTGAAGCTTACTCACTGATCGTCGTTGTATTCTTGTGTGATGAGACGTGTAATACATGTCAAGTGGTTGCTCCTGTCCTTGGTAGATAACCAGATGAAGTGGTATGACGGTACCAACGTCCAGTACTCTAACTGGGGAGATGGAAGACCAAGCGTCTCAGCCAGCGATGAGTTTGTGGCGGGTCTCAACACTGAGGGAGTCTGGGAGATATTCACCAACAAACGCCACTTCAGCCCCTTCAAGCAGAGAAGCATTGTGGTCTGCAAATTGGATAAAGGTTGGTAGACCCCATTCAGACAAACATACTTCACCTATTCACAAGGAGTACTATATTTTTTTTAAATTACAACTAAATAATACATTTTGCACTTGATTGACTCTATTAACACATTTTCTTCGTCCCCAAGACTCTAAGGACGAATACAATCAGTCGGTCAGGGACTTTGAGCGCTATGGCAACCTGAGCTACCACGTGATAACCAGGAAGTTGAGCTGGTTCCAGGCGCTGGAGGAGTGTGGCCGTGGCAACGGACACCTGGCCAGCGTGCATGACACCGGGCACAACGCTCACATGGAGCTTATCGCCAAGCGAGACGGCTTCCCGCTGTGGATCGGTCTGTCCAGTCAGGATGTAAGGGAGCTTAGCCACAATGCCACTAACACGGCGGCCATTTCTATTGAGAATAACTTCATCTTTTGCAGGAATTTAGTTAAACGGCAGGTAGACATTAAATGCAAAATTTGCTAAGCACCTCTAGTGTGAAGTTTGTTGAGTAATACTGCATCCCCCTCCCCTCTCTGCGCAGGCTAGTGGCTCTCAGTCTTATGAGTGGTCCGATGGGACTAAGTATCACTACAGTCAGGCGGGACTCTCCGACACTGTTGTCAAGTCCAGCTCAGACCCTCAGAGTGTCTGTGTGTACATCACTCCCCATGGCACCTGGATGAGAATGGACTGCAATGCCAAGCTGGACGGAGCCATCTGCTACAACACCACCATCACCACCCCCACTCAGAGTAAGATCCAGTCATATTACCTAGCCTATTAAATCACCACCACCACCCCCACTCAGAGTAATACCCAGTCCTAGTACCTAGTCTATTACATCACCACCCCAACACAGAGTAAGACCCATTCCTAGTACCTAGCCTATTACATCACCACCCCCACTCAGAGTAAGACCCAGTCCTATTGCCTAGCCTATTACAACACCACCATCACCACCCGCACTCAGAGTAAGACCCAGTCCTAGGACCTAGCCTATTACATCACCACCCCCACTCAGAGTAAGACCAAGTCCTAGTACCTAGCCTATTACATCACCACCACACAGAGTAAGACCCATTCCTAGTACCTAGCCTATTATATCACCACCATCACCACCCCCACTCAGAGTAAGAGCCAGTCCTATTGCCTAGCCTATTACATCACCACCATCACCACCCCCACTCAGAGTAAGACCCAGTCCTAGTACCTAGCCTATTACATCACCACCATCATCACCCCCACTCAGAGTAAGACCCAGTCCTATTGCATAGCCTATTACATCACCACCCCCACTCAGAGTAAGACCCAGTCCTAGTACCTATCCTATTACATCACCACCCCCACTCAGAGTAAGACCAAGTCCTAGTACCTAGCCTATTACATCATCACCATCTCCACTTAGAGTAATACCCAGTCCTATTACCTAGCATATTACATCACCAACATCACCACCCCCACTCAGCGTAAGACCGGGTTCTATTACCTAGTCTATTACATCACCACCATCACCACCCCCACTTAGAGTAATACCCAGTCCTATTACCTGGCCTATTACATCTCCACCATCACCACTCAGAGTAAGACCCAGTCCTAGTACCTAGCCTATTACACCATCACCATCGCCACTCAGAGTAATACCCAGTCCTATTACCTAGCATATTACATCACCACCATCACCACTCAGAGTAAGACCCAGTCCTATTACCTAGCCTATTACATCATCACCATCGCCACTCAGAGTAATACCCAGTCCTATTACCTAGCATATTACATCACCACAATCACCACCCCCAGTCAGCGTAAGACCCAGTCCTATTACCTAGTCTATTACATCACCACCATCACCACCCCCACTCAGATTAAGACCAAGGCCTAGTACCTAGCCTATTATATCACCACCATCACCACTCAGAGTAAGACCCGATCTTATTACCTAGCATATTACATCACCACAATCACCACCCCCAGTGTGGTTCTACGGTCTTAGAACCTACCCTATTAGTATTACATCACCACTCAGAGTAAGACCCAGTCCTATTACCTAGCATATTACATCACCACCATCACCACCCCCACTCAGAGTAAGACCCGGTCTTATTACCTAGCCTATTACTTCATCATCACCACCACTCAGAGTAAGACCCAGTCCTACGGTTGTAGTACCTACCCTATTAGTATTACATCACCACTCAGAGTAAGACCCAGTCCTACGGTCTTAGAACCTACCCTATTAGTATTACATCACCACTCAGAGTAAGACCCAGTGCTGGTACCTAGTCTATTACATCACCACCCCCACTCAGAGTAAGACCTGGTCTTATTACCTAGCCTATTACATCATCACCACCACCACTCAGAGTAAGACCCAGTCCTACGGTCTTAGTACCTACCCTATTAGTGTTACATCACCACTCAGAGTAAGACCCAGTCCTACGGTCTTAGTACCTACCCTATTAGTATTACATCACCACTCAGAGTAAGACCCAGTGCTGGTACCTAGTCTATTACATCACCACCCCCACTCAGAGTAAGACCTGGTCTTATTACCTAGCCTATTACATCATCACCACCACCACTCAGAGTAAGACCCAGTCCTACGGTCTTAGTACCTACCCTATTATTATTACATCACCACTCAGAGTAAGACCCAGTCCTACGGTCTTAGTACCTACCCTATTATTATTACATCACCACTCAGAGTAAGACCCAGTCCTACGGTCTTAGTACTTACCCTATTAGTATTTATTTATTATACACACAACTTGAATTCTTGTGTTAAGAAGACATTGATGTTTAATGAGCGATCTGAGCAGATTTGTTTTACATAGTATACACACCAATCTTTTAAGATTCCATAAAATAAATCCCTCTAATGTCATCTGTTTTTGTTTGTCTAAATCAGGATCGAACCTCGCAGTTCCCCAGGTGGCCAACAACTGCCCTCAGAACAGTGGCTCGTCTAAGTGGGTTGAGCACCAGGACCACTGCTATGCTTTTGACATGACCTTCTATAACTACTCTGTGTACAGCATGGAGGATGCCAAGAGCATCTGTGAAAGGCTTGGTAAGTCACCCACTATCTCTCCTATTTGACACGTATATATTTCTGTATTATTGTATATAAGTTGAGTTTTACATTATTGCAGCATCTTGGGTTAGGTTGTTATGGTAAGAGAATGGTTTCCCTATAACCAACCTGATTAAATACAAGTATTTCATATTTACTCTTATAAACTGGGTAGTTTGGTTCCTAGATGCTGATTATCTGAAAGCTGTGGTATATCAGATATTATAAACTGGGTGGCTCGAGCCCTGAATGCTGATTGGCTGACAGCCGTGGTATATCAGTCCTTATACCAAGGGTATGACAAAAATTACGAGCGGCAGGTAGCCTTCGAGGTTAGAGCATTGGCCCAGTAACTGAAAGGTTTGCATGTTCCAAAACCGGAGCTGACAAGGTCAAATAAATATGAAATAAAATCTGTCGCTGTGCCCTTGAGCAAGGTACTTAGCCCTAATTGCTCCATTAGTGCTCTACAATGGCGACCCAGGCCATGACCCTACTCCCTGCGGGTCTCAGGGGGAGTTGGGATATGCAAAAAAATAAAAACATATTTCCATTACAGACCTGTGTGTAACAGGACAAATATAAGCACCCAAATGATTATTCTAATTACATTGGTAACCAGTTTATAATAGCGATAAGGCTCCTCTGGGGTTTATAGATAATATACCACAGCTAAGGGCTACATCCAGGCACTCTGCGCTGTGTCGTGCATAAGAACATCCCTTAGCCGTGGTATATTGGCCATATACCACACCCCCCCAGGCCTTATTGCTTAATTAGTACACCATGATCAAATCAAGTGGTTTCCTACTTACAGTACAGTGCATGTATGCCTCCTTTTTGCCTTTGATTGACAGATGCACAGCTGCTGACCATAATGACCAAAGAGGAGAATGACTTTGTCTCTGGCTACATGGCAGACAACCCTCTCATCACCAGTAGGGTGTGGCTCGGCATGGACCTGGACAAACAAGGTAAACTGACCTGACTCGTACAATAGGATAGGCTTGTCACTTATTACTGTTATGAGACATTATATTTATATTGGACAGCATGGAAGTTGTGTGCACTTCATTTGGAAAGTCAGGCACTTTAAAATACATAAAAATTCTACATGCCAATACAGTACATTCTACTCAAATAAAGTTGTCTATTTTAACTCAGAATAGAATCAGTAATGCTTCCTCTGTCTTCCAGGTCAGCCAGTGGGCTGGGTGGACGGTTCCTCTCTGGCCTTCTCTAACTGGGAGACCAAGGGTTCTGCTAGTGGGGTGAAGACAGCGACCCAGCAGAACTCTTGTGCTGTCATGGTGTCTGCAGACGGAGGTGTCTGGAGCAGAGTCAGCTGCAAGGACAGCCACAGCCGCATCGTCTGCAAAGTACCCACACGTGAGTACAATAGTGCAATGGTTCACCAGTCTCAACTCATACATACTTTTTTACTATGTGGATAGCAGCATGCCCTGGTGACCACTCCAAGCTATTGCATGTAACAAGAGTCGATTGTATATGGCTCATAGATTTCCCCGGCTTCGCTGTGGTTATGGTTATTCTATATTTGTAAACATTGATGTGCTTGAAACAACGACTTTCTTGGCCAGTTTGGAGATGTGTTTCTGACTGGCTGTGTTGCCTCCAGGGTCGGGGAGCGTCCCGGTGGCGCTGGTCTTCTTCCTGGTCGTCCTCACCGCCCTTCTGGCGGCCATCGGCTTCGTCGTTTATAAGAAGAGCAGGGCCAGATTCAACTCCACCGTGCGCTACAGGAGAACCATTGATGATGCTGACAGCACTAGTATAATGGATGCAGAGTGAGACTTGTCTTCTATCTATGCAGTTTAAAGAAGCAGTTATTTGCCTACATTTATTCAGTATGGAAATATTATTATGCAGCAAACTGAAACCTGGCTGCCTTTTCATTTTAAAAGACAACTTTATTTATTTGTATAAATTCCCAAGCAGGCTTTTTTTTTTGCATTTTCTGTGACATTGTAAATATTGGCAAAAGGATTTTGAGAATCCCCAAACTAGAATTTTAGTATTTTTTGGTTGTTTTACCTTATGTTTTAATTAACTTTACAATGATTATTTTAGAGAAAGAGCTGCCACATTGAACAGTTGCTGCAGTGTTGATGGACTTGACAAAAAAGGCACTGGATACGTGATGCTTGTTGTCAGGGTATTTTTCCTTCTCGGAGGCACTGATGTTTTTCTCTGTTTTCACTCTTTGTGATTATTTTGTCATGGAGGAAGGTGTCGTTTTCACTGTTGGTCATTGACGAAAGAAGGAACAACTGCATCATGGCACTTTCATTAACAGAACTATAATTATTAGCTTGATGTATTTTCATCATTTAAAAAACAATTTAAGGTCTAATACAGGTACTCTAGCTAATGCAGTCCAACACAGACTCCCTTAGACAATTTGGAGTGGCATGCATTCTCATTTGCCATTTGGCCATTTCAACTACATGCAATTCATTCCAACTGTAAATGCCTTAGGTGCATTCTCTTTGTCATGACTGTAACCTTCCTCTCCTATGCGCTCAAACTACTGAGAACATTTGCACTTTAAATTGAAACGTTTTATCGTGAATAATGCCTTAGCAGTTGTTTCTGCCACGTTCAAGCACAATAGTTGTCTTAGGGGTGTTCATTTGGGGTTAATGTTTTCAAAGGTCGCTACTTGCTGAGGCCTCAAACTGCACACAGCTGCTGTAAATGCTTTGTAAATATTTAAATTCTTTTTTTTAAAATTGTATTATGGAGAATCTAAACCAAAGATGTTTTTTTGAATCTCGTGAATGTTGATAACCTGGACATTCCTCTAGACTTTATTTGGATCTGCCTTGCAACAATGCTTGTTAACTAGGATTACCATTCCCAAAATGTTCAACAGTATCTTCATATCTACATTTTGGTCCCAAGCAGACCATCCACAACACTATGGTCTTCCAATAAAATAGGTTTGTCTTTAAGGGCTGAGTCCTGTCATTTTTGTTGTTGAGGAAATGAATAGATTTCAGACGTGGGTATCACTGTGACCTACCACAATAACTTTGTTTGGAGGCGGCAAGGACACAAGGAATCGAGAAAGGAATAATTAAAGAAAGCTCTGGAATTCTGCAAAGGAGCTTCCCTAATTCAGGCTGGGATTCAATCCAAGGCGCTACAGAGTTGTTCTACAACTTGGATTAAATCCCTGCCTCAATCAAGGGTCACGTTCCCCTGCTCAAACATTGCATGCGTTAACCAATGGTTCCGTGCCACATCAACTGTGTAGCCGGGCACCAGACTGCTAGAACATGTGGTTAGCCGTTACGTGGAAACCCGATCCAGGCATGTAAGATCTGGTATGCATCCACAACATCTGAGCAGAGGAACATTACCTTGTGATGAGGGAAGCTCTGACTTACTGAACTAATGTGATTGGTTGGATGAAAGCTCAGTGGGCAGAGTATACAGATGCATGTATAAAAAAAGGTTGGTAGGTTGGAGGGCATTACATACAGGTTGTGACCTGCAAAGTTAGTTGTTCAAATCCCAATTGTGACTCGTTTCCAACCATACCGAACATTAAACAAATTACATGTCTAATCTAACTTTGATTGAACAACTTCAAAATCTGTCAACGCAGATGGTGCCATCCACACCCCTAGTGCAGCGGACAAGACACTGGGATAGGGACCAGGTCACAGGTTCAAATCTTGCCAATAACACTTCACAAAAAAAAAGATTTATGGGAGATTGTCAATTGGTTTCGCTCAACTACCTAGTCCAGGCAACAAATGGACTTTAATGAAATGAGACAACGCCACTAACACACACAAATTACATTTACAGGAGGAATCCCAAAATGTATAAAGTGGCAAAAACATTTAGCTAGTTGTGCCAGACATTTTTATAAAGATGACTAGTGTATCATTTAAACGTCCGCATGCTTTTAACCTTAAAAAATCTGAAGGGGGTGAGGCAGATTACAAAACTCGTCTCAGTAGGATACACCTAAGTATCCTCGGCTAGAGGCGGCTATCGAGCAAATTCCTCCATTAAACTATTAACGAATTGCCACTTCTACATATGGTGACCACTTACCGGGTCAGAGAAGAGGGTGGAGTTTACCTCAATTGAGAATCTTCCCGTCTTCTTTTTAAATCATAAAAGGTTTTTGAGCAACAGTTATTGAAATTGCTTACACATTAACAGATTTTTAACTTCATTGTCCTTGTTCAGTTTTGTTGAATGAAATGTTGCCTGCAAACACATGTACATTCAAACTTTATTGCAACAATTAAATGAAAACAAGTTTCAGAGCCAAGCAAAATAGCATTTTCATACCGCAAACATTGAAAACAGACAAAAACAGAACAAACTGTCAATTATTGAGCTGTAAACAGTAAAGGGAATAATTTGCCACTTTTTGATATAATCTTCCCTAAACAGCCCTTTCCTTTCTCCCAACCCGCTAAACTAATGAACCAGTGTTGTGTTTGGGAGCTTTTTCAATTTCTCTCTTTTTTTAATTTTACACAATATCTCACCACGGTGGCCGGATCTGCTTTTGTAGATCAGGAAACAGTTAAAGCACTCGTGGTATCACAGTTCAAAAAGACATCTTGCATTTTAACGGAATAAAGCTCAAATCTGGAGACCTGGAGGGGGGGGGGGGGTATAAAGCATTTCCTCACCTCGGTCCACTTCAAAGTCAGTCTGCATATCTATGACATCGTCACCTCTACGTCAGGAGTGACTTCCCATCTACTTGGCATTGGCTTTAAAGAAAATCTCACAAGCCATTGCACTCAGTAAAATCACACAAGATGAAACAGAATGGGTTGCTACTAGCTGGTAACACCTTCAATTCTTCTGCTTGCCCCCCCATCTATTTTTCCTTATCCCCCGTCGGTCAATTGTACTCCTCTTCCAGGTCTTCATCGAGGTCACAGAAATCGATTGACGGCCGAGTATCAACCACCTCTTCGTCCGATTCCCCATAAGAGCCTGCAGCGGAGGGAAAAATTATCAGTCAAATCGGACACTAGTCTATTTCATTATTTATTTTTGAATAAACAGCTGCAAAAGGTATCTTTTAGTTTAGAAAGTGTTCAAAAAGGTAAAATAGTAAGACCATTTAATTGTCGGTGATGAATACTGCAGTGCATATCAAACCATCTAATAACCTCTACGGAGAGGACCTTCTGCATAGCTAACTGAAGGGTAATTATCCACAGCAGTGTTGCTGGGCAACAAAAATATGTGCAGAGTTCACCATGCTACATGTAGAAATGCTTTTGTCCTTTCACACGTATGGGCCTTTAACATCAGAGAAGGTCAATATAATCAAATACTTACCCATCAATTCATAAACAGTAGTGGGGGGGGGGGGGTAGTTTTACCAACAGCCTCATATCAAGTTACTAAAACGTATACACAGCATTGGGGAGAAATTATTCAAGAACGTACTTTCAAGATTGTCCATGTGTTCGTGAAGGGTTCTCGCCAGGTTGAAAAACTGAGCGAAAGAGGGGGAAAATGTTTTTTAAAAAAACACTGAATCCTACTACATTTGAATTAAGTATTTTTCCACACCCCGATACAATAGTAAGTGAATTATACGGCCAAAGAAGAACCTGGGGCTTAACATTCAAGATGACTTCTGAGCCCAGTGTAAAATTCATGAGGTTTAGAATTGGTTGTGCATGGTGTCGACTGTAGGCGTGGGCTCTTACCCCGGCGTCGTTGGCAGCTCCTAGCACATCAGAGAACCTCTGCTCACACAGGTGAAGCAACACCACCAGGTAAAGGCCACAGCTGATGAACTCGTACTCAGACTGGACAGAAAGGGAACGAGTGTAAGGAAGCGGTCACTGAAAGCTGCAGATATGCGTTAAGCTCAAGTTAAGACTGGATCCCAGGAGGTTAAACCTTAACGTTTCACAGAACAGTTGTTTTTAGTGTCCCTTTCTGGTATTCTACAGTTGAATGAGCAGCACAGGAGGGATATTCTGCAGAATGTTTCCCCGTTCACAGTCTTAACAGTTAGATAATGGATGACTAGGAGACGTCTGGGGTTAACTGAGCGTCCCCTCACCTTCTCATGAGTCCTGTGTAGCTCGTTGATGTCAAAGTTCTCAATGTTCAGGTGCAGCTTTTCTTTGCACAGCTCACACGTGGTGATGGCATCCAGATTCGTGCCTGGACAAGAGAGGGAAAGACGGCAAGAATGTGCGATAAATGCAGAATACACAGAGGGGAAGAAATCATTCGTTGAGGTCAGAGAGAGAGAAATAAATCTTACCAGAGCTGATTTTGGAACGCAGCCACTTCTTGATGCAGTCCTGGTGAACATACTGCAGACTGCCTGTGCAGCGGCAGGGCTCGATCAGAGGGTTGGAGGGAGACTCCTCACCCATTTGGCAAATACGACACAGGTCCCCTTCCTCCTCGTCAGAGTCCTCCAACAGCAGGCTACAGGGGAGAGCGAGAGAAAGAAAACTGTAAATAAACCTATCAACCATTCAAAAATCGGAGAAATGACTGAGTAAAATAATTAAAGCGGTGGTCCATCCAAAAGAGGCATTTAAATGACAAGACGAGCGTAGCCACAATAAAGACGATGGACAACACATGGACAGTGCTATGTACAACAGGGGGTGGGACACAAGCATGCAGGTTCAGCCCACTCCCCAGTCAGCATCCCCACCTCTCCTGGATCTTCCTCAGTCTCTCAGGGTCTCTGGAGGAGGTGGGCTTCTCCTGGCCCTCCGGTTGGCTCCTGGCGGCGCCCGTCATGTCCACGGCGATCATGACGTTGTCGTGGACGCGGAACAGCGGGCTGCTCATGAACCTCGCCAAACGCTGACTACTCCCCGCCATGTCTCTCAACTCTTCCTGTAGGGCGGCGCTAGCGCCCATCGTCCCCGAGGCTGCTGCTGCAACTTCCTCTTCGTCTTCCTCATCATCCTCGGGGGAGTCTCTCCTCCTGAGGGGGAACTGGGTACCACGGTAATCCTCATCGGCGCCGGATGCCAGGCGAGCGCTTTCGTCCCGTCCTTCTCTTCTACGGCGGGAGAAGAGAGGAGTGCAGCGGGTCTGGATGGAAGACGACAGCCAGGAGGAACCTGAAGTACTACTTCCAACACCACTGGTGCTGCCCCCTCTCCAGGCCTCCAGGCCACGCTGGGTCTGACCCTCCTGGACCGGGGACAGGCCCTGTCTGCGACGCCTCAAGAAGGCAAAGGCCTGAGCCGCGTCAGAGCCTCTGGGAACGGGTTCCACACTCACGGGCCGGACGCTCTCCTCGCTGGTAGCCACGGGTGTGTGGCTGGGGACTTCAACGACAGGGCTGTCCTCGGCCGAGTCGAAGGAGCGGGAGGTGGAGCCAGAGCTGGAGCCACTGGAGTCCTGGCTGGAGCGCCGAGAGAAGAGGCGGGAGAGGAGACGGCGGGTGGAGCGACGTCCATCGGATGCCTCGCCACCCTCTGGGGTTGTCCTGGGGGTGGTGGTTGGCGCGGAGGGAGGGGGGCTGGAGTCCCGGGCCTCCCGTCTTGCTGAGGGGGTTGTGTACCAAGACGAGGGGCGAGAGGAGACGGAGGCTCCTAGAGTGGGCTCTGGGCTCTCAGTGGGTTCCTTGGTGGTGCGGAAGGTAGAGGTGGTCAGGGAGTGGCCGGTGGTCCGGGAGGTGGTGGAGTCCCGGGCCAGTGGGAAGCGCTGGTAAGTGGAAGAGAGGTGGCGACTGAGGGAGCTGCTCTCCCTGCTAGAGGAAGAGTAGAGGGTCTCCTTGGGCCGGGCCCCCTGGGCATAGGTGGAGGTCACACGGTCTGGCCGGTCTAAAACAAATGTCCACATTAGCGGTTGCATGCGTGTCAGTATTATGTTTGCGTGCGAGTATGTAGCGGTTTCAGTTTTATGATTGAATGTGTGCGTAAATGTGTCAATAGATGTGTAACACAACGCACACAAATGAGTCACTATGTGTGAGTGTAAGAACATACACAGGGATGAGCTGAGTCCAGAGCTCCTATAGCTGGTGTCAGCCTCACTAGACAGACTCCTCCCCTCAGTCCTCTTCTCCAGCTCCCTTCTGGACCACAGGGGCTCTGAGGAGGAAGAGGAGGAGGAAGAAGAGGAGGACGACCTGGACAGAGGCCGGTACGACTTCCACGACGACGAATCTAAAACACAAGGTGCCAGTTTGTTATTCAGCTGCATGATAGAAAAGTTGGCTAAACCACGACAGGAATCATTAAGATGCTTAATCAATGTTTAACTGAAGATGTAATATCATTATTATCACTCAAAGCAATGGTAATGATTTTAGGCATGATTATCACAAGACCTGCGCTCATCAAGTGTATGGAAACAGCAGTATATTTAAAGGAAAAGTTCACTTAAAAAAAACATTTGCCAGGTATTTTCATACATGAAAAAGGGCTCAAGGAAAGAGACTGAACTCTCCCTTGAACCAGGGGTCAGATACCAGTGTCTCTGAGGATACTGCTGGAGTAGGAGGAGCCAGTCACAGAGGAGGAGGGGCTTCTTGTATATGCAGCTCTGTTGGTATAGGACAGTTTGACCCGTTTGGTATCCCCATCATCAGTTGTGTTGCTGAGAAGTCCTGAGTACGTCCCCAGTCTTCGCTCTGAATCAGTCTGATAGAACAACCCACAGAATACCATCACATGAATCAAAATGGGCTTGAACGGCACTTTGAACTTGAAACCGCTCATCAGTAATATCACTATCAAAAGGCAAACTGTTTAATCCCCAAGTCTATTGACGCACGTGTAATCTAAGTCACAATTTAAAACAAATCACCATCAAAATCTGTCAGTTTATGTTAGCGACAGCATTGGCTGCATCTCAATCCACCATATCCGCCTAGGCTGCGGTGGAAGGTGGCAGAGCTACAGTGGTGTTGGTCACAGACCATGAGACATCCCCGAAAAACATATATAAATAGGTCTTCTCACTAAACATAGCGTCCAAACTAGGGGAGACTGAAACAATGGTGTTCTCAGTTTTGCTCTTAGACCCCCATGAGTGCCACGGGACTCATCTGAAGGTAAGGGGTTAAATATATATATTTCCCAAGCCGTCTTATATCTCCCAGATATAGGACAGGCACTTCAAAACCTTAATCCTTACCATACATTTTTTTGACCGTCTTGCCATTCATAAAAATGTTTTATTTAATTTGTTTCTATGGGCTATAATAGTATAGGCCAAATTCTATATTTTATCCAATATATATATATATATATATATATATTTTTTTTAATTGATAGCTAAAGTGATCCTAAAATTCTAAATCAAATAGCTAAATGATTCACGGTATGACCATGCTAAAACAATTCCATATATTAGCTTAGTGCCCTGATGAACAAAATCCCGTTCTATCGTGAGTTTACCAGTTTGCTGCGGCTGCTCAGTGAGGACTCGGCCCAGGAGCGATCGTAGGAGACCGAGGAGGTGGTCAGAGGGGATTTCCAGCTGGAGTGGCGGCTGTCAGAGCTACTGTAGTCCCTGGTCGAGCTGAGGAACCGAGAGCTCGGAGACACCAGGAGCGTGAAAACACAGGGAGCGCAAGTCAATACGTGGAGAAATGTAGGGTAGCTGACATGGTACAAATCCAAGATCACCACAAACAGGAAAAGAGTGGGAAAACAGTTCATATCCAAGCAGTGTTTCCCCTAGGATTTACATCAGCAGCGATGGCAAAGTCAGCATTGTAGTGGGCCTAGCCAATGGCATAAGACCAAAAATTGTAAAAGCCCTCAAAGACAATTTAGCTGTAAAATTGTTTTTAATTACACACTAAAAATGATATTCATATTCATGCTACACATTGAGCCGAGATCCATTTTTAAAGCTTCCTGCAATTCTGCACATTCATGGCTTCTGCCGTGTTCAAAATCAATGGGTGCCCCCTATTTTTTGGAGTTGCGGCAACGATTTAGCAGCAGAGGCTAACACTGCTAAATTAATATAGGGGAAACACTGCAGAGCATTTGTCTAAATATCCTACATTATTCCTACATTCTTTCATGCTAGATAGATAATTATAATGGCATAATATTTCACATAATAACATTGATCTTTTTTTCAGAACATCAAATGCAGTCAAAAGTACTCCAAAATGTTTACAGCCTTCTGTAATTCTACTTAAAGAGGTCTGCGAACGTGTCAATTAAGGCACTTGTTTATTGTGCATTTGAGCCGGGCCCAGGACTCTTCTGGAAGAGTAGTCAAATAGACAGACAGCCCCAGTAGTAACTTTATCTAATGGCACAGTCCTTGACAGGACAGGCGGGCTGAAAAACACACGGGCAGGAATCTAGGCTGGCCTATAAAAAGCCCCAGCTAAAGTACACAGATACCTTCACTGCTTCTGAACACGGCTAGCTAGCCAAATAGAGAAGAGGATTGGAACCAAGAGGCAGAGCTACAGTCCCTTAGTCAGATGGCAGCAAAGAAAGCCTGATTCTTGGGGGGAGAAAATAATGACCCCACACGACTGCCTTTATTTTAAAGAGAACATTGGTCGTCATGAAAACAGGCTAAACTTGTCCCAACTGCCTAGCCTTATCCTTCCTTTGTTTATAAACATATTTGAAGAGTTATTGTTAACCGGCAGAATTTTAGGAATACGAAATGACATTTAGGGTCAGCAAATGTATGTGACCTGCCACTTTCTCCCTCTCATACAGTTCAGTACCTGGTGGTCGAGGTCAGGTTTAAGGGGTGTGGCCCTGGTGAATCGATCACTGTTCAGGACACTGGTTCTTCCATAGAGTCTGCTGGAACCCAGGGAGGAGGGGGAAGAGGATGAAGAATAAGACGACGTGGTGCCGGACACCGTAAAGGGCAGCCGACGAGGCTTGGAATCCATCACTGATTGGCTGTGGAAAGAGATTAGAAAAGCCCAGATGTAAGAAAAAATTTAAATCAAACATTGTACAAAGAAGTGGAGTACGGTAGGCTTAGACATAGTCCAGTGTTATTTAGTACACAAGCGCTAGACTGATGTAGGCTACAGCAGGGGTTCCAAATTTTTTTCCCACTCAGGCCCCACTTCCAGCATTGAACATCATGTCCACCATGCGCGCCACATCTATTTCTATGGGCACAAGCACTGGTCATGACAAACTGTTCACATCCCTTGTTGTCGGCCAATACATTTTGCAGTTAAGCTCATTTTCTTGCAATTCCACACTCTGCCTCGTCTAACGTGTGTTCGTGTGATATTTGAGTGACAAACATTACAACCTGAAAATAAAGGAGAGCCGCACTCTAGGAGGTCAGATGCAAAAATGTCATGTCCAACATTGACTGCCAAGCTGTCTTCATCAGGGTATAATCAAACACTGCGGGATGACTTATTTATATAGTGTCAAAAGACACAGGTGTCTGTAATCATGGCCAAGTGTGGCCTAATCATTGGTTAATTATCAAAAATTAAAAACGGCATACAAAGAACAGCATACGAAAAACCATGGATAACATACGATCATAGATTCATTTTAGACCACACAAGCTTACAAACAATTACAATGGCAAAGTCACAATAATGGCTTCAGATCAAAGTCTAGGTTGAAACCGAAGGGAGCAAGGGTCTTACAACCTAGCTAAAAGAATATATATATATTTTTTTAAAGAGTTGACATGGGCTAGTTGATCTGCACATTTCTGACAAACTATAAAATAGCTCTATGGTATGTATTTATTATGGATCCCCATCAGCTGCCAAGGCAGCAGCTACGCTTCCTGGAGTCTGGCAAAATTAAGGCAGTTTTATCCCCTCCCCAATTTCTCTCGTCTCATTGCTGCAACTCCAACGGGCTCTGGAGGCGAAGGTAGAGTCATGCATCCTCAGAAACATGACCCATCAAACCACCCTTCTTAATTAGAGGTCAACCGATTAATCGAAATGGACGATTAATTAGGGCCGATTTCAAGTTCTCTTAACAATCGGAAATCGGTATTTTTGGACACCTTTATTTAACTAGGCAAGTCAGTTAAGAACACATTCTTATTTTCAATGACGGCCTAGGAACAGTGGGTTAACTGCCTTGTTCAGGGGCAGAAAGACAGATTTTCCCCTTGTCAGCTCGGGGGATCCAATCTTGTAACCTTACAGTTAACTAGTTCAACGCAATAACAACCTGCCTCTCTCTTGTTGTACTCCACAAGGAGACTGCCTGTTACGCGAATGCAGTAAGCCAAGGTAAGTTGCTAGCTAGTTAAACTTATCTTATAAAAACAATCATAATCACTAGTTAACTACACACGGTTGATATTACTAGATATTATCTAGCGTGTCCTGCGTTGCATATAATCTGACTGAGCATACAAGTATCTAAGTATCTGACTGAGCGTAAACATTCATTCAAACAGCACTTTCGTGCGTTTTGCCAGCAGCTCTTCGTTGTACGTCAAGCATTGCGCTGTTCATGACTTCAAGCCTATCAACTCCCGAGATGAGGCTGGTGTAACCGAAGTGAAATGGCTAGCTAGTTAGCACGCGCTAATAGCGTTTCAAACGTCACTCGCTCTGAGCCTTGGAGTAGTTGTTCCCCTTGCTCTGCATGGGTAACGCTGCTTCGAGGGTGGCTGTTGTCGTTGTGTTCCTGGTTCGAGCCCGGGGAGGAGTGACAAGAGGGATGGAAGCTATACTTACACTGGCAATACTAAAGTGCCTATAAGAACATCCAATAGTCAAAGGTTAATGAAATACAAATGGTATAGAGGGAAATAGTCCTATAATTCCTATAACTACAACCTAAAACTTCTTACCTGGGAATATTGAAGACTCATGTTAAAAGGAACCACCAGCTTTCATATGTTCTCATGTTCTGAGCAAGGAACTTAAATGTTAGCTTTCTTACATAGCACATATTGCACTTTTACTTTCTTCTCCAACACTTTGTTTTTGCATTATTTAAACCAAATTGAACACGTTTCAGTATTTGAGGCTAAATTGATTTTATTGATGCATTATATTAAGTTAAAGTGTTTATTCAGTATTGTTGTAATCGTCTTTACAACAAATAAACTACATTTTTTATTTTTAATTGGCCGATTAATCGGTATCGGCTTTTTTGGTCCTCCAATAATCTGTAACGAAAAATCATAATCGGTTGACCTCTATTCTTAACACACACCTGCTTAACCCGGAAGCCAGCCGCAGCAATGTGTCGGAGGAAACACCCTTCACCTGACGACCGAGGTCAGCCTGCAGGCACCCGGCCCACATAAAGGCGGCGCTAGAGCGCGGTGAGCCAAGTCAAGCTGCCCCGGCCAAACCCTCCCCTAACCCGGACGACGCTGGGCCAATTGTGCGCCACCCTACGGGACTCCCGAGCATGGCCGGTTGTGATACAGCCCGGGATCAAACCCAGGTCTGTAGTGACACCTCTAGCACTGCGTCACTCGGGAGGCAGCAGTTATTCATTTTTGAAAAACATTACAATACATTAACAGATTTCACAACATATTAAGTATGCAATGACAAGAGGAAAACTGATTACGCACTACACAATTTCGAAACTGCACCTTGTCCATTCTCCTATTACAACCTTTAAGAGTAAGTTGAAAACCTTCCTGAGTTACTTAAAATAAAAATAAATAAAGTGGGAACCAAGTCAATAGAAGCTCAATGTCCTGACCCAACCCTACCTTACTTATTGCTAAAACCTTCGGTGCTGGTTCCACCCAACCCTAAGGCTAGGCTAAATGTGATTTAACGACAACAAGCTAAGACGAGATAGACCTAGCAGTGTTTTGAAACTGCAATCGTAAAGACCAGACTGAAGAGTCAGGGAATCTCCTAATCTGATAAGAACCCAACAGTCAGGAGAAGGGGTTGGCTGTTCGCTGAGGCAGCAGAAGGGTGACAGTGTACAAGACACAGTCAAACTGTTCAGAAGCAGCAGCTTCTTGGCACCTAACCCCCACACCTGTCCTTGGATCACTGTTATTACATCCCAAATGGCACCCTATTCAGTGCACTACATAGGCATTAGGGTGCCATTTGGTACACACTGTCACAGCCATTTGATGGTGACATTTCCTGAGGAATGACAGAGCAGCAGGGGGGCTGTGCAGACCAGGTCAGGCCTTGCACCACGAGTCACTGCAGGGTAATTTATTAAAAAGGTACATTCCTCTGGTTTACATGGATCACAGCACCCATACGGGGATAGGAGAACCAGAGAGAAGAAACCTGTCCATCTCCTTACAAAGCCCCACCCCCTCAACTGTTTGGGAAAGGTTCCTAACAGTAAACTTCAAGTGTTTATTTTGTATTGCACCTAGGCTATCTCCTTTGGTAGCCTACAGTTGTAGCTTAGAAATACTATTTTAATACATTATATTTATGCTCCTGATTTAACCCAGTGCGATTGTGGCTTCTCTCAATCACACTCATGAGGCATGTGTGGTGCTAAACTTAACCATCAGGAATGCTGATGTGTACATGAGGGAAGTTGCTAGGTAAGGCTGATAATCTGCACACAAGATAACAAAACGTGCTTCTCTACTGTTAATATTTATTGACACAATAGTAACACGTTCGGTCAAGCTCTGCAAAACTGGAAGAGTGAATTTTAAATTCGGCATCAGAAGTTTAGTTTTTTTCAAAAACATTTTGTTTTGAGAATGTGGCTTGGCTGCTCTTCCTGATTCAGACATGGCCATGAATGCATTAGCTGTTTTTTCCTCGACCAGTCAAGGCCAGTTATTTTTCCTTCTCCATCTACCAGATTTGCAGCAATAAACTATAGTTTAGGTACCTTTGCATAGATCGAGAACAAGACAAGTCTTATTAATGCAACAGTTGAGCAAACCAGTGACACCTTAGCATCTCAGTCATGAATTGCAAGCTAGCCAACAATAGCTTCATGGCTAACGTTAGGTAACGTTAGCTGACTGTCACTAAAAGGCTACCCAAATAACCTGAACGACCTGTCAAAATGTCTGTTTCGCTGACCAGATGTCGAATGAGCTTGTCAGCTAGCTACCTACCGTTAACAATACTCATGGACATGTAAGCATGAAACATGCATGATCTCAAAGCCACACTGTCTGGGGCCAGCTAGTCACCCAAACGTGTTGTTGGCACGGCTTCGAAGTTCAACATGGATAAAGAAAAACAGCTTGCTAGCTAACGTTACCTACTTGGCTAAATAGCTAGCTAACGTCAGCCCACGACCACAAAGCATGCTAGGGCTACAGTTGCTAACTACCATCCTAGAACTATAAACCACTCGATTGAGGACATGTCAGTCATATCCACAAATAGGACATTTACGGGACACAAGACAGTGAATGCGATGAGACAATCTTGGTGGTTTAGCTGGTTAACGTTAAATAGCAAACGGTAGGTAGGCCTATTTTTTTTAATGCTGCTGTTGTTGATCATCCGTCCTGACATAACGTTAAGAAGCTAGCTAATCCATTTATTATATCAAAGGAATCAATTTAATCGTTGCCAAATTAAAATGTAAAACAATGTCGCTGGCTATAGCTAGAAACATCACTGATAAGGTGCTACTTTCGTGCAAACGCAGCACACTCTCACCTTTGCTTCCAAGCTTCGCTGCATTCAATGATGACGGCGTCTGTGTGTTGATATAGAGAAGGTCATGTGATTTACAATGCAATCAGACACCCAGAGAAAGTACATACAACTCAGGATGGTGATGGACAATGTACTCCAGCCAATAGAATATGAAAGACTGTACTTGTTCCCCCCCCCCCCCTTTTAATTGACGGTTGTGAATTATGATTGAAAGTACAGTATGATTGTGATAGTAATGAATTGATGATGATGTTGGTGAGTTAAGATTGACAGGATGGTTCTGATAATGAATTGATGATGATGATGATGATGATGATGATGATGTTGGTGAGTTACAATTGAAAGTATGATTGTGATAATACACTGAACACAAATATAAACGCAACATGTAAAGTGTTGGTCCCATGTTTCATGAGCAGAAATAAAATACCACAAAAATATTCCATACCACAAAAAGCTTATTTCTCTAAAATGTTGTGCACAAATTTGTTTACATCCCTGTTATTGAGCATTTCGACTTTGCCAAGATAATTCATCCACCTGACCATTTTGCTGATGTTAACATTGTGAACAGAGTGCCCCATGGTGGGGTTATGGTATGGGCAAGAATAAGCTATGGACAACGAACACAATTGCATTTTATCAGTGGCAATTTGAATGCACAGAGATACTGTGATGAGATCATGAGGCCCACTGTCGTGCCATTCATCCGCTGATATCACCTCATGTTTCAGCATGATAATGCACGACCCCATGTCACAAGGATTCTTGGAAGCTGAAAATGTCCCAGTTCTTCCATGACCTGAATACTCACCAGACATGTCATCCAATGAGCATGTTTGGGATGCTCTGGATCGACGTGTTCAACAGCGTGTTCCAGTTCCTGCCAATATCCAGCAACTTCGCATAGCCATTGAAGTGCAGTGGGACAACGTTCCACAGGCCATAATCAACAACTCTATGCAAAGTAGATGTGTCGCACTGCATATGACAAATGGTGGTCACACCAGATACGGACTGTTTTTCTGATCCACGCCCCTACCTTTTTTAAGGTACCTGTGACCAACGGATGCATATCTGTATTACCAGTCATGTGAAATCCATAGATTAGGGCCAAATGAATTTATTTCAATTGACTTATTTCCTTATGTGAACTCTAACTCAGTAAAATCTTTGAAATTGTTGCATGTTGTGTTTATATTTATGTTCAGTATAAACACACAATTATCTGGTTATTTTTGTTAAAAACAGTTTTGCAATGGTCAATAGTCTCAACAGAATCAACCTATATGTGAGGATGGCTATTTTCCGTCCTCCTCTTTAGATCGAACAGAGAGGATGTAAAACCGTATAATACATATCTATATTATATTATACAGTATATGATATAATAACCTACTTTGGTTTAAACTGTAATATATATAATTCATATTACGTCTCAAACCCAGCTGGTTCTGGTAAATTATTTTTTTAAATTAACGTCCCCAAAAGCATATATATTTTTTTCAAATAATTTACCTCCACCCTCCTCGACTTCACAAGTCTAAAGAAGCCACTGATGATGATGGTGATGACGATTATGATGAAGGAGTCTATATGGATACATACTGAGCTAAGTGTTATGATAGTTGCTAATTTACCATTGATGATTCGGGCAGCGATTGCTACTACATCTCATGTCTCCCTAGTTTAATTGGGGTGGCCCGTAGCCTAGCGGTTAAGTGTGTTGGGCCAGTAACCGAATGATTGTTGGTTTGAATCCCTGAGACGGCAAGGTAGACAAACCTGCCATTATACCCTTGAGCAAGGTGGGTAACCCCCAACAACTGCTCCCTGGGTGCCGATTATGTGAAAGTTGATTAAGGGAGCCCTCAGCACCTCTCTGACTCAGAGGGGTTGAGTTAAATTTGAAACACACATTTTGGTTGAATGCATTCAGTTGTGCAACTGACTAGGTATCCCCCTTTCCCTAAATATTACGAAATGTAGGCCTAATGATTAATGCCCTCATGATGAACAGCAGGTATCACATTGTTCACAAAGTACTGTAGTTTAGACTATTATTTTATGCTGACAATCAGAAATTGTTTTGACAACCTAAAAAAATAAATGTAGTTATGTAGTAGATGGACTTAAGTAGCCTACCACAGCCATTGAAATAGAATCCGTACAACGGGTTAGTCTTAGATGTTCTATGGATTCTATTTCTATGACTAATATCACCATCTTTGTCCACACACACTCATGAGCTGTTCATAGGGATAGCCACTAGGGGGCGCATCATCTAACGTTTGAATCCAACCACCTTGTAAAACAGATTGTGCTCTTCTATTATTTGGATGTTACAGGCATGTTTGTTTTGTCACCAAGGTAATTAATGCCTTTGCCAACAGCTCTAATGAGCTGTATTTGAATAATTGACATAAAAGGTCTTGTAGACCTTCTAATGAAAAGAAGTCAAGGAAAAAATAAACCACAAGGTCAATACAGTACTTTTTTTTATTCATTTGCATTTATACGTTATGCATCCTTTGTACAATATGGTGCAATTAATTTAATGAATTGTTCATTAGAGTAAAGCCTCAGAATATTCCATTTAATTGTGACAATTTCAGATAATTCTCTCATTCTGAGATCTGTATTATTTTCCACTTAAAATAAATACATCTCAATGTAAACAATTCATTTTTGTTTGAAGAAAGTCCCACAGATGGTAAACCACGATGAGCTAAACAAGCTGGGTTGTGAACTGGAGGGTATGTGAAGGATAGTGTTGGAGGTCAGAGGTCAGGTGTTGGATGGAGGAGTGAACACGCTTAACCGTATTGCTTTACAACAGATGAATATGTAGAAGCCAAGGTCAACAAGATGCTCGACCAATACACCCCCATCCACAGAGTGTGCCATTATTACTAACTCCACGGGCCGATGGCGTGGCGATCAGTTCAGGTGTAAATCCAGCACAAGGCTAATAGCTTGAGGTCAAGGAGAGAGTGGTGCCTCAGATTAATGGCTGACAAAAAAGGACACATGACCTAGTGTCCTGATGAAGTGCAAGGCTCGATGAAATGGGTGGCTTTGGGGTGAGCCTCAATTGTATTTCCTTGATTCCTCACATCTTCCCCCTTTGTCTCCTTCTCAAAACACACAAGGTTCCTCCCCTCTGATCTTTATTATTCCAATGCGTTTCGAGAAGGAGGCAAGGAGAGAGGACGCAAGGAACTAAGGAAATATAATTGAGATTCACACCTAGTCTACCTTTGCGGCTGGTCTCAGCTCTTACTCTTCGATTCACGGCATCATGTGCTCTCCTCCGCCGATGTCGCTTATTGAACAACAAAATAACATTCCTTGTAGCCATTTTTCATTCATGTTTACTTTGAAAGGGGAGATGTTTTTTACATTTTCCATTGGGGGTATCAGCAAGTATTTTAGCATAGGAACATTTTAGATTGTGGGCATGTAGGCAAAAATATAATATAGAGCCCAGTGAGGAAACTTGATCCACACTGCTTCAGAGACACTGAGCTGTCACTCTCAATTTCTATCTCATCGAAGAGGGTAGTGGTCTAATAGCAGGCCAAATGTCTACTTTTCAACCAAGAGAGATAACGAGAAGGGAATAGGGCTACATGTATGTTGCGTTGCCAGTTCTAATCCTGCATAATCAATCAACCAATGTCTCACCAGACTCTCGGATATATCAAATGTTAGTTTGGTGCAAACTGCAACAAACTGTTACTGAGTTACAGAATGGTGCGCTATAGAAACACAAGCTAGATTATCAGTCTTAACGAGTGCTAGAGAGCCCTTAGACACAGACTAGCTCCAAGAATGTCTGGACTTCTCCAGCGGTGTAATCACAAAGGAATGCCCTTAGACATTTCTGCTTTTCCTCCACCACAGCCTTTCTTTCCCACGGCTGCTCCAGGTCTTGAGAATCTCTTGGCCCGCTACTTTCACTGACTCTGTTCCTGGAGGGACACACGTGAATATGCCACAAAGGGACCCTTTATTAGAGAAGAGCACTCCACGACCTCAGTGTGAACGGGGATCACAAAGGGTTTGAATATGCCTCAATTCTGAATCACCTTGAACTCGAAACATTAGCCCTGATGATGGAATGTTATAAGCGGTCCAAATAGGACATGTTGTTTCAAAGTTGTTAAAACATTAGGGACTTTTTAATTGGAAGGAATTACATAGATAGTGGTTAATTGAGAATAAATGACTTTATACTCCATTGATAATAATCTACACATTTGAAAGAAAAAAAAACCTAGAGAAACCCTATGGGATGAGATATCTTGTTTTCAAATGAATCCTTTGAGACGCCAAGTCATTACAATTACAAAGACAATGCACTTAAAACACTAATAAAGAAGCCCGCTGTAAGGTTTAAATGAAGCCACCCTGACAGCTAGGGGTCCTTTCATTTCAGCTTTCATTAGACTGTTTTAATAATTCAAGCAGTCAATCACACTTCATTACATGGAATCATAAGAAATCTTCGTCCGAGCTCAGAGGCCTCGAAAACAGTTAAATCCTTAGACATTTTTTCCCATCTTTATTCTCCCCAGACACATCGTGCCAGATGTCATCTACTTTAGCCTCTCCCTCTCTCAGTCCTTCTCCCCTGTCTCGTCCCTGCTGCTCTTTGTTCAGATGAGCTCTGTCTGAGAGGAGCGCACACACAAACACACACGCACACGCACACACCCACAGGAGTGATGATGTCACCGTTGTGATCATTACTGTAGTGTGTGTTGTGGCGGTGGCCTATTTTTGACCAGGCAGGCGTCGTGAAGGGCAGTCCAAACGTCTGCCTCAATGCTGCTGCCTCGAGGAGCAGCGACCTGCCACCATTAATTAATACACATACAGTGACACACCACCATTAGCACAACACAAGACTAAAGAAGCTCGGACACACAAGACTGTGTTCCAGGTCTGACATGGACGGTTAAGAGAGATTTTTTTCCTGTTGTTTTTGACAAAAGCCTACAGTTGAAAAGATGTGTGAGTAAATGATATCTAAGTTCAATAGTTAGAAATTCATCCTTCAGCAAAACACCAATGGAAAATAGGCTATAGGATATTTTTAGTCTATTACAAAGCTGTGAATATCACACATCTCTTTACTCTTTCCATGAAGGACAATATTGCAGTGGAGTAGCTGGAATGGCCATCTGACTAAGAGGTGAACTCCCACATGCCCTCGGGGATCAGCCAACTAGGAAAACATGATAGAGAAGAGACTGTAGAAAATGTGTGGTAATATCCAGACAAAAGGGGAGCTGTGAAACATGAGAACGTGAGGCTCGTTTTCTGTCGGAGATGAATGTTTCTCTCTCTTCTCCAAGGCTATTTCCTTCCATGTCTGGTGTCATCCATGTGGAAACATCCTGTAAGCAAAGGACAATGTTCCCACAGTCTATTCTGCCTCTGAGCTGATGAGTTTTTGTACTGTGTACGTCCAGAGAAATGCAGAGTATTTCTACACAGAGTAGAAGTTGAATGATGCACAGGAGACTGAATACTATCTAGGTCCCAGAAAAGAGCGTGAATAAAAGGTGTACATGTTGGAAATGAGGTGAAGTGGGCTGTGTGTGAGAAATTAATAGCCTCTCTAAGATGCGTTAGAATAGTGGTATAATCAACCTTGAAAACTAGCACAAAATGTCACAACAAAACCCTACTAGATCACAGTTTTATCTCGATTCTGAAATCCATGCCATGAAATGTCACATTTCATCCTCTTGAACACACTGTAAAAAATAGGTGCATGATGGGAATAAAAATCTCAACCTGCAGAATAAAAAATATATATATAATTTTAAAAAATAAATATATATGTATATAAAATAAACACAGCTTTGGTGAAGCAGTGTTCTAGTACAAAGAGACAGAGGAGAGACAAGATGGGATGGAGGAAGGGAGGGAGAGAGAGAGAGAGAGAGAGAGAGAGAGAAAGAGAGAGAGAGAGAGAGAGAAGGCTGCCAGTTTTGACAGAGATATTTCTGAAGACTGTATGGGTTTACAATATCCAGGGATTTAATGTTTAAAATGTGTTGGCCAAACAATAACTTAAATTCCCCCTAAAGGCTCTATCAAATGAAATTAGCTTTACAGACGTTGGCAAGCACTAAAGCGGAAAGCAAATCTCCCCGAAAATGGATCTGCTGTTCAAGGTTGTGTTTCTAACCCTCCCATGACAAACAACTATCTTATTTCTAGAGAAACAGAATATTGCAGGGTCTTCTTTTCTTGATAGATCCATATTCCACCAAATGTTTTCTCCATGTCAATCCTGCCAATGTTTTTCTTCCTCCTTTAGATAATTCACACTTTCTTCAGATAAAGTAACATACAACATTAGCATTTAAAACATAATTATACCTGGCCAAGGACTGTAGAAACCGTAGAAAAGGAAATGTACTGTCTCTGTAATTCCTGTCAGATCTAGTATGTTTGTCTTTCTCCATAATGAGTAGCTGCCATGTAGACAAGAGGATATGACGTAGGCAGGTTGTAGAATTAGTGTCCTGTTAGTATGAGTGTACTATGTCATCTCTCTAGCTGAAAGCACGGTCAACCTAATGACAGATAAGACTCCCTGTCCACAAACATTCCCCAAACAAACAGCGTCTATTTTTACCTCTGTCCTGCACTTGCCTAAGGTAAACACAGAGTTTGTCAGTTTTGAGTGCTTTTAGCAAATGGAAAACTGCTGACATCCAGTGGTATGTTTGCACACACATTTGGCCGGGTGAAGATGTGTTTTTATTTGATTCCGGGCCATTTTGCTGCTTCGCTGAGGTGATGGTGACATTTTGCCGTGATCTCATTCTCTCTGTGAAGAGATGCATCATTCTGAGGCCATGACTTGTTTCTTTACTTTCCTGGCACTAATGACTGCTTTCCCACAAAGGAAGCAGCAGCTCACCGAGTGTGTGTGTGTGTGTGTGTGTGTGTGTGTGTGTGTGTGTGTGTGTGTGTGTGTGTGTGTGTGTGTGTGTGTGTGTGTGTGTGTGTGTGTGTGTGTGTGTGTGTGTGTGTGTGAGTGTGTGTGTGTGTGTGTGTGTGTGTGTGTGTGTGTGTGTGTGTGCGTGCAAATGTCTTTCTCTCCCTCTGTCTCTCTCTCTTTCTCTCTGTCACCGTGTCACTCTCTCTCTCCCTCTCTTTCCCTCTCTCCCTGTACGACAGCGTATGAGAGTGTGTCTGAAATAATGAGTCATTCTTTACTAGGCTGCTGTCCTGATGATTGTAAATTATTTCTCTCTACTGGATTACATCATGAAACGATTACAGCCTTATTCAATCAAACCTGGAAATCTGGAAAAACCCACATTCTGCCTGTGCCAAGAGGAAACAATTTTGAATGGATACAGATTAGTTAATGTTTGTTTTACCCAGTAAACATTGCTTTATTGAGCAACATGAATCCAAGTGTTTTTGACTTGTATCTGTGAATCCCTGTTACGTTGTTACAATGTTGTGAATAAGACCCTAAGAGGCTTTCTATCTACAGTATATTGTACCTGACCTTTCTCTTTCTTCTCTCTCCTATGAGTGACAGACGGTGTGATGGACGACTGAAAGCCTTTGCGGTGCCAAAAATACTCAAGACATAAAGGCATCTCATCTCTAACATCCTCTGACCCGCCTACTGTAGCCGGCCTTGTGCCCAGGTCAAGGGTTAATGCATTCTTCACTGTCACAATGAATTCCCATGAGCCACTTGTGGTAGTGTGGACTAGCATTGCTGCCTGCAGCTCCCAGTGTTCAAAAGTGGAGTGGTGTGCATCACTGGCTCTGGCTACCATTACATTATTGCAAACCCCTCTTAGCCAGTGGTTGGAAGACACTGATCAATAGCTCTGTTTTCATCTCGCTTAATTGCAGAATCTCATGACAGTGAATGAGTAGGTCTAAGCCACGGCATTGCTTGCAGCACAACACTAAGCTAGGAGAGTTGAGGGTTGAGCTTCGATGAATTTTCAAATCGTGTTTGTATGTTAATGCATTCATTAGATGTTTGAAATGCAAATGTGGATCTTAAAAAGGAATATTGTATGTAAACAACTTGTCTGACATAACTAATGTGTTATTATGTTCTTTATTGGTCCCTTGGTGTTACAACAATACAGTTCAATTCATTGACTTTCTTCATCGTTACGTTTCCCAATCAAACCAGTTCTAGGCTTACTGAAGATGTAGGCTATTGGAGGAATGTTACAAACGAGACAGAAATTAGCACGATAGAGCTAATAGATTTATGGCTCCTGTAAATTGATTTAATATGGTAGATTAAAAGCACCCCTAGTGTAGTACTGGTGGTGGACTTAAATGAAAGGAGTACAAGGTATCAACTGTGCTTGTCTGTATTGAAATAACACAATATTTATTTTATTTTTATTTAACCTTTATTTATCTAGGCAAGTCAGTTAAGAACAAATTCTTATTTACAATGACGTCCCAGGAACGATAGGTTAACTGCCTTGTTCAGGGGCAGAAATATAAAGAGTCTATTCTCTTAATTTCAGTTAGTGGCTATTTATTCATTCAGTGCCTTTATGTGGGGCATAACAAGAGGACTTTAATTCAATTATGTTGAAAGACAACCTTAGGGCCAGTTTTTCAGTTAGAGAGAAAGAGCGAGGACCTTGTTTTCAGCTCTCACAGAAAATGTGTGTCGTTGAAATTAAACTCCTCTGTGTTGCTGGAAGGTTTCTGTGTTTAATGGAAACCAGGAGGGAGTGAGTGGGGTTTAGTGTAAGCTACAGAGGAGATGAATCTGTATTCCCTGAATGTGTCTCAGGCTAAAATCAATAAATGCAATGCAAGCACAGCTCCCCGCTTCCCTCTCTCCTGATGGGTGTCCCTGTCTTTCCTTGGACTAATAGAACAATAATAATGAAATCCAAATCCCCACATTATAATTTGTTTTGCATCAGTCTCAGGAGAGATCTTCTTTAGCAGTTTATTTTAGTGGCTCATTATACTTCCTAATCAAGACATAGACAGACAACCTGTTTGCCCTTCCCCCACCCTCCCCTCTCTACCCTGAAGTGTGCTTGCTCGCATTGCGGTCATCGTGCTGGCACTTATTATGTTACAAGTGACCGAGGTAGGGACAACGTTCTCAGTGCGTGCAAAGAGGACCCAGCCAGGCTACCCGGGCAGGCAAAGAGTGCTTCTTCTTTTAATGATGCATCTCAGAGAGGTGCACATACACCCCTCTCCCTCCCATCCCTCCACCACCACTAGCACCCCACGTACCCGCCCCCCTGTGCTCTCTTTAACGAAGATTCTCCAATGCAATTAAGATTCCCTGCGTCTTGCTGCTACAGTATGAAAAAAACACAGCCACTGTCATTTCTCATGTCTTGTCAGTCCCTGGCTGCTGATGATGAAGCGGGGGAGGGATAATTTACCCGTTGCCACTGGCCACAGCACTGTGTGTGTGAGGAGCAACCAACCCCCATCTCAACAGGTAATGGAGAGGAGGGGGAGAAGGAAAATCAATGGCCAAAGAGCATGGAGAAGGAGCTTATAAAATGGCTTTACGTTTCAATAGCTGAATAAGGGCATTTGGTGGCCATCCTCTAAATTCAGCTAGGGGGGACTGTCCATGGACCTTCACATTTCTTTTAACTGTGTTCATTGCCACGTGCTTGGTGCTTGTCCTTGAGTGTAGATGGGTTTTCCTTTAGAGACAGATTATTATCGCAAATGATTTGCAGTGGTGATTGCAATAGTCATTTCCGGTGTTTAGATAATGTTATAGTAATGCATCCTAGATATCACCTAATTGCAACTCCTTTAAACGAATGCTCTTTTCAAACTAACATTGAAAATCATGCACAATATTATTGGTATCTTGTGATACATAGGGATACATAGATATTGGCTTAAGTGACACAAAAGAAGCACTCTATTCTATTCTCATGTACTCATTTCATCCACTGAGTGGTTAGCATCTCTATGGTGAGAGGGTGCCCTTACAACAACAAAAACACATGGGGGGGAAAAAACACATGTGCATTTAATAATTTCAATTTCCACATTTTTCCATCTTGACCCCCCCCCCCCCCCCAATCGTGATCCCCCATCAAGTTTTCATTGATATTAATGGCACAAAAGTAACTCAGTCTAGAGGATTGCACCATATAATAACACTATTACTCTATTAAAGGTGTTCAAAGCGGCAATCCTTAATTGAAACATTAACAAAGTGTCCTCCCCGCCACAGTTTCAGTAAAACGCTGAGTGATGAGGCTGGAGAAATGCAACCACTCTCAAATCCATAGACTATGCTGTGGATGCAAGGACTGGCCATCAATGATTTCAAAATGATAGTTTAAACCATGTTTTTTTTGGCTATAGAGTGGTTGTTTAAATATACTTTGTTTACAAACATTGGAGTAAAACAAGCTTATATTTGGGGTTCTGATGGGGTAGGACAGTTGAACTAAGTTCATGAGGCAAAATACGTCGCATTGTTCAAGAATCAATGGGTACATATCATTAATTTACAAGTCCAAAAATGGATGTAGCAACTAAGGAATGCCCCTTTAACACAAAGTGGCCTTCATACAGCAGAACTATGTGGCAATTTAAACGTGACCCGTTAGTTAACCTGTCCGAAAATGTTTAATTCTGTCCACTGTTCCACGAATGTCCTGCAAAATCATTCCCTTGTCCTGCAAAATCATTCCCCTGTCCCGCATTTGGGCTTTTTAGATGTGGTCACCATAATTCCACCAGTGGAAACGTTGTTAATGCAACGTTGCTATTGCAACATCTTTTCACATGTGATGAGAATAACATTATTTCAACCCCACATGTGAACTTGCAAAATACTTTCACATGTGGAGTTTTCTTGCATGTGAAACAATTCATTTAATTTAGACTTTCACATGTAGAATTGCAAGTTCGCATGTGAAAAACAATGATATGCAAACATCGAATTTGCCGTTTTATATGTGAAAAAACATTCACGTGAAAATCTCATTTTCACATGTGGAATTTCAAGTTGAGGTGAAAAACAATCACATGTGGACGTTTTCGCATATGAAACTGCAAATGTGTTTTTCACATGTGGAAATGAGATTTTCACATGGAGTGTTTTTTATACGTGTGAACCTGCAAATTAGATTTTTAAACGTGATTGAATTTCACATTTCAACTCGGAATTCGTGGAAGTACATTTTCACGTGGATGTTTTTCACATAGACCTACACAGCAAATGTTCACGTGTGCACGTTTATAACATGTGAAACCGCCAAAAAATGTTCAATGCAAATGTCACCAGAAACTGCAATTCACCTGTGAGGTGAAAACATGTCATTCTCCTCAAATGTGAAAAGGTGGTGTTAACATGTGAAGTCTACATTTTATACATGTGAAAATATGGTTTCACATGTGAAATTTAAGCTCAACATGTGAAAACAGCCAAACAAATTAAGGGTGGGGCCAGGGGCATGTAAACAGAGCAGAGCAGTTGTACCCATTCCATTTTTAACCACTCATCCCCTTGTTGTTTTCCAGTTCAATGAAATAATCTGGCTGCCTGCACCCCGTCTGACTGACTAAAACCTTGTCTGGGTCACAGGGCCCATGCTCAGCCTGTTGCTTATTATGTGTTCAGAGACAGCGGTATAGAGCGTACAATTAGGCACACAGATGGCTGCTGTGTCTTTGCCATGCAATGGTATTGATCTTCTCCTTAGGAAAAGATCTGTGTATTTCTCCCCTGGATTTTCTGTTTTGCAAGTGCGTTTTGTTTGAAAACCAAAAGGCAACATTTGCACAAGTACCTCCCACTTATTCTAGTTGTAAATCATTGGAAGTGACATAAAGGGGATACTTTGATCACATTTAGGATTATCTTTTGAGGGTTCATCTGTCACTATAAACCTAAACAGATTATGAAAACACACATAACGATTTGGGCAACAGTATCACTGTTTATTCTGTCCCAAGATGAGGAAAGACACAATGTGAGAGTTAATATTAAATATTAACCAAATTTGAGCATCACATGTACTGTCACAAATGATGACCAAACACATTTTGAGCATTCATTTCAATCTCACACATGCATGCGTTTTAAAACAGCAATGCACAGTTTAAAAAAAAAACATGTTTTATTATAGGATTTCCATAGACAACATGTTTATGTTAAGAATAAATCATACATTTCCCTGATACTTGGAATCACATTAACGTGACTAGTTGATCTCTAGCCCGTGGAACAGGCACTGAAAGTAATCTTTCTAATTTGAGAAGTTTCAGTCATTCCATACATGATTTGCATTATGCAGGTCATCTATTAATAATATCAATGATGATGAACAATCAATTACATAACTTGAAAAACAAAACAAATAAACAAACAAAACAAGCCAATAAGAATCCTCATCCTTGAATCAATTCAATAGACGCTTTTGTTTGTTCTTGTTTTTTTCCCCCGTCACATTAGCATATGGTGTAGCCCTAATCATAGTTCAACTGTCTAAACGTAGTGTACTATTATTTTCCTAAGTAAAACAAACATTGATCTATATTAATGTCAAATACAAGTTTTCTTTTGTGGCAGCATGTAAGCTGACGTCACATTGGTTCCTTGAAGTGGAGCTGAATAAACCTTGAGAAGAGTCTCCTTCAATCTGCTGTTAGTAACTAACACACACACTCACTCACACCGAGACTCAATTACTGCCCAATTCCTTTCTTTATCATCTGTTACCGGCCTCTTTCAAAACGAAATCGAAAAGAGACTAGAAGGCTACACGAAGTATTACTTGAAACAAAATCCCGTTGGAAATAAGTATTAGTGTCGAAACTAAAAGGTAAGTGTCCTCTTATTTCAAGGTGGGGGTAAAGAAGACGGTCTGTTATATCATAGAACAAGCGATGTAGCTGGCTTGATTTGTTTCGCGAGGCGAGCTGTAGTTTCTTTGCTTACTGCGTGTGTCCCTCAATCGTCAACTGCACATTGATAGAAACTTATCAAATGGATACAATGTTATTCTAAGCAATCGGCATGTGCGCCTTTGCTGCATGGTAAAATAATAGGCTACACCAAAGTTGTTTTGTAGAGTAAACGGGAGTTTTTTTTTGTCGTTGCTCAGATCAAGCTAGTTTGTGACCTGATAGTCGGAATCGTCTTTGTGTCCTCTCTCGTGCGCTTTAATTGAACTGTTATATTATTATTATTTTTAAATAAAAAACTGTTTTATTTAGTTCAGGAAAACTTTTTTTGACGATGTTTTTACCCACTGTTGTATATAAGTTGGCCAGTATTTTTTTGTGCACATTTAAAGGAACGAAATGTGGGAGTCAATGAAGGTAGGGAGCACAAGCTACCTTTGGTCTATTTAGCTGTCCGTTTACAGACAGGGCAAAATCCGAGCTAATAGCTCCTCAATGCGAAAATAAAATAATTAGTAAGCACAAACATAAATACTTGATTTAACTATACAACAGATTGCGTTGTGGTTTGCCAGGTAAAATTACATATCTTATTAGTCAAATCAGTTTGATGTTTTTGTCGAGTTTCAGGCTCTTTTTTTTTTTTTTTTTTTTTTTTACAACTGGCTAAAGCTATCTTTTGTTGCTTCCTCAAACAAGAAGCAGCTGCTGCCTGGCCGAGTTGTTGAAATGTATCCCTTTGTGTATATTACAATATCCTCCATTTTTCTGCCCTTCCAAACAACAAGCTTTTTCGCCATCTTGGTTGATTTTTAAATTCCCTAAGCACCCCCACGCTTGAAGGAAACGTATCCATGTTTTACCTAGAGAAAGTTTAAACTAGACTATGGGAAAAGAAATGTAGACGGTGACGTCATGTGAAGTTTTAAGAGAAATGTAGGCAACGTTTAACCTGTGATTGGAAGGAGGAACAATTTGGTGTTACGTTTGAAGGAGAGTGGGATTCAGCTACAACGTTACAGTGACATTATGCAGTGTTGCAAGAATCGGATGCGTGTTTTTGAACACGCAGAATACACAAACGGTGTGTTTTAATACCGTAGTGACAGGTGGAGATGCCATGCAAAACTGCCTTTTTAACCTAGATTTGTTTCTCTCTCACTGAACTTGGTTAGGTGTTTTCTACATGCACTTTTTTCTAGTTTATCAATGACACTTTGATAAAGGTGTTATTTGTCACACCACTTTTAGTCAATGACACGAATAGCACACATTATGTGTTTTAATCGTTCAACCGCTGGAATTAGGCAATAGGCTAATCATAATCGATTAGAATGAATATGCTATATCAGAATGATGTTATGATACATAGCCCAGTGTTATCATCATATTTTTTTGCTATTGCATTTAAACATATATATTGTTTAATGGACTAATAGCCAAGTAATCTAATTAGACATTGACCAACAGCTATTGATGTTTATACAAATTACAACTTTTAATTAGTCAAGCAAAGTATTATTCGTATTTTCCCCTTTCCCCTCTTTTCTTGTTTGCTTACTCTCCCTTTGCATTGTGGGAGTCTTCGACACTTGTTTACAAATAAAAGGCAAAGATAGTGTGCCTTGGCTTATCTACCGGTAATAACACAATGTTCACCTTAGATGACTATAGGTCTGGGCCTAATTGTCATGCCATAAGTGGTAGGCACTATTGAACAACATGTAGCCTAGTCACAATCCACCGTCTCCTCATTGTAAAGCTCATTTCTGAGAAGATGGCAGAGGTGTGACAGAGACAGTAGGTAGATGATGACAGTAGGCTGAATTTCAGTTTTTTTTTTATTACCGTGTTATAACACGCCATGGGTTCATTTGTGTGTTTTGCTGATGTCATGGCGGAGGAAAGATTCCAAACGTAGGCTACCTAAAGTAACAAACCATTTAGTTTATCATCAAAGACTCTCCTGTCACACTAGAGATTATACTCTCATCATCAGTTTTTCTGGTGAGCATCCATCCGCCATATCCCTGTGGGATAGTCTTTAAAATGGATCTCAGTTGTCGTCTCACAAGCAGTTGTTGTAAAAAAAAAAACATCAACAGCAATGATGCTTTGTGATAGGAAATCTAATCATTTCACCTCCCACCCTCTTTGTTTCGATATTTACTGCTGCTAAGCTAAAGTGCACAGGAGCAGATGTTTAGCCAAACATCCTTGCTGAGGGAGGCGCGATGCCTTTTTCCTTCTGGGAATGGCTCCTCTCCTCTCCCTGTGCTGATGCATGGACATGACAGCTGCTTGATTTCATGGAGCTGCTAAGAAGCCATTAGTGGTATCAGTGAATTGAAACGGAACAGTCTCTCCCATTTTTCCACCGCTATTACAAACGTCTATTGTTAGCTTCTTTTGTGTGTGTGTGTGTGTGTGTGTGTGTGTGTGCTGCAGCTGAACACACACAGCAGAACAGGGCAGAGGAGCACTAATATACTTGTGTTGCTGTGTGTTTCCCCATAATGCGAGTGAGAGAGAACAAATCTGTCAGGGCTTGTTTGTGATGTTGGTTTGAAATGGAAGCAAACTGTGCTACCTCAAGCACACTCAAATCAGGGATGTCTCCATGCCTGGCCAAGAGAAGCAAAACAATGTAACTGTAGTGCTCCACCTCTCTCTCTCTCTCTCTCTCTCTCTCTCCCACCCCCCTCTCTCCCCCTTGCCTTCTTCCCCCCCCCCCCCCCCCCCTCACTTCCCCTCTCTCTACCCCCCCCCCCCCCCCCCCACAGAATGTTGTTTTCTTTGCCAGGAGGTAAAAAGGACTTCCGCTTGACTTGAACATTCAGGAATTAAAGATAGGCATGTTTAAGCCCTATTTGCATGTCTACCCAACGTTGCACCAAATGGTTGCTATTGACTAAGCTGATTAGAAGAAATTAGGTTTAGGAGCCCCTGTGTCTGGGGGTGCTGAAACGGACAAAACTTGGACAGCTTTTCTACAGACAATCCCATATGCACACAAATCTATTCTGTCTAATCCTGTACTATTGAAATTAGGGCTAATAATGTTAGAGGAACGTGCCTGCTTTGGTGTCCACCACTTTTCTGTCTTTTTGAAATGAGGTGAGGATGGTTATCCAGTCAACACTCAAACAGTTTGTCGCTGTCAACGCCACCACTCTTTGAATTGATCTTAAACGCAATGCCCACACGGCTCTCGCTGATTGCAGTGTGTACTGAATTTGATTAGTGTGCTATATTCCTATACTGCAGCTCCTTGTGCTAGTTTCAATGTTTCCCTTCATTGTTCGTGAGACACTGTAATGAAGCATTTATTACTGTAACCCTGGAAACGAAGGCCTACATTGTTTGTTTCTGGCATTGATTTTCTTGTTTACGTTGTTTTGTATGGCCTACACAGAGATTGATTAGCTTCTGTAAACAGATCTTATGTGTGGTAAGGGAACGAACAGTTGGGTAAAGTCTATGAACTCCACTGTAGTGGTGGTGTGTTGTTCACACTTATTTTAAGTTTTCAACTCTAAAGAGGAAGTAAGACTGTTTTGTGTTATGTGAAATTAATCAACCAGAGCCTAATTACCTAAAGCTGGATTGCCACTGAGTCCTCCATCCCCGTGTTTACTTCAAGCTCTCTCACACACACGACTTCTCCGAAGTCAAGTACTAACTAGACAGAGGCTTTTATAAAGATGTGTGGTGAAATTTCTGGCCCTGTAGCGATGCAGGAATTGGCTTAAAATCCAAACGGTTTAATTAGGCTAATGCTGTTTATTATTGTTGGCTATTAAACCTTTGTTACTGTGCATGATAACTGTCATGTCTGAAAATGTTACTTGCAGCATCTGTAGTCTATACTCATTAGCACAACTGTTGACAGAGGCCTATAAGTTAACACCAGCAGTTGGTAGGGCAGGTTTGTTAGTGCTCCTATGACCTACTTCACCTTCACTTTGCTATTCTAGTCACACTGTACATTAAGTTGAGATATAGTATCGACATAACGTTTTTACATAGGCTAGCCTACGTTATAGCCCACACATCCATTTTTACAAACATGGTGGTAGTATGCAAGATGAATGTCGGCAATATGCAAGAACATACCGTGGGCATCTATGGTGGCCTGGTTCAGTTTGTGACATGAACTGAAAGTAACTGTGTCAAGGGGGAGCATTACTGGTATAAGCAGATGTCAGTTTTACAGCAGTCTGGCTTATTTAACACGTACAAATAATCTCTGTGTTGTTGTTGCTTTCGTAGACACCAAAAATAGCAGCATAAATGCCTTTTGTACAACCAGGTCACGCCAAGTTCACTTTGTTTCTGAAATACCAAAGACACGGAGGCCATGTTTGGGAGAAAGGGAGGCGATTAGCTGCTTTGGTCTTTTTGTTGTCCGTCCCCTGGGCTTCTTCCTATTTATCATTCAATGTGAGAACTTCCTTGATGAAACTCAAGGTTATTTTTTCCATGGTCTGTCTGTCAGGATGCTTGTTGTTCCACTGGCAAGGTGAAGAGGTTGATTTCTCCCTCAAGTAACGCCTCATTTTCAAAGTCCTTGAGCTCTGCAGAAAGTCTATAAAGGAGTAGGCTAGCCTGTCTGTCGATTCATTCTTCTTTCTTTGTACTGTATCATAAAACCAGCCCGTTTTCTCAAAACAGTCACAAAGGGAAAACCAGGCCTATTGACTTGATTTGTGAGGGTGTTTGAGGCAGAGACAAAAACCTGTCTTTAATTTCAGCTGTAGGCTATTGCTTACAGTAGCCAAGTAGTAGGCCTTACAGTAGCCAAGTAGTAGGCCTTACAGTAGCCAAGTAGTAGGCCTTACAGTAGCCAAGTAGTAGGCCTTACAGTAGCCAAGTAGTAGGCCTTACAGTAGCCAAGTAGTAGGCCTTACAGTAGCCAAGTAGTAGGCCTTACAGTTTCCTTCCTTCTGTCTCGAATGAGCACACTTCAATCTAAGATGCCGATAGCCTGATGAGATCTAAGAGCGTTGGTTAAGCTAACTGATGTAGGGAACTGAGCCAAGTATAGGCTACAGAAGACTATCCTTTCCCCCCAAAACAACATGGTTCCATTCATAGCCTAGTAGTAGTTTAGCTAGGCCTACTGCTTAACGCCAGCCCCTCTGTCTTGTCTGTAGCCATGTTAAACGTGTATAACATGATACCCTATGACAAAAGAGTCGGATAAACCACAGCTCTGCTTAACATGAGTCCTTCAGAGTGGGTCCAAGGATGATGCTTTCAAATGACATCATCTGAAGGAGTGTATATCCTAAGCTATGCGTAAGGAGCAATCCACTAAAGTCGACACCATTAGGGCTTTTTTTTAGTGGTCTTCTCCTGCGAGCCATCCATTTCTTTTTGCCCCCCCGGGAGATTGTCATATTGCCTGTGCGTGCCGTGGCTGGAATGCTTCAGTGATTGAGTCCCTGCCGACTGTGATAATGGGGACGCTGTTGGAAATACCAATCGTAGTATAGCCTAGCCTAGGCCTGTTTGGTTGGCTTATCACCCTTTTACATTCTCTACTAAAATAGTGTGCAGCCTGCATGCTCTATTCACATATCTGCAGTATCTCTCACATGCTGGGAATTCTGAAGTGTTGTTGCCATTGCGGATAGAAATATCTTTGGATGTGGGAATGGGAAATTGCGTAAGGTTTCGTATCGTGGTGGTGCCGGGGACGGTCAATGTTGTTCATCATACTAGGACAGCTGGCTGCAGGATTGAGGAGCATGGAGTAGCCCCTGGGTGGCTGTTAAAAGGAAACAGGCACACACACACAGGCACACACACACACACACACACACACACACACACACACACACACACACACTCTGAGGTTGCGCTTCAACAATCAACCTTTTATTTATTGATCGTCCAGCATTTAAAATCTGGTCACTGCTGCCACAAAGGCTTTTCATTTTAGCTGTGCTGGCAGACTGCTGCAACCTAGCCAGAATTTTAAATATTACATTTTAACTGAGCGCCATAAGAACTGACAAGGATGTAGAGGAATGGGGGGGGGAGGAATCTGTTCAGCAATGAAATAGCCTAATGTGTGTTGGTCAGCAGTAACCATACAGTGGAAGGTCTTCTTTGTAAACAGTCCTGCTTGCATTTGGATGAGTAGGGCAGGAGTAAAGAGACCTTAGGCCTACACTACATCCATGCAGCAGACAGATGCATGTGTCAGTTGTATTGTACTAGAGCTGATTCACAGATAATAGGACTAAACTTCAGGGGCGTACTTAGTGATTTGGAGGCCCCAGGCAGGGGCCAGTCTTCGCACGTTCATCCAAATAATTCCAGGGTCCGAACAGTGCGCTGTGACCCCGCCACCTTTCCTTTGATTCACAAGTGGATGAAACTATTTCACTGGAGAAAGCATCCGAGCGAGTGAAACAGCGCCCCTCTGTCTAACTATATGTAACCCATGTATCAGATGCTGTCTGGCCAAAAAGAGTATGACATGCCATACTCTTTTTGGCCAGACAGCATCGGATACATGGGCCATACATGCATGTCCTCTGCCTTGACGACGATGGCAGTATTATCAGCAGCGCCTGTCTTTTTACTAAAGATATAATTGTCTGGTAGAACAGAAAACCAGCAGGCTCCGGATCTAGTAGGGTAAGAGTTGAATACCCAGGGCCCAGGCCTGGTTTTCTACTAAGCTAACATATGGAATTGTTTTTTAGATGGTCATACCATTTGATTTGGAATTTTAGGACCCTGTCTGGGGTGCGTATTGGCGGCAGAGAAGTCAGACGCAGGAGAGCAAAACTGTGTTTCCAACAGCTAAGTTTAATTATCAATACCCACCGGATACAGAACAATAAAATATATGGGTTCATAACGCGACGCACACCAGAACATAACGTGAACAAGCACTGACAACAAACAATTACGGACAAGGACATGGGGGGAAACAGAGGGCTAAATACACAACATGTAATTGATGGAATTGGAACCAGGTGTGATGGAAGACGAGACAAAACCAATCGTGTTCGTGAGAGTCTTTCTATATTAGTGTGTAGCCCAAAACGTTCGAACGCTACAGATATTTTCATCAGAATACAGATTTTTGGGATGTCTCATTGTCTGACAAACACCGCCGTAGCTCTGCCACCTTCCACCGCAGATGTGGAAGGCCGACATTGGGGGATGCGGTGGATTGGGACAGAGCCCATGCAAAACAGATATCCCTAGCTTAAAGAGGTTTATTTTTATTATGCCCAGCTCATGAGGCCCCTTAATGATGATGATGATGATGATGATGTGACGCCTGAAGCAATTGCCTGTTCTGCCATAATGGCAAGTCCGCCAGTGCTAACCTTTCTATATTGTCTTTTACTCATCTAGTAAAATGTAGCCTACAATATAGATTAGGCCTTTGCAGGTTATGGTGATTTCAGCTTGACTCAGCCTACCTAGTAACAGAGCTGCGGCCTAAACATTCTCCTGATTGGATGAGTCATTACTTTGACCCGGAGCTAACTGGCTGTTTTTAGAACTAGAGGTCAGAACAGGGACTTCACCTTGGGAAGAGGGGGATTCATGTAATCCACACTAGCGTGACTAGCACAGACGCACCGTGGAGTTATTCCTGGGAATGGACGGATTCTATTGGTTCATTTGATGTTCTACAGTCTGTTCTCCATCCGGATTCGTCCGTCTTTTCCCGTACGTGTGTGCTGTGCAATAACTAAAAGACACTTAGCCTACAAGCAGGAAAAAGCAGGGAACCACATGTAACAAGTCATTCATTAAAGGCCCGTGAGAAGGAAATGGAAAGTTGAAAATGTGCCACCATTTTCTCTCAGACCTCATTCTCTTCCACAGATAGCCTAGACACATGCTGTGGTGATCTCTCCTCTAGTCTCAATTTGGCGGGAGTTGAAACAGAGAAACAGAGAAACCGTCGCTCCTCTCCTCCGTCTGCCCCAGAGTGGCTGTTCTTATTCCTGGCCGCCATGAAAGGCTAGCTGCCTGCCTTGTGGCATTGTCCCTTTCTCTAAACGATGACACTGAGAGACAGCTGTAACGCGAGACGCCTCTACCCAAGCAGGCGCTCGGAGAGCGGACGGGGAGACGCCTTTATCTCAGGCTGGGGGGCACTGACCTCTACTAGCTCTCAGGGCTGCATGGGAGCAGTGTCTGGAGTTAGTATCCACCCTCTACTAACTGAAACTCTTAGACTACATATAACATCCATGGATTGAGTTGCAGGGTAGTCAGCCTTGTGGGCCTTGGTAGGATTGGTGTTTTGTGGTTGTTGTGTTGTGGTTTGAACTAGTGTGTGTCTGTGTGGCAAGGTTGTATTTGTGTGTGCGGGTATACTTGTGTGGGTGTGCTTGTGTGTGTGTGTGTGTGTGTGTGTGTGAGTGTCTTATGTTTGTTCAAAGATGGAAACATCCACACATCCCCCTGGCCTGCAGGCTACAGCGGCTAAATCCTCTGTGAGAGCTCCCGCGTGTAATCCAAATATTTAGAGCTAATTTAAGCATGGACCAGAAGCGGAAACAACATCTCTCTCTCTCTGTGTGTGTGTGCGTGTGCGTGTGTGTACGTGTGTGTGTAATCTCAACACTGGGGGGAAATGAAAGCACTCAATCAGTCACCTGTCAGAGCTCTTCACTCCCTCCAAACATACACACATGCGCGCGCACACACACACACACACACACACACACACACATCTCCCTCAGGGTTTGACAGGATTGGGCTTTTATTGACTCACTGATTGAGACAGGCGATTCATTTAATGGAAACTTTAACCACCGAAACACAGTAATACTGGAATCAAGACAGATGGACATCTCTCATCTTTCTCCCTGTGCTTTATATTAGGTTGAACGTTAGCTTGTAGATGAACTTTGGTGATCATCTTGTATTTAAAAAAAAAATCTCTTGTACGGAATTCCATGTTGAGGCTGAGCTAGGCTAACAGGGGGAGTACAGAGAGAGGATTATTGCAGGGTATGAATGGTTGGTCGTTTGTTGATCGACCCAGAGCCGGCCGAGGCGGAAGAGAGAGAGAGAGAGGGCGGTGGGTGGGAGAGGCGTGACAGCTGCGTTGGCGGCTGCTGTGAGTGACCTTCACGCGTCATCTTGGTAGATTGTCAAGGCTGTTGGGATGACACTGAGCCATGGAGCTCTGCTCTGACGGAGCGGCTGCGTCCTCTCATTCACTCACTCAGACAGACAGTGGTGCACTCTGGGTACAAGTTGCCCATAGTCACTTCTTTCTCTGAATCATAACTGTAACCATTAAAGGGGGGTGCCAAGCTCACCTCAGATCAGTGTCTACTCTAGAGGCTACTTCATGCTACTGCTCATGGTTAATTTGTGTAGCCATGTATCAATTGTATAGCCTAAATGAATGAAGTCCCACAGTAGTGAACGTGGGCTGCGTTCAGTCTGATGACCCACAGTTACATCAGCGTGTCTTAAAGGCTCAGCGCAGTCAACATTTTGATTTCCTGTGTTTTATATATATTTCTACACTATGAGGTTGGAATAATACTGTGAAATTGTGAAAATGATCATAATGCTGTTTAAAAAGACATTTCAGCCTGTTTTGGTGCGATGGAGCTTTGGCCTTCCATGGTGACATCACCATACGGTAAATTAGTTATTAGACCAATAAGAAAGAGATTTCCAAGCCTTTCTGAGTGGCGCACTGGTCTAAGACACTGCATCTCAATGCAAGAGGCGTCACTACAGTCCCTGGTTCGGATCCAGGCTGTATCACATCTGGCTGTGATTGGGAGTCCCATATGGCGGCGCACAACTGGCCCAGCATTGCCAGGGTAAGCTGTCATTGTCGCCTAGTTAAATAAAGATGGAAAAAACCTGTATTTTTCTTCAGTTTTCCGCTTCCCACTCAGACCACTCCCAGGGAGTCCTAGCAAAATTCTTCCTTGGGAAAATGCCCTTTGCTAAGAAGCTATTACAATTTTTTTTTTTTACCATTTTCATTTAAAACAATCACAGTAAGTTACTTAATTGTTACCCAGAAATGATTTGATGTTGAGATAAAAACGGTTGCATTGGACCTTTAAGCTGAGGCCAGAGGCAGGTCCGTCCAATTAGCCAGTGAATGATAGCCCCATAGGCTAAGTGGAGGGAGACGGAGAGAGGCTCCCCTCAGATTCATCATGATGCTACTGTAGGAATTGGCTCCCAGCCATATTGGGAGTAGCAGTAACAGGGCTGAATCATAAATGGCACACACGTACAGTACCATCACGCTCACGCTCACACATACAGTACCATCACGCTCACACATACAGTACCATCACGCTCACACATACAGTACCATCACGCTCACACATATGCTCACACTTACGCCCATGCACTAATGCACACACACACACACACACACACACACACACACACACACACACACACACACACACACACACACACACTGTTTGTGTTACACGATGACAGTCCCTCGAGGGTGTCCTCTCTCTTAAATCCCACAAATGGATTGTGTTTTGTTCGCTTTTCAGCCAGTTCTTGTGCTTTACATTGTGGGGAGTGGGACTTGCTCCATCAGGTCTACGAAGAAGACATTTAATGGAATAGAACACACAGAGAGGCTCTTCTGAATAAGCTGAGAGAGAGGATCTGAATTGCACTTAGGCAGACATTTCTGCACACAGATTCTTCTCCCTCCCCTCTTCCTCGTCTCTCCACAGAACAGACACTCACCTCGCGCCACAGATTCCATTTTGTCAGCTTTCAGCTCCAGATCATGTAACGATAAAAGATACTGCCCCGCAGTTAAACAGTGCCAGTAAATCACACGCAAAAGAAAGCTGGGAGAAGCAGTATTTTTAAGCAGAAAGAGAGAAGGGGGAGAGAGCGAGGGGGTCTCTTTGTGTTCTGTGTACTGACTTTGTGTGATGAAGAGATGAATCACTGCTATTTAGGGATCGGTTTCCTGCAACTGATTGTGTGACGACTCAGTGGTGGATAGATTGTCAAGACTTGCCTGTTTTGTTTCCCGGAGGTTTCAGAAAAATGTCTGCGGCCAGTTCACAGTCAGTGCCCTCCGCTTTCATCCCTCCCTCCCCTCCCTGGCCTGCGATATCACAGATGAGCCGAGAGCAAAAGGAGACAAGCACCTTTTTAGCGTGTCTGTCATTGAATGGCACTTTATGACGGCCTCGCTAAGGTTTCTCCTCACTAAAGTTAAAGTCTACATTACTAGATTTATCATGACGGTTCCCTCCGCCAAAGGCGCTATTCAATTCCAGGCCTCCGGGGCCACATCACAGCTGTTGCCCTCGAGGCCTGGAATTGAAAAGCCTTGTTCTTCGTGGACCTGTTGTTTTGTGCCCGCGGGCTTACAGAATGTTTAGGCCTAGTCAGATGCTGCTTGCTACCGTTGTGTTGCTTATGACTGTGTTTGAGTAGAGCGTACGTAAGGCTCTAAAGTGTTCTAGACCCATTGTCTTAGCAAACAGCTAGCGTAGCCGTAGTCAGGTCAGTGTGTATTTCAAATACCCAGGCAGGCGAAAACGGGGTGAAGTATATAGCTTCACATCTCGCCACTCTCATTACAGCACTCTTTGGCTGGGGGAATCATTTCAGCGTCGCGCCCTCTCTGAGGGAACATCCTTTAATCATGGCTCTAATAGGCCTTTATGAAGACGCACAGATGAATTCCCTCACTCGGCCCGGCGGGGTGTGTTATCACCACGGAGATGTGTAATCAAGGTGATGTGTGTGTGTGTGTGTGTGTGTGTGTGTGTGTGTGTGTGTGTGTGTGAGAACAGACGACCAGATCAGGCCTGTGGATGACAAGGAGGAGTCATTATCGCTAGATCACGTCGTTATTATAGACGGACACCGTCACTCTAGTTAATACCGTTTATTTCCTGTGGAGATTTCAGCCGTAATGGCGCGCGCGCACGTGTGTGTGTTTCTGTGCCCCTGTGTCTGTCTGTGTGCTATAGAGTTTTCCCCAGTGTCAGGGTGAATGTGTGTACCAGAGTGACCATGACACCACTAGCGGTGCTGCGGTGAGAGAGACAGTGCCACGGCCGTGACACACAGGCAAGACGGTCACCATGTCCTTTCAGATACACAGGCTGAGAAAGTTCCCTCGCTGCCTCTCCCCTTCTCTGTGCTCCAGGAAGACGGATAGATCCGAGACAGTGTAGCTCCGAGGGGCGTGAGAACACTGGGAAGGGCTGGTTCTCTCTCTTAGCAAGAACTGTCTTGTGTTTTTAGGAAAATATCCTCCTCCCTCACAACAAAAGCCATAATGTCTGGCTTTCATTCTAACAGGTTGAGCAGGAAAAATGTATGAGTGTGTGTTGTGTGGCGTGTTTGTGTTCGCAGGCCTGCTGTGCCTGCGACAGAGAGAGAGAGAGTGTGTGTGTGTGTGTGTGTGTGTGTTAGATCTGCTCTGCTTACGCTCAGTGCCAGATCCTAGCTGTGTCTCAAAATGCCATGTCCTTTTGTTTTGTTTGATCTGTCAGTTGACCACAGCAGCGCACAGAGCTTTGATATCGATGTATGTTGGAAATGAATTAGGTATTCACCCATCACCCACTGGTCGTCATTAGCGTTTAGATTGTATTTTCCAATGAACGGTGTCATACGGAAGACATATTCATGTATAAATGGATTAACCTGGCTGTTGTCCTCTTTTTCTCTCTCAGGTGTTAGAGCAGTGATGTCACAGAGCTGAAGACATTTCCTGTCAGTGAGTACTGACTCTTTTCTCTGTTACCTTTCTATCATCTCTGAACGACTGTCAACAACATAGCTTTGTGTTGTTGTTGGGCCCTGTGTGACATTCCCTAATACTTATAGTTGTTATGCGAGGAGCTTTTGAATGATTTTTTTTTTGCTCAACTTGTCATCAACAAAATGTGTTTTGGCGTAGAGGAGAGTTCGCAGACTCCTTCGATTCCAGGCTTAATTAGATTTCATTCTTTCGACACAAGAGGATTTTCTCCCCCAATTAAATTTAACAAGGGCTTCTTGAAAAAGCAGTTGTTCTGATTACATTACAAATTCAGAGTTTCATTCAGTGAATCGTGCAATTAATTACATTTCTCTCCATTTTGATCAGCACATTTTAGGGGGCGAGTGAAACACGCAAATTAACCATCATCAGTGTTTGTGATCTGTTGCAGTAACATTGAATTGAAACAGTTATTACAGTGTCTGTTGATGTAGTCTAACATTGCATTTAAATTGTTAGGCCTATCAGTTGGAGTCAAACTGAATCATGTTCCTCAAACAATACAGTGGATTAAATTGGTTGGCTGGTTAGTCGTTTCTCACCCTCTCTTCTGTGGCTCATCTGTTTGGCTCAGCTTATCTTTGTTTTCTCTCTCTCTCTCTCTCTCTCTCTCTCTCTCTCTCTCTCTCTCTCTCTCTCTGTCTCTCTCTCTCTGTCTCTCTCTGTGTGTGTTACCACTGGCTCTACTCCCTCAAGGTTTCACCGAGCAGACAAAGGTGACGGTTTTATCCCACAGACAATGACTTGCACTTTTCTCCCTTTCTCACTTTATGGCTTTGTGCTGATGAGTGTGTCACCAGATCTAATCTCACACTTTATAAATCAGCGTTTATCTCTTATGCAGCTCAGCTGGGTAAGCGTACCGTTGAGAGTTAGGTGTGTTTATGTATCTTGAGGTAGGCTTATTCAGCAGATGAAAAAATATCGAAGTGGAACGGTTCTCCTCCTAAATGTGCTTTTCAAGGTGATGTTTGCTTGACGTACAATACACCTGATTTGAGAATCCCCTGCACTGCAAATTGTAAGTTACACATTTTGGACCGGCGCTGGGCCTTTACCTGCTACATACCATGTAACCTATTATTGATAGCTGTCTGCTATCAGTCATGATATTGACGGCTCCGTTTGAAATTGATTTCCTGGAAATGACAGGCTGGAGAACGGGTGAAAGGCAAACCCCCCTGGTGGCTGTGCTGATTTGCTCGCTGTTGAACACTGCAGTGAAATGTCCACCTGTCAGTCTCTGGTGATCATACAGTATTTCTGTCTGTTTATTCTTCCATTAGTCCATAGAAAACAGGCAGAACCTTGGCAAACATGAACGTCATCCAAACGGCCACAGTACAGAGCAGTTATCCGAAATTAGTTCCTTGAGAGAGGAAGGTAGGAAACAAGAGAGTGGTGCTTAAATACCCAGAGGGAATTACAAATGTTGAATCAAATAGAGGAGAGACAGAGAAGAGAGAGAGAGAGTTGTATTGTATTGTTTAGAGAGTTTACAAAAGTCGTAGCGGACAAAGGGATGGCAAAGGTCACAATGTGTGTGTTTGTGTGTTTACAAGCCTGTGAGTGGCGGTCGGTGCTGTTTAAGATGATGGAGGATGCTACATTTTTTTAAATGAACATGGCCCTATTTCTATTAAAGCATATTGGATGACTGTCATTCATATTCCATTCACCCAGCTCAATGTAACTTCGATAGGTTTAGGCTACAACATGATACTAAAATGTTCCCTATACCCATCATAAGGTTGCTAAAACCTAGCCTATGAATGAAAGTTTACAGCGTAGGTGCTCACCTTGAGTAATCAAGGTGACAGACAGTGACACATTTAATACTGCCTTTAGCACTCTTGCCTGCGTCAAGCTGATCTAGAGTGTAATCATTAGTCCAACATTTGCAAATGAGAGTTGTAGCGTTAGTAAACTCACTACAATCATGCAGTACAGTGTACAGTCAGCAGCAAGCAGTTTAGCAGTTACATTGGTGGGCCCCGGTGGCAATAAATTAATACAACCAAAAGCTTACTTTGACTTGGAAGAGTTCCAGTGTTGAATAGTCATAGCCAGCTAGCTGTTTGTGCCGGGTGTTTGAGTAGGCTAAACTAGCTAGCTGCATTCGAAGTAAGTGAAAGTGGAAAAAAATATACCATGAAATATAGCTAGCTCTCCCTCTCTTGCTTCTCCTTCATTTTGGAAGAAATTCATTTATTCAAAACTGTTCAACTATTGTCTTTCTCTCTCTTTGAGTCAACTAGTCACCACATATTATGCACTGCAGTACAGGCTAGCTGTAGCTTATGCTTTCAGTACTGGATTCATTCTCTGATCCTTTGATTGGGTGGACAACATGTCAGTTCATGCTGCAAGAGCTCTGATAGGTTGGAGGACGTCCTCCGTAAGTTGTCATAATTACTGTGTAAGCCTATGGAAGGGGTGAGAACCATGAGCCTCCTAGGTTTTATATTGAAGTCAATGTACCCAGAGGAGGACGGAAGCTAGCTATCCTCCAGCCACACCATGGTGCTGCCCTACAGAGTGCTGTTGAGGCTAATGTAGACAGTGTGTTTTAATCAATTATTTGGTGATCTGAATATATTTACTATAGTTTTATCTAAAAAGGATAACTTGTTTAATGTTTCACTATTTTTATTTTTATGAAATTCACTGAGGAGGATGATCCTCCCCTTCCTCCTCAAAGGAGCCTCCACTGAAGCCTGTGTATGTGCACACATGTATGTGAGGGTGTGAAAAGGACAAATTTTAAGAATAGATAGTTTTTCTTTGTTATGTGTTTGGCATTCTCTCTTTGTTTTGCCACCAGCAGAGGCTAACCCATAATCGTGAGAGAGAGGTGCTGAGAAGTGTGTTTCTGTTTGTTTTTATGTGTATGTGCGTGCACACAGTGTGTGTGTGTGCGGTGTTTGTGCAGTGTGTGTGGTGTGTGCAGTGTGCGGTGGGTCCAGTGTGTGTGTGGTGTGTGCAGTGTGTGTGAGAGAGAGAGAGACACACAGAGAGAAAGGTGAGAAGTCAGCCTTAATAACTAGCTGATGTTCCAGAACACACTTCCCTCCTTTCCTTCCCTTAGATGTACAGTGTGTTCTCTGTCAGTATAGCCAGTGGCCTGACAGATTGCTGGGAGAATGGTAGAAGATGGAAGCACTAAATACTAGAGCTCAATAGTACTGGGCTGAAAGGAAGGAGGGAGAGAGAGGAGGGAGAGAGAGAGGAGGGAGAGAGATAGAGAGGTGGGAGAGAGAGAGAGAGGAGAGAGAGAGAAGAGTGAACACGAGGGATGAGTTGGGAGAGAGAGAGAGCGAGAGAGAGAGAAGACTGAACACAAGGGATGAGTTGGGAGAGAGAGAAGACTGAACATGAGGAATGAGTTGGGAGAGAGAGAAGACTGAACACGAGGGATGAGTTGGGAGAGAGAGAATACTGGACATGAGGGATTAGTTGGGAGAGAGAGAAGACTGAGCATGGGGGATGAGTTGGGAGAGAGAGAAGACTGAACATGAGGGATGAGCTGCGAGAGAGAGAAGACTGAACATGAGGAATGAGTTGGGAGAGAGAGAAGACTGAACACGAGGGATGAGTTGGGAGAGAGAGAAGACTGGACATGAGGGATGAGTTGGGAGAGAGAGAAGACTGAGCATGGGGGATGAGTTGGGAGAGAGAGAAGACTGAACATGAGGGATGAGCTGGGAGAGAGAGAAGACTGAACATGAGGGATGAGTTGGGACTGAGTTGCAATGATTTATGCTATAAAAAATGTCAGATGATTTTAGTCAATTTGTGTGGTTGTATTTTGTCTTTTAAGTTAGTTGGGTTTGGTTATACTTGATGCAATAGTATACTGTCTACAATAACTAATAAGAGCTAACAATAAGAGCTCTGACAGTCGTCTTGCCTTCAGCCTGTATGTTTAGTGATTACATCAACAACATGTGAAGCAGCACTTTAGACCGTGGCAGCAATTCAGCTTTATTCAGCTTTCCCAGGAAGACACCCTGTTGTTAGAGCTGCCGCTTCACTCTTTAGTGTGTGTGTGTGTGTGAGAGAGAGAGAGAGAGAGAGAGAGAGAGAGAGAGAGAGAGAGAGAGAGAGAGTGCATGCAGTCTATCTGTACTTAGGCCAAGGTGCTGCATCGAGGAGCATTAATGCCTACACAGCCCCATCTGCTTTATCCAGCTTGAAATGCAATGCCTTTTAATGACAAATACGAATCACAGGGAGGTGTCGAGAGAGGGAGGAGGGAGAGGGGGAAGGAGAGAGAAAAACATCCCGAAGGTCAGGAGCAGCGGGCGGCCGTAAGCGAGAGACACGTGAGGCTGAGATTGTCTTGCGTCAGCCCCACAGTACTCTGTGTGTGTGTGTGTGTGTGTCGGTGTGTTTGTATGTCTCATCTCCTGTTGGGCCAGCATTTCCATTCCACTCCCACTGTGTACAGCAGGGCAGCTAGGCAGCATTTCCCTGCTATAGCAGGATTGTGTGGACCGAGTGTTACGACACTCTACTGCAGGGATCATCAACTAGATTCCAGCCGCAAGCTGTTTTTTTCCCTTGAGCAGGGGGGTCGGAACATAATTACAAATAATTTGTAGACTGCAAATTGAATCCCGACCGTATATAATATTTGACTAAAACATAATCATTTCAAACCTTGCTTATATTTGTATACGATCACGTGTCTCTCTATTATGTGTGGGAATACTTGGGAACAGGTTTCCAAAATTAAAATCACCTGGATTTCTGTTTCTACAGTCTTTTATTTTCAGCAATGAAAATTGAAATTATAATATAAAAAAAAAAAACATTATCAGAAAGCTTGGGGGGCCAAATAAAACCACCCGCAGGCCAAATTCGGCCCGCGGCCGCCTGTTAGGGAACCCTGCTGTACTATGTTATCCATGCCTGTGGTCGACTAGCAAAAGACAGTTAAACCAGGGAAATACCAAGGCTGTGCCACTACTTTACTTCCTCTTTTTAAACCATAAGGGCAGAGTTGGCACGCGCACGTGCATGAGTGTTTCTGTGTCTGTGTGTGTGTGTGTGTGTGTGTGTCATGTTGATAGAGGGTTAGGGATAGCACGGCTGCTAACAATGAGCGCATTAGTGAGTTGAATTGAAACCGTGTTGTAGGAGAAGCACTCACACTGTGAGGCCTATATATTTTGTTACGAGCCTTTTGTCACAGCAAAGGGGAAACGGAGTGCATTTACTTCAGCCTGATGGAGAGTGGATCTAAAACACTATCTGCTATCGACTAGCAGCCTAAAGCATTCTGACACAGCCAGGGGTTCACAGATCCACTGAAGTGCTTCTGTCTGCTAGAACCGCCATCTCAGAGTTTTTCTTAGGAGTTTTCATATCTGTTACGGGAGCTTTTAGAAGTGTGCTAAGTTAAATACAGTAATTGCACTCACAACACACACCATACACCCCCCATCCAACACACACACGCCATACACCCCCTCCCATCCAACACACATTCACACACACTAGTAGCAGTAATAGGTACTGCCACATCCTCTCTATATCTCTCCAACGTTGTGTCTCACTAAATAAGAATTAATCCCTGGTACTAATTCCCCTTCCCAAACAGCCCCCATCAGTCACGTCCCAGTGAAGGGCAAGTACACAGGACCATGCTGTTCTTTTAAAGGCCCGGGTCCCCAAAACGCCATGAATCAGGGCTTTCACACCGGGACAGCGACCGGGAGGGAGCTCTAATCTGCTGAGTGACTGGCTGCCAGTAGAGCCACTCAGCCCATCCGGATTGAGATGGACTATTTTGAATGGAGGGCCTAGACAAACAGGGCTAGAAGCTGAAGGCTTTAGCGGTTTTGGATTTTTACTGTAGCACTCAGGGGTGCAGCGGGGGTCACCAGGGGTGTGTGTACGTGTGCATTTGTGTGGAGATGGCGAGGTTGGGTTTACGAGGCTGTGTGTGTGTGAGGATGTCGGGCAGGCCCCTCCCTGGAGGATTAACCCAGAAGGGGATCAGCTAGGGGCTAGAGGGGTAAAGAGATGTCCTTCAGAAACACCTCTAAATGGATCCCCCTGTATACCGTTAACCCCATGCAGGCCTCTGGCAGCGCATTACAGGAGAGGTGGTGCTGTCTAAAACCACTCTGGTTTATTAGTCTCTGCTGGTTACACATGGTTGAAGGAATGGCCTACCCAGATTCTACCTGCTACCCTCACTCTCGCGCTCTTTCTTTCTTTCTTTCTTTCTTTCTTTCTTTCTTTCTTTCTTTCTTTCTTTCTTTCTTTCTTTCTTTCTTTCTTTCTTTCTTTGAGAGCTTATGCAGGTGTTATTATGTTGTGGAGGGGGGGGGGGGGGGTGTTGATCCTGTTGGGGGGTCCATGCTGAGGGAATTGGAGTTGTATGGAGTCCCTGCAGGGGCCAGAAAAGCCCACTTGCGGTGCCAGGAGCCCCGAAGCCAATGTCTCCCAGGGAGAGATCATTACTGTATTTGTGTAGTCACTCTCCTCACTGAGAGAGATAGAGTCACACAGAGAACGCTGGTGAAACTGTGAGGAGCCTGAGCCTCAGGGAAGTCATTACGGCTCCATCTCAGCTGGGAGAGGGAGAGGAGGCTCCCCCCAGCTGCTCTGGGGCATTGCACATAAATAAGGAAGTAAAGAAAGGAATGGAATCGATAATGAGACTGAATCAGGCTGTTTTGCCTAGTGAGTGAAAGGTTAGGCAGGGCTCGTGTGTGTGTTTCTCTGTGTGTGTGTGTGTGTGTGTGTGTGTGTGTGTGTATATATGTGTGTGTGTGGAGAGGCCCAGAGGTTTGCTGCTCAGCTCAGATGTCTGGTCTGGTGTGCAGATGGCCAGGCAGGGACCCACTGAATGGGCCTCGCGTTTCATTTGGTAGTTAGAGCCCCAGCTGCCTTTCTCTCTTTCATCCCTGAGAGAGAGAGAGAATATTTTTCTATTCTATTTTCTCCGTCCCTCCATTGTTTCGCCACTTAGGGCGAGCGATGCACGCACGCACACACACATGACAGTCTCTCACTCTCAGCAGCGTGGGGGGATGAAATGTCTCTTAACCAAGCCGCGTGCCCCCGAGCTACGGTAATTGCAGGTGAAATTCAGCTTCCTCTTTAAAATGCCATCTTTCTCTCCCTCTCCCTCCATGCCACTGGGTCTCTCTCAGAAGTGTGTGAATCCCTCAGTCCCTGATGCGTTGTCAACCCCCGAGACACTCCCACAATGCACAGCGGAGATGGTTGCCCAGTGATATCAGTAGTGCTGAGGGGGAGGGGGGCTGCTGCAGCTTAAGAGAGGAACGACACAGAGACTGTGTGTGTGTGTGTGTGTGTGTGTGTGTGTGTGTGTGTGTGTGTGTGTGTGTGAGAGAAAGAAAGAAAGAAAGAAAGAAAGAGTGTTTGTGCGTGTATGGGCAATATTCTTAGAGTGTGTGTGTCTGCGCGTGTCTACACCGTCAGCAGAGCTCAACGTAGAGGTGACACCAAGGTGAACGCGGCGTGTGGAATGCGCTCTCGACTCGGCAGGCAGCAAATGGCTCGGTGGCAGATGGAGTCTTTGTCAGGGAAGAGAAATGGCAGCTCCGGGAACGTCAGAGAACCATCCCCCTCCTGACCCCCTCCCCCCTCCCTGCCTTTACACACACACGCAGGCAGGCACACGCACACACCTCATCATATCCCCCTCTCCCTCAGTGTTTCTCTCTCGGCTGGCGGGAGGTGACCTTCCTCCTCCAGGGTTCCCTTGCTGTTTGATCAATTATCCCTCTCCCATTGTTTACCAGGAGGCAAGAGAGGCCTTAAAATGGCCACTGTCAGGTGGAAGGATAGATTTCCCAGACAGGGAGGGAGGCAGGCAGGGAGGGAAAGAGACACCAGTGCTGTGAAGAAGCACGGCTGGAGGCTGGGGAGGAGGAGGGAGGAGCAGTTAGCCTGTTGTAGCCCTCTATACAGCAACCATGATTACATGATTACATGACATTAGCTATGAGTGATGCCTACAGTCTGATACTGGTGGATTTGATGTATGTTTATGGTCAAATGTCAGGTGATTGTTAGCGAGGGGTTAGGAGACTGTCAAAATGTCTGGATTATCTGTTATACTTGTCATCACAATTATATTTTCAGAGTATTGACGCTACCCAGCAGTCCCTTTACAGCGGATGTAAAACCATTTTTTTAAAAACGTTCCATCCACCATTTACCCTCTGACCCTCTGACGCTAACGGACACGTCCAGAATGCCATAACACCTCCGTATTTTCAGCACCGAAGGAGAAACGGAGAGTGAGGAGAAAGAGGAGAGATACGGGGAAAGGTCAGGAGGCAAAGAGAAAAAAACGGGGTGAACAAATGATGCACTAAGCGAATGACACGCAGAGGTCCCGGTAGTTTAATATGTATGTGTTGCAGGTTTGATGGCTGCTTTCATTAGGCCCGCTCATTGTTATGCATAGATTGTTCTCCTGCAGCAAAATTAATATTGCATTCACACGGCCTCCCATCACGGCGGCTTCCAGGGAAAACATTTTTGGATCGCAAGAAGCTCGGGAATTATAATGCTAATAATTTTTTAATATAGGATGGAAAAGTCAGAGGTGTTTGATGCAGACTACTAGGTCCTAATTAAAACGATGTATAGCGTCGTCAGTCACTGTTGCTCATTTGTTTGTTTTAAGCGGACAATGCGGGTTGGCTACTCAAGTTAATTTAGGCAAGTGGGTGTACTTGTGTGTGTGAAACAAGAAAAGAGAGAGATGGACAAATGATTCTTTTTTTTTTTGCATCACTTTTTCTAATCCTCTAATCCTCAGACTTGACTCTATTTCAGCAGGAATTCCTAGCCTTAGTGGGACATGGGGGAAGGGCTCTGTGAGAAATATTAATAGCTATGGTGGGCGGAAAGGGGATGAAGGGCTCCGTATTTCTCCATAAGTTTTGTAGGAAAACAGTCCAAATGGATGATGTCCTGATCTGGAGCCTTTCAGTCCCGAGACAGACTATTCCTTCTCTATCCCACTAGTCTGAGCCATTCTGTCCAGGCAACAGACACACTACACTCTGCCTATAGTGATACGATATGATCAAGTATCAATGACTTTCCGAGGTGTTGAAATATAGAACGTTTAAAAAATATTAAGAAAGAAGAACCCAACTAGACAGAACACATTTACTGTTGAAACAGTCAATTGGATCTCAGAAGGAAAATGATATTATTATTGATGAATGTATAGATTAGGCTATAGTAATAAATTATGCCTAAAGTGTATAGAGTTTAGCCTATAGATTGCATGGTTCAGTAGCTCAACGGAGCTAGGAATACACAGGGAGTGAAATGCAGCTCCCACTGTCTTCATCTGAAGGACACAGGAGGAACAAGCGAGGACTGGAGAGGTCTAGAATGACCGTGTGAAGGAGGATTTTAAGAATCGCCACCCTCTGCCCTTGATGCTACAGTTATAAGTGCCCGTACCAAGGCTGAAAAACGCACACCCGCCCACCCACCACACAGCAGTAAGTGTGGTACAGTACAGAGGCTACACTTTTATTTACAGTGCATCAAGGAAATCATTTGTTTTCTTCTGGAATATCACACTTACTGAGTAATCAGTAGGTGCTGTCAGTACTCTTTATTATACTTGTATTATGCTGTGTGTGTGTGTGTGTGTGTGTGTGTGTGTGTGTGTGTGTGTGGCGGGGGGGGGGGGGGGTGTAGAGGAGAGGCTGTCCTAAGAGCTGCTTCGTCATCCCTTTAGAGAGGGTTTAGAGAGGGTTAATGTATCTCGCTGTGTTGGAGGTGAGATTGTCCTGTGATGGCTGACATCCGTCTCCCCCTGTCTCAGGTGTGCTGCACACACACACACAGACACACACACACACACACACACACACTTCAGAGGACTTTCTGTGGTAACAGGAGCTGTGTGTGTGTGCAGCAAGGCCTGAGCCAGGGGGAGACAGATGTGGAGCCCCTCCCTGTCCCAGTGTGGAGTGGCCTCTCTTTCATGCCTGCAATAAAAAGCATTGTCACCAGTAACCACTACTGCTGCTGTTAGGAGGAGACAGACACTAAACATGGCCTTTATTGTACTGCCTGAGAGACACTGTACCCACTTCCCACAACTACAGTATAGCCTAAAGAAAGGAATGTGTAACTAAATAACCTTGAAGTTATGAAGATGAAGATGATGACGTTTATTATGACTCATGACGGTGACAGTGATTATGCTGATTTGAGTGATGGTATATTATGCTGATTTGAGTGATGGTATATTATGCTGATTTGAGTGATGGTATATTATGCTGATTTTAGTGATGGTATATTATGCTGATTTTAGTGATGGTATATTATGCTGATTTTAGTGATGGTATATTCTTCTGATTTTAGTGATGGTATATTATGCTTATTTTAGTGATGATATATTATGTTGCTTTTAGTGATGGTATATTCTTCTGATTTTAGTGACGGTATATTTTTCTGATTTTAGTGATGGTATATTATGCTGATTTTAGTGATGGTATATTATGTTGCTTTTAGTGATGGTATATTCTTCTGATTTTAGTGACGGTATATTTTTCTGATTTTAGTGATGGTATATTATGCTGATTTTTGTGATGGTATATTATGCTGATTTTAGCGATGGTATATTATGTTGATTTTAGTGATGGTATATTATGCTGATTTTAGTGATGGTAAATTATGTTGATTTTAGTGATGGTATATTATGCTGATTTTAGTGATGGTATATTATGTTGATTTTAGTGATGGTATATTATGCTGATTTTAGTGATGGTATATTATGCTGATTTTAGTGATGGTATAGTATGCTGATTTTAGTGATGGTATATTATGCTGATTTTAGTGATGGTATATTATGCTGATTTTAGTGATGGTATATTATGCTGATTTTAGTGATGGTATATTCTTCTGATTTTAGTGACGGTATATTTTTCTGATTTTAGTGATGGTATATTATGCTGATTTTAGTGATGGTATATTATGTTGCTTTTAGTGATGGTATATTCTTCTGATTTTAGTGACGGTATATTTTTCTGATTTTAGTGATGGTATATTATGCTGATTTTTGTGATGGTATATTATGCTGATTTTAGCGATGGTATATTATGTTGATTTTAGTGATGGTATATTATGCTGATTTTAGTGATGGTATATTATGTTGATTTTAGTGATGGTATATTATGCTGATTTTAGTGATGGTATATTATGCTGATTTTAGTGATGGTATATTATGTTGATTTTAGTGATGGTATATTATGCTGATTTTAGTGATGGTATATTATGCTGATTTTAGTGATGGTATAGTATGCTGATTTTAGTGATGGTATATTATGCTGATTTTAGTGATGGTATATTATGTTGATTTTAGTGATGGTATATTATGCTGATTTTAGTGATGGTATATCTTCTTATGGCTCAAATCTCGTTAATGGGATCGATTTGACAACATCCGGTTAAATGGCAGAGCGCCAAATTAAAATAAAATAATAAAACATATTTAACTTTCATATATTCATTCACAAGTGCAATAATAAAAATAATTTAAAAAACACTGGTTCCAACTTGCGCAACATGACGACAAAATATCTTATAAGTTACCTGTAATCTTGATCCAAACATTTCAAACAACTTTCCTAATACAACTTTAGGTATTTTTTTACGTAAATAATCGATTAAATTTAAGGCGGGATAAACTGTGGAGGAAAACAAAGAAAGCGCGTTCCAGGTCGCGCGCATCAAAACATTAGAGAGCCCTAGGCTCGACCCTCGTTCTGGACAGCCGTACTTCTTCATTTCTCGAAAGAAAAACATCAACCAATTTCTAAAGTGGAAGCTATAGGAACTGCAAGCATATTTATATTAAAATGGGCTTTCCATAGAAAACCAATGGAAAACAGATTGACAAAAATGTCCCTGGATGGATTGTGCTCGGGGTTTCGCCTGCCAAATCAGTTCATTATTCAGACATTATTTAAACAGTTTTAGAAACTGTAGAGTGTTTTCTATCCAAATCTAAATTAAATGCACACCCTAGCTTCTGAGCCTGAGTAGCAGGCAGTTTACTTTGGGCACACTTTTTATCCGGATGTGAAAATAGCGCCCCCAATCCTAGAGAAGATATTATGCTGATTTTAGTGATGGTATATTATGCTGATTTTAGTGACGGTGTTTTATGCTGATTTTGGTGATGGTATATTATGCTGATTTTAGTGATGGCTTATCATGATTCCTTTGGTGGGTTTCTTACTAGTATAATTATCTTGTTTTCTGGGAAATCGGGGTGCAGATTTAAGCTAGCCACAGAGTGGTTATTTAGATGTAGTTAGCTATTGTCTGTCTGTGGCTGTGTGTGTGTCTGGTATTCTGTGGTAGCAGATTTACAGACTGTGTGTGTGTGTGTGTGTGTGTGTGTGTGTGTGTATTTATTAGGATCCCCATTAGCTAGTGCTAAATCAGCAGCTACTCTTCCTGGGATCCACACAAAACATAAAACATGACATAATACAGAACCTGAATTTACAAGAACAGCACCAGGACAGAACCACATACAATGTAAAATAAGTATACACCTTTCATTCATTATCGCCTTCATAATCAGGCGATTCATAGACACTACTGAATGCAAGTGCAGCACACGAAAAGAGGTGCGTTGCAAACTGACGTGAATATAGCAAACTCGTTTCGCCAAAATTCCCCTGTGAAGGTGTGTGTGTTCTGTGAGGGGAAGTGAGTAGGTTGTGTGTGTGTACGTGAGTGCGTGCGTGTAATGTAAACGGCTTCACCAAAACCTTGGTTACTGTGGTCACAAGTGACAATGAGGATGTCTCACAGTCAGTCAGTCACCTCAGCTGTATTCTGTTTCAGTCACACAGCCCTCAAACACTAGTGCATTCAGCCATACTGCACGCACACATGCAAACCCCCCCCCCGCCTACACACATAAACACACACACAAATATGTGATGCTTTTAAAGTACAGTACAGTGTGTTTGAGTCACTGTGCCTAATAGTGTGTGTGTGTGTGTGTGTGTGTGTGTGTGTGTGTGTGTGTGTGTGTGTGTGTGTTTTATATGCATAAGAACAGTAGGATGCATGTGTTTGTTCTGGATAATATTGTCGTCGTCAAGACATTCTGTTTATGGAAATCACCCAAGTGATACTAATATATCTGAATATAGCTTTAGGGGGGAAATGGCACCGTGTTGTCACATACATCTAAACAAACTGTGAGCATATTCAGTGTGTATCCACTCCAAAACCTTAATATATTCAGGACATCTGATCCATCTCCCTCTCTCATTCCCGCTCTCCCTCTCTCTCTCTCTCTTTCTCCTCCCCCCTTTGATCTGAATAACAATAGTATCCACTCATGAAGACATATGTAAAATAGAACCGTCAAAATGTTCAGCCCTGGTGGCTCAAGAAGCCCTTGTGTACTGAACAGGGCAAAAACCATTAGGCAACACACACACAAACACACACACACCCCCTCTGGCAGGCAGATATGACACAACGGCTCCTGCTGTTATTGTCTGTTAGGCAGCCAGCGGTGCATTTGCGACCCAAGATGGACGCTCCCAGAGTGACGTCTGTTGTTCGCAGGAGGAGAATGGAATTTCAGGATAGCAGAGGGAGAGAGAGAGAGCTCAGATAATGTCGGGCTGCTGTTTCACTCACAGCCTCTTCCTGTTTCTGGGGCACGAGGCGTGAAGGGTGTCTGTTTTATCTCCAGACCACCAACCCCTCCCTACAACTCACAGACCAGGAAGTGCACAGCATTGGTTGACAGGAAATCTTAACATGTTATTTTGTGTGTAAATCCTGCTCTCTGCTGTGTCACTGAGTTCATTGTCTATGGAGTCTATTGAGTTTGTTGTTATAGGAAATCAGAATCTGCCATAATAATCAAAGTAGTGTAGCTTAAAGCGCAGATACAATAGACTAGGCTACAGTATCTCGCATGTTGTCTTTCCAATTGAAATGCCTGCCTGCCTGCCTGCCTGCCTGCCTGCCTGCCTGCCTGCCTGCCTGCCTGCCTGCCTGCCCGGATCTTTGCTTTGTTATGACTTGTTTGTCTTTGAAGGGATGTCTGGTTCTCCCATAACAATTGTGCAATTGAAGAAAAAAAAACTCTCAGCTCAAGAAAAAGACACCAATAGAATGGAGAAAAGACAGAAGTTGAGTCAATGTGAATGAAAGAGAGAATCTCTCCTTTGTCTGCGTGTGCGTGTTTGCATGTGTGCGTGTGGCTGTTGCGACCATCGGCAGTGCTGTTGTCGGGTGCAGGTGTTTGCACTTCAGCCAGCCTGCGTAGCTATGGAGCTATTCTTCCCTCACAGGTTTGATGTGATTTACTCTGAACATCTGTCTCTGGCAGGTGTGTGGATCCATGAGGTCTTGACTCTGATCGCATGATATAGATATTACACAGGGGCGGGGGGGGGGGGGGGGGGGGAGTGAGTGTGTGTGTGTGCGTGTGTACATGCCTGTGTGAGACGTATAGCTGAGCAGCAGAGAGAACATTCTCGCCCCCAGGGATCAAACATGAATCCCACTGCTCTGTAATCCAAACCTGTATTTTGTCTGGCTGACCAGGCAGACCCTCCAACAGTGGTCTCTGGCTTGATTTCCTGTGGGTGAGTGGTATCAACAGATGAGGTGGACTCCGGTATCCGGCTGGCCAAATGGGGAGTCTACTCCTGGGGCATAAATCCAAGCTACACCTGCTTGGTTGAATCGTGTCTCAGTGGAAACAGAAGAAATATAAGAAAATAGCCTACAGAGCTTTAACTGTTTTCAGGCTATTTCTCTCTCTCCCTGTCCACTGCTACTCCTACCAAAGTTCAGATATCTGGTGACAGGGGGCAGCAGGAAACGCTGTGATTGGCTCCTCGCTATGAGGAAGTGCTGGGCTCCCGAGGAGGAGCCAGATGGGTTCCAGTTTCACATCAAACGCTGCCATAGCACTGTAGCACAGCTCGTGTTGCTGTGGGGCAATGAGAGAGGGATAAACAGTCGTTGTGCTGAAAGCGTTTGTGAAACCAGTCCGTTATTGTTGGAGTCACTGCTGCTCTGTCGGGGTTTACTGTAACTATGAAGTTGAACACAGTCAGGAAGTGGGGGTTTCTGTTCTGGTTTATCATTGAAAATCATACAAGGAGGGAGCAAATGTGTGAAGATAGGCTACTACACCATCTGCTCAGAACCCCAACCTCAGTCATCTTCAAGAGTTTTAAAGGGTGTTTTAAGGTTAGCCTGGACAGAATTGGAGAGAATTTGAGCCAAATATGTGAGAAGAATCTTCAACTCATCACCAGAGCCATGAGTTTTCCCTTGCCATGTTACTTGTCCCCGGGAAAAACTCCGGGCGCCTAGTCATCACGTTTCAGCACCTGGTCATCACTGCATAACATGTGGCGACATGTTCTGCGTCATTAAAATAAAGTACGTTTGTGAATTGAAGAAACAGAAGGAAAAACAAACGTATGTTGGCTCAGCTAGCCGGACATGTTAAGTGTTCAACGCCATTTGCTGCACAAATCATATTACCTGACAATGATGGAAGAAAATGCATGTGCAACTAGACACATTCAATTTAGTGCCGCTAACGGTGAAAGCCAGTGACTTGTACAAAAGAGATGCTTGGTCTGTTTCGGCACTCTTAAGGTACAGCAATTTCATCCAAATTAGCACGAGTCAATGGAGCCCAAAGTGAAGCTGATTGTCTTCTGTTTGAAATTCCAGCCTAATTGGTTAGCATGGGAGGGAAGGCGGTGCAGTATCTGTCTGTCATTTTTTGCTTGGGTTGTCATTAAAGGTTGTGCGAAATGAGTGTCAGAGTTTATTTGCCTGGGGTGTTTTATTCTTTTCTTTTATTTATTAAAACCCTTCGCGAATACAGAATACATCTTTTGACTCCGCTGTGCTTTCAAACTTGTAATGTAATATAATTGTAAATGAGTGTTAGACGTTCAAATGTATTTCCTTGTTGGGTTTTTTTTTTTCATCTAAAAGATGTCTCTCGGGTCCCTCCCCCATTCTCATCACAAATGCAAATTTCTCACATTAATGAAAGAGGCTTAGTTGAAGGTTGCGGTGTAGGATGGATGATACACGCAGGGATTGGGCCGCACCGTATCCTCCCACACATGGTGGAATCGTCTTATCACGCCGGCAGTACTTTTTACAGTGACTGTAATGTGTGTAGCTAAGCCAGGTGACCGTTGCTGTTAGCATAGCGCCCGTAGCATTGGCCTCTATGGGAGCAGGGCTAATGTAAACAGTGTGTTAGCGCTGCTGGGGTGAGTGGAGTCATTGACTGTTAATCATTGTTCAACAGAGAGGCTGTCAGGCCACAACAACACGGTGCAGGATTAATCACTGCTATAGATCCCCATTTTTTTATGCAGGGTCCCTTTTAATGGCAACGTTTTTAGTCATTAGGCTCTACTTGTTACATATAGGAGCCGGAAATAGTCAGTTGTAGCTAAATACTGTTAAGGATTTTTACACTTCAGGCTATATTTTCACTTTTCCTTGAAGACGAAGAGCTATTTAAGGCTATTATCTGTTAATCAATAACGTATAACATTAATGATGCTATTAATAAGACGTATTGACACAACAATTATGGCATCTTTAATTGTAGGTCATTTCCTGAAAGATGATATAATCGTGGGCATGTCTCTAGTTATTTCTAAGTCTCAGCCCTACTTCAGTTACAGCTCTAGTTTGGTTTCTACAGCTCTAGTTTGGTTTCTAGAGAGAGATTTTCGAAGACAGGGGTTCTTCTGAGAGTGAGAGGAGCGTGTTCTTGGTAATTAAAAGGCAATTTTCTGAAATTGATTAGATTATGCTAATGAGGGAAGATGATATCAGGCAAACGTGGGAGAGAATGCCAGTCCAGCCGCCATTACACGCAGGCGGGCCCGCTCGCTGCTTTTCTTTCTGCCGAGTGCTTCATAAAATGTCAGAGCGCTTCTCTCTCTTCTCCCCGAGCAAGACGCTGAGAGATTGCAGCGTGTGATGCACAGGCAGCTAGCTATCTCACCTGCTGCACTCTGTGTGTGTGTGTGTGCGTGTGCGTGTGCGTGTGCGCGCACTGGCCTCTCTCATGTAGCATTGGAGCAGAACGGAGTGGCCTTCTGCCTGCTGAGTTCTCTCCCGCTCTGTCAATAAAGGACCACAGACTCTTTTCCAGCCTGCTTTCCCCCGTGTTGAACAGACAGTAGAGCGTCAATTCAGTTCCCATCACTAATAATCGAAATGTCACCAAAAGCCTATCGTTCAGCGGCGTCTCTGACAACCGAGCTGCTGTAGCTGTCGCAGGATTGTGGTAGTTGTTGCTGCGATTTCGAGGACTAGCTAGCCTCCTCGGTCTTCCATCAGTTTTACTAGTGGAAGGTGTCCTGAACGGGCCTGGTCGTGAAACGACACACGTGTGCACTAACACCTGCCCGTTGATACAGACAGATGCTGCAGCACACCCCCTGCAACCTCCGTTAGTCCTCTACACATGTAGAAGAGTAGGTATCTGCTCTGCATATGCCGTGTTGCCTATTTGCACAGCTCAGTCAGATGAAATCAAACACGAGGCTATCTCTTTAACTGAAATCATAATTACACAATTATGCGAACTCAAGAATGCGTCCGGGCGCTGTAAAAACCAGCCAAGCTCCAGCAGGAGTGAGCAGAGGGGAACTGGGGGGGAGGTAGGATATAGGAAACAAGCTTTGAGAGGGAGCCTGGAGGCTTCATTTAGCCACGACAACAGTACATGAGCTCATTACACACACAGAGAGCTCTCAGGCCCAGCCCAACACACTGCAACACGTACACATTCAGACAGCAGCGGGAAACATCAACATTTAATGGGATATCTCTATCCTGCTAGTCCTCGTCTTCCTGTGCTAAAGGAACATTAGGCTGAGCCACCAGTGTTAAGGGGTTTACAACTCGGCTGAGGGTTTTTAGTAAACCAGGACTCCTGGTAAAGCCTACAGCCACTGAATATCAAATATGGCCGCCGGTACACCCACCAAGGGAACATTCAGTCAAATGTTTCTCCTCACTGAGATACGTAGACATTTTTACATGAACATTTGAGTCATTTAGCAGACTCTTTTATCCAGAGCGACATGCAGTTAGTGCATTCATCTTAAGATAGCTAGGTGGGACTCCTGCATATCTCAGTCATCGCAAGTACATTTTTACCTCAATAAAGTAGCAATCAGCAAACGTCACAACGGGCTTATGCAGAAACGCAGCCTAAAACCCCAGCATTCATTTGAATGTGACGGGAATGTCCGTTTTATCAATGCCAATTCTACGAGCATATCTCTCCGCCGTCAGCTGATACAGTCAAAGTGGAGTCACATAGAATGAGCTTTGACCACATATTTCTGTCTGCACTAAGGAATGCTTGATCAGGAGTGAAGCATTGGCCGTCTCTTCTTAGTCACTGGTATATCCCCCTCAGCTTAGAAGTGGCTAGACATTCATGAAAAAAAAGTCATTATAATCCTATAATAGTGTGTAAATGTACATATCATTGACACATTTTGTCGTTTGAATGACTAAGCATGAGATGTGTAAAATGTATTGAATTGCACCGAAGTTGGCCCATTTGAATTGCCTAAAAGTTTAGGCCTATTTAATTCCAGGAAAATAGGCAGAGTCAGACTTGATGGGAGAGATTGTTGCTTCTGTCATTGCGGTGTGTATTTATAACAGTTAGCTCTGTTGCTGGCTAAACCGGGCTGTGCTGATGCTCGCAGGACACTCCACGATTCTGTCACTTTCGTTTTGTCTTGCGTTTGACATGCATGTCATCTGTATTATGCATATCTGGAGTGTAGCAGTCGATCTCTCCCTCCCTCCCTCTCTCTCTCTCTCTCTCTCTCTCTCTCTCCCTCTCCCTCTCCTTCTCCCTCTCTCTGTCTCTGTCTCTGTCTCTGTCTCTCTCTGTCTCTCTCTCTCTCTGTCTCTCTCTCTCTGTCTCTCTCTCTCTGTCTCTCTCTCTCTGTCTTCCCTGTGTTGCTAAGCCCCCTCCTGTTCCATTTCTCCCCTATGCCCACACACATGGCTGTTGTGGCTGATACACACAGTACTAGACTGTTTATTGTACCCCGATGGAAAATGTTGTGATTGTTCTAATGTTGGACTGGACCTGGAAGCAAAAGCTGTGGCCTTTTGGTGAATCGACCCAGCTCTGTGTGAACTGTGTCAATCCAATCCTGTATGAATAAATCTTTTTACTTTGTTTCAAATTGCTTTTTTGGTGAACCACCTCTTAGGGGACCAATTGACACTTGAAATGAACATGACAATGATGCTTACAGTGAATGTGTGTGTGTGTGTGTGTTAAAGTAGAGTTTGCTGAAGTGGTATGAAGTGTATAATTCTCCACCGATCAAAATGACATGTTATAAATGTCAGGTCTCAAGTATTACAGCCTTTTACAGCCCAGCCACGTGGCTGGATATCTATGTTGCTATGACATTTTCGGAGTCTTCTTGTCTATCTGAAAGTATCAGATTTGTCTCATTTACGGTCCTTCTCACACCAATTGAATGTAATATAATAATGATCAGTAATAGATCCTCACCGGTGATGGAGCCTGGGGGAAGAAGCAGTGCAGAATAGATGATTTAAAACTGAACAAGGGTAGGAACCAGGAAGAGTATATGTCATGTATAGTAACAGCCAAGTGTAATTATCCCTAACAAGCGTTGGCTTGCCTCTCTCTGTGTCCGTGTCTCTATGGTGTTTGTTCGTTGTGGAACACACACACACACACACACACACACACATTCCTTTTCTCTCTCTGCGTAATGGAGACTTCTAAATATATCCGGTTTGGGGCAGATCTGAATGTGCTGCGACGGGCGGTAATGAGGGAGAGATTGGCTTGTGGAGAGAGAGCAGAGGGTGGAAGAATAGCAAATTCATCAGGACTGAATCACTCACTGAGAGAGCTGCCTGTCTGCCTGCGTTGGGCTTTGGTGTGGCTAATGATCTTAAGACCCCACAAGGTTTCCATGGGGACATATTTGATGATGGCTCTATATGCAAATTGAGCAGCGTTTCGCCTACTATTGCTTAGGTGGGTGGAGATGTTTGCTACATAGGCCTGCCAGTCGACACCTACCTACCCCTCCTTTCTCTTTCAAAAAGCAGCCTGAGTGAAAAATGATTTCTGCTTCCCAAAACGACAGAGGAAACACATTTCCCATCTTATTCCCGGTGTTGTTGACGTGTCAGGAGATATATTCCTACTGTAGGTTAGCTGAGAAGTACCAGTCTATCTGTGTGGCGTGTAGAATGTAATGTTTCCTCCCTTGCAGACTGCTGCATTCCAGGAGGGACAGGGTCCTAGTGGCCCGAAGGGCCTGTTCCTCCTCACTGAGGTACGTAGACATTTTTACATGAACATTTGAGTCATTTAGCAGACTCTTTTATCCAGAGCGACATGCAGTTAGTGCATTCATCTTAAGATAGCTAGGTGGGACACCCACATATCTCAGTCATCGCAAGTACATTTTTTCCTCAATAAAGTAGCAATCAGCAAAGACAGAGCTAGCAAGGGGAAGGGGAAAAGTTGTGTTAGTTCACAAAAGGCTTTTTTATTTGATTGTATAAATGTTTTGGGGGGGGGGGGGGGGTGCAGTGGCATTATTTAAGACACTCTTGTAAAGGAATAGACTGGTAGAAAATGTAGGCCTCCCGTTAGATTCTCTCCAGTCAGTTGAAGTTATACTGAGTTGAGTTTAGTTGTAGGCGAGCAGAGTAAGTTCTAGCTGTGACAGTTCTGTCACAGACAGACATTTGACATCTAACACAAGTGACAAGCTCAGCTACCCCTCTCTTCAGTGGTTTCCATCCCGGGCCCAATATCACATTATTGTCGCTGAAAACCACAACACAGATTGCAGTGGGAGTGTAGAATCCGGCTGCCTGTCTGCATGTTTATGACTGTGAATCAAGTCTTTCAGTACAGGAGGACTGAGCGGTTTTTCCCTGTCGGTGTGTTATTGCCCTGACAGTCACCACTAGCGGCCTTGCAGTGGAGTTGGGCTCTGGTGAATTAAAAGCGGTCTGTGGATTGGCTGCAACAGTACAGGAAGGATACCGCTGCCAAGGCGGTGTAATGGGGTGAGAGATGTTGCCCTTCCCAACATGCTCTGCTCTGCCATCTGTCGCTGGGCGAGTGTGCAGAAAAGGGGTGGGGTTTAAAGAGCAGACTGTGGCCACTTAACAGTCAACACACACAGGGGCATTGTGCGGTGTGCCCATTGGCCCAACTGTGCTAGGCTATGTCACTGTTGTTACCCATCATCGTCGTGTCTGTCTGATGCTGTCTGTGCTGTGACTCAGTAGTCTGATAATAGTCTGAGGTTTAACCCGGGACAAAGGCCATGGCTTCCTGTTGGCATCATGTCACTTCCTGCCTAGTGGTAGTGTTTGTGTGTGTGTAGGCGGGGTAGGGAGGGGATCTGAGTAGAACGATCTGGATTTGTCTGTGTCACTTAGTGTTTAGTGCAAACAAGACAGCCATGAGTAAACAGACACACACCGTGAAAAGGTAAACAGTGGGGACTGAAATGTGCAAGGTCGGGTGTAGTGAGGGATATACTGGTAATTCCTCAGTCTGGGTCCATGACCCTTCTCTCTCTCTTTCTCTCTCTCTCTCTCTTCTCTCTCTCTCTCTCTCTCTCCCTCTCTCTCCTCTCTCTCTCCCTCTCTCTCTCTCTCTCCCTCTCTCTCCTTCTCTCTCTTCTCTCTCTCTCCCTCCCTCTCTCTCTCTCTCTCTCTCTCTCTCTCTCTCTCTCTCTCCCTCTCTCTCCCTCTCTGTCTCTCTCTGTCTCTCTGTCTCTCTGTCTCTCTCTCTCTCTCTCTCTCTCTCTCTCTCTCTCTCTCCTCTCTCTCTCTCTCTCTCCCTCTCTGTCTCTCTCTGTCTCTCTGTCTCTCTGTCTCTCTCTCTCTCTCTCTCTCTCTCTCTCTCTCCTCTCTCTCTCCCTCTCTCCCTCTCTGTCTCTCTGTCTCTCTGTCTCTCTGTCTCTCTCTCTCTCTCTCTCTCTAGAGATATTTGGTCAATGGAAAGTACAAAACGCCAGCAAGAAAACGTCTAGATGGAGTTTAAGCCTGTTTACAATGACATAACTTCTAGATCCACGATAAATAAAGGGGCTGAAAGAAGGACATAATACGAGCGTCTGGTAAACAGCAGTGAGCATACGTGCTCTGTCCCCAATCTCTCAAACTTTACTCTCCTATTTCTGCTGCCCAAGTAGTGTAGTGAAGCGGTGATACTAAACGGCCCAAATGGCACCCTATTCTCTATACAGTGCACTGCTTTTGACCAGAGCCCCACTATATAGGGAATAGGGTCCCATTGGTGACGCAGTACAGAGTGCTGCCTGCTGCAGGTTGCTCTGCTCTTTGTCGCATTAAGGCCTCTAATTGTGTTGAACAAGGCCACGGGACACTGGCCATGACGGGTGCCGGAGGCAACACAGGAGCCGCCAGTATCACCAGGCAACCGTCGCACAGCAGAGCCCCAATGGAACCCAGAGCCGGCTCCACGCTTCAGGAGGCCGCCTCCAGTTTCACATCGCACACATCCAGCCAATCAGTTTAACCAGTGTGTACAAGGAAGATGCAACTACAGTGGCATCCATATCGTGGCTAATTTTCGCCTCATTCACTGTATGGATTTACAAGTGGGTTTTAGGTCCTTTATGATTGAGATGTTCTCTCTGGTGTGTTGGGGAAATGACAGAGACAAGAATAAAGGTGTTTGTTGAATGCGGAGATGTGAGATGAAGAGGCGAAGATAGGCACAACACTGAGGGGCTGTAGGGGGAGAGAAACAGAGAGGATAGAAAGAGAGAGACGGAGGATTCAGGCTGAGAGGCAGGCAGGCAGTGTGTGACTTTGAATAGGGTTAAGACATGGGGAATAATGCGTTTTCCCCTCTCTCGCTCCCTCCATTAGGGCGAGAGGAGACAATGTGTCCACACTCTGACTACCGCTGATCCATGCTGATGACTGTTGCCGGATTATCTCTGTTAGCATCGGCCATCTGTTACTGCGGGGGGAGAAGAAAGAGGCTGGGGAGAGAGAGAGAGACGCACACTACCAGCAAGGGCCCAGCGCTGTCCTCCTCGAAACATGCAGCCATTCGACACACATAATGTAAACACACACACACTCCTATAGTCTTAAGCTCACAAACACACACACACACACACACACACACACACACACACACACACACACACACACACACACACACACACACACACACACACACACACACACACACACACACACAGCAGAGAAGAGGAGGAGGGTCTTCTTCCACAATAGCAGGGACATGTGAAGGCTGCTATCGAGGCCACATCCACTCATAAAAACCCAGCTAGCGAGCTGTTTATATTCCCAGCAGATCTCCTGAAGGGCCATTCTTACCACCATTTGCAGCTTGTTTTGGCAGCTGAATGGTGTGTTGTATATGTGGACGTGACTGTGATTCTGCCGGGGTAACACATCTTATAAATCATTTGGAGGCTATTAGCATAAATCTCTCCTCTCGTAGCATCCGCGGCCTGCTGTTTGGTCACAATGCAGCTCGCTGATTGGCTCAACGTTACCTAAGTCAAATTAATTTAGCCGTTCACGGAGATTATACCGCCCGCCTTATACCGCCACTGTGCCACGCAGTTAATTACCTATAAAATCAAGCTAATTCTGATGCTAAATCCATTTTAATTTATCATAATTAAGTCGGGATTGGATCCTTAAATACCTCGGCGGTCCATTATTGTTGCAATCATTGTTTGCTGCGTCAGGTGGTATTCTCTCCCCGCTCCAATCATATGATTCTTAATAGATTTAATAGTACTAAGTGATCAGTTTGTTGTCGTGGACGTCGGAATTAGAAGAAGAGGGACAGTCGTTTTGTCTCATGTGGGGGAGAAGAAGAATCCCTTGTCAGAGATGCTGTGTAAGATGAGATGAGGGGGAGGGTTGCTTCTTCTTCTCTTTACCCCAGAAGGAATCGCTTTTTTAGAGGAAATGAATTCTCTTCACGTCTTGGGGTTTTGACAGGCCGAGGCATAAGTGCAGATATTGAGAAATGACAGGAATGGTTTACACGCCATCATTCATCCCTGGTGGGGTTTGTTTCTGCGTTTCCTTCAGACAAAATGCCTTCTCTTTCTCTTTCCCCCTCTCTCTGTCTCTCTCTCTGTCTCTGTCTCTCTCTCTGTCTCTCTCTCTGTCTCTCTCTCTCTGTCTCTCTCTCTGTCTCTCTCTCTGTCTCTCTCTCTGTCTCTCTCTCTGTCTCTCTCTCTCTGTCTCTCTGTCTCTCTCTCTGTCTCTCTCTCTGTCTCTCTCTCTGTCTCTCTCTCTGTCTCTCTCTCTGTCTCTCTCTCTGTCTCTCTCTCTGTCTCTCTCTCTGTCTCTCTCTCTGTCTCTCTGTCTCTCTCTCTGTCTCTCTCTCTCTGTCTCTCTCTCTGTCTCTCTCTCTGTCTCTCTCTCTGTCTCTCTCTCGTCTCTGAATTGCCATTTGAAATCACACCGAATGATCCGCTCCGTTGACTACCTGACACAAAATAAGCCCCCCGTCTCATTTTGTCGGAGAGATGAGCCGTTGTTTTTTACAGTTTTTATCTGCGTCGTAAAACCTGATCTCCATCCAGCCGCTATTGATTGTCACCTGTTTATCTGAGACAATGGTGACAGCAGTGCAATGGTGAAACTTACATTTGAGCAGAGAGAAAAATGTGTTTTATACTGAATTAGAAAAATATTGATACAGCTTTTCGCAAACCACGGTCATTCAAAAACGGAGGTTTTATTGCTAAAACACGCGGTTAGAAAGGAAGCCACAAACGGCCTAATGATTTGGATAAATGGACCTGTCATGTCAGTGCATGAGGAACGGGTCCCTCCCACTGACCCTTGACCTCTCTGGTAAGTACACATGATCACGGGTGTGTCCCAAATGACACCCTGGTCCCTACATAATCCACTACATTTGACCAGGGCCCATAGCACTCTGGTCAAAAGCAGTGCACTACATAGGGAATAGGGTGCCATTGGGGACACAGTGCACGGCCCATATTTGCCACAGAAACAACTGAACCGCAATGGCCGCCCTGCAACAGTCCTCCTCCAGCACCACGCGCAGTAGCCAGGCAGCAGCCAGATCCCCGAGGATTGCAGCAGGTTTTCTTGTCATTTGCGTACCACACCCCCCCCCCCCTCCCCCCCAGCCTAGCTCCTGGCTGATACTTGATATTCAGAGGATAGCAGCTTTTGTCTCTGAGATCTAATCAGTGTCCCTGCGCCTGCTGCAGAGGAGAGAGAGAGAGAGGAGGGGGACTAAGGCAGACTGTTTATGTGTAATGACACAATATGAAAGGCAGCCTGTAAAACACAATCTGCAAACTGTGCTTTTCAAGGGGATTTTCCTACCTGGATTAGTGTCAGGCAAAGGGATGAAAACGGAAGGAGAGAGGAGAGAGTCAGGGGCCGTGTGATATGGGAGAGATTTTGTGTGTGTGCGTGGCACGTGTGTGCATGTGTGAGAAAGCGTGTGTACGTGCGAGAGAGTGTGTGTACGGGTGTGTACATGAGAGAGAGAGTGTGTGTGTGTATGTGTGTGTGTTCTGCCTGCCTGAATGTTTGTGTAGGAGAAGGTGGGTAGGAGGGAATAATGGAGTAGAAATAAGCGACAGTGGAATCATCTAACCTTGCCGTTGTCTCCCGAGGTTTATTTGCGCCAGTGTTGTCAGTAATGCTAGTTCTCTATAAGGCTGTTAATGGATGGGAGCACAATAGTTCCACAGCCGAGAGAGGCCTATTGGGTCTTAGAGGAGTCTTTGAAAGCCCTCTGTATGTTTTGTACAGGGCTGAAAGAAAGTGGAACTGTGAAGGCTTTAGTTTGCCTGTTAACTACATCCACTGTGAGGGGGGGGACTGTTTTACTCTGTGAGAGGGGGGACTGTTTTACACTGTGAGAGGGTGGACTGTTTTACCCAGTGAGAGGGTGGACTGTTTTACCCTGTGAGAGGGTGGACTGTTTTACACTGTGAGAGGGTGGACTGTTTTACCCTGTGAGAGGGTGGACTGTTTTACACTGTGAGAGGGGGGGGACTGTTTTACACTGTGAGAGGGGGACTGTTTTACACTGTGAGAGGGGGGACTGTTTTACACTGTGAGAGGGTGGGCTGTTTTACACTGTGAGAGGGGGAACTGTTTTACCCTGTGAGAGGGTGGACTGTTTTACACTGTGAGAGGGTGGACTGTTTTACACTGTGAGAGGGTGGGCTGTTTTACACTGTGAGAGGGGGAACTGTTTTACACTGTGAGAGGGGGGACTGTTTTACACTGTGAGAGGGTGGACTGTTTTACACTGTGAGAGGGTGGACTGTTTTACCCTGTGAGAGGGTGGACTGTTTTACACTGTGAGAGGGTGGACTGTTTTACCCTGTGAGAGGGTGGACTGTTTTACACTGTGAGAGGGTGGACTGTTTTACCCTGTGAGAGGGGGAACTGTTTCACTGCGTGTAAAAAGATCTGGGAACACTCTTGTAAATCAAATAGAGATTCACGCTATGTGCTTCTGTGCATGTGTGAACTATGTGTGTGAGAAAGAAAGTCTATGTGTGTGTTTTGTCCATCCAAAATGTCAGACAACCTCTTCTCTCCCCTCTCAGCTGAACACTTGTCATTTACTGTCATGTTAAAGTGATAATGGTCACTAATTCCACCCCAACCCCCCTCCTTAAGAACTAGTGACCCCCCCCCCCCCCCCCCCCCGGGCCCATGAGCTCTGAATGGGAGGTGGGGGGTGTGTGGGGTGAGTGTGGTGTGGCGGGCAGCGGGGTGTGTGTGGCGGGCAGCGGGGTGTGTGTGGCAGGCAGCGGGGTGTGTGTGTGTGTTTCTCTCTTTTCTCTCTCTCTCCTCTGCTTTTGTAACGGTGCTGATTGGATTGTGTTTGACAGATATGGAGTCTGGAGAGCGGCTGGCCTCCCCCGCGCCCCCCACCCTGCCCACCGCTCGCACCTCCTCCCCTGCTGCCTCCTCCTCCTCTTCCTCCTCCTCGTCCTCCCCGGCTCCCCACTCCAAGAGCAGTCTGGCCCCCAGCCCTGCAGCCTCACTGGGATCTACCCTCAGCACCTCTGGTAAGACTGCTTCATCACTCCGTGCTGTGCGTCACACACACACACACACACACATGGTCAACACCCTGTTAAACTGCATATGACTAAATACACAAAATGCACACTTTAGACACACTTTACACTTCCTACAGAGAGACTGGTTTACAGAGACACTGGTTAATAACCACTGTCTGTATATATAGAATAGAACAACCCCTCCATAACTACTGTCTGTATATATAGAATAGAA